>NC_071501.1:89140948-89765948 GCF_028408465.1 Anastrepha ludens
GTCATCATTTATATACTTTTCAAATGAATTAGAGAAAGATGGCAACCTTGTGCCAATAATCACAAGGATAACAACTACCTAGATAAGCTTAGGAAGTAAAATGTGAGCCCGGCACCAAATTTAATTCAAATGACATTAAAATTATTCCCACCACTCACCATAATTGCTCGCTTAAATTAATAAATAATGAGGCACCTGTGTCGTTAGGCGGTAAAAAAAATCACTCTAAACACCCTGTTTCCGCTCTCATATGCGTTTATATATAATATAAGCGCCTATGTACGAGTCTGTATATATGTGAGTAAGTGCGATTTCAATGCCATTATGATTAATCACATTGCAAATAAAAAGAAAAACACACACTTACAACAACTACTTACACACTCGCACATCCCATTTCACAAATAAAAGCGCACGGAGCAGCGTCGCCATAGCAACACGAGCGGCGGAAATCAGGAAATCACTCTCACAGGTCAAACGGGATGTGCAGCGGAAGTGTAAATTGACGCCACAACAACATCCAACGGAAGTTGGCTAATATCTGGTAGCTTTAAGCGCTTGGCTGTGGAAAAATGGACAGAGTAATTTTTAATAAGAAAATTGTGGCTAACAAAAGACGTTGCAAAGGTGAAAGAAAACACGTACATACACACACACACACATCTATGTATTGCCCACCGGCAACTATCGTTTATTGAATTATATAATTTCTTTTTGGATTTACATTCGAAACATTGCCTATGACTGCATTCCAAAGCGCGTAGAACGCACACATTTTGCGGTCATTCACACAAACGAGCGGTTTTACTTAAATAAAATATCTACTACGAGTATCTAGCGGCACATTAATTTTATTGTATAAAAACTTTTAAAAGACGTCACCTTAAACAACAAAGTTTATAAGTAGTTTGATGTTGTTTTTGTTGCATTTCTTAGTCATACTTTTTCACGCTAATGCCAAGTGTGTTCGCAGCGTTGCTTTGGGTGCTTTACTACGTACATATTTGTATGTGTGTATGTTTGCTCGCATATGTGTATGTGAGTATGTAGGTGTTTAGTGAATGTGGGCACTCTCTTACATTCTCCAAAAATGGTTATTATCTTTCGTTCGGCGCTACTTTTTATATTTGTTGTTGCTATCACTATTTTAACGGTATCTCTCTGCTGACCGTGGCCACACATTCACCTTTGTTCTAATGACTTTGACAAGCACCAGCGTATGTGTGTATGTAGTGTAGTGTGGAGAGCTCACTAGGCATGACAATCCCGGTATTTCTTGATGAAGTTGTTTTGAAATACCGAAATTCATTGTTGATCTTATGGACTTAGCATAATTTATGAAGTGGCATCAAATATAGGATGGGCCATGTAAAATTTGAGTTTTGAATCGGCTTTAAAAAAAAACGAATCAATATTTTTTCAAACTTTTTTTTTATTTTGAAGATTGAACATTGTCATTTATGAATGAAAAATAATAAAGTAAAGCAGTGTGACAAGTTGCACCGTCCTGTTGAAACCAAATGTCGTCTATGTCATCCTCTTCAATTTTTGGAAACAACTCGTTGAGCATGTCACGGTAACGCTCGCTATTTACTGTAACCGCGGCTCCTCGCTCATTTTCGAAAACAAAATTTTCCCGATGATGCCGCCAGCGTCCCATTTCGTAAATGTCAAACCTTTAAGTAAATTTTGAACACATTTGACATGTCATTTGTGTTACCATTCTCAAAAAAATAGGTGGTTCAAAAAGCAAACGCTATATGGCCCACCTTGTACTACAGAAATACTAACCAGATACTACTTAGATACTACAATTTTCCATGCGGAACTTTTCGCCATAATGGAAACAGTGAAAATCGGATCCAAAAGAGGGTTCGAAAAAGTAAAAAGTAAAAATAAAATTCTTTCGAAAAGTCAATTAGTCCTCAAAGCCTTAAATAGCTTTGTCGACTCAAGTATATTTTCTCTTGCGACCCATCCAAATTGAACTTCTCTTCCTCACTTAATACTAATTTTTCCATTCAACGGGATCTTTATTTGTAACAGAACTCTAAGCCTTGCGGTCCCTTGCAAAATCGATAACGCGATTTTTCCGAAATTTGTTCAAAGGTGTTTTTTTGTAATTTTTTATGCTTTGGATGTGACACTTTCAGAATAACCCTTCGAACATGGGATTTGCTGGCTGCAACATTTGCCATTTCTTTAGTTTTTGCTGTTGGATGCGCGCAATCCTAAGGATTTTGCAGGTTTCCTTTAGTGTCAAGGAGTTCTGCCTTTGTACATGTTACATTTAATGAAAATTTATAGGATTTTTTTCAAAGTTGCACAAAGTTTGCAATATCTTTTTTGTATGAGAATGAGCTATATTTACATAGTTCTTTCTTTTAAGTGACCACCTAAGGGACTGAAAAAACTGTCCATTTATGAGAAAAATGTAAGGAAAGTTAGTAACATGTTATGGGATGGTAGTCCGCTCAAGAGAAAAAACTTAAAGAAAATTCGTAAGGATTTGTGATACGTACTGAAAAAACTGTCGGTCTATGAAAGAAGACCGCTTAAAAGAGGGGTCCGTTAGGAGAGAGTACACTGCATATAAAAAAATTATTAGAATTAAATAAAAAACAAATAAATTGTCTAAACTTGCCAATAATTCAAAATGCTACAGTTAATTAAGGCAGTGTACATATGCAGGCAATATTCTTGGTGTTTCTGGAATGATAGTTATTCGTACTTTACAGGGTGTGGCTCATCGTGTTCAACCCATAGAAGAGTGGCAACATAGATGGGATCTATTAGTAAACCCATAGGCTTATACCTGAAATCGCATTATGGGTGACCACGACGACGTTGATTGACGGACACGGATGCTTTCTGTCGTATCTCCACCATTTTAAGTTGCTCCAACACAATCGAAGATGCGGCGGATGTTATCTTGAAAAGTGACCGTTTTCGAGGCGAGCTTCAAGCATTAAAAGTGCAACTTGGACACCCCTTGGAGGTGAACAATCTGATACCAGCCATGTGTGCATCAATCAGTAACTGGAATCTGTTTCTGAATCGCATTCTGTCGATGTTACTTTTGCATCAAAAAATGGAGCAATTGAGATGACAGAAAACATCCATATGTTAAGGAGGGGACCCTGGGCGCAGAATCCAAATGTGGTCAATAGACATATATGCTGTACCCTCCCGAAGTAATGCAAAAGGTAGTTCTAGGAAGGGAGTTTCCCAGAAGATGAGGAGCGATTTCTTTAGTGGCCACACCACTCAACGCAGTAGCCGAAGGTCGCTATCAGTGAGCATTTTAAACCCTACCTATCCCACAAAACAAAAAAGGGTGTGGTTCATAGTTATTCCTCTGAAGTGGAACCTTTCTTTCTAACTCAACTCACTCATTTAAGAGCAATTATATAGTATTCAGATCGTGCGATGAAATGTTTTTGTGAGCGCAAATACTTTTTACAAAATTTTGCTGCGGGCTTTGAGTTATTATCTAGTTAAAATACACCTATTTCACTTTCAAAAGAGATAAAACAACCTTTCATAAATTGGTAATCTTGCATATTTTGTATTTTTTATTTTAAGAGCGCAAAAGTGAGGTTTTAAGTGCCATTTTTACACACTTACTGATTTCGTTTTGGCGAGAATTTCTGAGGTTGAGTGGCTCGAATTGCGTTTGCTTGTTTTAATTATTTTTAGATCCTCATAATTTTATGCTTTTTTGGGACATTCAATTCAATTGCGTCATCCTTTATAAACTTTTCTACTTTGTAGTACACGGTTCGATTTGCCAAGAAGGATATTTTGGCAATTGCCAACTGAATATTACACCTCAATAAGAATTTCCCTTGTTTTTGTCATAATTTGTCTTTTTTCTTAAATTTTTAAGAACCTGATCGTTTCATTCGTAGTAGTAGTTAACGTAGCTGCAAATAACGCCTACTAAGTTAACATAAAACTATTTAAATCAAAAGATTTGTCCAGAGCACAGAAAATAAGAATGTACAAAGTACTGATACGACCCGTCCTTACATATGGTGCAGAAATATGGACGCTGAAAACAAATGATATTCATCAGCTGATGTGCTTCGAAAGACGTATCATAAGGAAAATATATGGTCCGGTTGCAACAATAGATGGCAGCTACCGCATTCGCTACAATAATGAAATCGAAGAAATCGTTCAAGGACAAAATATAATACGTTTTATCAAAGCCCAACGAATTAGATGGATTGGGCACGTACTGCGCATGCCGAAAGAGCGAAATGCTAGGAAAGCTTTTATTTTAACACCAATTGGAGGAAGAAAAAGAGGACGCCCACGAAAGCGATGGTTAGATGACGTCGAATCAGATCTTAAGCAAATGAACGTACACAACTGGAGAGATGTAGCCATGGATAGAATAAAGTGGAGAAAAATTGTTGATGAAGCTATGGTCCACCACGGACTGTGAGGCTAAGAAGAAGAAGAAGAAGATCGTTTCATTCGTCTAAACTTTGCTGAATAAGCTTCAATTATCTTTTTTTGCAAGCATTTAAAAAATAAAAATAAATGCAATAATTGGCGCGTACACTTCTATTAGGTGTTTGGCCGAGCTCCTCCTCCTATTTGTGATGTGCGTCTTGATGTTGGTCCACAAATGGCATTGCAAGCATTTAAGCACCCAAATTTTTAAATTTTTACTCACTTCACATATTTTAAGTCACTCAAATGGTTCTTTTACTGTGTAAATTGTGAAAAAAAGTTATTTTTGACAAGTGCCGTAACTTGTTTACTCCCTAAATAAAAACAAATTCTCTTCGTTTACACTTTCACAATACGAGTAATAGGAGTAAAATTCAATGGAAGAAAAAAACCTCCAAGTATTTCACAAATTTTACGAACATTAAAGGAAAAAATACTAAAAAACTATAAAATTTTATTACGCTCGAATCGTTGGTTATTTATTTAGAAAGTCATTTTAACTTAAGAGAAGCAATTGCGAATCCCGAATTGCCAATCCCGAAAATGAATTGAATACATCACGAAATTCCGAGATCGATCTTGACCGCTGTAGTTGACATTGTTAGTGCTTCCATATGCGCCTCTATACACAACTACTTCAATATACTCAATACTTTTTGGTTATTGAATTTTATTTATTGTTTGATGTGCAACTGCGTTTCGGCGACATCCGCTGCGGGTCAAACAGCGCACAATGCGCGGAGAACGTGACAGTGTGACGATTTGGCAAATACTCGGAACAACACTCAAAGGTTATTTGTGTTAATTTCAGCGCTGCATGCAACGTTTGCAGGAGTCGCAATTTTACAACAAAACTAAAAGCACTGATGATGGTAAACTGGTTTGGTCTATTGTAGTTGTAGTTGTAGACTAAAGGTCATGCTATCAGTCAACGTAACTAAAGTTACCCGAATAAGTCATAAGATATCCAACGAGACCATACTTTGGTTCATTTCGCATTGTCAGTCAAGTTGTTCCTAGCCACGTACAGCATCCCACTGTTAGGCATTTCATCTCATTCCAGATATTGTACCGTGCGAAGGTTAAATTTGAGTAAAAAATAACAAGATTTCAGTCCATTAAATATGTGAGAGAAAATTCATTACGTGCTCCGAATGAGCTGTTAGAAGAAAAATAGACTATAGGAAACAAAACAAAAAATTTTGGCGTGTAGGTCTCGTTACTTATTTATTTCGCATATTTAGTCTATAAAACAATAATTTTTTACAATTTTACTTAAATTAGGGCACCAGAATATCAGTAAAAATGGTTTTAGGCAAAGAAAAATCAAGATCGACAGAAGTTGAGATTTGATTAAATTCACAAAGAGCCAGTCCAATAGGTGCATTGTGGGCATAATTCGTCTCAGCACTATTTGCATAGAAAGGGAAACAGAAATATACCTCCGCAGAACATTCAAATTTAATCTTTCTAAAAGTGGTTAACAGTCATAAAGCCCTTAAAAGTTAAAGATAGAATTGAGTTTCATCTGTCGAGCGATTTCAAATTGAACAGCGCTAAACGTGCATTATACGAAGGCATAAGATCCGAGAAACGCAATGAAGGTAAGGCGAAATTCAGAAATACCTTCTGCACGCGCTCCATCCTATCCCTGTGGAACTGGGTGAAAGGGCGCCAGATTATTGTCGCATACTCCAGATTCATCTAAAATCAATCGGGCAAGAGAAATTAGTTTTATTAATAGATAATCTTGTGCCTGGTCGCAGTTTTTTTTTTATCAAAATTAACAATATGGTGGTATCAGAAAATATGGAAATATTTTTCAGATTTTCGAGAAAACAACCGACCATTATTTGTTAAAAAAAAAAAATCGAAATTTTTGGAAAAAAAATTCTTCTATCAGGCACGAATTTTTTATGTTTTTCAAAATCGGTATTAATTTTATTGAAATCTACCAAGCGGTTTAAGTTACAGTGATCACTAGTGCAAAAAACATAGTTTTGAAAAAACGCATTTAAAGTTTTGCTACTTGCTCCCGAACGCTCCGGAGCGCCCGAGCTTCCTTTGTTAATTGTTGATTAACTCGAAAAGTATTTATCGGATTCATTTCAAATTTTCACACAAAATTTTTAAAGTATTATGCTTTAAGAAAATGCAAAAAAAATATAATTTTTTTGAAAATTCTGACTACCCCTCACCCCATAAAGCAGTTTCAAGGCATACGGATCGTCAAATTCAGTGCTACTACGCCGCACAAAACCAAGCATAGCGACGAAATTAATATGACTGATGTATGAAAATTGAATATCAAAAATAACACCAAGATTCTTAGTTCCTTGAAGTGATTGCAAGATTCCCCCAACGAAGCTGTACTGAGGTTTTAATAAACTGCGTGATTTTGAAAAAAAACGTGGGCTTAGTTTTTAATGTTTAAAGCAAGATATGATCTCATGCACGAAGAATAACATTCATCTAGTTTATCAGAGTTTCGGATGTAATAATAAATATAAAATTATAATAAATATTCAATTTTCACAAAAAGCAAAACAAATAAGGTCTTATTTATAAATGATGTAAAGTTACACAAAATTTATAAAAATTATTAACCAAAGCAAATAAATACGAAGCAAGTAAAATTTCTAAAAACTTTTTAAATGCAACCCAACTTTTGAGTAAAAACGGGTAGGTTAGATTAGGTTAGGTTAGATAAGGTTAGATTAGCCAGGTTGCTTGTCTAAGACACGACACTCGGTGGCCCTAAGATGTGATACCTGCATTTGATGTCCACCCCTTAACTAAGTTGCTTAAGCCGCTCAGCTCTTTTTAACTCTGGTAACTATTCCCTCCAGTGAGACATTTCGCAAATTTCTCAGGCCTTCAAAGAAATAATCACCAAGATATTTGACACGGCTTCTTTGAAGTACTGGATATTCACTGAGGACATTTTTTCTTCATCTCCATAGCTCCAGCAAAAGTTATTGTGAGGTACACCCATTCTACTGGCTAGGGTGCCAATAGCGCAGTGACCCGTTACAACACATGTAAAGACGCTGGTTGTTGATCTGTTGAATTCAAGCAAACATTTTATCCTTTTAAGACTCAGTTTAGGCCAGAGCGCTCTGGAGACCCTTCTATTGGCTTCCGCGATTAGGCTCAAGTCAATCGCAGTGTACAGTTTGTTTAGAGGAATACTTATATCCTCTACCACTCGCTGAGGGACAAGGTCAGAACCTTCCCTTGCACACTCATTCGCTCTTTCAATCCCCTCCACTCCAGAGCGATCTGTGGTGTTGTGTTGTTGGATAAGCGTGAGCGACCTCGTACATTTTTTAACACATTTGAATAGATGCGCGTTGAGGTCAATGCCTTGATCGCTGCTTGACTATCAGCAAAAATGGTAAGGTTTGCTGGAGGTAAGTCCATTAGTTTTACCGCTTTTGCTGCTTTCCGTGCTCGTCCTCCTATTTGTGGTGTGCGTCTTACTGTTTTCCCACAAATGGAGGAGCCTACAGTTTTAAGCCGACTTCGAACGATAAATGGTTTTAAGAGGAGCTTTTTCATGACAGAAATACACTCGCAGATTTGCCATTGTCTACCGAGGGGCGACCGTTTTTAGAAAAAACTTTTTCTTTCATTTGGTGTTTCATGCACGGAGATTTGAACCTGGGTACTTCCCAATGGTAGTCATGCACCAATCCATTCGACTATGGCAGCCGGTTAATTGGCTTACGCGATTTTGGCCGAGTTTAAGAAAGCGCACCAGTCATTTTTTTCTCGTGCTAATCGGCGCCAATTGGACACACCAAGTGAAGCCAAGTCCTTCTCCACCTGATCTTTCCAACACAGAGGAGGCCTTCCTCTTCCTCTGCTACCAGCAGCTGGTACCGCATCGAATACTATCAAAGCCGGAGCGTTTGTATCCATTCGGGCGACATGCCCCAGCCGACGTAGCCGCTGGATCTTTATGCCCTGCGCTATGTCTATGTCGTCGTAAAGCTCATACAGCTCATCGTTCCATCGCCTGCGATATTCGCCTGCGGCAGCCCACATACAAAAATATTAATGACATCGGATGAAAACCACGCCCTCTTTTTATAAATTAAAACTGAATTTCCATCCGTTCATCTGGTGTTGCAAGCTATGAGTTTTTTTGTTTCCAAAAACCAACAATCAGCCCAAACCAAAATTTTACTAAAATGTGCGTGGATATCCTCACTTCTGGGCGTTGTTTTTGTTGTTTTGTTTTTATTTTTTTTATTTTTTTATAATTTGATTTTTTTTTTATGTATTCGTTCCGAATCAAATTTAATCGTTCTTACTTGTTTTTAATTTTATTTTATTTTTCTGCATAACGACCCCACTGTGACTTACAAAGTAACTGAGGCTATCAAAATATTTTTAAGTGCATTGAAAGCTTTGTGCTTTGCTTGTTCATACATTTGCATTCATGCATACCGACAAACATAAAATAGTACAATTGTGCATCTGAGTTGTTAGTATGCGGCGTGAGACAACAACCGGTCGTTCAGTCAATCGGTCAACCAGCTCGATCTAACCAGCCAAATACGTCACGTTCGCTTGCTGCAGTTGGCATTTCCCCTCCCATCTCACCTCGTTCCTATCACAGACACATACCTTTTATAACAATAACAGCAACAGTGGAGAATAACCGTTGATGACCGTTGTGTGCGTTTGATAGTTGCACTAAATTAAAAACAAAAACAAAAACAGAAAGCGTCCAGTCACACAACCCACAACTTTATTCAAATGTCTGCAAAACAGCAACAGCAGTAATAGCAAAAATAGTCGCCACAGTAACCACTTAAAAGCATAAATTTCCCAAAAACAAAACCAAAGCACAACAGAACCGCATAGAAGACTCCATAAAAAAAGGTACGCACAGTTGGAAAAATATAAACTAGGTGAGAGGGTAAAGAAAACGACAAATTTATGTGGAAAGTAAAAAGTAAAGCTTGGAAAATGAAATTATTATGCAGTCGTTGCGTTCCCATACATTGACACACCTATACACATACACATATACGGGCATATTTACATATAGAAATGGGCTTGTTTGGTTATTGTGTTAATGGCGTTGTTGTTGCAGTTAAAGAAGTAGAAATTTGTTAAAGTTGCCACAATTGTTGGAACCGTTATTTCGTTTCTGTTTTCATCTTCATTTCCACATCTTTGAATTTAGGTTGCTTCCCGTTATATTTATTATCCCGTTCTCGCTTGCATCTGCCTGTCTCGCTCGCTTACACAATTCATTGGCAAGCACTTTAAATTAAATTGCTGGTCTTTCTGACCAACCGCTCACTTTGGCCTGCACTAAATAGAGGCCTATAAAGCTACCGTTCCGCATATGGACAATAAGTAGGTACTGGACAAGCGATAATAAGGCCGTCAGGCCTGATTTCTACAAGGGCAAAAAAACAAAAAAATTTCAAAAATTTCTTAGCGCATGTCCAGCAGTTAACAGAAGATGCTTCATCTTAGTGTTCACCATTCTTTGTAGTATTGGATTGGAAAAGGATAATTGGGTTGTCCGAAAGATCGGACAAATAGTTTTGATATACACAGATTTTCAAGAAGAGTTCTTCTGTGTTGGGTGCCTTCTCTCTTACTGCCGCCTGCTGGCTAATTGCCTCCTTGTCTCCCTTGAAACTCAGGTATCAAGGCTGAGGATGTGAAGTGTGGCATAATTTGCAGTAAACCATAACCAGACTTAATGCAATTTACAATTAATGTAGTTAGAGCCGGTATACGATATGGTGTATGTGGTAACCCAACTAAAACTGGACTTGCTCTCTTCACTTCAAATATAACTTTTGATTTCTGAAGTAAATTCTTTCGCGACCACCGTAGTCGAAAAGGTTTTGCGTGGTACTCGATAGGTCTCAGGTTTGCTGCTCACTGTGGACAACCAAAAACAGTTGGTAAATGAAGCATTGAACAGAAAACGTCCGAATATATTTCGGCCATACACAAACTTTTAATAAAATTCACTGCCTTTTTGAAGGCAAACAACTGTGGGTGAGATACTAAAGAGTTTCGGCAAAGTAGGAAAGTCTGTGCCAAAACAGGGATTCCATTTACAGACATCCAGTGTATTTATAGTCTATAATCAGAATCTGTATCTCTCAGTCAATGACGTGGGAAATCGAATTACCAAACATGAGTAGGCATCTGCTCTGAATATCTACTATATGGGAGCTTTCTCTACACCGCCTGCCACTAATCTTGATGCACTGCTGCCACTAGCGTCGCTGATTTTAGGGCCAAGCAGGTACATGAAGTGGAACGATATAAAAATGTCTGGTGGTAAAGCTTTAAGGGGCTATATAGGTACAGTTAGAAGGCTGAAAAAAGCGAATTTTCCAGCATTTTTTCTTAGAAAACTTTTAAATTTATTGATATAAAAATTTGTACACACATTATGTTATCTTTTAACTGTATTTTAAGACTTAGTATTAGTAAAAATATTTATTTGGAAAGGAGCTACAGCTGATCTCCGGGAGCTCCTCTCAAAAAAGACGTTTTGCGGTGACCACTATATCTCTGAACTGGATCCTCTGAAATTTAAAAACCAAACAGATTTCGTTAAAGTAAGATTAAATCTAGTAATTAGGCGAAGAAATAAGCAAAATAATTTTTTTTGACAAAATGGCAGCTTCTCAAGCAAAAGCAAAACCGATTTTTGACCAAAATTTCGGCCTTAAATTGTTTATGAAAAAATAAAATATTTATCGGTGAGAAAAAATCTTCGATTAATTACTAAAACATATATTTAAGAAGTTCGTGTTAAAATTTGAGAGTAATCGGTTTAGTTGTTTTCGAGTAATGTTGGTCACCGCCTTCGAAAACACCATTTTGAGAAAAACGCGTATAAAGTTTGAAAAGCACTTTGCATAGGATACAATTTTTTTGTTTAACTTACAAGGAGTTGTATATTACAGGACCACATAATACACCCTCCGCGGCTTTGGCAGCTTCGAATAACTCGAACTGATGTTTTTTGCGGGCCATTCTACCATCTCACGCGCTATGAGATCAGAAATGTTAACTTTATTCATACTCTTTAATAGCAAACCCGCAACCCATCAAGCTACTCTGGGTGCCTAGTCAAATTGGCATACTCTTGCAGATAATGCAACAAAAACGGCAATTAGATCACCATTGGAATTAAACAATATATTAACCAAAAAAAGGCATTAAAAGCGCCGTTTACAACCATCTCTAAAATTGTTAAACTTGTATTGGGAAAATTACACAAACTTACGAACAAAACAATAAACCTTGGCCTGTCGACACCTAAACTTCCTTTTGAGCTCCTAGAAGACAGATAGCCATATATACACGTCTTCGTCTTGGCCACATGCGCTCAACATATAAGTATCTCCTCGACAAATTTCAGCTATCTGCTTGTCGCCACTGCAAAATATCTATGAACTTACCCATATATTAAAAAATTGTCCAGAACTTGAATGCATTCGCCAAGAAATAAACAATAATGATTCAGAACGAACACTAAAAAATTTTTAATACCACTAACATACGTAGCGCCGTGGAGGCTAACTGGCATTGTCAAAAGGGCTGATTATACGATTCATGAATTTAGTACACAAGGAATCAATGTCTGGACGACTTGTACGACTGAAGTCAGAGCTCAAGGGAGCAATTATTTGCTCATTTAACCTCCTTTTCTTTGGCTTAACAAAATCTTCATTTTCTTAAAAAAAAAATTAAAATTCGCAAGTAATTTTTAAATGTATTTGGCTCAATAAAGAAATAAAAAAAATAATTGGCGCGTACACTTCTGTTTATCCGTGCGGTGTTTATCCGTGCGCCTCCTCCTTCTATTTGTGGTGTGCGTCTTGATTTTGTTACACAAATGGAGGGACCTACAGTTTTAAGCCGACTCCGAATGGGGAAGTATTTGTGTCAGATTCTCCTTTATAAAATATCTGTATAAGAACTAATATTTCATATTATAATATAACTTTTCCTTATACAAATGCACATTTTTGATTTCTTTAACTTAACTGCACGTTTCTAAAAATCGCATTATTTTGCTTGCTGAAGCGGCGTGCGCAATCAAGCACATTGCACTGTACATAATTATAATGCAATAATTTCCTACTTTTTGTTATTGTTATTGCTCTTGCTATTATAGACACTTACTTACTTTTATTTGTTGCTATTACTTACTACTGCACTTCGTTTTTTTTTTGTTTTGGCTATTACTCGTATAAGCATTAGCACTAATAAGTTCTTGTACTACTTTAGTTGGCGCTCTCCCATAACTTCTTACTCTACTTTTCCTCATATGCACCACTGCTTGTTATTGTTGTTAGATGTGTTTCACAATATTTCTGTATGTTCGTGTGTCTGTATAATAACTGCGCTTCGTTCAGTTGTTAGCGACTTTTGGGGCGAACTAGTCAACAATGAAAGTATTTAAATGGGAGTAAATATGCCCGCGCGCTCAAATTACTCTCTCCAAGCCCACCAACTAACCAACAAAGCATACAGATGATGGTATGTGTGTGTGTAGTAGGTACATGCAGGCCAACAACAGCCCATCGCTGCTACCAGTTGGGGAGTTGTTTCGTTGATTGTCATTGTTTGGTCGTTTGGGTTACGGCGCGGTGTGCTTCGTTGAGTTTAGTTGCTCGTAACGGTTCTTTGCGTATAGACGTGTTTTCTGAATTTGGACTTAGAACAAAGTAGGCAAGTGTTTGATTGTTTTTTGCCCTGTTTCGTGTTGAATAGTGATAGTGAAGGTGCATGAATGAATCGTGGTCGTGCGTGTGCTGGTTGAAGGGGAAGGAAAAGGAGGAAAAGAATGAGTGTGGCGTAAAGTTTGCAAAGCTGTTAATAGTAAAGGTAATGTGGATAAAGTAGTGTGGCCACTTTGGCTATTTCAATGTTTGGTCTCTACTGACTAAGCAAAGCAGCTGATAAGCAGTTATCAACTTACAAGAATTGTGTAAAAATATGCGTTTTAAGTGGATGTGATGCAATTTCCCCAAGGTTAAAAATTAAGTGATTGGAAATTAATGGAAAAATTGTTGTGTGCTTAGAAAAACTAGTGCAAGTTTTTATAATAAAAAACGACGTTTTACGAAAACAAAAAAAAAAGCACCGAAAATGTTTAATGAATGAGCAAAAATTAATAAGAAAAAATTAATAATAATGCATTTAAATTCAAATTTATAGTTGCGGTACAGCTAATGAGGTCAGAAGAAATTTTTGTGAAAGAGAAAAACTTAATTACATAAAGTTTTATATTTTAAATTACAGCAGCCAACTGGTGTGAGATTTAAGAGACATTTATTAGAGGAAACAATATTAGACAAAGGAAATAATTATTTATTTTTTTTTTCAATTAAATGCAAATATTTCAATAAACCTACTGAATATGTGCGCCCAAGTGAATCATAAGCAAATGAAGCGAAGAAATCATTCGAAGGAGCTCAAAAGGGCAACATAAAAAAGTATAAATTTAGCAATAAATTAATTCTGTGTGCAATTAAAAAAAAAATTGTAGTGCAAAAAGTGTCGTAAAATTCCAACCACTTGCAGACGAGCTCAACACTTCAGTACTTCAGCAACAAAATAAACATCGACAAAAACTCTACTGTCAACAAGTCAACAACAAACGAAACCAACGAAATGCCAGCTGCCATGCGCAGCAAACACAAACGAGCCACACCGCCCAACCCACAACACAATGCGCGCCCACCAGGATTGGCAATCGCACGCCGACGACTGCAAGCAACACTGCAACTGCCTCCTAGCTGCCTGCACCGCGCACTCACATTCCTCATTGTCGCACTCTGTTGGGCAGGGCCGGCGCCAACCTTAGCACAATTGCAAGGCAACACAATTCTTGGCAGCACCGGCGGCGGCGGTGGTGGTGACAGCAGCGAAATCGAATTCGCCAGTCTGGATGGCGCCGGCACCCAACTACTCGCTCCAATGCTGTCGGAGGCGAGCAATGTGGCGCCACAACCACCATTAGAGGTGGTAGAATTTGTGGAACCTGCGCCAGCGCAACCAGTGATGTCATCGGCACCGTCATCGTCATCAGCACATAGCTACACTGAGTTGCAGGGTGGTGAAATCACCGGCGAGCGAACGTTGCGTTACAGTGAAAGTCCTTTTGTTGTGCGCCAACACATTGAGGTGGCCAAGGGTGCCCGGTTGATCATAGAGCCGGGTGTGCGTATGGAATTCGCACCGACTGTGGGCATAACTGTGCGCGGCATATTACAAGCGGTGGTGAGTAGAATAAAAAATATTTACTATTTGTTTAGTTTTCTGAAATGAGTTGCCGAAAGTGGTGGCAGTCGTGTTTGTTTTCTTCAAATTTGTGCGACTTCTTATTCAATTACTTCGATATTTATTAGTGGATTGTGTGAAATTCTCCTTGATGAGCTTTTCTTCATGTAAGTAGTGTAAGGGTAAGGCTTCGGGTTATAGGAAATGATGAATCGGATTCATAAGTAATGATAAAACAGAATGAAAAAAATGACTGAAATGAAAAAAATGAAGTGACTAATAACTAAGTGTACCTGAGTGTTGTTGTTAAATTGTAATAATGTGAGACGAAATAACACTTAGCTCAGGGTTTTTATATACAGTTGCAGACACAAAAATTCGGATACAAAAAAAATCAAATTTTATTAAATTACTTTTTACTGAATAACGAAATAACACTTAGCTGAGGACTTTTATATACAGTCGCTGACACAAAAATTCGAATACAAAAAAATTTAAAATTTCATTAAATTACTTTTTATTAAATAACCAAATAACACTTAGCTGAGGGATTTTATATACAGTTGCTGACACAAAAATTCGGAATAAAAAAATTCAAATTTCATTAAATTACTTTTTATTGAATAACCAAATAACACTTAGCTGAGGGTTTTTATGTAAAGTTGCTGACACAAAAATTCGGAATAAAAAAAAATTCAAATTTCATTAAATTACTTTTTACTATTTTTTTTTAGTTAATAGCTGTAAAAAAGTCTTGCTAAAAAAGAATTTTTAAATAAAAGTACTATTTTAGTAGGATTTGTTAATAGCAAATTTCCCATATTTTACGCTTTCATTGCAACATGTTTGGTATCCTTGAGGAGCAGCACACACTGCGCGGACAGCATCACGGCAAAAAGTGGTTGTGTGCAAAAAATTGTCATTCGCACGCATTAAAGCCTTGGCCTGGTCAGTTGACCGTGGCTGCCAATGCACGAAGTGGTGATTCGATAACGAGAAGCAGTGATTTGTTTTCAAGTTTACAAATATTAAGTAAATAACTAATACATATGTATGTATACATACATAAGTACAAGGTGGCACAAAATTAATCACCCTATCGAAAAATTTACAATTTTTGCAAATGACATCGTACGTCAATCACATTTGACACTTGTGAACCAAACAGCTACAGTAAGATAAGCAATGGAGCGCGAAAAAATCTAAATACAAATTTCCACCCATTTTTTTTTTTTGTTTATTTATTGTAGAAAAAAAATTATTCAAAAACAAATTTCGATGATTAATTTCGTGCCACCTTGTAGATCTATAGATACATATATGTACATAAATAATATTGAGGTGCCTGCCTATGATTTTAAAATACATTTTTTTCAACTCAAATAACGATGACAAAAAAAAAATTACCTTAATTAGAGTTTTTATGTTGTTTGTCTGTCTGAACATCTGAAGGTCCATTTATCTAGGCTAGCCTCCAGAATGTTTAAGCTGAAATTTTTGTAACCATCTCTTTTTTTTTTTTTTTTGGTGGGTGAGGTAAGGCTCAAAATGCCTTCACACTTACAGCGACCGTCGTCTACTGCGTCTAGTGGGGGGGCCACTAAAACAATCCCTCCTCTTCTTCTATTCAGACTCCCTTCCCGCAACTACTTTCTGCATTACTTCGGGAGAGCCCAGAACGGGACGTCGTTCTATTCACCCATGTCTGGGTCCATCATGGTTGTTGCCAGCTTCATGCTATACGCTCGTCTTCTTATGTTTTATGTCTCCGTATGTGAGGCTTCGCTTCGTTGTACTGAATATCTATCTATCATTTTTTCTCCATAATAGGCCTTCAGCGTATATTTCAACCGCATTTCAGTTATCCTCGTGTTCAAGGATCTTGCCAATCACATTGGTCGCCCAGATGCCGCCAATCTGCTCTCTTTAGAGCATATTTTTCCACGAGCCATCTGTCGCAACAAAAGAACCTGTGTTCGGCGTCATCGCTCGGTGCTTCGCAGTATATGCTCCTGCTTACCTCACCCATGATAAGTAGAGGAGTTTTCGGGGCACATTATTATGGCCCACTAAATATGAGCTGTCGTCGAGATATTTCGGAAAATAGTATTTATTGCTCGAATTTTTTGTTCCAGTCCTTAAGAAATTTCACATACTCCATCTTCTCACATAAGAAAGTAAAAACAACGTTTGTTAGTGCCAGTTCGAACGCGTCAGTCAAAGTTTGGTCGGTGTTTATTTTGGGGTTATTCCACAAATGGAAGTACTACAGTTTTAAGCCGACTCCGAACGGCAAATATTTTAAATGAGGAGCTTTTTCATGGCAGAAATACTCTTGCGGCTTTGCCATTAGCTGCCGACCGAAATTTTCTTTCTATCATTTTGCTGTTTCATGCACGGAGATTCGAACCCACGCACTCCCGAATGGTCGTCACCCAAAAACCCTTCGGCTACGACGGTCCATCAATAATGCGTCATGCTTTAAGCTGAGAGGATGTTTACTCCTCTGTATCCAGTCCTGATACTTGAGCTTCTTTCTCAATAATTGGTCATGCTTTAAGATGAGGGGATGTTGAGTCCTCTGTATCCAGTCCTAGCACTGAAGCTACCAACTAACCTCCACGCAGACGATGGCAGCAGCATTTCCTCAGTGCAGATGTTAAGTTCATTCCACCTTTTCTCGTCTCAACTCATTATCGTCGAGTTAATGCTCTTAACTAGTAAGCTGAGATGTCGGGTTTAGTCGGCTCTTAGGACAGGCTTCCATTGCGAGATGGTATCCTAATTTCAATGGCTTGCCAAATATTAAATTCAGAAGTCCTGCTAGTTAAGCAGTAAGAGTTTTTGATGATCTGGTTTTAACTTCAGCAGGCGCTCAAAAGCTCTTCAAGAAGAAGTTGTGCCATGTCTTCGATTACCTTTTTTCTTTGACTTACGCCCAGTACATGAAAACATAGATCCCATCCATTTTCTAAGCAATACTACAATGGGTTCCTTGTGTGTTCCACAGACTGGTTCTGTACCATAGGCAGCCCTTTAGTTGGCTTCAAACCTCCATACACTGGCATGGGATCTGTTTCAGGGATCTGTTATATTGTTTTGAGATTCCAACTGGTTCAAAAGAGTTTTGAAGTTTTGGGAAAGTGTGAGAGAAATGTAGGACTCAAAAGAGTTATTGAGCGCCTAGATCAACAAATTTTTCATCTTTGAAGGCTTTTGCTGACAAAAACTTAACGGCTTTTTAAAACTCTCGAAGGTGTACGTTAAGAATTACATAAAATAATAATTCGACTCAAGATACATAGCACTGGTAACACAATGAACTCTAGACGTCTAAGCTGAGTCTTTTTACATATCAGTCAGCACTACCTGTCATTTTACTCAAGTTTAGCTTGACTATCCGACATAAAGCTTGTCCTTGCTCCGATTCTTTTTCTATGATCACTTTTGTGGACGTAAACTTTTAGTTGCAAAAATTTATGTCTGGAATATGACTGGGTATATGCCCACTTTCAAACGTTTCTAGAGTCACGTTCCGAGTGCACTTGCGTTGGTATTCTCGCCATTCCATGGATCCGTCAGACTAATAAGAATTAGCGCTTACACCATTTATTGGGTGCTTGACCGAGCTTCTCCTCATATTTGCGCTGCGCGTCTTAATATTTTTCCGAACATGAAAGGCAGATAGTTTCTTATGAGGAGTTTTTTCATGGTAGAAGTACACTCGAAAGTTTGCCGTTGACTGCCGAGGAGCGACCGCTATAAAAACTTTGTATATAATTTTGGAGTTTACTGTCCGAGGTTGCGAACACTGGCACTACTGATTGTAGCCACGCATCAACCCATCCGGCTACAGCAGCCGCCGATCCGCGGATCAAGGATAATCCAAGATTTGACTCAGTATTTGTTTAAAGACTTCCTTAGCACCCCTCAAGGCTCCACTAGGTATCCTAGTAACACAGCGGGCAAAGGCAATTCGCGTCGACAGAACAGTAAAATTCAAAGATGTGTTTTTCTCGAATCTTCACTAAATTATAAGTAGTTTATGCATTATTTTATACGAGTTTTTTATATTATATTTCTTAGAAAATAGTTTGATAATTTTTTGTTAAAATTTTCCCAGAAAACCCAGCACCACTCAAGCAAGTGCAATATTTCCACCTGCCTTTCCACCTGTTGCCACACAAAATTTTATAAGCTACCCCGCCCAAGTATTTAATGCGATTATTCATACACACAATTAATCCCACAGACAACAGAGGTATTTGCAAATACTTACCAAGCGAGAGTTCGTATAAAAAGTGCAATCGCTCAATGTGTGCGTACCCGTGCCCCGTGAAAAAGAGAAAAAGCCTTCAACTAGCAAAAAATTGATTGAACAATCGCAAAGTAAGTAAACGACGTTATCGGAAATCGCTTATCAGTTGAGCGATAAAACAGTTAGTCTACACACACACACACATTCGTATATATTGCAAATGGAATATAAAATTGAACGCAAGTGAGAAAAAATAGAGTTAAGGGTGGTGGCACAACCGATTAAATCATCGACATTAGCAAAGACAGGCACTACAAGGCTACGCGACGATTTATTTTTATGAACCCATAAAGATGCATGCCACACATTAGAAGAGAAGCTTGGTTCGAGGGTACTTCTTGGTATCGGTAGCAGCGTAACATGAAACTAAGGGGAAAATTTCCGGCTGAAACATAGCCCACAAGCTCTCGTCGTGTAGGTCAAGGCTATAACCTGACAATCCGTTATCGAAATCCCTATTCCTTACAAATTTTTTTTTTCTGAATGAAAAGAAAAAACATTTATTAATAAAATTTTCAAAATAGTGGGACTGTATAACAATCTAGACATATTAATGTCTTTAGAGTTTAGTTATGAATAGTGTCTATCCATAGGGGGGTCAACATTCAATCAACCGTTGATACATACAGGGTTTGATTGGAATCACCTCGAAGACCGAGGTGCCCGACTTTAAGCCTACAGAAAAAACTTCCTACCTGTGAGGATTTTTACGCCCACAACTTGATATTTCGCTACTCTTTTACTGTAGATTAGGTTAAGTTGGTATGGTTGCCCAGGGAATGGGCACACTTGGACGAAAAAGATTCGTCCTTTGTGATACCATTATGAAGGGGTGAGGCGAGAGAGAAAGACCGATGGGATGCAGGAAGAGGGCGGGGAGAGGTGGTGCTGGGATGGTTAGGTGCGTGCGGATTACGAACGATGACTATGTTTGCGTTGACCGCTTTATGCTGCTGATGAAATTCATCAGATTTTTAATGTCAACGCCAGCTATATCAGCAGGCGTGGCAAAGAAGTAGGAGCCAAGATGCCTAGATCTTAGCCCCGCCAGAGCAGGGCTGCTAAGGAGAAGGTGCTGAGATGATTCCACCTCATCCTCCATACATCCAGCGCAAAAAGGACTCGAGGTGATTCCAAGTCTCACAGCATGCACTCCTCGCGCATTGTGTCCTGTGAGAGAACCCACGAGATTAGAGAGCTGATATTTTGTCAGCCTCAGAAGCTCGCCCGAGCGCCTCCGGTCTACACGTGGCCAGAAGGATTTCGCTACCTTACACGTTTGTGTACTTACCCAGCGCTCGCTGAGTTGGTGCGATGCCCATCTTTCCAGGAGCAGACCGCAGGTAGTCAGGGGGATCCCAATTCACTCCCTTCGCGGGGAAATCACCTCACATGTCCCAGCTCATCCGCCTCAAAGTTTCCAGCAATGTCGCTGTGATCAGGAACCCAGATGAGGCTGATGTCAAAGAATTCGGACGCAGTCGAAAGCGAGGTCAAGCATTCCTTGACCAATTCCGAATGTACCGCCATAGACCCGAGGGCCCTTATTGCCGCTTGGCTGTCGGAGTAAATATTTACTTCCTTGACCGTTAGTACGCATTTGAGCAGCCAGTCAGCTGCCTCCTTGATTGCGGCTACCTCTGCCTGGAACATACTGCAGTGGTCCGGTAACCTGAATTTGAGTCTGATGGGGAGCTCCTCGCAAAAGACTCCTCCGCCTTTTACTGTAAGAAATTTATCTCTAAAGTTCCCATCAAAGATGCTTGAGACCAGGTATATGCCTATCTCGCTCTTTACACTGGTCATAACAAACTAATCTCACGATATATTCTCTTAAGCACGTAAAAAGCTCAAAAATGTGTACTAAATTGAGAACCACGAACAAGCACTCCAATTTCATTTGTATGTATGTGTGAACAGATAACGCCCTGAAAGTGGGGTAAACTGATTTGGTGGAACGTAAGGTGCTTCAGTAGATAAGGAGATACAAACAAAACAGGTGCAAGCGATAAAAGTGATATTGCATGTCACACACACGCATACACACACATACGATTACTGCTGTAATTTGCACTGCCGCGCTGTTGTATGATATCACGAAAAAAGTAAACAGAGCGCCGCGCCACTCATTAGCTCATATTAAAAATACACACATGCGTACATATTTTTTACGCGTATGTGTATGCATGTGCGTGTGTTCTACACCCCACATATGGCCTGCACACATGCGCACGACCGATGTCAAAAGACCAACTTTTTGAGTGGGGTAGGGCAAAAATAGCCTATGCGCCAAGTGTGGCAATGCGTCGCGGCAATTGTGTAACAGCCAAACAGCCATTTAAGTAGCCGTGGCTTAGGTTAGGGTCAATGGCTATTTGACGCAAGCGCAATTTCAGAGCTGCCCAATTAAAAAGTCGCAAATGTCGACTTTGGCTTTGAGTCACGGCGTTCATCTTAGTTATTTGTTTGCTTTTATTGCTCGCTGCTTGCTTGTCCATCGCACGAACGGAAGTTGCTTTGATTGTCTGTTGTTGTCTGTTGTCGGCGGCGGCGGTGGCGGTGATTGTGACACGCCCCTCGTTGCGGTGCCGTTAGTTGCTTTACAACGCGCCTATTTTTTATTGCCCATTTCGTGGCCTATTAGCGCGCATATCTTTCTTTACTCTTTACTTAATTCGCCATACAATTCGTGATGTTGTCGTTTGATGGTTTTTTCATTAGTTGTTGCTTTGCTGGCGATTGTCTTGACAGACGGCCACTGGGTCGCGTTGGGTTAATTAGATTAGTTGGTTGGCCTTTTTATTGTTGTTGTGTACTTAGTCGTAGGTACATACGCGGATGTGTGCATGAATGTAGGAGTTGGTGTGTCAAAATGTTTGGCGCTTCAATTTAATGAGCAACTGAATGAATGAATGAGTGAATAAACGAGTGAACTGCAAATTAACGCCACTTATTAGTGTAATTTTTTTTTCAGAGTATTATTATTAGCTGTTGTTCATGACACAGTCTATGTAAATTTATTTAAATTGGCAAAAAATAAGAAATGGACAAATAAAAACACACTTTGACCAGAGAAACTCTTACTTTTTGGATATGCAGATTATGGAGGTGAAAAACAAAATTATTAATGAAAGAAGAAAAATTACACTATAGAAATATTTTTCTTTGCTGCTTGCATTACCCAACTAATTTAAAATACTTAGTGGGCAAGCAACGCAGTAACAGATCTTTACATCTGAGGTGAACAAAATTAAGGACAGTGATGTCAAAGAGAGGGGATTTTCCGCATTTGTGGTAATTAATTTTTAATAAGAAGTTAGGAGAAAAACCGATTTTTATATACTTGTACAACAAAAAGGTGGGATTTTTAAAATATATATTTTTTCGCATGGTGAAAACAATTCAGGGGTATGGCCAAGATGTGACCGTTAACCGGATCTCAGCACTTTTGAAGGAATACATTGATTGGCTGACGTCATCGGGGTCACGACAGCGGCTCGTTTACGAAAAAACTGAGATTATGTTGTGATATACGAAAAAAATAATACCATCTTCCTTCGTGCTGTTTCGTTGTCGTTTGAACAACTACTACTTCTTTTAATCCATTTCTTTATTGCGATCTGTTTTTTCAACGTTAAGCAATATTTTTACTTAAAGCTATTTAATTTATTTAAGAGAAAACATATTTATGGAATACATCTATTGGTACAACCATTTACTAATTTGATGATGAATAATAATTTGGACTAATTTATTATGATATGAGATCTTTTGTTGACTTTCTCTTGAGTCTGATTGAGTGACCAAAATTCATTTATCGAGAAGTAGGCGAGCGTTGCCCAGGAGCCAACAGTGTCGTATCGTCGTCGCGCTCAGCATTTTGGCGTCAGTGAAACCACAATGCCGCATTGCGCATTTTAAAGGATGATTTAAATTTGTTTCCGTATGAATATAGTGCAATTGACACAAAGAATATTGCCAACAGACGATTCACGTCGCTTGGAATACGGCCAAAAGTCGCTCGAATGGTTGACACTGAACCTAATTTTTGGAAACAACGAGGCACACTTTAACCTCTCTGGCAGCGTGAATAAACAAAATAGTCGCATTTGGGGAACTGAGAATCCACACGAGATCCATGAAATGCCATTGCATGACCGGAAAGTAACTGTTTGGGCCGGCATTTGCGCCAAAACCATCATTGGGCCATATTTGTACCGAGAAAAGGAAACGGTCGACGGAAACCGATATCGATGGATGTTGACTCATTTTGTCTGCTCGCAAATGCGTGAGAAAGGTTTAAACGGTTACTGGTTTCAACAAGACGGTGCGCCATGGCACACTGCGAGTGCAACAATTGATTTTCTGCACCGAAAATTCCCGGGACGTCTAGTGTCAAAAAGAGGCGACATCGACTGGTCCCCCAGATCACCTGACTTAACCTTCTTCTTTTTGTGGGGTTATCTGAAAAGTAAGGTTTACGGCAAAAAGCCGCAGACTATTGACCAGCAAATATTCGACATTCCTGCCGAAATGGGCGCTATAAAACCAAAAATGCTTGACAAGGCGAGGACCCTCACTCTGGACACTGGGCACTTCTGCCTGTACTGCCACCAGATTACGTTGTATGAGCTCTGTAATTGGAAGAAACTGAACATTGGTATTGTAAATCTACTAACAAGTTTTTGCCTGCAAATCTTTGACGCTTTCGTATGAGACCCATGGTTCCTGTATGGCCAGACACGTTTTCTCCACATTTCAGGCACCGAGCCTGATTGAGGCTCTTTCTGCCCGGTAGAGATTTATTTGGAGACAGTGAAACTGACTCCAGGGTTTGTATAGCTTTTGGGGTGAAGCCTGACACATTATTTCCCAGACTGGCCCTTCCAAACCTTACCACCCTTTTTGCTTCGAGCCGACCAGAAAGAGCGGAAGGTTTTTTTCTTTACCACTTCCCGCCTTTGGTTTGGGCTTACAGAAATTGAGCCTCGTTTTAGGTTTCTGGATGCTCAACTGAGCTCGAGTTGCTGCGGAAGTTGATGGCTGATGTTTTGTTTTTGTTCTGGCGCCCTCTAACCTAGATCTGAGAAGGGCACTGCCAAATCCTTCAGAGGCCTTGTTGCCTCGCTTTTCGACTTTTCCAGCCGAACTAGGGTACATAGCAATTACGAGCTCCCCCAGTTCACCTTTTTGAAGGCGGTGTAGTACTCGCCATTCGTTGACACAAAGTTCCGAATTAGGCGATTATATTTGTCCTAAAACTCGCTCGTTAGGCCAGGGAGCTAAGCTTGGGAAGTAGGCAACAAAGATTGCAGCCTTTAACATTTCTGCCTCGTCCACAACCTTTTAGCTTCCTTAGTCCAGGCTAGCGTTTCGTTGTCTAGACAGCTTAAAACTAGCCATCCAGGCTTAAAACTGTAGCCTAAAACATGGGGCTTCACTGGGCCTTCACGACTTTCAAACAAGGCATTCTAGACTGAAATATCGTCCTACTAACCTGGTAATATATGTACTCCTGTGGAACTTGGAAGTTCTGTAGAGAGAAAGATGAAACCGCCAAACATATACTGGCATCGTGCCCAGCACCGATGCATAAAAGGGGCAAACACCTAGGAAACATATTTTACCAGAGGAGCAAAAAATTCAATAAAATAGGTAGGTAGGTAGGTGAAATGGTTGAAGTGCCAGTCTGGCACTCCTCAAGTAGCACTAAAGCGCCGTTTTGATACCATTATGAGACCTCCAACAAGCAGATTTGTACAACCAGCTAGAGCTGTTGATATAATGGAGAAGATTGATGCGATTTTGCTTGGAGCACTTTCCAGGCTGTCGAAGAAAAGGTCACTCAGTGATCTGGCTGCCAAACCCGGACATTTACAGAGAAAGTGCAGTCTCCTTCTCTGAAAGGTCCCCACAGCTTCTGCTATGTGGGTTATATGGTAAACCTAGCTTTTCCGTGTGTGTACCGATCGTCCAGTGACTGGTAAACGCAGCCTACGAGTTTGGAAATTAAATAGAAAGGAGTCCAAAGGACTTTCTGAGTCCTTCGTATATAGTATTGGGGCCAAAGGGTTTTCGAAATAGCACATGAAGAAATGGAGCTTCATCTTTTCTGCGCTTTCCTGAGAAATATTTTGTGCAGATCCCCTTTAACAACTGCCAGGGGAATGCCGATGACCGGGTAGGAGGTCTCTGAGGCCAATTAGTCCCCATCCTGGCAAGCTCAAATAGGAAAGCTAAAATAGGATAAGTGCAAAAATCTATTGCGGAAATTGAGCTTAGAGAAACACTTTGAATGCATGAAGGAAACAAAATAAATATTTCAGGTCATAGTGCTAAATCTCTTCATAATAATAATATCATAATTTCAAGTAGAAATTGCTTTTTTTTGCGCTCCTTAAGCGGGAATGTGGAAGCCGGGTTGAAGGTGTTTCATGAGAGGAATTCGGTTTTGAGCTTTACAGCTCAGTTGCTCTGCAAATAGTCGTGGCAGTGAAGGGTGTTTTTCCGTGGCTCCTAGGAGGAACTTAGGGCCATACTATGCACGCAATATTAGCTTTCAATGGCATAAACAGGTGGAGAAGTGCAGGTGCTTATTAAGTGAACGAAATATTGAGAGAAAATAGTGGAAATGGGTTAAAAGTATTCAATTCAACTACAAATTTAATTTTTTAACTTAATTTTTCCTTTTCTTTCACTTAATTTTTCCTTTTCTTCAACTCTCAACTCTCTCAATTCCCTATAATTTTTATATAAATTTTTATTTCAGGGCACCCCCACATCGCGCATCACTTTAACAGCGGAGGGCCAATCAATAGCTATCAAGGGAATAGATATTCTGGATGCGGAAGTGCGTGGCGCGCGTTTAGTCGATGGACCCACGCCTTTAGAGGGTCGTTTGCAGATTTATCACAAAGGCACGTGGCGCGATGTCTGCACTAATTCCAGAAAGTGAGTAGCTTCAAACCATTTTTAGTGCCCAAATAAACTTTTCCTTTATACTCGCTTAGTTGGACGCTCGTGGACTATGCCGTCGCTTGTCGCCAAATGGGCTATGCTGGTGGCCACTTTTGGAATTGGGTCGAACGCACACCGGGCTACCATCCACGCCTACTCTACGAGCAGCCGCGCTGCAAAGGTAGCGAGAACACACTATGGGCTTGCGCTTGGTCGTCGCGTCAACTTGGCTCCGGCGTGTGTGACTACCACAACGATATCGGCATACAATGCCGGCCCGTGCACAACACACCGCTCAGCCATTGGCGTGGACTCTACTTCGAGAATGCACCGGCCACCAAGACGCTTGGTAATAATAATATTGTCTATACAGCGCTGTCACAGTCCACCCTCCGCTATGTGGACATTACTTATGCAGGTGTTGGGCGTGACTTTAGCGTCAATTCCGCTGTGGAGGCGATCGGTCTGCCGCCCGTCATGCAACATGTTGTAGTTAGCCATTCGGCCTACACCGGCTTCAATGCGACCTTGCCGCTTGGTGGCTTCGTCATGCAGAACGTAACTGTGCGGAAAAATAATGGCATTGGTGTGTTCGTGAACTCCAGCCAAGGTATGGTGCAATTGGACGGTTGCAATATTGTGCAGAATGTAGCGGATGGCGTCAAGTATGTGGGGCATGATTTGCGCGCCAATGAACGCATGGATCGCGCATCTATCTATGACTTTTGCACGCTGCCCACAACTTCCGGACAAACCTACCCCATTACGCTGTCATTCACGCAAAAATACTACGCCGGCTCAGAGAAGGTGTGCGGCAAATACTTCTTCACGCGTCCAGGCTACCTCCTCACTGTGCACTTCGAATCGTTCATGTTGCGCAATAATGAGACGGCGTCGGTGGAGATCTTCGACGGCACATCGGAAAGCGATCGCATGCTGTTCGCTTGGAAAGCACGCAACTACACGCGTCCGCAGAGTGTTACCAGCAATCGTGAGAAACTCTTCATACGCATACAGGCGGATGCGCGCCAAGAAGTGAATGGCTTTTTACGGCTCACTTCGGGAGATACGCGCGCGTACGACTTGCGCGTTGCGAACTCTGTGGTGGAGGATAATGGTGGGCGTGGCATCGCAATCGACAACATACGCTCCAAGCTGCATGTGCACGGCAGCTTCGTCTCGGGCAATGGGCATGTGTCGGGCGTGCATGTGACCAGCGGCGCGGGCGATGTGAACATTACGAGCAGCAACATCACATTCAATCAGGGTGGAGGCGTCAACATCACTTACTATGGCGGCAATCGTAATATATCGCGTAGCACCATACAAGCGAATAAAGGCTATGGTGTTGCGGTGTGGCTGAATGATACCACCGCGCCAGATCGCGTCGAATACATACCCTTCAACCAGACCACGACTCTAGAATACTCAAAAATTGGCGGCAACTTAGAAACGGGCTTCTTTCACGGCAATTGTTGTCAACCGATTTGGGTGAATATCACCGGCAACAGCTTCAATGGCAGTCTGTACAATGATGTGTTCGTGGAATCCTGCTGGCGGTTCACGCCCAACAAAGAGCCGAATATGCAACTGCAAATTGGGCACAACACTTTTGACTACAGCCAGAAAAATTCAATATTTCTCAGTCCGGCGCTCAATTTGCAAGGCAAAATTGAGTTCAACCACTTTCGTCTGGGCACTTACGGCGCGATATACATACGCAACGACTACATCTTTCAGGAGTTTAATTTCATGCCGGTGCGCCTGTTGATACAGAGTAACTTCTTTCGACGTAACAGCGGCGTTTATGTCGTCTCGCTGGGACTCTCACCCTACAGCACACGCGAGTTGCAGTCGCTGCTTTTCACGCGCAATTTTGTGCGCGACAACAAGATCGCCGAACCCTTCGGGCCGCTGATAGAGGGTAGTGAAGGCAGTGATGGCTCAGGTCGACTCAATCCACGCAGTCGTGTGGCCGCCGCTGTGGTGGTGGCCTCAAGCAATGTGGACATCTACCGCAACATACTGCACAACTTGGACTCGGCCTATGAAGTGGGTTCGCAGCTGAGCGATCAGAGTCAGATAATCAATGCCACTTACAATTGGTTGGGTCACTCGGATGAGAACAAGATTTTCGCGCGTCTCTTCCATCGCAACAATCGCTACAATCTGGCCAAGATACAGTATATACCCTATCTGTTGCACAGCTCGAACCCTGGCTCCACGACAATGATTACCATGTCCACGCTGGTGCCGCGTTTCTCGCAAGAGGGCTCCGATCTGATTGGCGGCGAAATTGATGGTCAAGAAATACTCTACCCCGGCACTTACCGTGTCACAAAGGATATCAACATACGCCCGGGTGGCAAGCTCACGCTACAACCAGGCGTCACCCTCAAATTTGAGCCCAGCGTAGGCATGATGGTTGCCGGCAAGTTAGAGGCGCGCGGTCGTCGGCCAGATGACATATTCTTTACGCTGAAGCGTGAAACTGTCATTGCCATGGATAATTCCACGGACGTAGAGCAGCTTGATGTCGACATTATTGATATCGAGACGGAGTCGATAATAGAGAAAAATGAGCCGCCTCGTGTGCCGGTGCGACTCGTTGGTGGTGCTGGCGATTACGAGGGCCGGCTGCAGGTCTACTTGGATGGCCGCTGGGGCACAGTTTGTGACTATGGTTGGACGGTGCTGAATGCAGCGCTTGTGTGCCACCATCTCGGTTATACGCTGAACCCACGCGACTGGCGTCTGCATCGCTCACAAATGCCCACTGTAGGCGTAACAGAGGATGTGATTGTTTCGAATGTGCGTTGCACCGAGCACGATCTCGACATTACCAAGTGTCATGCGGAGTATTTGACGCGTGGTGAGTTCGAGAATTCATGTACACATGAAAATGATGTGGGCATGCGTTGTTATGAGGGCGCGTGGGCGGGTGTGCGTTTTAGCATGCTGGCCGAGCGCGCAGATCTGCAGTATTTGACCATTGAGAAGGCGGGTCTCTTCGACTACACCACAAACGTCTTTAAGCCGGCCATACAAATGGATTTTGCGCGTCACAATCTCGAGAACGTGCGCGTAGTGGATAACCTGCAAGATGGTTTGGGTGTTATCTACGCAGACATCTACGGCGGCAAGTCGGTGAATAATATCAAAAACTGTGAATTTGTAAGCAATCGTGGCAATGGCATCAGCTTGAAGCAGTTGGATTTGCGCATACAGGGCTCTATAATAAAGAACAATCGCGATAGTGGCATCTTTCATGACCCCGTCATTTCAGCGATCGAACAGAACGAGCTCGGCGGCTGGTTCAAAATGGCTGTTGATTTCAATTACTTCGAAGCCGACTATGATCCTTATGTATTGCCGCGAGATGAGGGACAGATCGACTTGGACACTTGGCAAAATAAGTACATACGCACCGAGCCTGTGCGCGGTGAGTCGATCACGCGCAAGATAGTTGTGCGTTGCCCAGCTGGCTATGTGCTCGGCATACAACTGCTGAATCCCATACAAAACCTTTCCACAGAACACATTTCCATACTCGACTCGCAAACAGAGAATAAGCGCTCCGCTTTGTGGCTGCTCAATCGCGATATAAATGTATTTCCCACGACGAGCAGCAGCTACGGCATCATCATCTACTATGAGAGTGGCGCTAATGCTCTAGGCGGCACCGTATTGCGTTTATCGACCGTGACTGCACCAGTACAAAATATACGCAATAAAGTAGTTAGTGGTCCTGTGCCCACGCTCAGCATACGCTCGACCAAGATACAGAAGAACTTTCGCGGTATTTCGGCCTACTACTACAACCGCTATGTAGGCGATAACGGCGAGTACTATTTGCGCAAGGCGAATGAGTCCATCAAGATTGTGAATTCGGAGATCAGCTCGAACTTTCGCGAGGCTCTGCTGGTGAAGTCACCCTATTGGGATGTGCAGTACAGCAACATTTCTGAGGTCACCATACATGTGAATAGCTCGATGATTACACAAAATGGTCATGGCATTAGGCAGCTCTCGAAGGACTTGCGCTCTTCAAACAATCTCTTCCACTATGTAGTGCAGGACACTACTGTTGAGGACAATGCATCCGGTGGCTTCCAGGTTGAGCTGCCTTACGTTTGGCAATACAACGAGAACTTTACACACAGCGTCTACTTCGCCAACAGCACTTGGCAGCGAAATCGCAACTTCTTCGTCGATGTCACCGGTCACTACACAGTTTTCAATATAACGTCCAATGTGTTCTTAAGCAACCAGTGTCCGCGCAGCCTGATTACACTCGGCGGCATGGAGAAGCGCATCAAGTTTGATTACAATCGCATAGAAAGTAATAACGCAAAGTTCATCGTAGAGCTGCGCGCTGACAGCTTGAGCGAGATACTTGGTGAGGTACCCGCAATAATCGCCTACAATACGATTAAGGGCAACAGCATCGACACTATGGCGGGAAATCTGCGTAATGCACCCATGCGCAGATACAAACCACGTAAAGTACGTCCACAGAATCGTCTGCCCAGTGCTGTTGTGCGTTTGGATGGCATACAAAATGTGAAACTTTATCGCAACTTAATTGCGGAGAATCAAATGGACTACAATTTGGTGGCGGGTGTGCGCTCTGCACGTTTAAATAACTACTTTTACGCAACGGAGAACTGGTGGGGATCGAAGGACGCCAAGTATATTGAGTCGAAGATATTCGATTTCGATACTTGGAATGATCATGCGGACGTCATTTATCAGCCCTTCCTCATTGAGGACAGTTTCGATGCGAGCGTCTCGCTGATCGATGAACATGACGAGACTATCGACCTCAGCAGTTGGTCGGGAGGACGCATTTACAAAGATCTCACGCTACGCAAGCGTCCTGAGCCATATCGCATACTCGCCGACATCACTGTAATGCCGGGTGTCACACTCTCGATACAACATGGCGTGCAGATCGAGTTCGAGCCAAATGTGGGCATTCTTGTGTTGGGCACTCTAAGCGCCATCGGCTATCGTGAGTCGGAAATTGTAATGCGCCCATTCTTTAATGGCTCGCATGAGTCGTATACATTGCTCACAAAGCGCGCTGTGGAGGATCTGAGTCAGTCGCAGGCATACGATTCTATTCGACTTTGCACTAACGCACAGAACTGCACCGTGAGTCCGCAACTCTCATTTGACAGCATCAACGAAGGCTTTCTCGAGTACTTCAACCACACCACCTTGCAATGGGTGCCCATTTGTGATAGCCGTTTCACCGAACGGAATGCGCAAGTTGTGTGCCGTGAGCTCGGTTTTGATCCGCTCAATGTGTATTATGGACATGATCGCCGCATTGAGTACCACACTAATTCGTTGACGCGCATTTGGACGTGGGTGCAACCGCTCGAGTGTCGTGGTGATGAGTTGCGCATGGAGGATTGCGCAGAACGCTTGAATGGACAAGTTTATGGACGTAGGCATGAATGCCGTTGGGACGATGTGTTTGTGTTTGTGAGCTGCAACAGCGCGCCGGAGGATCAGGTGTACTGGGGTGGCATACGCTTCGCCAACTCGGACTTTGAGGAGAATCAATACGGGCATCGTTTCCACGATAGTCTTTCCCATGGACCTATCGGCAATCGGGAGAGTCATTTGGAGTTTATACGTATTGAAAATGCTGGCATTCTGCACAATCAGAAATCGGCTGCCATACAAGCGATACACAAGAGTCCAACCATACGTTCGGTGACGCTCGTCAATTCTGCGCATCATGGCGTCAATTATATAGCACCGAGTGGCACAATGAATCTAAATTTGCTGAATGTTAGTAGCGCCTTTGGAGCGGGCATCAATATACTCTCGTTGACCGGAGAGGGTCGCGAAAGTGATGAGTCTAGTTTTACGCCACTCAAAGACTTGGACATACCATACAAACTCTTTTCGTTGGTTGACATTTGCGATCCCCAGAAAGTGCTAACCGTGGAGGAACGGCTGCTGGTCTACTACAAGTACGACAATAATCCCGTCAATTGCGTCAAGATATTCACTTCACTGTATCGCGCCAAACCGATCGGTTTCCGTTTGCTGCAATCGAACTTGTTCAATCATTCGAAGGAGTATGGACGCACGGATGTGATACGTCTCTTCGATGGCGACATCTACAATGTAACCTCACGTTTCTTGGGCAAAATTGAATGGGATAGCGGCAATCAGCGAAAGTTTTTCAAGACTGAGAGTCCAACGCTGAGTCTGCAATTGATGGCAAGTGGCGCGCCAGAATATCATGGCTTCATAGCGGAAATCGTAACGGTGCCCATATCGACTTTGGGACAATGTGAGTAGCGAAAAATCGATTTGTCGAAAGGGAATCCTCAAATTCTCTACATTTTTTTTTGGTTTTTGCGATTACTAAAAATTGACTCATGATAATTTTTGCTTCCAGTTCGCGATGCTCTGCACAACGTCACTTACTCACACATTTCAGGCGCTGTGAAAGGTGCGATCACTTATGCATCCGCTGGTGAGGTCACGCCCACACTCACACTCACCTCCAACCGCATAGAGCGTAATTGCCAACAGTTGTATGGAAATTTCTCCACCTGCAAGTCGGCGCTCAGCATCGATGTGCAAAATATGCATTCGCTTTACTTTATGGTACATTTTTGAGGCGTAACTATATTTTTGTTCGCCACTTATTTTAATTCCATTTATTTCGCCTTGCAGAATAACTTAATCAAGGACAATCAGGGCGGTCTTAGGATACGTGCCGACTCACGCGGCTCAGCCACCTCACTACGCGGTTTCATACATCACAATTTATTCTTCCGCAATCGCAATCGTCCCGCATTGTACGTGGAGGGTCGTCAGTCGTCTCCGTATCAAGAGATTGAGTTGTATCGCAATTACTTCGCGCAGAACAAAGCTGGCTTCGAAGATGTCATCAAGCTACGTCAAGTGGTCTCCAATTTCAGTTACAATTTCGTGCACAGCAATGTGGGTGGCCGGATTGTGGAGATATCGGGCTTTGAGAAAGTGCGTTTGCCCATCTATCAGACGACCTCGCATAATGGATTTTACAGGTAAGAGGGAAGGGGTACCGAATCCTAAATATTTAACGAGTTCAAATGAGTCGCAAAATATGTTGTTGAATGCATTCACTGGTATTTCTGGTGTCTGGAATTCTCAGTAGGCTTTTTTAAATTTAAGTTTATAAAAAATACTTCGTTCTGAAAATCACGCTTTTGAAACCCAAAGTTATGAGATACGGACTATGTAGGTCATTTGTTTCATAGACATTTTTGGGTCTGCTCAAGTGCGCGATGTTTTTGGAAGGGCCAGGATCCAAAGATCTCTCGCAAAAGCCAAGAGATGTGGTTGCGAACAAAGTAGAAGAAATAAAGGTTGTTTTGGTAGTTCTGGTTGGTTGGTTGAAGAGGTTGAAGTGATGAGTCTCCAAAAATCCAATTAGTGCCTCCGCACCATTTTGTCGCCACATTCTCTCAATTTATAGTTAGTCTAAGACTAATTTTGCGGTCGCCGTAGACGATTGCCTTGGTGCGTGACTATCGTTCGGACTATCCAATGTCGAATTCTTGGATATGAAACAGCAAATGATAGAAACAGTTGTTTTGTCTCGCGCCAGACATTGGCAAACCTCCGAGTGTATATCTGCCACGATAGTCTGTGCGATTCGGAAACTTTATACGATTGTTTACGTCTATACCACCCAGCTCTTTGAGGTTTTCAACAAGCGGTTCTCGATTCTCTCTTATCAAGACAAATTTTTAATAGCGTTACCACCTTTAAAAGTCTAAAATTAATTGAATAAGTTAAGAAAAATATTGCAATAAGGGGATTGAATGAAAGGTGTTCAGGAGGCTTTAATTCTGAAAACTTTTTGAATAGGATTGCCAACTCTCTGAAAAATATATTATAGTAACAATAATTAAAGAACTTAAGCTACTGGCAATTTCGTGCCACCCAAAAAATGTTGCATTTTCATTACCCTTTACATTTTTCATGTTCGATTCCAAAATAATTTTAGTCCGGTGGAAAAATTGTGTGTTCGATTTTAAAAATGCCACATACAACGAAGGCAATAGAGACGAATGTTCTCGCTTGAGAAGCTTCGTTGTTGTTGTAGCAGCATAAACAATTCCCATACATATACGGGGAATGCATCTGGAGTGACAGTCCTTGGCTGCATATAAATCCGGCTCGTTTCCTTAACGCAGAACTGACTGTCGTGGCAACGTTAAGAATCTTTGTTAGGAGAGTTGGTTGCTTTGAAAATCAACTGACTGCTTTAAACGTTAATATTAAGAAGTATGGGTGTCAGACAAGGATAGATACATAGTCGCAGTGTTTTGTGCTTTTTTGTGAGTAAGCAAACATTAAACAATTTGCTCTTCATTTTTTCCTAGAAACCAAAACCCCATAAGTTTACATATTGAAGATTACATTTTGAGATCAAACGAAAGGTGTTCAAGAAAACTTAAGTTCAGACATATTTTTAAATAGGGTTGCCATTTATCTTAATTTTCAAATTGTTTAAATAAGTTAAGTATGGAACATTCTATGCAATACTTTTATGGAATGAAGGGAGTTAAATGAGGCTTTAATTCTTTAAACTTTTTAATAGGGTTGTCCCCTCTCTGAAAAAAAAATTATAACAATAATTTCAGAAATTAAGTTAAGTTTTAAGTTCAAAGTTTACATTATAAGGACTAATGTGATGTAAAGAAAGGCGTTCAAGAAAACTTAAATTCAGACAAATGATTAATAGGGTTGCCATCTATCTCATAATAAAAATTAAATTAGTAAGGGAGTTAAACGAAAGATGTTTAAGAATAATTTAATCCAGGAAAAAATATGTGCAGGGTTGCCACCTTTATTGTTTTCTTTTTCTTTTCTGTAATGAGGGCACTCAAGACGTTAGCAAACAAGGACCAATAAATCAAAAATTTGTTATTAATTTTATTTATATTAATTAGTTAAAACACAAATTACAAAATTAGTTTGAAATTAAAAAAAAAATTATATTACAAGTATAAGAATTTAATAAAAAGTTAGATATAGTAAATAGATTGGATTTGAAGCTCGACCAAACCCAGTTCCCTTATTAAACTTAACATAGAGCTGGATTGGGCTGAGCGTACGTGCCTCTCTTCTGACTGCAATAGGCCGAGATGTCTCAAACATTCTCCGCGCTGTAGCGCTGCTTCCAAAGAGAAGGTATATTGGAGTCCCCAGAGATTGGTCGCAGGGACACGATAAGAGCCAGTGGACCACTTTCCAATCCTGTGCAAATGACTGCGCAATCTGCAATGGCCTGTGCGAATTCCCGTGAGCTTTCTCAGTTTATCTTTCGGGAGGGTTATGAGTTTTCTAAACCGCTTTTCCCAATAAGGATTTCGCTTGGCGTAGCCCCATAATTTGGTGTCAGCTAGCCTCCTTTAGATTTATCACATAACTCCTCAGTTCTTCCTTCATGGTGTGTTGTCCCATAGCATGGAAGGGATCAATTCCTATTATTGGTGAGGCCACAGTCTCTTTCGCCAATGCGTCCGCTACTTCGTTTCCAGTTATATCACTATGTGCTGGGACCCAAATAACCCGTTACTAACGAATTCAGTTTCTCGGTACACTCAACGACCAGTGAGGACTTAACCCCGCAGGATGACAGTAACTTGAGTGCCGCTTGGCTGTCGTTCAGAATTGTAATTGGACCATTCCGGAGATTTCTGTCTAAATTATTCTCTGCACATAGACTGATGGCATACACCTCTGCTTGGAAGATGCTTGGAAAACTACGCAAAGGCACAGAGCGCTTGGTTCTGGGATCATAAGTTTCAACACCTATGTCTAGAAACTACATAAAATTTTATATTGAGGCTAAACTTTACTATAAATATAATTTACCTTTTTATTTTTTCATTTTTAAGCTCGGTAGAGTGCTACCTGGTACTACTTATACCAAATAAAGGCAAGCAAAAATTGTTTTATTATTATTATTTTTTCTTTTTTTGAACAGCAACGTCGCTACAAATTGGATGGGTCGCGCCACGGTTGTCGCCGGTACAGCGGGCCAGCAGTATGTGGACAATATATTTGAGAATCCCGAAAACGATTACGAAATGATAACGGTGAACAACTCAATGTAAGTAGAATGAGAGCGTACGAGAGTAATGAAAACTTTGCCTTCGAATTTTCTATTACACGAACATTTTTTCAACTTTAACCACTCAAAAATTCACATATTTATAAACCTACTTCAAACTGATGCCTCTTCTATTTTTAACCCTTTTTATTACACCTTTACCTGCTATGCGCCTGAACTATGCATGACCGTTTACTCACACACCCGTTACTCTAACTGTAGTTTGAATGTTGATTATGTGATCAATAGGTAAGTGCAAGAAAATGTAAAGAAGCTTTAGAAAATTTATCGAAGATTTTCAATTTATGTACATGGTGGTTCAACGGCTGGTTCATTTTTAAAACGCTGGTAGTCACTTCGAGCTAAAAAAATAGGAGAAATTAAAATGAAATAAAAAATAAAGTTAAATTTTGAGAGTAATATTACAGCGACATAATTTAGAGAAGCTTTGAGAGAGTTTTTGTAAACAAATATAAAGAGTAAGGTTAGGTTAAATTAATGCAAATATGAAAAACAAATAAAAAATTTAAGAAATAAAAGAGTGGCCTGTAAACAAAAAAATTTAAGCAAACCTCTAAAATGGTGTCAGCACAACGAGTGATTCTAGCAAATTCGTCAAGTGCCAATTAAAAAAAAAAACACCAACCGATGACCCACCCTTTAGTTAGCAAAACAGATAACTAGCGAATTTAAATAATAATTTTCTATTCCCTTCCTTAGCACCATTGAACTCTGGCGCTCAAAGATCGATGCTAGACACAACTATTGGAGCTACAACAACACAATATCGGTGCAGTCTCGCATACGCGATAAATCAGGTGGGTCTAGGCTATTAAATTTTTATTATAAATTAAAAATAAAAAATACTGCTAACTTTTAATTATAAATAAAAAATTAATTATAAATAAAAAAATTAAATATTATTCACTTTTAATTATAAATGGAAAGTAAAAAAATACTATTAACTTTTAATTACAATATAAATAAAAAAATTAAAAACTATTACATTTTAATTATAAATTAAAAATAAAAAAATACTATAAAATTTTAATTATAAATTAAAAATAAAAAAAAACTATTAACTTTTAATTATAAATTAAAAATAAAAAAATACTATAAAATTTTAATTATAAATAAAAAAGGAAATACTATTTATTAAATTTTAATTATAAATAATATAAAAAAATTAAATAAAATAAAAAATTAAATACTATACAATTTTAAATAATTTAATTAATGTTAGAAATATAATTATAAGTCTACAAAGGCCTTTTGCTCCACTAAGTTTCAAATTCGAAATGTTTGTTATAAGCAAAAATCGCTTCTCTCCCCCACAGACGATCCTCTCTTACTCGAAGTGCAGGCGTTGCCATTCCAAATGAACAACCTCACCATACTCGACGGCAAATGTCCACCTGGTTGGGCGCTGGTGCATGACACCTGCTTTATTTATGTGGGCGCGCCTTTGACCTTCCATGAGGCGCGCGCTTTCTGTCGCAGCGAGAACTCCACGATGCCTTTCATACGCACGGACAGCACAACTTTGTGGAGGTATTTGCAGGGTCAAATGCGGCACTTGAAGTGAGTTGAAAGAGTTCAAAAATAAAATAAAATAAATTAATTATAAATTTCACTAACCGTAATTTGCAGATATCCGGAGAAGGTGTGGATACAAGACTTCAATTACATCGATCGGTGCACGAGCTTTGCCTTCACCACCACTGAAGTGGAGGATTGCAACAATGAGATGGGTTTCATTTGTGAAACTGATCCAAGGGTAGGCGTAGTGGCGTTTTTACTACGCAGCGAGTTTTATTAATACTTTGTGTATTTTGTTTCGCCCTCTCTCGCATGCAGGTCATTATCGATCCACTATCTTGGCGCGCTGACATTTTCGCGATCAGCATAATTTCGGCCTTTATTTTGGCCATCATTTTGCTGATTATGGTCGCCTTTTGTTGGTATGCCAAATCGAAGCATCGACAAGTGCAACGCTTGGAGCGCAGAAATAGTATACGACAGAGCTTGAGAAGCTTGAATAGCATCGATCAGCAGGGATCGTTGCGTCGTCGAAACTTTGTATGATTATTATATGTTTATTAGTCTAATTTTTATTTAGCTGATTAGTCTTTGGTAAATGCTTATTAGTTTATTTATAATATCATTTATTTATTTATTGAAGTTAGTATTTGTAGGCCGCGAACAAATTTAGCACTTCAACATTTTGAGCAATTTTTATTATTTTTGTCTTTTATTTGTTTTTTTTTTTGTTTTACTTTATTTTTAGAAAACAAAAACATATAAAAAAATAGTAAAATTTGCTAAAACAAAACACAAAAAACCATATAAATTTAAATTTTTAACTTAAGAAAATATCAGAAAAATTCGAAATATGAGAAAAATTCTTAATCAAAATCAGAATTAAAAAAGGAACCTTCGATACTTAGTTTTAAAGCTCATTTAATTTTATATAATGGGATGAAAGTTTGAAGTCTTCAGAAGGTCCTGTTCATTTTTAATAATTTTTTCATTTTCTCCTTCTAACAAATCCATAACATTTTTTTTTTTTTGCTCTCAAAAATACTCAACACCATCAAAACAAAAAATTTACAAAAATCTACCAGAATTTGAGCCACTTTAAGCGTGATTTTTATTGGACTAAAATTGAATTAAAATTTTAAAAAAATTGCGTACCCAATTTTTTTTTTTATAAATTCCAATTAAAAATTAAATTTTTTTTATAAGTTTGCATTGCATAACAAAAATCCATATAAGTCTAAAATTTTCACTTAAAAAAAAAATCAGAAAAAATCGACAAAAAAAATTAAAACTTTTAAATTTAAAAACTTGTATTCAAAATTAAAAAGAGAAATTTAGTTTAAAGTTTGTAGAAGATCTTATGGATTTTTAACATTTCTTCCACTTTCTCCATGTAAAAAATTCAAAAATATTTTTTTTTACCGAAAAAATACTTAACACAATCAGGAAAAAAAATTATCAAAAATCAAACAGAATTTTGAGACGCTTAAACTTACTTTTTAGTGACTAAAATTGAATGGGTCTCAAAATTGCGTACCAATTTTTCTTTTTACAAGTTCCGATTAAAAATTAATAATTTTTTTGCTTTTTTTTTTAATAGCTCATTGCATGCAATAAAAAAACCACATAATTCTCTTTATTTAACTTTGAATCTATTGAATAGCAAAAAACCATATAATTCCAAATTTCTAACGTTAAGCAAAATTCAGAAAAATTCGATAAATTTACAAAATTTTTTGTCAGAATTAAAAAAAGAATTTTGGGTGCTCAATTTTACAGCCCATTTAGTTTTAGTATAAGGGAGTCACCAGAAGGTCCTTTTCATTTTTAATATACATTTTTTTTTTCTTCATATTCTCAGTATGAAAAATCGACAAAACAAATTGTTTATGGAAAAAATAAGCAACGAAAATTTTGAATTCAATTTTTTTTATTCGACGGTGTTGCATTTTCCCCATTAATCCACAAAAATTTTTTTTGTATCGAAAAAATACGCAACACCATCCGGGTGTAAAATTATTAAAAATCAATCATAATTTTGAGAGACTTTAAACTTGCATTTTATTGACAAAAATTGAATGTGTTTTAAAACTGCGTACCCATTTTTTTTTTATAAATTCCAAATAAAAATTAAAATTTTTATTTATTTAATTTTTTTCAATCACTCACTACCTAACAAAAAAAACCACATAAATTTAAATTTCTAACTTTAAATAAAAATCAGAAAAATTCGACAAAATTTCATCAGAATTTCAGAATTAAAAATGAAATTTGGTTACTCAGTTTTATAGCCCATTTAATTTTTTTATAGTAGAGTGAAAGTTTGAAGTTTGTAGAAAATCTGGCTGATTTTTAATAATTTTTTTTTTTTAATTTTCTGAATATAACAAATCCACAAAAACTTTTTTTATGGAAAAAAAGACCATACGAAAAAAAAATTATCAAAAAATTAACCATAATTTTGAGCCACTTTAAACCTACTTTTTATTTTACTAAAATTGCATGGGTTGTAAAACTGCGTAAGCAATTTTTTTTTAATTCTGAATACATTTTTTTGAAAATTTCTAGAAAATCTCTCAAATTTTTATAAATCTTGTACAAATTTAAAAATTGAATTAATAAGGTCTCTATTATAGAATGAGCTACATTTTTATAAAAAAATAATTAAAATAAAAAAAAAATAGTCGAAATTTATCAAAATGCTGAGGTGCTATATTTTTTTCTCGGACTGTATATATGGACAATTATGGAAAGTTTCGCAAATAGCGGTGCTGCTCCTTGATATTCAGTGAATGTTGACAGAATTAGTTTTTGAGTTTATGTCATTTTAGAGGTTTATTTTTTTTTTTTGTTTTTTGTGTCAAAATCAGTCTTTCCACTATGAATTCTCTGCCAATATTTTCGTTAACATATCCTAACTTTTCATTATAAAAGTATTGTGGCAATTTCCACTCTCGTCCCAATCGAATCACCTCTAACATGACATCATTCATGTCCTTTTGAAGGTTTATTAATTTTTTTTGTTTCCAAACAACTCTTTACTTTCAATTCTCTTCCCATGTTTTCATGAACATAACCTAACTTTTCATTCTAAAGGTATTGTGAGAGCTTAGTTTTCTCTCACCCCCTGTCGCATCACCTCTAAAGTGACATCACGGCCAAGTTACTCTCAAAATTTCATTTCGATTTGAGCCCACCCTCTTTTCAGTTTCTGCTCACAAGTTTGTGATTCGGCTGCTAAGTTAGTGCTTGATTAGCTTAGCGAGAACTTGAAAGACAGACTCTAAACTAAAAGCTCCCAACTCATAGTACCACTCGAATTAGAAAATTGGTTGACTAATTTTCCAGTCAGATCCTGCACTCGAGTTTTATCTGCCTGTGTCATATTCTAAAATTCTCATCAGACTTATGATTACGAATAATTTCCGTGATGTACTCTTAAAAGCTGAAATTGAAACTTGAAAAGTCGGGCCAAGAAGTACCGAGAGATTTGGTAACTAATAAAATAGTCAGGCTAAAAATTCAATTGTACTCAAAGCACTGGAAAGTGAAAGGGTAGATAGTCAAGGGGGAGTGGAGAGAAGTTACACAGAGAAAGAGTTATGATAAAAAAGAAACAGAGACAGAAACAGAAACAGAGACAGATATAGGTAGTCTTGTGAGAACTTTCCAGCTTCTTTGTAAATCTGAAAATATCCTCCAGTTTGAGAGAACGAATATTACTCATTCTCATGACATGCCTTAGTAAAGGCAGGCCACTTAAAGAGAAAATGCTCAGTGCTATCCGCCTCCTCTAAGCAAGACAAGCAAATCGGGTACTCATTGATTCGACTGGTGGTCATAAGCTGACCCCATGAGTTGTATCCTGTAATAATACTGACCATCAACCGAACGTCTTTTCTTCCAAGTTTTTAAAAAAAAAGGTCGACATGCAACTAACTAACTTATACACTAAAACTCACTTCTAGGCGTTTGGTGACCCATATGACTCACAGTTGTGCAGAGCTGTTAAACGAGGCGAATGTCACTGCTTTTACTAGCCTGCTCGGCAGTAGACTAACTGTTCGCGATAGCAATGGTTGTCCTAAGCTATTTTGGAGCCTCAGCGTTCAGTAAATAAACCAAAAAGCAAAAAAATAAAGCAAGTTTTTACAACCCTCTCAATATTAACTCTTCACATCATCTCCATACAACCGAACTCGGCTTATAAGGAACTGTGGTTTAAGCACAGATACTTCGCGTTGATACTTCCTCTCCATAGGATAACAAAGAGATAACGAAGAGAAACTGTCTCATCTAACACCCCTCTTCCTCTGAACCCAACCTGTCGAAACAGTATGTTTCCTGGGCCCATCTTTAGATGAGCTAGACGAAGACGACCGGTGATTTACCTCACGCTGACGGGGCTTGTATTACTGCTACAACCACAACCGAAACCGTCTTCAAAATAAAAAAACAATCCAAATTATTCGCTTGATGTCCACGAAATACCATTAGTTATCATTTTAGTCTTCTGTAATATTGGTTTTGTCAGATAACACAATTAAGTTGAGGTTCCATTAAGTATTAAATTTTAATTTAGAAAATCAATTTAACCTGAAAATTAGCCATTACATACTTTGATTTGATATTTTTTTTCGCACTTCCTTTATTTTTATTTATCATTTCGTTTCGCCACCTCTTTTATTTTCTTCCACGCCAATTTCCTTGGCTCATTAGAATATGTCCACGTCGACTGGCACGCTCTCTAAACCGCTGGGTCAAGACTACAAAATGATGGGCAACGGCTCAATCGACTCCATGGACAAAAGCGTGCTCAGCTCGGACGGCAGCTTTGAGGGTTACGACAATCAAACCGCGCATCCCGGTGAATATCAGAAACCGAATTACAACGAATATGTTAGTCAGCATGCGCTCAAAGGCGTCAATGGGACTAGCAAAGCGAATGAACCATACAAAATTGCCACAATCGGCTCCGTCTCAAAAGCGTCCACAGCACGCGGCCGCACTGCACGACTGCCAGACACATTCGAGCTCTCCTACCGCAATGAAGGTTTCCGCGACAACTCGACCTACGCCAGCACGCTCAACAATTCGGTGGCCACGAGCATTGCCGAAGATACGCCCATCATACACCAGACAGATGTCGAGGACGTGAACTCGGATTACTATGGCAACGCAAGCACTTTACCGCTACACAGTGGCGGTGGCAATGAGAGTCTCTCATTCCTGCATGAATTGAAACAAAATCTACCACCACCCGCCTACAATAAGCCGCATGGACAAAGTCACAGCAGTTTCCTGCCAAGTGGTAGTGGTGGCAACGCCGCTACTGGCAATGGGAAGGTGCGTCCCACCAGCAGTTCACAATTAAGCAATGACTCGCATTCGAGTACACTGCCGTATGAGCAGAAAATCGATAATATCAACTTTACGCCTGTATCACAAAAGGCTGAAGAAATGCCGCTATTCCGCCATGAAGCAGCAGCTGCTGCAGGCAGCGGCCTACCAACGCCGCCACCCGATATGCGACGCCCCGATTCCTATTACACTGCGGTGCGTAGCAGTAAGGCGCAGCCGCAATTGGCGCGTATGGCAGCGCCACCGCCTGCAATAAAGGCGGGCGTGTCTGCATCTAAAAAGCCGGGTCAGTCGAAGCCTGGGTCGACTGGGTTGCCCCAAATCCACAGCCAGAATGGCAAACGTCCAAAGACTGTTTATCAAACTGCCAGTCCCGAACCGACGGCATACCATCGCTCCAGATCGGAGGCACTGCTAGAGACGGATTTTGATGATGAATCGCCGAGCATGGTGCCGCTTAGCACGAATAATCGTAGCTATAGCCAGCCGTTGGAGACGGCGATGTAGAGGCGAGATGTGAATCGAACGAAGATATGAAGAAGAAGATATGAAGAAGAAAACGAAGTTAATGAAGTACCGTATAAAGACACCCACATGCAAAATAAAATATATCATCACAAGCATCACACATTACACCTCTTTTTTACCGTTACAATTAACATTACAAAATACGAGTACATGTATTGCCTAATTTAAGCGCTTGAGAAAACAAACTAAATAATAATTTTTGTAGCATAGAAACCAAGTTAAGTACTTTCGATCTACGATCAACGATTCTGTATGCCTTAAAGCTACTATAGCTAGCCGAATGTTTAGCGAGTAAATAAAATAAGTATTTAATTAATAAAATAAAAATTAATATATATTAAAATAAAAGTCGCGCTTTTGCTTAAGGAGATTAAAAAATACAAGTAAAAAACCGAAGCTATACAAATAAAAAATAAGAAAACGTATTAATCGGAAAATCGTTTCAGTTCTTAAGTAATCAATCGATCCATCCATTAGCCGTAAGTTGTCATACTATAAGATCGCATAACTGTACATTCAATTATAGAGTTTCATGTACATAAATGTAATTATAATAAATCTACAAATAATTCCAAGTGTTCAATGCTAAATCTGCATATGTATGTGTGTGCTTAGATATTGATTTTTATTAATTACTGTAGTGTTCAATAAATATTTTAGTTTTCAAAACAAAATTTTTCAATTCGAAAGTGAGGCTTCCATCTCCATCTGGCACTGCTGAAACCTGGTTTGCAAATGTAGACTACCCAGCAAAGTAAAAGAAATATTTTCGTGAACTTTATGCGACTTGATGGAGCGGATCAGTTTTCGTCGAACATCATACTAGGTTGTTCAATAAGTTTTGCAGTTCGATAAAAAAACACAATTTTATGGTTTAAAATACGCTTTTCTAAGCAGTATAGTCTCCCTAAACACCAATACACTGGTTCCAACGAGATTCCAATTTATGAATTCCATCCCAGAAGTGAGAATCTGCAAAGAGAAGGACTACAAAATCCGCTTCCACAGCTGTTATGACCCCACCATTTCCTGAAAAACGCTTTCCACGCATGCATTTTTTAGGTCTAGAAACAGTTGAAAGTCGCTAGTGGCAAAATCTGGTGAGTACGGCGGAAGCTCCAACAATTCGAACTTTGATTTATGGATCTTAGGGGGCGTCCATAAATTACGTGAGGTGTTTTTTTTAATTTTCTGTACCTCCCTCCACCCCCTGATGAGATGTCGTGAGATTTTATTCAACCCCCAATCTCACGTGAGATTTTTCAAAAAGTGGGTTTCTTATGTAAACGCGTTAGATTGTTATTGTAAAAAGAAAAAAATTTCTTCGTGCTTTTTTTTACGACTAGTTAAGACTAGTAATCAATATTGCTGAGAGTTATAAGTGTAATAAAAATTTAACAATTCTCGTAGAAGTCTTAAATCGTAACTACTGCGATTAAAAAAAGAATATCTACTCTAATTCAGTCCATGGAGAATCATGCGCGGTTTCAAGACAGACTATTGGGACCAACATGTCCATATGATTTTCAGTAAAATTTCGTTCTGATCTATCCACTCTAAGCCGTTGACGCTTGCGCATAGTAAGTCATTAGCTCGTCTTTCGACAATCCGTGAGGGTCGCACTTTGCGGTACATACGCGCTTGCTTAGCTGGTGCAATGTCAGCTGCTCGCCTGTGCTCTGCAGCTCTTGTGATAGATGCGAAGTAAATACCGCATGTACTGCAGCATATTTTCTCTAAATCATCAAGTATACTTGTGCAATAGAGATCATAAGGCGTGCTGATAAAGGCATTCAGCGGTTGAATCGGTAGGCGTATTAGAAATGGAGCAAATAACTTTCCGTCATGTTCTTTAAAGTCCGGAATTATCAAACGTCAATCAACCTAAGTGATGGGGTATGGAGGTGGCAGAAAACGGTCGTGAAGAATCATATGCAGATCACTCCGGCGTGGGCTGCAGCAGGTCTGATCATCGCATTTCACAACCTAAAAAAAAATTAAAAACAAATTCCCTTTGTAACTCTTAATAAAAATTTGGTGACATTCGCGCTCGTTAAAAAACTAAAAAAAAAAAAAAAATAGGCACGCATAAAAATTTGATATGAATCAACTGCAATGTACCTGGAGTAAATATTGGCTCTCTCTAAACAAAGAAGGTTGGAACCTGTCCGTGTGTCGCTGCCACTCAGCTCGTACGCTCTTGTTCATCGAGTCGCACGTTCGGCTGATAGTGGCGCGAAAACAAACGACGGGCTACACTGTACCGTAAATTCAGATTAAATTGAGTTATTTGGTATAAAACAAATATGGTGGTTTGACAGCAGTAATGAATAACGTCGAAGTATGAATGAAATTATTTTCTTTCGAACGAATTAGTGAATGATCTTAATCATACTACGATTACGCTTAAGATTAAATCTTAAGCATGTACAATCTGGATAATGGACCAAAATATATTAGTATAATTTTCTTTTGTTTCAATCAGGAAAAAATTGCTTGATATTTGCCGAGACCACCCCCTCTCTCCAACGTAAGATTAGATGAGATTTGACTCGACCCCCTCTCCCTTTCTGGACGCCCCCTTAGCCATTCTCAAAATGACGCCATGCATTGTCCTGATGAAAAAGAATTTTCTTCTTTTGCAAGCTGGGTATTTTTTCACGAATTTTTCCTTCAGTTGCTTTAAAAAGTTACAACACAAGGTGAAGTCCAAAATAAACAAGACTGGTGTCATAAAAATGTTTTGATGGCGCCATCTTTTTAATGAGTTGGTGCGTTGAAAGTTACATCCTTAGCTGACTTCCAGTGAAGGTTTGGTGACATTCGGTTTAGTGGAAGCGATGTTATAGCGTCTAAAGTGTCAGTATGTTTGTGTCATCGGTACAAAAATGAGTTTCGAACAAAGAGATAATATCAAATTTTGTTTTAAAATCGGTAAAACGTTCACCGAAACATTTGAATTGACGAAAAAAATTGATTGCGATGATTGTCTATCTCGTACCAGAGTTCATGAGTGGTCTACACGCTGCAGAGATGGTTGTGTGGACATAAATGACAACGAATCATACGAGCCGCCCAAAATCAGTAATCACCGAAAACTTCATCGAAATTGTTCGTAAATTTATCAAAAATGAACCAAAATCATCGTTGAAGTTCGTGGAATCGGAATTGAATATCTCCAAAGCATCGATTTATCGCATTGATCGCACTGATCATTTGGGCTTACGAAAGGTTTATGCACGTTTCATTCCGCACAAGTTGGTCTGAGGACCAAAAATTGCTCGGAATTCAACATGCGAAAGACTTCATTAAAGAGGTGAGAAAAGGCGAGAACTTCCTTTACAACATTGTAACTGGTGATCAAACGTAGTGTTTCCAACATGAACCTGAAACTAAGCATCAAAGTGCGGAATGGAAGTCCCCAGATGAACCTCCAACCAAAAAATCGCGTTTGGAGAAATCAAAAATTAAGTCAATGATTATTTGTCTTTACGATTCCAAGGGAATTGTCCACGAGGAGCTCGTTCCAATGGGCCAAACCGTCAATGCAATTTTCTATCTTGGCGTTTGTTGCATCGCATTCGTCGAATTCGTCCTGAGTACCGCGAAGGAGGAAGCTGGCGCTTATTGCATGATAATGCATCATCTTATCGATCCACTCTTGTGACTGATTTTTTGACTGGAAATCGCATTTTAATCATCAATCACTCACGCGCAACTCAATCAGCTGTCCTGGAGCATCACCTGGCGGTGGTTCCGAAATCGTTTTGATCAAGGTGTAGAATTTACGAGAATTGTAAATTCAGTGCTGTAGTTTTCGTCTTTGGTCCAATGTATTTCATTGGTCTGATAATGAAGCGCGGTGAAGTCTTTTCGGTTTAGCCAATTCCAAATCAGCGAAGCGCCTTCATGGCGTCTGATACTTCAGCATAAAAAATGTTACAGTGATCAAGTAACCGAATTTAGAGACTTAGTGGTGGCCTTTCGAGAAATACTAAATACTGCTATGGTCGGGTCTTATTATGTGCATGAGAGATGACCGCCCCCAGAAAATAATCGTGTTATACAACCACGTAGCACCTAAAGCACCAAGACTTACATGGCTTGTACAAGTTTTAATGGACCTGAAGACACTGGGAGTTTTTTTTTGTCGGGACAACTAGCGAAAACAGTACTCAAATAACATTAAGTTCATTATACGGAACTCGGATTCCCTTTAAGTTTTCTTTAAATCTACCCTACCTCCGAAAAAATCTGAGTAGATCCTGTGGTGCCAAGGAGCCAAGGTGGTCGCTTATTAGCACATCAGGCCCAAAGACCTCAAACCTGATTCGAGTGAAGGCGGGGCAGACGCACAGGTCCGCCGTCTCATCCTCCTCTTCCCAAGCTGAGGAGAGTTCCACGTCCTTCCCCAAAGAAAATGTCTGCAATCTCTTATGCATAATGACAAGAGGATTTGCGACAATCGGTCGGGCATGGCAGGTAACATCAGTTTAGTCCATCTGCAGCCTCTCTCAGCCTTCCAATCTAGCTTGTGGGTTGTAGTAATCCATTTGCTAACAGTGGCTTTGAAGGCAGTACGCGCTCCGGGCCTCAGAGCCCATCCTAACTAAGGAGTCAGAAGTCTCGTTGCCCACGTGTCCCGGGACCGATGTTAGCATCAGACTATTATGTCTACCGACATAGTTCAGCCTGGATTTACAGGACTCAACTACCCTTGCAGTGGTTGGGGGGCGGTCTAAGGCCATAACCGCAGCTTGGTTGTCGCTGCAGACACATATAGATCTGTCCCTCCTTCCACAACAAAGTTTACTGCTTCTTGAACAGCATGCACCTCAGCTTGAAACACAGATGCATGCATTCCAAGAGCAAAGTGAAGTTTTATCCATCCGGATTCCACGTAGACCCCAGAGCCGGAACCGTGCCTGGTTATGGAGCCAACCGTGAAAATGCGAAAACAGTGTTTGCCGGGCTTATTTGCTGAGTTTGACCACAATTAAGCCTCTGGAGGATCGAGATGCATGGAAACGAATCGTGAACGAGCGACGAGCTCACCCTCAGCTGCTTGATGATGACGATGGCCTTCGTTAGAACACACCACCTCCTACACTGCCGCCAAGATTAGAGGTATCCCTATGAATGGCTTATTTCCACACTTAATTATTTACAAATTTCGGAAATAAATATTACATTTATTCAAAAACATATCACAATTGCCCAATTTTACTTTTCTGTGATTTTATGTACAATCCAAATGGAGTAGAAGGTGAAAACAAAAATATTAGTTTAATGAATTTTTTATTACTTTATTATTATATATGCAACTAAATAGCATTGGTATTTAAAACCAAATTTCATTAGGAAAATTATAAAAATAAAGTTATAAATTTAAATAAATAACAAAACAATACCCACTCATTGTTTATTTGGTTTTTTTATCGCCCATTAAAAAGGCCTTGGCTGTTCAGTTGGTTAAAAACCAATGCATTATTGCTTCCATTTGCCTGGGTCGCAGCTCTCAAACTGTTCGCAGCTTGTTTTACAGTTTGAAGGGCTTACAACACGAGCGAACTCCTTGTTGTATGGTCAATTATTAGAAAAGTCTTGTTCGAGCAAACAACAACAACCCACCCGCAGCCTGCAACTAAAACTTGTTTGATTCAACTTCTAATTGCAGCAGCAACAACTGAATTAGGTTTAAAAGGGTTGTTCGTGCCTCGTGCGAAGTGGGCGAGGAGTGTACTAATCTGTGTTGCCACTAGATGTATAATTGCTGTGCTACTTTTGATACACAGAATTGGTGGATATAAAACTCGGATGCTGAATTTATATATAAAAAAATATTCTCAATGACGATAGCAATCGATTTAGCCAAGTACGTACATAAATACGCCCACACGTCCATTTATTTGTATGTATATACAAATGTTCGCGATAGTACTAGTTGAGATGCATGTTTTAATGAGATTTTTAAGGTAAGTCCATGTATGAAATAGGTACGCCCTCTATATAACGGACATTTCTAAAAACACAAACCCTAAATGATGGTGTTTCGCCTCGTCGCCATGTAAAGAAAATTTCATGCATTCGTTATATGGAGAAAATGCGCAACAGCGGAACAAGGAGTTTAGAGATACTTTAAATTGAAATTTTACTGTATTAAAATTTAGTTAAATTCTAATGAAAAAATTTGAAATTTTGATAAAACTTTGTTGAATTTTTATAGAACTTATACAAAGCTGATCTTGCAGACGAGCCACCATCCAAAAAATTGCGTTTGGGGAAGTTAAATATCAAGTCGATGCTCAATTGTTTTTACCATTCCAAAGGAATTATCCACAAGGAGTTCGTGCCAACGGGCCAAACCGTAATGCAATTTTCTATCTTGGCATTTTGAAGCATTCGTTGCATCGCATTCTTCGAGTTCGCCCTGAATACCGCGAAGGAGGAAGCTGGCGCTTATTGCATGATAAAGCAACATCTCATCGATCCACTCTTGTGACAGATTTTTTGACTAGAAATCGCATTTTAACCATCAATCACTTACCGAATTCATCTGATATGGCTCCCTCTAACTTCTACCTATTTGGTACATTGCATTTGGTCATGAAAGGAAAACGTTTTGCGTGCGTAGAAGTCACCCAAAAGGCTTTTACCGACATCTTGAAGAGCATTCCGGCCAATGACCTGAAACACTCTTTCGAAAAACTTTTAGATCGCGCAAAACAGTGTCTCGAGGCCAGAAGCGACTATTTTGAATAAATAAACTCGAAGTTATCAGAACAAAGCTCCAGTCGTTATATTGGACTTCTCCTTGTATATATAATTTAATAAAAAATAGATATAAGTGCATGGGGCGTAAGGTATACATCTATTAAAACATTCAATAATATTTCCATTAGCTGCAATAACCTCAACGATTTGGGTCCAGAAACGATTGCATGCTCAAATCAAATGCTCCTTATTCAAATTGATCAACGGAGGGTTAGGGAACCCGGGACTGACTGGCCAGATTTTTTTGGCTTTGGACGTAAATTTAACGTATTTCTATTATAGCTAAAGACTTGAGTTTCCAGGCGGCTTCCTAAAATTTAATTTTCTATCGATTTATTGGTATAACCTTTTAAAAAGAATCCTCGAACAGGACGAAAAAAGGCCAAAACGGTGTGCTCAACTGTAGATTTTAAAAAAGTGTTCAACTGAGGATTAACTGCAGCCTTCAGGGAAGATTTTACGCTTGCGAGATCTTGCGAGTTATGCGGGTATAAGTTCGGTATTCTTACGCGCTTGAGGAGATTTCATTTCCTTTAGCAGGCTTTTTAATCAGATAACTCGCTGTTCTCATGTTTGCTCCGGCATAAAGTGTCTTCTGCGTATAACGTAGGACTTATACTGGAAATCTTCATGAACAACTCGACGATTAGGGCCATCAGAAACATTAAGCTCCGTCGCAAGGGCCTCGTTAATGAACGCTTGCACTTGTTCAATAAATTCTGCCAATCGGACAGTGTCAGAACGTTCCTCGTGTTTTTGGACTTTCTTTTTTCAACAGATTCTGCATCGCCGCCTGATACTTCCAATTCATGGTGAACTTTAAGAATGAACTAACGGTGCACTTAAGCAAATTCGAGATTTCTAAATTGGTGTGATTTGCACACAAATGCATGTCATTTCATTTCTTGAGTTAAGTTGTAGTTTTCCATATCTTACCTGAAAAAGAGAACACGAAGAGTCATGGTTTCGAATACACACCCTGTATTAATTCACGGACATCGTGAATATTTTTTGCCTACATTAGCTATTTATCACACCTCAGTTGAATATTAAGATACAGGTGTCAACGGAAAGGTATTTAAAAAGACTTTAATAAAACAATTTGATTTGATTTTGCCATCTATTTGTGCCTAAAAATTCAAATTTAAAAATATTTAACTTATAAAAAAAAATACATATAATTTATAGTATATACATAGGTATATATTATATAGTTTTAGTTTGGGAAAAAAATAAAATATATTTTTGATATTACATATTATCTAAAAGTTATAACAATTAAAGCACTTAATATTTTTATTGGAAAATGCCGTCAACTCAAATAATATACAAAATAATATAATATATTATATATTATAAATAAAATATAACCCAGTGTTGCGTGTCCGGTTTTGCGACTAATCCACTGTATACGTATAAGTGCATTATGTACAATTCCAAATATGCATGAGCGTTGAAGCCGATGGGCCGTTTTGTGCCATCTTAACTAACTCTATCGTTTTAATGTTTGACGTGCTGCTGAGCTATATTCCATACATACATACATATATACAAATAAATACTACCAATAATGTGAATAAAAATTGTTGCCAAAAATACGCTCAGCATTACCTAGTGAATAGGGATTTGCATGCCGCTTTACTTAGATATACTTATATGTGAGCACGCGCAGAGAGAGCGAGAGAGAGGAGGAGAGAAAGCCAACGCGTTGATTGCAAAGCCAACAGAACTTCAGCGACGGTAGCGTTGAAAAGCTGTGCGCTAGACGCTGCACGCGTCACTCACGACTGCTGCCGCAAATATACAATTGAAGTGTGAAATTGTTTTTTTATTTCTCTTCTTCGGTGCTATTTGTGATTTTTGTGTGTGGCGCGAGAGATCGCTTGTGTCTGCAAGCGCACAGCAAAAGCTCCAAAGAGCAACCTGGCAGCGCTGTGTTCTTGAATTGCTCTCCATGTTGTTTTTTTTTGTTTGTTTCGTTTTTGTTTTTATTGGTTTGACTTGCTGCTCTGCTGCTTTCCGGCAGCTTTACCCAACTCAGAGTAGTGTGTGACTTGTGCTGGTTGGAAAAAAATCTCCAACAATTCAGTGTTTAATCTTCGATTTCGTTGCCAGTCATCGGTAAATACAAAGCGGCAGCAGTTCGTACTACTACACTACTACTACTATCACTGCGTTAAATACTCGTACTACCGGAGCGGGTTTCTTGTTGGATGTGGTTGTGGTTGTGGTTTTTCGCCCACCACCCGCGCGCAGCACGAAACTGGGAAGTTAGAAACAATAAACAAAAAGAGCTATAAACGACAGATAGTCTGCACTTTCGGCCAAAACAAGTATTCCGGTAGTAATTTGCTGTTTGTTGGTTGGGCATTGGTATATTTGGACTCTGCCTGTAGGCGTCAAAACGTCACAACGCGCTTCAGTGTTCGACCAAATTGGCATGTGTAAAAAAATTGAGTAGCGTAAAATCGACAGCAATAGTGAGCGCGGCTCTAGTGAAACTAACAAAACAAGTAGACAAAAGTACGAACAGCCGATGTTGGATCGATTCGGGGAAGACTGAGGAAGGGAACAAGAACAAACAAAGTAAAATAAAATCAAACAGGAATTACTACAACCGCCGCGGCAAACGTAGCCACTACAACAAATTTACGAGTAGTAAGTAGTAATAGCTATAAACGCTTAAGCCACAGCCGCCGTGATACGAGTACATCAGCCATTAATACAGCTGGTGGTAGGTGAGGCGGAAGACATTGCCAGCAACAATAATAAGAAGGGTAATAAGATAATAAGAGAAGGTGAGACGCATCAACGCGCTGCATACAAAACGCACCGCCGCTGCCGTTCGGCGCAAGTGAAAAGAAAATCCCTCAACGGCGATGAAAAAGAAATAGCGAAATAGGCGAGTAAAGTGCAAAATATTGTAGAAAAAAAATATTACAGCAGCAAAGAATAGCAATAAAAAGTGCAAGAAAGTAATACGGCAGCGACGGCGAGACGAACAAGCAGCGCGCAGTGTCATATAAGTGAATGCTGTCAGTCCAAAAACAACCAGCAGGCAGAAGATAAGCGGTAACAAAATCAAAAGCAACAACAAACAGTAAGTATAACACATCAGCCGTAATAGTAAAGCAATACCAACAAAGGCAGCAACATCAGCAGCAGCGGGTGGCCTTTATTGGACAGCGCCGACAGAGCGCATCACTACACAGGGACGCGCAAAGTCAGCGACGGGTAAGTACATGAAAAATCATGTAGACATGGCAAACTCAGAGGACGTCGCGCGGTGCGGTGCTCGCTATTTTTATTCGGTTTAGATAAAGCTAACTCTCATGCCGTCGATGTTGATGCGCTCGATGTTCAGTGCTTATTGCTTTAATTTGTCTGAGTTTTAATGGTTGCTCAGCTTCTGTGTTTTTGTTGTTTTTTCTCGCATTTTTTTAACACATCGTTGTCCATTTTTTAACAAACGTTTGATAAAATAGTAGCAATGGTAGCGCCGTAAAAGTACGTCGCGCGCGGATTGAAAAAAACAAGAGCAAAAAACGCGAGGTAGTGCGCCAGCAGAATCTTTTGTCTGGATCAAGCGAGCGCTTACTTGGACTCTGCTATTAAAAAATATTGAAAACTCTGCTCAAACAAATACATATCTCTAAAAGGCACTTGAATATACGCGTGAATATACTTACATATACATACGTACATGTGTAGTCAAGTGTTTTTGTGCTATTGTGCAGCAACGATCAGCCGGGTAGTGCGCGGTGGGCGGCTTGCGCTCTTTATTGGCACTCATCTTCCATTTTCTTACAGAACATCATTGTCTTTATTTGCATCTTCCGCTTTGTTATTTTCGACGCCACTGTCGCGGTCGCTATTACCAGAGAACTATTGCTGTTGTACCCTGTATGCGTTACTATATTCTTCTTCTATTTATTTAGTTTGCAGTTTTTTTTTTTTTTAAGTTTTGGAATTGCTATCAAGTACTTTTGCTCCAACATTCCTTGTTGTTTCTTTTTTTGTACTGCTCTCAACATGTCAACATCGTCGCCGTTTTCGCCATCATCTTTGCCATCATCATCGCATTTTAACTGAAACGCTGAGAAAATTAAGTGTGTGGGCACGTACGCGTATATAAATATTTCTACATATACATGCACATATATGCGTATGGATTTTGTATATAAAAGAGCGAATACTGTAATGAGTACTTGAATAGTAAAGAAAAGAAAGTGTAAAGGTTTGTCTGCTGCTGCTGCTGCCGTCATCTTCGCGGTCGCCATCGCCACCGCCACACAGCGAGGCGCGATGCGAGTGGGTGGCTATGACTGCGTGCTTTCATTTGGCTCTTACTCGTACATTGTGATAATATGTATGTACTTGCACTCTCTGTGCGCAAATTGGATGTGGCTTGCGGCTTGCCAGATCAGCTTCTAAATTTTTTTTATATTCTAGATAAATCCTACAATATGGATTATTGAAATTTTCCTGATGTCCAGCAATTTAATTTTTTTTTATTTTATGTTAACAAAAGAACTCCGTGATGAAAGATCATATTTATAAGGCCTTAGTGGTACATTTTGTTCTGCCATTTGTTGCAGAGGACAGTTAGAAAGTAAGGAGGCAATTAACAGGGCTTTATAAACTTCTACAATAACTAAAACAGCAACGGAATTATCTGCCTGTTGATGAGCTTGTTGGTGTTACTGAACTGAGGGATTTAGTTTAGGTGTTGTCTTTCGATTTTTCATTCATTGGGGCATAATATTTTCTCGTATGGGTATTCGAAGAGGGAACTTAGGAATGAAATCTTTAGATACCATATTTCTATGGTACTGCATTCTATTTTCGATGATCATATTGTGACAATGTGTTTTTTTTTGTAGAGTTGTATCCCAGTTTCAAAAGCACCTAAATAGTTCTTGTTTAATATAACAAATTTTAGTTTCTCACAAAGAAATTCACAACTCAATTCAACGCTTCACTTTAAAATAGGAGGGAATTTAACTACAGAAAATGTAAGATCTTTTTTGTGTTTTGCTTTCTTTGTTTATCAATTCAGCTAAGTTCTTTAGTTGCAAATTGTTGATGGATAGATGGGTTGGGCTTGAGTTGGCCGCCAAAGGCGTCAGCACTCTGGCCTAGTTACCCTTTAGTTGTGTTCGATAACGAAATTAGCCTTCACCAGCCATTAATGCAAATATAGAGCGATTATTCCCTCCCAAAGAGAAAATTATCCATCATTTGCAAAAACTGGTAGAAGAGGCCATATTGGCTGAGTTTTTTTTACAAATGTTTGTGTTGTCCAAAAAAGTTGCCATAAATATATTTTATATACTCAGGTTTTGTGTTGATAAATTGTCCATTTTATCGTTTTTGACTTCACGCAAGGACAAAAGTGCATAATAAATCAGATCCCATAGAAAACAAATTTGCTTGTTTACAAAAAGTTCAATCAAATGCTCACAGATCACTTCACTCTCTCAATTTTTGAGTGATGAATAATTTAGTACTAAAATAGGTGTAGATATTACAAGTGTTTCGAGACTAAAACAATTATTGCATTTAAGATCTTTAAGGAAAAAGAGGATAGTGAAAACGCATATGAAATATACGCAAACACGGAGGAGCCATTTTTGAAGTGAAACTTCTTAGGCGTCGATGGACGAGCGAGAATGGAGAGTAAGATTTCAAGGCCATGCAACGTTTTGGGCATTTTCGTTCCGCGAGAGAGAAAAAAGATATAACGTAGAGGAACAGGAGAGGAGAAAGGAGCTATACTTTATATTTATCTTAGATACACCTTAGGCTATTTTTCCTGAGTTTTTCCTTGTGGTTGCTAATTTATTTTGAGAAATAACACTGCCTACTTTTCGGCGCTTGTTTGTTGGTGCCAACTTGTAGGAAATATATTTTTGGTGCTTACTTTTTGGCGTTATATTTCCTTGGAGCCTACTATTTGGGGCGTTTTTTGTTCCCAATTTTTTTGGCGTTTTTCTTTGGTGCCTACTTTTTGGCGCTTATTTCTGTCTCCTGGCTAGTGCTTGTGCGTTCTATAAAGTGATATCCATTCCGCCGTCGGATTTATTGGTTTGTTTGTTTGTTAACAGTAATAGAAGCTCCGCCAGTGTAGGGCATATCACCGGCCGTCTTCGTCTAGCTCATCTACAGGTAGGCCCAGGAAACATGCTGTTTCGACGGGTTGGGTCCAGAGGGAGAGGGGTGTTAGATGAGTCGGTTTTAGAGGGCGTGTGAAAAGGTGGTTAGTGTCGTGGGGTGCCTTCACATGCCGGACATATGTTTGGTATGTCCCCTTCTGGAACCAACCTATCGAAACAACACGTTTTCTGGGCATATCGTTGGTCAGTTAAACGAAGACGAGTCACCGGTCGCACGAACAGGGTTTAGTAAGTTGCTACAACAACAACAACAACTCCTAATTTTCTAGTCCGGTGCCTTAAGTATTCCACAAAGTACCCAATGAAATACTGTCGCAACAACTGAGGAATAAAAGGTTCTGATCACAACAGTCGGTTCTACTTGACCGACTTGCTACACCATCACCATTGACCAAACATCTATGGGAAATGTTTATAGTGTTACAACAACAAAAACAACAGGGTAATGCATACTCAACACTGACTTGAGTGCAGAGCTTGATCGACGTTTGTTTGCTTCAGTATATTTTTACCACATAGTGGGGTCATGACCTTTCAGATTTTGAAATGATAAAACGAAGGCAATATAACAAAAAATTATTGAAGCTTTGAAAAAGCCTCAAGCCTAAACCCGCCACATGGCAACCTTTCACCAGATGCACATTTTTGCAGAAAGCTGAAACCAAAAATATTTAAACTCTTTGCAACAGCTCTGAGATGTGGCGCTCAGCAGCGCTCTCTGCTGCTCATCATGTGGCGAGTTAAATGTCACAAAAAATGGTTATCTCTCGGCGCACCGCCAACAAACATGACGCAAAGCGGCGTGACGCTGCACTCGTAATTCAGTTTTACGCGCACCACCTTCTAGTTATTGTTGTTGTTGGCATGCATGGACACCATTCATCCGCATGGTGAAGCAGTGTGCAGCCATTACACCGTGCTCCAACTGCTGCAACAACAACAATGCGCTGCTGGGTGAGTACTATGCAAAAGAGTAGTACTGCATACGCGCCTACAAATATGACATGGGCTAAGGTACGAGTATACATGCATCTAGGCATGTATGTATGTATGTATGTATATACAAGTAGAAAGAAGTCCATACGTCGTGTAAATACGCTGCTGCTGCTGCCGTTTCCAAAACTCTTGTGGCTAATAGGTTTTGGTATTTTTGGCTAGCGCTGCTAACGCTAAGCTTTTACTCTGCAGCCAGCGCGCTTTTCACTCATTCACTGGGCATAAACCTCGCCTTCGACGACGCGTTGTTGTACATAGACAAACCGTTTTTCAATTTCAGTTTCGATTTCGGTTTCAGTTCCCTTTTGCAGCTTCAACAGGACACATAGCAGATCATAACCGCTGAAGCTGCTGACCCTACTCTACAAAATACTATCATAGTTCTGCTTATTCAAAAAACAAAATCATACAAAATACTAACGCGCCACTCCGTGCATTGTATATATATGTATCTTGGTTAGTGTGAGTGATTGTGACTTTGAAACTGAGATTGTGTGTCCGCCGCCGTCAACGCGTTGGTCTACCATTGCGCGAGTGCAGTAAAATTTAGTTGCCAGTCAGGCAGCCAGCCAGTGCAGTGCCATAGGAATAGCCATAGCCCGTGGAAGGTAACGGAGTTGAAATCAACTCCAGTGTCAGCGCCATATAGCCACGATCACTGTTGTCACTAGACGGCAGCTCCAATGCCAGTGCCATAACTTCAGAGACGCAGCCATACTACACGCCACACTGCCGTCAGCAGTCAATGGATTTTTGGACACCATCAGCGCAACTGCATCTCTCCAACCAACACGAGCGTAAAGTGCAGTGAAGTGAAGTAAAGTAAGTGTAGTACAACGACGACTCGCAAAATTTGTAAAAAGTTGATGATTTACAACACCGACCTGCTACTTTAGCAATTCATTTGTGAAAAGTTTTATTTAGGCTTACTTTCGCTTTGGCTGCTATAAATCAGCTCGATATATTCTCAATTGGTGTTCTTTTACCTCTAATCCGGTCCTTTCCATTTCGTGAGTTCTCTTATAGAAAATTTTGTTGGCATTCCGTTGGCGGTTATGTCAGCGCGTTGATTTCTTTTGGACCGCACTGGCCTTCATCGTCTTTATTGCCATCATCATCGTCGTTGTTGCTGTAGGTGCCGTCGCCGCCGTCATAGTAATAATCATCGCTGCTGCGCCATGCAGTTATGAGTAACTCTTGAAAGGGAGCGGGTTGTGTATTGACACAGTGTGAAAGAGAAAAAGGCAGAGAGAAAGTGAGAGAGCTGGCAAGTGTAGGTAAATATATAAATACGCCACCTACCAGTAAAAAAAAAAATGCAAAAACAAATGTGCTTAAAAGTGCGAAAATTTCTAAAATAATAATGATAAAAAAATAAAAAGTAATAATAAAAACAAAAAAACTCAACATCATCGAGTGCTCTAAGAAAACTTGTAAGCAAATCGTGTAGTGTGAAAAATGAAAATATAAAATGAATGCAATTTCTGTGTTAATAGTTTCGGCACACACTGTTTGTATGCTGATTGTGCCTCAAATGAATTGATGGAGCGACAAACAAAGCACATTTGAATATTTTATTAAATGAATGAAAAATCGTCCGATCAATTGACATCGCGAATCAATATAATTGAACTTAATTACTATAATTAACTAACTGCAGAAAAGTAATTAATTGAATTACTCAATAACAGTAATTCTCGTTTCGTGGCATTAATGGTGGACACTTTTACATAGAATTTGGCGAGTGTAACCAAAATTAAAAATGTTACTTAAATTGACTTTTTTTTTATCGATATCTCGAAAACTAGGCGAGACATCAAACGGCAAAATAAAATAAATCAATTTATAAAAATAAAAAAAAATAAATACAAAGCCAACCAGACTTATCCTACAATACATTTTTTTATGTAATTGTAATGCTTTTACTAATAAATTCTACAAATGTGACGTCAGATATAGTAAGAAAAGTTGTTTCAGCAAGTCTTTCAAAATAAGGGTGCCATCAGGCGTGGCAAGGAAAGCGCTTTCAGCAAGCCTATCAAACTAAGAGTGATATCAGACGTGGTAAAGGAGATTTCAGCAAGTCAGCCAATTTAAAGGTGATGCCAGATGCGTCAAAGAAAGTGCTGTCAACAAAGCTGCTAAGCTATATAAAAGCAGCGTCAGATGGGAGAAAAAATGTTTCAAAGTAAACACTTTTGGAAAGAAATTGCATTAAGCGGTTGCACTAGCATGGAAAGTACTTTTCGAAGATAATTTTTTTATGAACAAAAAGTGCGCAGAGATCTGACAATGGTAAACAATAAATAAATAATTGTGTTTCCAAAAATCAAACAGTCAGCTCTAAATAAATTTTACTAAAATGTGCGCAGTTACATAAAATTCGGTACGAACCTCCTCAGTCGACGGTCATCGATCCCATTTAGTTTCCCGGTCTCAGACACATAGAGGGTAATGAGAGAGCGCCAGAATTTGCTTGCATAAAAGCCTGCCTGGTTGTATCCATGGCGATGATGCTGAAATGCGCTCTCAGAATAAACCAAAAAGGAATCTGGTTATACTTTTTTGGACTATCACTGAGTAGGAGCAGGCCAGACATTCCAAAATATGAAATAACGAGACAGCCTTAGCCTAACTTCTGCTTTCCGGAAAGTAATGGATTTGCTAATCTAATAAAGACTAAAGGCGGGCGTATTTCAAATTCTCGAATCAATGTTTTGCGGAACACTGGCTCTTATGGAATAGAGCTTGACTATAACATCTATCTCCAAGAGTGTCGCATCTCCTCCCCCAGCGGGTCGGCGAAAAGAATACTTCCGCCGTAAGACATTCCTGTCATAAAAGGCGACTTAAATCCTGCAGGATAGTAAGGGGTCGGCTTGAAAGGATCGATACCAGTAAGATCCTGATTAAGGTATACCGGAATATATATGATATATCAGATTAGGCAGTTTATGGACTGGTGAAAGTAGTATTCTATCACCTCAGTACAGGACGGTGACACCTCACTGAAATGGCTAATAAGCTTATAAATGATCCGATTTTTAATTCATTATAAAGAGGAAGGTATGCCGTTAATAGTGGAAAATAACATTAGACAAATGAACATCACGACCTCGCTTACAGGACAAAATTCTTTTCATGAAATTTTCAATAACCGAATTGCAAAGTGGCTGCCCTATGTCCTCGATAGCCTCACGAATTGCATTTTTGAGGTCTTGAATCGACCCTGGGCTGTTGGCGTAGACGTTCTTTTTCACGTGAGCCCGAAAAAAAAGTCACAAAGTGTTAAATGACAAGATCTTGGTGGCCAATTGTGATCACCTCTTCGAGAGATAACACAGTACGGAAACTTTTCCCGTAAAATATCAAGGGTTTCGTTGCTTGTGTGGCACGTAGCGCCGTCTCGTTGAAAATAAACGTTGTCCAGATCAATACCGTCTAATTCCGGTCATAAAAATCGTTAATCATCTCTTGATAGCGCAATTCATTCACCTGTAACACCTGTTATTGGAAAACCTTTTACTATAACCGCCTCCGCCTTGTTGAAACTCTAACAAGCCCGCGGGTACATTCCTTACACGTCATCATTAAGTTGGTCGCGCATGCTCAGTTGAGAAATCCGGACTAGTTTCTCTCCTGGCTCTGAACTCTATTGCCCATGAAGCGTAGAGTCAAACCTCGTATGGCCTCCATGTTTGCATAGATAACCATGGGTGCAATTAGGGATACTGCACTTTCTGTCACTTTCTGTTTATCATTTCTTGTGCGGATGTTGGCTATGCTAGCATCCCCATGGCAAAGAATGCTCGGGAGGTATGTGGTGCGGCAAGAAAAGGACTTATCCGGTTACACAATAGATAACTTGAGTTGTTGTTGTTGTTGTTGTTGTATCGACATAAACACTTGGTGCTATCTGGGACTATTTTGGTAACGGGATAACTTGAATAAATTTATTAGAATATATTCCTTTTATTCACTCTTTATTAAACTAAATTTAAATACCCCAGCAAATAATACTTAGATTCTTTGCGAGTATCACTCTTCCACTCGCAAGATTGAGTAGGCAGATACAAATTATTTGTGTTATTTATCGAAAGTCATTTAAATAAACAGCATTTCTAATTGCCAGACCAGTAAATGAAAAATTAAAAAAAAATGTATAAAAATACAGAAACTAATATAGTAAAACTCGTACCGCTTATTGCAATAATTAACTCTCCATCAATGGAGCCAAAGTTGACTATCACTCGCACTGCTGAATGATTGACTATTTAAATGGCATAACATACAGATGAAGCTCGTTGGATAACGTAATCGATGGCTGACTAATAAGCCAATACCACAACTGATCATTACCTCATTACTAAAACTAGTACTTTGTTGGATAGTTTTTTTTTGTTTTGTTTTGGTAGTTCAATAAAATGACTATTATTTGACGGCATTACTTGAAGACGATTGGAGCGGTTAATAGTTGATAAATTGTATTTGAACAGAGATTAATATTTATGATTCATCGTCTTAATTAATAATTCAATAAAAAGTAGTGATTATTCAAATGAAGCAACGATTAAGAACTTTTTGATTAGGAAGAGTAAAGTGTCCAATTGACTTAATGAGAATTTGAGTGGTTCTCTCAAACACTCCACAACTACTTAAGGGGCAATTGACAATTAGTACATTCAGCTGCTTAGTGAGATACCTGACTAGTTGAATCGGGGTTAAATTATTAATTAAACTCTCGGCGTTTGCTTTACATTGTTGTTGTTGTAACAGCAATTCCCTATGAATAAATATTTGAGAAATGCTGCTGAAGGGGCTGCCCTTGGGCGGACATAAAGCCGGGTCGTTCCCGTAGCATAGAGCCGACTATCGTGGGATCCTGACTCAATAACTTTTGACTGTCACTCACTAAAGGAACTACTCATATTTTTTCTAAAAATTTTTATTAAAAAATGTAAAATTAAAAAAAACAATTATTGAGTTTTTCTAAACATTCAATTTAAAAAATGTAAAAAAATTGTAAAAAAATGTAATGTTAAAAAAATGTGTTGAATAAAAAAAAATAAAAACAACTGGTCACTTTTCTAAAATTTCCAATTAAAAATGTAAAATTAAAAAAAAAGTTGAATTTTTCTAAAAATTCTAACTAAAAACAAAACCATTCTTAGTTTTTTCCAAAAACTTTAATTAAAAAAAATATTAAATTAAAATACAAGTTTTTTAATTTTTCTAAAAATTTTAATTAAAAAATGTAAAATTAAATAAAAAATTGTTGATTTTTCCAAAAATTCTAATTAAAACATGTGAAATTAAAAAAACAAAGTTCAATAAATTCAAAAATTAAAGCCTTTAGAAAAATTTCGAGAATGCTGCTCTATAAGCCCATTGATTTGCTGAAGCCCCTTAAAATTTGTAAAAAATCGGCAAATTCTCATCAAAATTTCAAACTTTTTAATGAGAATTTTTGGAAAAATTTTAGGTAAGCAGTTTTATGTGGGCCATTGAATTTTGGTACTTTGGGAAATACAACATTTTTTGACTTTTAATTTCCGCATAGTTTGAAGCTTCAATTTAGAAAGCCTCCTACAAAGCTTTATTAAAAAAAAAATAACTAAAAAGAATTGTAAAATGAAATACGAAACAAATAAGTGGTCAAAACTGGTCAATAAATCCTAATGTTGTAGTTATTTTACGCAGTGTAGTAATTCAATCTTCAAAAGTCTCTCCAATACTATCGAATCCTCGTTTGATAGGCGTAACCTTTAACGCTATCTGGATTAAATAAATAATTCTGCGAGTTTCAGCCTCAGAAATTTATTCTGAGTCTTTAGTAGCTCATTATGCGTATAGTGAGTGCTGCAAGCTCATGCAAAATTCATAAGCGTTTTGCCTAAGTTGAAGTCGCCAAACACAATTTCAATGTCATAGTGATAGTTCTTGGTAGCATCGTCCTTTTGTTCTGTTGGAGCGTGGATACAGTTGGGCGAGTTGTCGAAGAATCTTTGATATGCATTGTGACGAAACATTCATACGCGATATCTCCCTCCCTCTACAAATCCGGTAATGCATTTGCACTACTTTACTTGGCAGCTGTAGAAGACGTTGTTGTTTTTGTAAAAGCATAAACATCCCCTATAAATGTACGGGGAATGCTGCTGAAGTGACAGTCCTTGGCCAGATATTAATACAGGTCGTTTCGGTAACGTAGAACTGACTGGCATGAGAATGTCGATGGTCTTCTTGCGGTGCCCCGGTTAACGCATTTCTAAACTCTCACCAGAAGTATTTTTTCATGGAAGCAGATTTCATGCGGCTGGTCCTGAGCCCAGCGCACCACCAAATCCTTGCAGATCAAGTTCATGCAACGAATTGCTTCACAGTTTGTAGTTATTGGTGTTGTTGTAGCAGCAAGAACATTTCCCATACAAGTACGGGGAGTGCTACTGGAGTGACAGGTCTTGGTCGGATATATAGTAAAGCCGGGTCGTTCCGGTAACATAGAACCGACTCTCTGGGGGACGCAACTACACCGCTTTCAGTCATACCCACTGGTAAACAGACTCTGCACCTGTTTCTACAATTTCAAGTCTAAGACTTTTAAACAAACTTGGTTGAACTATTACTAATCTTCAGCAGAGGCGAGTGAATGAGTTAATTGAGTTAGATTGGGGCAGCTTACTGGGAAGCCCATTTACTGAGTAACTGTTTCTCAGAACACTTGAATTCGATTTGTGTCTGAATGAAGGCCTCCACCAAAATGTTCGGTGTGCACCACTCCACTCTGCCGGACTAAGACCACATACCAGTCCGACGAGTGCGTGATACGAGAGCAAGATTCGCTGCAGGTCGCACAGTAAACGCTCAGTTGGTGCAGCTTTTGTATTCTGTGCTAAAATTAGATATACCTCAAAGCATTAAAAAATAAATAAAATACAATATAATACTATTCACAGTGCAAAGCAGAGCGGCGCAAAACAACAATTTTCTTTCATTGCTTTACGTTTCCAGTGCATTGTTACTGTCGCGTTGTTCTTTTTGCTTTTTTTTTGTTTTTTTTCTTGTTGGCACTGCATACAACTACTTAGTACAAGTAGAGTGTATGTTATGCTTTGTACTATGTTATTTTCAACGACCACCTCCCCACCACCTGCACATTTTCACTGCCAATATGTGTACACATGAATGGCACATGAAGCGCACGATGATGATGCCGTAGCAGCGCGGCGTCGTCGCACAACACAAGTCCATTTTCGAGTGCAAATATTACAAAAAGTGAATCAATAGATACAGAACGCAGAACGCGGAAGGCGGAAGGCGAAGCAGAGTGCAATGTAGTGCTGTGCAGCGGAGCGCTAGGGGCGCGCAGACTTGCAGCCATGAATGTGTAGTGCAGTCACAAGCATGGCAAAGAAGCAGAAAAGTAAAAGATTAAGAATGAGAAGAAGTACGTAGAAGAGGCAAAATCATACAACATAACCAACTACAAGCAACGGCGTGCGAAGTTAAGCCGTGCGGGGCATGATTTAGTGCGCAAAATGGGAGGCAGCGAACGCGGCAGAGGGTTTGCAATAGTACGACGTACTTACACTTACATATAAGCGCATATATAGTACATACACATGTATGTGTGCGCTGCCGACATTGAGTGACCGAAAAGTAGCTAATTTGGAAAATGCGTACTATGCGCGTAAAAAATTTAATGTGCGTAGACAAACCAATGTCAGCCAGCAAAATGCGCATAAGGTAAGAGGGAAGTCAAGTAGATGAGATGCCTCAGGTGCACCGCTTCAAATATGTAGTTAAATAGATGCAAATATGCGCTTGATTTTTTGCTGCAAAGTGTAAAGATGCGTAAAAATATAGTGGAAAATTTGAGCAACTATTAAAATTATTTGTTGCTCTAAAGCTTTTGCCACGCGCACGCACGCCTTTCACACCTTCTAGCACTTACTACGGCATGCGTAACGCGGAGCTGTCACTAAAAGCGTACTATGTGTGTAAATGCGACGCATTTCATACCGCCTATCTACATGAATACATGCATATACATACACACATACATATGTATGTTTTTTTTTTTTTTTTTTTTTTTTTTTTTTTTTTTTTTTTTTTTATGGAGGTGGCACAAAGCATTGAAAGCCGAAAAGTGTGAGACTTGCCTTTCGGCTCACCCACTAAAAACCCACCCCAGCTCCGTTTCCCTCCCGCGGGACAACCGTTAAGTAGTACTTCACGGAAGGGGGAGCGGCCTATTGCCTCTTCATGAAGATCTGCGCTGTTGTTCAGCGCTACGCAGTTTGGAGATTACTATTTTTGCCATATTACATACAGCGGACCAATATTCTTCGGACTCTATCATAATATCGACTAGGTTATCAGCCGTAATTGGCTTCCCCACCCTAGTGCTTAGTTCCCCCCTTTCTAACGCAAATCGCGGACAGACAAACAAAACATGTTCTGCGTCTTCTGCAATTGGTGCACAATGAGAACAGTACGGGTCGTCTTCGTGCTTAAACCTGTATAAGTAGGATTTGAAGCACCCATGTCCTGTCAGTATTTGGGTCAGGTAGTAATCTAACTGTCCATGTTCACGGTTAATCCATTTGGAAATAATGGGAATCAAACGGTACGTCCAACGTCCGTTGGGAGACGAGCTCCATTTTTCCTGCCATAAACGCTGGCTGCGCTCCCTTGCTATCCTGCGTATTGTCTGTCGTTCTGAAGTAGCTTTGTTTTGGTAAACTTCAGCGTACTCTTTTGCCATTAAATTTATTGGGAGTAGACCTGCTATGACCATAATGGCGTCTTCCGATACCGTGCGGAACGCGCAGCACACTCTGAGGGCACTCAATCGGTACACCGATTTCATACACTTCACGTACGAGCTGTAGTTTGTGGCTTCCGCCCATGCCGGAGCTGCGTACAGCAAAATCGATGAGACCACAGTATTAAGAAGTCTCCTGCTGTTTTGCCTAGGGCCTCTGATATTCATCATTAGTCGTGTTAGCGCAGTTACTGCTTCTGCCGCCCTGCTGCTCGCGTACACCAAGTGATCTTTGAAATTGAGCCTACGGTCAATTATTACGCCCAGGTACTTAATGAATGGCTTCGATTCTATACCATGGTCGCCCACCATTATATTAGCTGACTCCACAATCTTCCTGCTGCTAATTAGTACGACTTCAGTTTTATGGTCCGCAAGAGTTAGACCACTGTTACATAACCATCTCTTTACCATGCCGACAGCCCGGTTACATGTTTCTTCGGCTCGACGGAGTGTTTTGGCCACGACCACAACAGCTATGTCGTCAGCAAATCCAATGATTTGCGACCCTAGAGGCAGACTGAGGCGCAAGACTCCATCGTACATGACGTTCCAAAGTAAGGGTCCCAGGACTGAGCCTTGTGGAACTCCGCCAGTTATTTTGTGCTCTTTTACCCCAGCATCGGTTTTATAGCGCAGTGTTCTGTCGGAAAGGTAACTGGCGACAATCCTGCGAATGTACCTTGGAACGTGGAAATTATCAAGGGCGATCAGAATTTTGCTCCAATTCGCCGTATTGAAGGCGTTCTTGACGTCTAGTGTCGCAATTAGGCAATACTCCTTGCTACCGTTTAGCCATCGAGTACCTTCAATTGCCTTCTGCGCAATGGTCTTGACTGCAGACACAGCATCTGTTGTTGAACGGGCTTTCCGGAATCCGAATTGTCGGGGTGATAGACCGCCTACATCCTCTATAGCAGCCTCCAGACGGACTGCAATCAGTCGTTCCAGGATTTTTCCTGCAGTGTCGAGCATGCACAGGGGGCGGTAGCCTGTAGGGTCTTCCGCAGGCTTGGATCCTTTTGGTATTAAAACCAGTTTCTGCAACTTCCACTGGGTTGGAAATGTACCTTCCTTTAGGCATGTATTGTAGAGATCTACAAAAATGTCGGTACGACTTTGGATAGCAACTTTTAAGGCCTCGTTGGGGATTCCATCCGGTCCGGGAGCTTTATTATTTTTAATCCGTTTTATGACCATAAGGAGTTCTTCTTTGTTGGTTAGCTGCAAATTTTGGTCGCCTTCACAGGATCCTACCAATTCGTGGTCTCTTGTAGTGTCTTGGACGGGGAACAGAGTTTCTACTACATTACGCAGTGTAGTTGGGCATGTTGTTGGGAGTGGCTTAAAGACTTTGAGCTTTTTCATAACAAGCCTGTAACCGAGGCCCCAAGGGTCGTTATCGGCATCGTCGCATAGCTGCAGGAAACACCGGCGTTTACTGTTTTTGATTGCCTTTTTTAGGGCCTTCCTTCTTTGCTTATATTGGAGCTGGTTTTCTTGAAAACTGTCCGTACCCCTAGATCGTTGGTAGATTCGCCTTGCTCTTAAACATTCGCTGCGCAGTTCTGCAATGTCTGCTGTCCACCAGTAGACAGGTTCGCTGTTGCGCTTATTGGGCCTCGTTTTGGACATGGCTGCGTCGCATGCCTCTGTTAGGTGTCTCATGGTTTGTTTTGTTTTCTCAGATGCATCCCCTCCGAGAGTTACATCTGCCAGCATGATTTCGATAATCTCAGCCTCCATTGTTTTAATTTTGTACCGCGTGTCGTAGTTATTTGAGAACCTTTCTTCGCCGTGCTTCCTTATTTCACAGATTATTGCGAGGTGATCGCTCCGAGTGTAATGCTGGCTGACGAACCATTTCGTGTCGCGAACAAGACTAGAACTCACGAAGGTAAGGTCGATTATAGACCCCATTCCCGCCTTTTGATACGTCTGTTGACTTCCTGTGTTCATCAAGGCTATATCTAGCATAGCGAACGCTTCCAGCAGGGCTTGCCCTCTAGGGCTTGTCCGTGGGCATCCCCAGTTAACAGCCCAAGCGTTGAAATCACCGGCTACGATGACAGGTCTATGCTCCTTTACATCCTGGGCGAGGTTCTCCAGGATGCCTGTTGCTTCCAGCAGAGTTAAGCTGGGTGGTAGATAACAGCTGTAAATGTATGTGCCTTCAACGCGTGCACGTACGAATCCGCGGGCTGCATTCACGCTCATCAGTTGGGATCTATTTACTCCACAGTTCCAAATCGTTGACTTGCCTGTTGTGTCAGAGGCCCAGCCGTTACCTTTTTTGTGTTTATAGGGCTCACTAAGTATAGCAACATCTATTTTGTGTTCCCGTATGGTCTGCTCGAGTAGGTCCTGGGCGCTTTCACAGTGGTTGAGATTTAGTTGCAAGATCTTCATTTCTGCCGAATATCTTTAAGAGCTCTCAGATATTGAGGGCACTTACTGCTGGTCATCGCATGCGCCGTATCACTTGCCTTTTCCTTCTTGCACATTATACAGCTTGCTGTTTGTGTGCAGTTTTTGGCTTGGTGGTCCTTATTGCCACATTTGAAGCAGGTGTTTGTAAGGTCAGCTGTGCTTTTACAGCTTACTGCCACATGCCCATATTCCATGCATTTAAAGCATCTTTTTGGCTCGATCTTCTCCCGTATGCGACAAATTACGAGGCCTATACGGATTTTATTAGCTTCCACCAGTTTGGTAGCGATTTCCGGTGTTACCTTTAACGTCGCCGTTTGTGTTCCTCCATAAGCTTTTCGCAGACCCAGGATGGCTGAGATAGGTACCTCTAGCTGTTGAAATTGTTTTACTACCGCTTCGTGGACTTCTTCCTTTGTCGTGATTTCATCAAGGTCACGAATTTCGACCTGCCTCAGCTCCGTAAGCGCCCTGACATCTACAGTTTCCCCTAAGGCCGCCTTAACAGCTTCATGGACCTTCGAGGTATTTGGGTCTGATGATTTTTCTAGCAGCAGCAGTAACTCTCCTTTGGCTGTTTTCTTTACTCCTTGTATATTATTGCTAAGCTCCTTAAGACTTGGCTCTGTCTTAACGCGCTTCAGGATTTCGGCATATGAGATGCTACCAGCGCTTTTGACTACAATAGCGTCCTTACGTGGTGGTCTTCTCCGTCTGCGATTGTTTTTGGCGTCGCTATTTTCCGTCTTCTTATCGTCTCGCTTTAGAGTATTCTGCGTAGACCCCTTTTGGTTCTTCTTCGATTTAACCAATTGCCATTTTTCCGTGCTTGTTTGCTCATTCGTTGTAACCGGCGTATTCTTTAGGACTTCAACCCGGCTAGTTTTGCTTCTTTTAGCTGAGCTTACGGCGGCGTTAACAATTGCCCTCTTTGGCGTGCAATCCGTTGTGCGCTTGATCAGAGGTGATGTTTGCGTCCCTTTGTCTTGAATGACAGGTTTCGCCTCATTCGTCCCTCTTGGTGCCTGGTTCATCGGGGTAAAGACAGATCTTCCTAGTTTCTTATGGAGATCCGCTATATTCGCTATCAGATCCCTCATTGGCTGGTTGATGTTTCGCTTTGGAAGCTCCATCATTTCCGCTAACTCCTTGACTTTATCGCCAATTGCTTGGTGAATTTCTTCAGCCGTCATCGCCTTCACGAAACCGAAGTGCTGCATACACGGTGACGCCGATCTAGTCCTTCCTGTATCTGGTGGCGAGTGCGTCAGCCTTGAACTCCTTTGGAAAGGGTTCTTAAGGAAGTCCCCACAGCCATTATTGCCATCTGCAATAGCTGTTGTGATTTTTGCTGATACTTCAGCCTCTTCTGTCGTTTGTAGTTTTGTATTATTTGTATTCATTTTATGTGGGCCCCAACTTCTAAGTCGTTATCCATATTCCGATGCGTAGTCACCATTGACGATTCCATGGTTGTCTTTGCATGCAGGGAGGCCATGCTAGGGTTGACAAAGGCTCCTTATGGGAGCTTAAGTTCAGAGCCGAATCAGTGTTAACTAGGAATATTACATCTAGACCTACGCCGACACTTAATGGCGACGGAATATGGAGCGTTCCTAGAGATTTGCCATCATTTTAACGGGGCGGGGGCAACTGCACCATTAGCCTGAATGCCGTTTCTGCTAGATACCACTCCGCATACTAAGGAAACAGAATAGTGCAGTCGTCAGCTCAAGATTTTACCTATATCCAATCATTTTCCAGTACGCCATAATTAAGACCTTACTGGGCTCAGTCTTAATGTCATTGTTGATGGTTTGACAGCCGCACCTAACATGGTGAACAGACGCTGACCAGGAAGCCGTCCATTATGGAGCCGTCGCGCCTGGTTTTTTGTATTACTCATCATGCCTACACATGATGAGGTGGACACCTATATCTAAGAGGCGGTGTCTTCTCGCCACTGTCACAAGAACTTCATCAGATTTATGCTGGCTTTTATACCGCATCCTCCGCTCCTGATCGCTCAATTGTCGGGGGTTGCTTATTCGTTTAGACTTATTTCGCAACTGGCCTGCTACTACAGGCTTTCCGGCTATCCGCAACCTGCCGACCCCCACGGTAGCTTAGAGCCCAGCTTAGCAGTCCGATCCCTAGGGAGCGTGGACCTCCGTGGGTAGCTTAGAGCCCAGCTTAGCAGTCCGATCCCTAGGGAGCGTGGACCTCCATACATATGTATGTGTGTGTGTGCGTATGTCGTCTGCCCCTACAGCTCAGTGGGGCGCATAAATTGTGACATCAAAGGCGCAGCACACGCATATCAATGATTTTTTTTTCGGTTGTTGTTTTTGTTTATATTATTGCTATTTTCCATAGGAAAAGGTCCTGCGTCCTGCGCGCTGCGTATTACTCTCTTTCCGATGGACGCTTGCCAACGCCGTCACTCGCCTCACAAAAGCGAAAACAATCACACTCAAATCAAACGAAAATTCGACTACCAGCAAGCAACAAGAACAATAATCAGCAGTGCGTTACTCGTAACACAAAAACAAAAAAAAACAACAACAGCAACGTCAAGCACACTCATAGAGCGCTTCCGTAACACGAGCAATTGCATGTATGTATGTATGTATGTATGTGTGTAAACGCACTCGAACGCACATACCGTTAATTTGACTATCAGTCATTTCGGCACACGTTTGCTTAGACGCTTATAACTGCTCAACGAACATTTGCGTCAATCTGCCACTTTGCCAAATAGCCAGCCAGCACACATCAGTTCAAAGCCTTCTAAAGCCTGTACACATTTTCGCGTACTTCCACCTACACGCCAACGAGAAACATACCCAATCATAAATATATACATAAATTGCAAAGAGCACGCGCGCAACACCACACCGTGCACCCGAAACCAACACCTACCACGCGACCTGAACCCAGTGTGACAGGCCCTCCGCCACCTTTCGACTGCTATTCCTGTAATCTCTGTGCATCACTACATTCGGCTAGGTCCCCGCAGGTCTGGCAACTCAAAATAAGCACCCTCCGGAAAATACCCACCTACGCACTACGAACCTACAATGCTTTCACATCACTACCACTATATACCGACAATACAAGCCGATTAGTGACGAAGTTCACTCGTATTTACACCTTGGCGCGCGTAATCATAGCCTTCTGGCACTCTCGCACGTTTGTGAGTACACACTCGTTGTACGTTACAACAAAACACTCCCACATACGTGCGCCTTCTAGTACACATACAAGCAGCTGCAAGGTGCTGTGCTCGTAGAACGTACGTTTACTCGTAGTTATATGCGCAAGCAAGTGTGTACTCGACAAACGTACTCACATACATGCATGTACATGCATACTTAGTTTTTTGTTTGTGTATGTTTGTGAGCAATTGAATGTTTGGAGGTGATCCCAGAGATTCTTAAATAGTTATCTAGCATTATTGCACTTTCAGAGGCGTTGATTGGCAAAATTTGCTTAGGAGACTTGTTGAGGTAAGAGGAGAGATTACCCCTCACACTAGCAACGTAGGTAAAAACGGTTGTGATGTGTGTCGAATTTAAGGTAGTATTTTGAAAACTTTTTTGGCATGAAGGATAAGATGATGTAAGGCAAAATAATTTAACATAAAATAAAATAATATGAAAGAAATTTTATAAGTTAAGGCCAAATAAAAAATAAAATAAGATGAGATAAAATTAAATTAACTAAGATGATATGGTTTATGATGAGACAAGAAAGATAAGATAAAAAAAGATAATATACGATATTTGATTACAACAAGAACGGGAGGCCCTAGATCTCTTATGAACGGATATCACACTCGTTGTTGAGGACCTTTACTCAATGTATAGAACCTTAATATTCGTTCTCACTACAATCGGAGAAACATATTCCCAAAGCGGCCTCGGTAGACTAGCGTAAGTGCACTAGCCTGCCATCCCAGAGGTTGTGTATTCAAATCCCACGTAAAGGACGGTACACGCACTTTTCCAAATTTACCTACTTTCCCTATTTCTAAAAAACAAACCTCATTCCCCAAACCCAAATACTTATCCTTTCCATCCTTACTCCCGCACAGCGCATTATTTGCATTGTGGCTGTTAAAAACAAACAAGCAAAAACAGTTACACATTGCGGGCAATCGCGGTAATAGCGCAGACACACCAAATTTAGCGAAGTGATCAACCATCTGTCAGAAAAATGTGAAATACAGATGGCATTCCGAGCAGTAAGAAAGCGTTGTTCCTAAACAACGACACGTGGGCATTTCCACTACTTAAGACTGGAAGCGGCAGGCTAATCACCTACACTCTCAGAAATCAAATAGATGAAAGAAACCAACGCAAAACAAATCTTGCCGAGGCCCTATGCTACTGAGAAGAGTGAACAAGGAAACAAAAATATTCCCAAACTGAACTGATTTGATATTTGCCACTCCAGTTGTTTCAAAAAAATATATGGCGCATGCGTTAGTATGCACAAAGTTCTTAAAGAAGTTTTCGGATGCGAGAGTTAAAACGTTCATATTTTTGCCATGAAAACTCTTCTTATGAAAACTGCAAATTTGAAGAAACCTAATTCAGTCTAGAGTCTTAGACGCAGTGATAATAGTCACTGAAAAATATTATTTAAAAAACTCTCTTCTAGGGCAGCTTAAACATTTAAGGGGTAAAATCTATTTAAGCAAACATTAGAAAAATTATAAAATAAAGTGGATCTCTAAAGATGGCATTAAATATACCTTGGCGGACATAAAAATCTAAGCTGCACTTTAAGTAATTTGAATGAGGCAGAAAATATAACGCACTTTCTGGGAAAATGATAGATATTTGGTGAAATACTTTTTAGAATCAGGAGAAACAATTGACGCATTAAATGTGAAAATGGAATGGGAAAGTCTAGTTAAGTTCATTTTTGGTGCTTTAGATTATAGAAAATTGATTTTGAATGAAAATGAGACATAACTTAATATGCAAAATGTGATAAATAAAGGGTTTTTCCAATAACAGGTGTTATGAATGAATGGATTGCGCTATCGAGAGATGATTAACGATTTTTTATGACCGGAATTGGATGGTATTGATCTGTACAACGTTTATTTTCAACAAGGCGGCGCTACGTGCCACACAAGCAACGAAACCCTTGATCTTTTGCGGGAAAAGTTTCCGGACCGTGTTATCTCTCGAAGAGGTGATCACAATTGGCCACCAAGATCTTGTGATTTAACACCTTTTGACTTTTTTCTTTGGGACCACGGGAAAGAGAAGGTCTACGCCAACAGCCCAGGGTCGATTCAAGACCTCAAAGATGGAATTCGTGAGGCTATCGAGGACATAGGGCAGCCACTTTGCAATTCGGTTATGGAAAATTTGATGAAAAGGATATTGTCCTGTATTATTGTCCTATTAACGGCGTACCTTCCTCTTTATAATGAAATAAACATCCGATCATTTATATTAAGAAGTAGCACTTTTCTTTGAATATCATTGGAAAACCCTCCCTCCCCTCTTATTGGAAAACCCTTTATAACCCCCCAAAACTGTTCTTTGTAATTTAATTTAATTCGCTTATTGTAATTTGTCAACTCTGTGGGTATTTTAAAGTTCTAATAAAATTCAAATTGTATTTAGTTAACCGACGGACGACCTTAGAGTCAATGACGTATGTTCTTTAATTAAGTTTTTTGTAGTGTTTAAAGTGTGTAAATATTTTCCTTTTAATAAAATCACTATCTATCTATCATTTAAGGGATTAGTACAAACGCTTTCACTTTTTTGCCAAACATTTTTTTCATATTAAAATTTATTTTATTGATTTAACCTTTTATAATGTGGTATAATGGCGGCCGCCGTAGCCGAATGGGTTGGTGCGTGATTATCATTCGGAATTCACAGAGAGGTCGTTGGTTCGAATCTCGGTGAAAGCAAAATTAATAAAAAAACATTTTTCTAATAGCGGTCGCCCCTCGGCAGGCAATGGCAAACCTCCGAGGGTATTTCTGCCATGAAAAAGCTCCTCATAAAAATATCTGCCGTTCGGAGTCGGCTTGAAACTGTAGGTCCCTCCATTTGTGGAACAACATCAAGACGCACACCACAAATAGGAGGAGGAGCTCGGCCAAACACCTAACAGAAGTGTACGCGCCAATTATTTATTTATTTTTTTAATGTTGTATAATGTGTATTGACAACAAATACTATTAAAAACAATTTTTTGTTTTTGTTTTTTCCTTTTTTAATGACAAGTCCGGTTGGTATGGCTGCCTGGCTTTATAACACAAAGCGACAAGTTTATAAAATTCGGCTAATTTTCATCAAAATTACAAAATTTTTAATCAGCATTTCTGAAAAAATTTCGAGAAGCAGTTTTGCAGTCCAACAAGTATATCATCTCATCATTATTCACAGCATTACAACGCGGGGTGCGTCAAAGCTTCCTTCACAAAACTCCTCCAAAGTGTTCTATCGCTTGCTTTCCCTTCGTAGTTGCGAATTCCCATTGCTGTGAGATCGCTTCCTACTGCGTCTATCCATCGGTTTCTCGGTCTTCCCTTCGCCTTCGCACCAATTATCTTTCCAGTCATGACTTTCCTTACAGCATATTCAGCAGGCGTACGGAGCTCGTGACCTAGCCACCGGATACGCTGCTCCTTTACAAAACGCACAGCTGTCTCGTCTTTAATAAGTTCGTTCAATTCCGAGTTGTACCTAATTCTGTAGCTGCCATCTTCATTTTTAATGGGTCCGAGCAGTTTCCTTAAAATTTTCCTTTCGAAGTTAGCAATAAGCGCACTGTCATTAATTTTCATAGTCCACACCTCGCAACCATATGTCGAAATTGGTCGTATAAGAGTTTTATACATGGTCAGCTTCGTAGATCTAGATAAAAGACGAGACCTGAACAAACTAAGGTGTGAATAGTACGTTCTATTGGCGGCGTTGACGCGATCTTTGATTGCGGGTGTTGAGTTACCGCTACAAGTGAACATAACACCTAGATATTTAAATTGTTGCACCGCTTCAAAAGTATATGCACCTACATGAAGATTCTGTGCATTTGTGTGCCGTCTTGACTTCAGCATGTATTTCGTTTTACACTCGTTAACGAAGAGGCCAATATCGTTGGCAATTTTGTCAATTTTTAAAAAGGTTTCATTTAAGTCGTTCGTGTTCCTCGAAAGAATGGCGATATCGTCTGCATAGACACATATTTGCGTTGTTTTAGTTAGTAATGCAGCATCAAATTGAATATGGCAGAGGATAGTGCATCACCTTGTTTAATTGCGAATGACTCTGTGAGCTTCCCTTGGATGATTACTTTTGCTTTTGTATCCGTGAGCGTAACGATGATAAGCCTTATAAGTTTTGCTGGAATTCCTAAGGCTAAGCAGTACGTAAAAAATTTTATTTCTCCCGAAGCTATCAAACTATCCTTTTCATATTCCAACAAGTATATATATATTTGGCGCGTACACCCTTTTTGGGTGTTTGGCCGAGCTCCTGCTCCTATTTGTGGCGTGCGTCTTGATGTTGTTCCACAAATGGAGGGACCTACAGTTTCAAGCCGACTCCGAACGGCAGATATTTTTATGAGGGGCTTTTTCGTGAAAGAAATGCACTCAGAGGTTTGCTATTGCCTGCTGAGGCGAGAGCGCTATTGGAAACTAATTTTTCTATCATTTGGGGTTTCATGAACAGGGTTTCGAACCCGGGCACCAACTCATTTGGCTACGGCGGCCTGCCTGACGTTACTTTACTAAAAAACGGCTGACACGATATCTCAAATTTGTAAGGTTTGGAACGAAAAAACAAAAAATATTTATTAGTAAAGGCTAAAGAGTAGACTTAGAACTTTGCGAAAAAGAAAATTCAAAATGGTGTACTTAAAAATTTTGGAAATTTTTTTAAAAGTAAATTGTTGCAAAAAGTGTAAATAATAATGAATAATTATGATAGTAGTTCCTCTATAAAGACATACAAGGTTGACAATATTCGACGGACCCATCTGGCAACCCTGTATCTTTTGACAGAGACGTCAGATCGCTTAATGACATACCGCGTTGGAAGCGTCAGTCCAAGCAGATTTTTACCACGGAACAGTACACGCCACGCGAGTGCACCCAAATTGTTGAAATTTACATTCAACAAAAGAAGTCAATTGTGAAAACTCAACGTGCGTATAAAGAATTAAATAATGTGAAAAGTGCGCCTTAAACGTTTGTTCGAAAGGTTTTCGACTGGTGATGCTCTTTCTAATCCAAAGACGCCAAATCAAAACCGACCAAGGCGTCGCCAAGGACATCCCAAAATCGCCGTTCTCAGCAGTGCTTGGACCACTTTACAACAAATTATCCGCATTGATTTGCATTTATTCCCGTATAAGATTCAATTGACGCAAAGATTGGTGCCTCGTCGATTGGAATGGGCGCAAAGAGGCATCGAAATCCGTCGGGTCCGTCGAATATGGGCAACCCTGTATGTATGTATGTGCAGAATAAACTGCAAAAATGTGCGCCCGATCGGGTCAATAGTCGTTTTCTGAATCATGTCAACCAGGTCGTAAAAAGTTTGTTCGAGAAAAACGCGTTTGAGATATTTTCACTATTTCGCTTTTTTCGACTTTAACTACGTTTTCCGCCTGTTTCTTTAACAATTCTACTGTAAAAATTTGCGGGTTCAAAAAGTCGGTTTCTTGAAATTATAGGTAAAGGGTTTGATTGAAAAGTAATGAGCCTTCCCGCCAAGCGATCAACCGAATAGGCTGGTGGGGGAAAATGATCGTTGGACCTTCCCCTTTCACTAGAAACCCGTCCCAGTTTGCTGGCAACAGCGGTGCAGTCAACATCGTTTCGCGCGGGAAAGGTGTTTTAAAAGTGTGTTAGGATTTTGCAGTGGCGAAAATGCAGCGATCGTTGGAGCAACGTTACTCGATCAAATTTTGCGTAAAGCTAAACAAAACGAGTATTGAAACCATTGGGCTACTCAAGGAGGCTTACGGGGACCAATCTCTGTCCAGTGCCCAGGTAAAACGGTGGCCCAAGAAGGCGCGCATGTCTAAATCCAAGCTCAAAACCATGCTAATCATCTTTTTCGATTCTCGAGGCATCGTCCACAACGAGTTTGTACCTCCAGGACGCACTGTAAACGCGGCATTTTACAAAGAAGTGCTCCTTCGGCTGAAAAACCCCGTCGCCCGGGTTCGGCCCGACTTCGTCAACAATTGGACCCTTTATCACGACAATGCGCCCGCGCACACCGCTTTCCTCTGCACCTCTGTATTGGCCAAGATGGGGGTTCCGGTGCTTCCCCACCCTCCCTACAGCCCAGATCTGTCCCCTCCGGACTTCTTCTTGTTCCCGCGCCTGAAAAGAAAGCTGAAGGGGAGGCGTTTCGACTCCATCGAGGCGATCCAAAAAACTGTGTTAGCCGAATTGAACGCGATTCCGGCGGATGAGTTTAAAAAATGTATCCTGCAGTGGAAGGACCACTACCAGCGGTGTATTGACGCTCAAGGGTCCTATTTTAAAGAATATTAGTTGTATTAGCCAAAAGGTTTAATAAAACTACTTAAAAAAAATAAGGCTCATTACTTTTCAATCAAACCCTGTATCCTTTGAGTTTTCGAATGTTTTCAGATAATTTATCAATTATTACGCATTTGCGGCATCAAGCACCGTAGATGATGGACCTATTCGCTTTATAAACTTCACGGGGCATGGATACACTCTGATTTGAAAACATCAAGTCAAAAAAGGACCTGTTCCTAATTAGTTACTCCCTTAAATTATTTATGCATAGACTGCCGTGGGAACGGAGCCATATCAATCGATTCCACTGTAGCATTCAAAAGTATAGGAAATCTCTCATCCATTTTGAATTCTTGCCAGATCCAATCAACTCAAGAAGTGAAGCCATTTATCATTTGAGGAGCAGTTTTCTTCCTTTTGGCCTCTGTATAAGATTTTTTTTCATTTACCTTTATTGTTTTCAAACTTTGCTTCTAATGAAGAATCTAATATCTAAAAACTATAGTCAAACTACATACGAGGAAAGTAAGACCACTTTACAACTATTTTCACAATCTACTCTTTGATAGAAAAAAACATTATTTTCGTTCATTGTTTTCCCTTCGAAAACTCCAATTCGTTCAATGGAAACTTTGACCATCCACAACATTTGCTGTTGCGACAGTCGATTGCCCAAGAGTTGTACTTCCGTTAATCGACCATTCGCTACTCGCACCGTTCACATATGATTTTTTTGCTTTGCTTTATTTTTGTTTTTGTGCTTTTGCTGCACTTTTCATTGCAACTATGAGCTGTGAGTCGAAAGCAAAATGCATTGACGCATTTCCAGTCTGTTTCCATTCTGTTTTGTTTTCGATGAATTAAAAGCGTAAACCCCGCCACACCACCGCGGTCAACAAGCGCACCACCAGTGTACGACACGTCAAGCAGTAGTACGCTCTGACAAGGGTGCTAGGCAGCAAGTGATAAAAGGCTTGCGAGCGCCTGCGCCAAGAGAGCGTAAAAGCAGAAAAAAATAGCGGGAGAGCACAAGCGAATTCTAACGCGCGCCGAAGGTCCTTTACGTAGTTTACGTTACGCTTTTACTATGTAGGCGTACAAACGATGGCGGCGGCGGCCATGAGCGTGATTGCCTTGCCTGCTGCGTGCACAGGTGCAGGTGAAGGTGTGCTAGCGAGGGTGTCAGTCGGGGAGCGGGTGTGTGTGTGTGCGTGCGCGCGCGCCTATAAATCGGCAACGTTTTTCCACATATTTTGTAGTAGAGATGCTCGAATGCAACGAGAGCAGCGCCGCATAGTTTTAGTTTGAGAAAGGAGCTTGCCGGCGACAGGCGTAAAGGCAAAGGCGTGCGTGCGTGTTTGTTGTTTTGTTTTTTTGGTACTGGATAACTATTTATAAGCAAGCAAGCGCTAACATTGCATACATACACAGAGACGGGGATACAAAATTCAAAAAACAAGACACCAAAAAAAAAATATTAAATTGAAAGTACATTCATGCAATCATGTAGAGACATTGCGGTACGCTTCGAACAATGCAGTAACGCGTCAATTGCTATTTGTGCGCACAAGTGAAAAGGACTACTCCAAATAAGTTTGGAATTAGTGAAAACTGCAAAATGTTTTACAAGTGAATAATTGTGGGCACTTCAGTGCATCGGCGATATTGAAAATTGCAGTGATTTATTTATTTAGTGGCTTCCGTGTTGTGAAAAAGCGCAGCACTTGAGAAATGCGTTTGGCAGGATTCGTTGGTCGTCTGCCGTTGTCGTTGTCGTTGCCGTCGTAGAAATAAAATCGATATTTCCGTGCTGTATCTTACGGCGAAAGGTGCTCAGTAGCAGCGCCGTTGCGGCAGCAGCAGTGACGTAGCCGGAAGCGGCAGCTGCGACGTCAGCAGCGTGCGCTAAGTGACAGCAACAGCAGCAGCTGAAATAACAATAAAAATAAAAACAGCAAATCGCATAACGGTAAAACAGTTTGGAATACGATAACTACAATTACAACTACGACTAGGCGAACAACAAAAACCACAACGACCAGGAAGACAAGGAAGACGACAACAGCAGCGACCGCGCTAGTGCTGGCGCTGGTAGTGTTGATGTTGCTGATGATGATGATGATGAGGACTTCTGCGTCTACGATTATAACTACGACTACGTCTATGATTACCACGAAGGCTTTGGCGATGACGATGACGAAGACGACGTCGTTTAAAGCTGCGTTTTCGTTGGCGTATCCGTGTCTCGTTAACTTGTGCCGTTCGGCTATAACCACTACCACTACCAATACCACTACTACTACTATGCAACATACACGCTTTTCGTTGTCATCGGCTATATTGTACGTGTTGGTGTTGTTGTTCTTGTTGCTACCGTCTGCAGTCATACCATATGCCGTAAAAAATCTAAACGTGACTCCTCGTGTGGCGTTGGTGGTGGCAGCAGCGGCGGTGCTTTAAAGGAAGCTATAAAGCCAGTTAGCATTTAGCCAACGCGAGCCAACAGCCAGCCAGTCAGGTAGCCAGTCTACCAAGCAGCTCTCAACTCAAGTATCAAGCGGCTAACGCGCTAGACAGCTAGCCGACCAGGCCGACCAACAACAGCCCCAAAGTGTCAATTGCGTCCTAAAAGCCGCGTCAGCTACTTGATCGTGTTTTTATGGAGCTCGTCATAGTTCAGTAGTTATTTTTGTAGTCACTCAGAAGCTGAGTCTGAGTTGTGCTAAAAATAATAATGATAAAGTTTGTTAGGCAAAAGAGTCGCGAGCATTCAGTTAAAGCATCAAAAAGTTTTTTTAAGAAAAAGGTGAGCAGCCGCCGCCGTTGTGCTACATAGTTGCAGAACCTCTGACACACACACACGTACGCAAATTCACGCGCCGCGCGCACATGCACACACCTAAGCAGGCACAGAAGTGCATAGACGTCGTCGCCGTGGTTGTGGTCGGCGTTTCCGTCGCCGTTTTCAGTGTCTACTTATTTACTTTTTCGACCTTTTTCAACTTTTCGTCGCTATAGTTTTTGCTTGCTTTCAAGCTGAGAATCATTTCATATTTTGTTTTAGTTTTTTTTTTCTCTTTTTTTTGCTTCTTGTTCCGTAAATAAAATTGTTTAGCGAACGCGTCCGTGTCGCGTAAGTCCGGAAATTCCGTCGCGCACCAATACAATGATATTTGTTGCTTAAACAATTGTATGTGTGTATATTTGAATCGCATGTGTGTGTGCGTTTTCAATTTGTGTATACTACATCATTTACGTATATGTATGTGTGTCTATATGTGTTTGTGTTTGCATTGCTTTCAGGGCGAGTCGAATGATTCCGGTACCGAATCTGATGGTGACGTCCTAGATGTTGACAAGCATCGCCCCTTAGACTTGGACATGGAAACCAGTAAGTTTAATGATGCATCTCTTGATTATTTAAAAGCTGTGAAATTTTAAAAAGTGATTCCTCGAGAAAGCGTGAAAAAAGATAAGCTATTTAGAAAAATTTATAAAAAACCACGAATGAATCGAAAAAGGAAACTACTCAGTGAGGAAAGTGATTTCTGTCGTTGAAAGGCAGCTCGGTGTAAAGAAATTCGAAACTGCACTGTTTGGAGGTTTCAGAGAGGGGCTACCACCAACTCTCCTACACACCACGATCAGACAGACAGTGCACGAATTCTATTCGCCTTGAAATAGACTATTCGGTTTTCTTCCTCGATTGACATCTGACTGGGACAGTGAGGTCTAAACAAGCTTGTCTGGAACTAGACTGAGAGGGGCTAGGATTTTTCTTTGATTCTCTGGAGGTATGAAGAACTTGAAATATCTGCCTGGGACGACCTGCCGTTGTATAGACAGCTCCGAACTGGTGTGCACTGTAGTGCACTGCTACAACAACAGCAACTAGTCGCCTGAAAAATTCAGAACTCAATGTAGAACTCCTTTGATTAGCTTCTGTAGTCAGCACTTGGAAAACTTAACTTTGGTTTCTGACTTTTGCTGAGTTGTTTGACAACCTCAAGCGGGAAGTCCTACTCTAGTGGGTTTGGATAGTAAAGGCATCCGTCCAAATCAACTTCAGCGTAAAGTGCACAGAAGTTGTGGGTTCAAACCCAAAAACTTATCCTTCCATCCTTACTCCCGCACAATAGTCAGCGCACTATTTGCATTGTGGCTGCTAAAACAAGCAAAAACAAAGAAAAACACACAGTAACATTGCATCAGTGGTGCCAGCAAGAGAAAGCGGGCACCAGCAAGAGGAAGCGCGGTAATAGCGCAGACACACCAAATTTAGCGAAGTCCTCAACCATCTGTGCAATCCTTCTGGCAGAAAAATGTGAAACACAGATGGCGCTCCAAGCAGTAAGCAACGATAAGGTGGCTTTCCCACCATTTAGGACTGGTAGCGCCAGGCTAATCACCCACCCTACCAGAAACCAACGCCAGACAAGAGCTTTGTCGAGGCCCTATGCTCCCGAGAGGAGTGAGCAAGGAAAAACACTATTTAGTTTAGCAAGGGTTTTCACGTCCATTCAATCCTTCTTGAGAAGAAGTTTCAAGACTTCGCTGCCCTTTTTTAGTCTAATCAACGGTTCTCAGAAGGGATGTGCTGAAGGATACAAATTCATATAGCAAGTCCGGAAAGCCGTTAGTCCCACTGACCGTTAAGACGTTCTAACTTATCCTGAATCGATCCCGACACACCCAATATGTGTCCTGCACGACACTAACCATCTATTAACTTGCCCTATCAAAGCTACTCACCTTACACCTCTCTCGAAACAGCATGTTTTCTTGGTCTACCGTTAGATGGTCTACTAAAGACGACAGATAACTACATCGCACGGACCGGGTTTAGTGAATAAATAAAATAATAATAAGTTGCCGAGTTGTCGAATAAAACACTTTTATCTTCAAACACAAGAACCGGAAAGTACTTTTATTTGAGAGAGCATAACCAAAATTATATCTATCGCTGACATAACCAAATTTATGTCTATCCAATTAGCCATTTTTAAATGGGTTGTGAAACTTCGCCTGTGTTTTGATATCCATAAAGCAAGTTTTTTTTTCATATTGGACATTTAGGAGAGCATTCGGGTACATGAAAGAAAAATAACCTTCTAGAAAACCTGTCAGATCTTAACTTGTTGCAAAGTCACAAAGGTACATACCAAGAATGATCGAATGCAAGACTGCGCCCACCTTCTTAAGCTTCCGACCCTCGAATGCCGTCATCGGAGTTCAACCACCATCCATTGCAGACGAAGAGCTCTAACTTCCCCGAGAGTCCGGCGTAACCTTGACACAATTACGTTCTGGATACTGTAGCAGATTAAACTCCTACCTATCCATAGTTGACCCCGACATAGTAAACATATGTCCAGTATGTGAAGGCGCCCGCACGGCACTAACCACCTTTTCACATGCCCCTTCAAACCCACTGATCTAACACCACTCTTCCTGGACCCAACCTGCCGAAATAGCAAGTTTCCCCGCTAGACGAAGACGACCGGGATCTACACTACACTGACAGGGCAAAGTTACTGCTACAACAACAACAACAACTGCGCACATGAGTCGTGACGTCCCACTGGTGCAGTTGTGTGAGAAAAATTCGAGAGCGGAATAGTGGCACAAGGTTGGCAGCCCCACCTTTGTATTCTGTGCATCGTGGATACATAAATCTTGAAAAGAAACATTATCTCTTTCGAAAAAAAAAAATCTTACGCTCGACGTTTCACTGTGCTTATTTTGGAATATTTCATCCTAGCATAGTTTTCTTAGAAAGCCGTCCCCTTCTAGAGACAGGATTTTAGGCATTAGTTACATTTTTTATTGGGTAGTGTTCCGAGTTTGTAACAAGCGACCGGCGCAGAATTTCCAAAAGTACGCATTTTGCTTTCCGGTATACTGGAAAAACTTCCTCAGCATGTTTTTTCAACAAAATGCCAGGGCAGTCCACTTTTTTATTTATTTTTTTGCCTCAATTTAACACAAGAATTCCATCAAGGGAAGAGTAGAGTGTGAATCTCCACATTTCACCTGAAAATGTAGTCGTTTTACTGACGGTTCAAATTATGATCGTCAGGCCGAGCCCTAAGTCGCTCTTTTCAAAGGTCTTCGTTCACTACAAAGTGTTCCAGGCTGTGGTTTCAGCGATTCTGCAGACTATAGATCAACTCGAAACCAAGTCACTAGGAGAAGAGGTATTCATATTTAGTGATAGCCAGACTGCAATTAGAGTTCTTGGATCATTAAAGTTGAACTCTCAATACATGTGATGGATGTTAGCCGATCTCTTAAAGAGATGGTTACACAGAACAGAATCAATCTTACTTGGCTTTCAGGTTATAAAAAATGCATGCTAGATTCTACAAGACTCTCATCGTGCCTGTCCTAACGTATGGCGCAGAAGCGTGGACGATTACAATATCCGATGAAGTGTCCCTTGAAGTATTTGAGCAAAAGATTCTGCGGAAGATTTTTGAACTTTTGCACGTTGGCGATCTGCGAATATCGCAGCCGGTGGAACATTGAGCTGTATGAGCTTTACAGTGCCATATATTGAACGTGTAATTGTGATGCTGCCTGAAAGATGGTAAAAGGTCATTGATCAAAAGGGGCAATACATTACAGAAGGAAGTTATTTAGTTCCATAAAAAAATTTTCTTTGATTTTCTAAAAAAAATCCGCAATTACTTAGTTGTCAACACAATATATAACCAGCGAATAAAGATTCAGCTGCTTTATTGGCTGGTTCATGCCGTCCAAATGGATACAGACATTCCGGCTCTGAAAGTACCAGCTGATGGTAGCTGAGGAAGAGGAAAACCTCCTTTGCGTTGGAAAGATCAGGAGCTAGGGAATACGAAAAATAAACGGCTGGCGCGCCTTGTTTTGAACTCGGCACTCCAACCTACTTATCAACCAGTGGCAGTAGCTTCTCTGTTCGATGCCCATTGTGGGCACTGAAAAGTTGTTTCTAACGGCGACCGCTATTAGAAAGAACTTTTTCTTAATTTTGGTGTTTCATGCACTCTGATTCGAACCTGCGCACTTCCTTCCGAATGTAGTCACCCATTCGGCTACGGCGACCGCTATTTGTGGAACAACATACAAAACTCTGTTGTTATCGAAAAGTTTAGCATGAAATTTGTAGAGTTGTTAAATAATGAAAATTTCTTCTTTCACTTACTCGTGGAATCGCAAGTCTATGAACCTTTGCAAAAATATTCTAACTCTATGCTCATTTTTAGGCTTAAGCTCCTGCGCCGATGTGAATTCACCAACCACAGACACCGCCTGCTCCTCGTCAGCGTCTTCTGCGATGATGTGTCAATCCCACCTTTTATACGATCAACACAGCTCCGAGGAGGAACTGGAAGTGATCAATGGGCCATCATCGGTTGCAGCCGCTGAGGCGGCGTCCAATGTATTGGTGGTGCGGGGCACCGCTTCATCACTCATATCGGAGCGTGGCTCGTCGTCGTTGGAGCCCGAAGAGCTATTCGGCGAAGCATCGACATCAAAACGTTCCAGCTCAACATTAGTTGAGAATCGCAAAAGATCTCTGGCACACAGCTCCGATGATGACGTAAGCTGGCAACCTATGAAATTAATAATATTTTCATATTATTTTTGAAACTCTATACAGTTACTGATATCCACTTATTGTTTTTTATAATTATTTTGCGTTTAGCAGCTGAGGAACTTCTTGGAACCAGTGTTGACCCCAGTGAATTTTCGCACATCACCACCATTGGAAGCTTTCAAGCCAAACCGCAGCCACAAATATCGCTCCACAACGCCACTGATACTATCGGAGGCGCGTTGCGGCATCGAAAATATTAAATTATGTGATAATAGTGTTAATGACGAAAATGGTGAGGCTGGCGCCGCGTCGTGTGCGTCCGGCGCGAGTAGCAGTACCGGCAGCCATGCCGGTGCCTGTGCTAGCAGCGGCGGTGGCGGTGGCGGTGGCGCCTGCGGTGATGCCAGTTCAACGAGTGTGATTAAGGCGTGCGCCTCATCGCTCAAGATGAGCAACAGCAGCCATCATATCTATCAACCGCAACCCAAATATAATTTCCACTATAATAGTTCGCGCAGCAGTCCCGCATCTACGACCGGTCTTGATGCGATGGAGGTGCGCTCGGTAAGTCCACCGGCGAAACTCTTCCATTCGGCTAGATCACCACACCGCCGACCGATACGCACACAACACGCCACACAGAGGCTACAGCGACCACATCGGCCGTGCTTAGATTTCGACAAAATGCAGCAAGTAAGTCTCTAATGCAGCGCCAAATCAAAGACTTTTTACTTCTCACTAATTACAAGTAAATGTACCTAAAAGCTCGCATTACCCATAACGAAAATGATAAAAGATGATGATGATGGAGAAGATGATGATGAAGATGGTGATGATGATGATGTTGAAGGGAGGATGAAGCTTAAGTGGTGATAATGATGATGATGAAGATGATTATGTTTATAGCGGTGTGGATGGTAGTAGGTTTTGTACAGCAAAAGAAAAAAAACAAAAAACAAATAGCCGCAAAATTAATGCTATGTTAAAAAAGAAGAAGAGCAAAGCGTCAGAAGCAAAGGCAGATGATAAGAGGTGGACTTGTGGAAGAGAGCGATTTTTAATAACGTTTGGCACCATATATTTAACAGCGAAAAAAAATGAAATAAAACTAAAACAATAAAAAAATGCAACAGAACTACAACAACAATAGCCCCAATTATCCAAAAGCTAAATTTACCGAAAATAGACTTTTAGAAACATCAAATCAAAACCAATGCATGTTTAGATGGAGAAACAGTTAAAACAAAAACAAAGAAGAAAAAGAAAAACAAATTCCATTTTTTTTATTTTAAGCAAAAAAATAATAGAATTTTGTTTTCCATTTGTAATGAGCCACAACAAATGCCAGTTATAATATTTAAGTTCTTCATCAAGGCTGCCAATAATGCCAACTACTGCTGCTCATTTTGATAAGATTATGATCTCGCCAGATTGTCAACGTGCAGAACTTTAAATGCTTGAAGACGAAGATTTCGTATTCAAATGCACTACGCTAAACAGAGGCAAACATAGCTTAATTTTGGAAATCCACTTGAACTTACGAGTGGCCCTACTGAATCTCACTATCAAGTGATGTTGTGTTGTTGTTGTAGCAGTAATATATGTAGTAAGTGATGTATCGCTACGCCTGCCACTTTGTTTTGTTCAGCTAAGAAAGTTGCATTTGAAGCTTTGGTTGCTATTAAGCTGAGCAGCGATAGAGAAGATTTGTTAAGCTTCTGCAGCAAGGGGTGCAAGACACACATAACCTTTCCGCATGTTGCACATTAGCGCCTGTAATATTTTTATTGGCAGTAAAACTGTGGTGTTGTTGTTGTTGCCGCAGCAGCAGCATAAATATTCCTCACACATGTACGGTAAATGCCGTTGAAATGTCCTTGGCAGGTTATAAATTCGGATTGTTCCAGTCGAACCGACTGTCGTGGAAACGGTTGAGTGCATCTGGGCTCTCTTTGCCTACTTCTATAGCCCCAACAAATCGTAATCTCTTTGAAAATAGTTATCAGCTGTATGCCCGTAAAACCAAAGCACTCTGACCTAAACTGGATTTTAAAAGGACAAAATGTCTGCTTGGATTGGATTCAACAGATCAACTACCAGCGTCCTCACCGGTGTTATAAAGGGTCACTGCACTATTGGCACTCTAGCCAGTAGAATGGTGTACCTCACAATGACTGCTGCAGGAGTTGTGGAAATGAAGAAGAAATTGAACAACACGTCTTCTGTTACTGTCCTGCACTTCAAAGAAGCCGCGTTAAACATCTTGGCGATTACTTCTTTGAAGACCCGGTTAATTCGCAAAATCTCTCACTGGAGGAGAGACTAGTTACCATCTTAAAAAGATCTAAGTAGTTTAAGCAACTTAGTTAGGGTATGGAAATCAAATGCAGGTATCACAGTGCGCCTTGGAGCCACCGAGAGTCTTGTCTTAGACAAGCAACCTGGCTAACCTAAACTAACCATGCACTTAAAACTTACAAGCATCCTTTTTCTGAAAAAATCGACCTCGAATATTAATGTTAACCACTTTATTTGTTGGGTATTTCCGAACTGCTCCTGCTATTCGTGGTATTTGGCTTGCTGTCGTACAAATGAAGGTTTAAACCGCTTCCACCTGATTTGCTTTTTCATGGCAGATATGCACTAGGAGATTTGTCATTGGCCGCCGAGATGTGGTCGCTTTTTAAGAAAATGCTTTTTTCTATCATTTGACGTTACGAATCCGCGATCGGCACTCAACCTGTGACCTACCGAATGGTAGTTACGCACAAACTCACTCGGCTGCGTCGGCCGCTCGTACGTTCAATCTATCTAAAATATGAAATAAAAAGCTCAAGATGATGTTAAATTCATAACATTTAGGGTTAAAGGCATATACACTCAATCCAACTCAGCTCTATCCTGAGTATAATAAGGGAACTGTGTTTGGATGAGGTACTACGATGAGTAGAGGACACAAAAGTTCATAAGGTCGAAATGCAAACCTTGTAGAGAATCTAATCTAATCTAATCTAATCTAATCTAACATTTAGGGTTACATATACATAGAGGAAGAGGCCAAGCACACTAGACCACGCGTCCCCGCACGACACTTATCACCCTATTCACGTGCCCGCTTAAAGCTACTCATCTGACGCCTCTTTCTTACTCCGTGTTTTCTGTTAGATGAGTTTGATGAGGACGATTTATGACTTCACCACGCTTAGCAGCGATTGGTAAACTGCTACAACGACAACAACGTGTCCTTAATTAAAATCAGAAAATGTAAATTTTGTCTCCTGTATTGTCAGGGACTTTTGCATATGAAATATGCACGAAATCAGTTGATTATTATTATTATTGTTAGGCTGCTGCGCACTGAGACTCTCTGAACCCAACCTGTCGAAACAGCAAGTTTCCTGTGTCTACCGGTAGATGAGACGAGACGTAGACGACCGCTGATTTACACTACTTTGACAGGGTTTACATAGTATTACACCTACAACAACAACACCAACAACCAAAACAGATCTATTGTGCAAAGTTTGCTGCGGTACCCTGTATTTTAGCGCTTTTTTAAAAAATTTCGCACATTCTGGGGTTTATTGTTACTTAATTTATATGGATCACCAAGATAGTGTAGCATTTTTCAGCCTAATGCAGGACATTTACAAAGGATGTGTACTGAATTTTCAGTGTCCATTTCTTAGAAACGGCAGATGATGAACCAGTTTTGTTTAAGCGGTATCTCAGACTGCAGTGGCCTGTAAAGTAACCAGTTAGAAGTCTTAAGTCTAAGAAAAAATGATAGCATCTCCTTTATGACAAGCATGGCTGGGAGTGTACAGGCAGTCATATCTGATCGACTAGCAGCAGGGGCAAAGACTTCAAATTGCGTACCCACTCATCTAACACCCCTTTCCCTCTGGACCCAACCCGTCGAAACAGCCAGTTTCCTGGGCCTACCGTTAGATGAGCTAGACGAAGACGACCGGTGATTACACTACACTAACAGGGTAAAGTTACTGCTACAACAACAACAACGACAACTTCAAATTGCGTAAGCTCTTTTGTCTGCTAAAATTTAAAATCTGCGTTTGACAATCTTGCTTCGGATTTTTTTAAAAATCCACTTTAAATGGGCAAAATAAATTCCTGCAAAAACATTTTTTTTTCTGGTACCTTAACCAGTTATTTTTATGGCGAGGTAGTTATTTTTCGAAAATGTGGCATTTAAAATTCTGATCTCGTTTATTTGTATAGACTAAAAATATTGATTAAGTAAAAATATTGTTTAAGTAAAAGCCACACAACCGCAATTGAAACTCTTTCGCTGATAAAAATTTAATTTAAGAGCTTTACGTTTTCGAACGCTGCAAACAGTAAAAACGAAAAAGGCCTGAGTTGAGCAAATAAAAGCCAATAACAAATTACAAACCAAAATATTACCACAGGAATACGCTGAATACGACAGCACAACAATAAAATAAAATAAAAAAACAAAAACACAATTGAAAATTAATAATTCTTTACTACAATAAATCACACAAACAACAAGACAGCGAAAAACAATAAACAAAAACTAAACTGAAGAAACCAAAAACAAACGCAAAATAACAACGCATAAGTCTAAAAACAAAAACAAAGCAACAAAAATAAAAAACAAAAACAAAAACAGTTGAATATCAAGTAGCGCGCATGCGCACACCCTTTGCATATTAAACAAAATCAAATACAACTACAACAAATAAAAATAAAACAAAACATGAAAATATACATAGAAACAATAAAAATTTTGAAATACATTTTTGTAATAAGTGAGCTAAAGTATATGAGGAGGAGGAGGGTGAGGAGGAGAAGAGGGGCCAATGTGAAAGTGGAAGGTGGAAGCAAATGCGGGCAAGAAAGGCGGCGCAGATGGATGCAGTGAGCGAGTACGAACGCAAGAATAGCGAGAGTAAGAGATAAAGAGCGAGAGAGTATGAAAGACCGAGCGTGCGAGGTGTAGGGAACCCCGAGAAAATTTGTTTAAACCAAACAAACAAACAAAAAATAGATGAAGAAACGTAAATATTTTTTCACAATTTTAAATTACAACAAAACAAGCAAAAACAATATATTGAACATTACAAAATAATTACAAAATAAGGAAGCATGTAAAAACCGTATGAATACATAAATATAAAACTAAATAAATAAAGTATGTAAGAAGTGAAATGAAATGCAGGAAAAATTAATGAAAAGCAAATAGAAATAAACGAGAACACAACAACAGTTAATTAAACGAAGCGAAAATCAAGTACGACGGGGACTTTAAATTAGGGTAAAAGCAAAGGAATTAAGAATTAGAAAAAGAAAAACAAAAACAAAAAAAAATTAACATAAAAGTTTGTAAATATTGTATTTGTGCAGTAAAATAAAGATAGAAATAAATAAGAAATGAAGACGTAGCATACAAAAAACAAAGAAAATACCGAAACACGATTCGAGGCAGGCAAACAAACAGAAGAATAAATTTAAATTCTCATTGAAAAAAGCAGCAAAAGTATACATACAAACAAACAACAACTCAAACTCAAAAATGCTAACTGAAAATAACGGATTAAGGCAAAAACGAAAGCATAAAAATAAGAAATAAACAATTAAACGAATACAAAAACAAAGCAAAAGCAGTCAAACGAAAGTTTAAAAAATATATGAAAAAAGAACCAAATACAAAATCCAGAAAACTGCAAATATACATACATATGTATACATACAAAAACAACAGTTTAGTAAGGCGAACTCATTGTATTTTAATTAATGGCATATAAAGGATGAATGGCAATTGTCTGACAGCGTACGAGTATAATAGCGTAGTAATACGAAAACAAAAACAAAAAAGCAAAAACAAACACAACAACAACAAAGTACAGAGAAAACAATGAAACGTACGAAAGCAGGAAAAATTTGAAAACCACAAGCAAATAGTGAACAGACGAACAGATGAGCATAAAAGTAAATTAAATTAAAAATAAAATTACAAAACTACAAACAATAAAAAGTCTGCAAGGACTTGTACGATTTTATACAGCAAACCAAGATCCAAACCGCAAAACAAAAAATATTAAAAGCAAAAAATATGAAAAAAAACAAAGAAAATACTACAAAAATAAACTAGCCTAGAGCAGCGAAATCATGCCACAATCAAAATACGCCCACACCAACACACTCCTACATACATACATACATAGATGCAAAAGCAAATTCGAACCAAACACAAACTCACAAGCAAATATTTTTATTAAAGAAAAGGCAACAAAAAATAGCATTATAACTGTATATGTACATATGTATGCCAAAAAATCCTATTAGTTTAGTAGAAAAGCAGGCCGGCAATCAGTTAATAAGCAAAACACGAAAAAAAAACATAGCGAGCCGAGAAAAAGTAATCACTCCCATAGCAAGCAACCAGCCACCAAAGTAAATACAACCCTGCGAACTACCTAGAGAACAAGGCTCAAATTTATACGCTGATTAAAGCACCATTTTGAGAGTATTTCTGTCGTAACGTCATTTTAGAGAAGCTACCAAAGAGAGTAGAAGAAGAGATGAAAGTATCGAAATAGCCAAATTTTGTAAGCAAAACAAATAAACGTGAAATGAGTGAGCAAAATTCTTCTTTCGAGTACCTGGTTATCTTTCTGAATAGGCAGGATTCGATCGAGGGAAAAATCTGCACAGAAGCTTGCACCTCTGTCTTCACTGACGGTCCCAAGATGGAATCAGGAATCGGAGTAGGAATTTTCTCCAAATCAGCCAATTTATCTATCTCCTTTAAACTGCCGAACACTGCTAGTGTTTTTCAAGCAGAAGTCTTTGTGATCCTGCAGGCATACTAATTGCTTAGGGAACGCGGGAGCGAGGGAGATATTAACATTTTCTCCGATAGTCAAGCCGCGATTAAGGCTCTGACGACGCCATGGTGCAGAACGAAATTAGTAAACTCCTGCAAGGAGGAGATCAAATCTCTTGGGTGTGCAGGTAACATTTCTCTGATCTGGAAAGCCGCGATTAAGGCTCTGACGACGATTAAGGCTCTGGCGACGCCATGGTGCAGAACGAAATTAGTAAACTCCTGCTAGGTGGAGATCAAATCTCTTGGATGTGCAGGTAACATTTCTCTGATCTGGATTCCATAGAAACATAGCGGGAAATGCAATTGCTGATGAGCTTGCCAGGAAGGAAACTGAATTGGCCTCAGAGACTTCCTACCCAGTCATCGGCATTCCCCTGACAGTTGTTAAAAGGGAACTACACAAATTATTTCTCAGGAAAGCGCAGAAAAGATGGAGCTCCATTTCTTCATGTGCTATTTCGCAAACCCTTTGGCCCCAATACGATATACGAAGCACTCAGAAAGTCCTTTGGACTCCTCGCCATTCAATTTCCAAACTTGTAGCTGTGTTTACCGGTCACTGGACGATCGGCACACACGCGGAGAAGCTAGGGTTACCATTTAACCCCCATTGCAGAAGCTATGGGGACCTTTCAGAGAAGGAGACTGTAGAGAATTTTCTTTGTAAATTGTGCAGGACGCCAACCGAAATCCAATCAATCTCCTCCATTATATCAACAGCTCTGGCTGGCTATAGATATCTGCCTGTTGGAGGTCTCATAATGCTATCAAAACGGCGCTTTAGTGCTACTTGAGGAGTGACAGACCGGCACTACAACCAGGTGAAAGTACCTACCTGGTTACGTGGCAGTCGAAGTTACACGCAAAACTTTCTTTTTCCCCCATAGCTGAAGGAGAAACCTGGTAGTCTCTAGCATCCTTGCCTTCTGACGTGGCAGCCGAAGTTACCTGCATAATTTGGTTTTTCACCATAGCGAACGGCAAAACCTGGTAATCTATCATCTATGGCTTATTCTTATTTAAGTTTTCCGATGCCACAAAAATGTTCTGCATTTTTTCTGCCAACCAGCGTTTCAAGTGATTCGCATGCATTGCTAATCAGCCGGTTGCCTGATCTTAGTCTTATAGAAATTCTCGCCGATCTTGAAACTTTCCGTGAGCCACCGAGCATTCTCCTGGTTAAATTTTCCCTAGTGTTTTCGCTAACGCTCAGGAGATCAAACTATTCATATATTTGCATGTAAAGGGCTATCAATTTATTGGTATTGGATGGAAATAAAACAACGTAGGCATTAAGCCAGAAATGGGCCACATCGCTGAACAAAATTCGGGACACAAAATGCGGATCTTCGGCGAGCTTTTCAAGAGCTCAGCGACGGAAATTATGGCGATTTAGAAGATCGGCTGGCTTCAAATCTTGGACTTTGAAATTAAGATCTTTGCGTAAAATCGCCCAATTAATGCCATAATATAGGCCAAGTTGTTGAGATCGGCGCCGATTCGATTCTACCCAGTCTTCTGTAAAACTCTCGTTTACAGCCTCAATATTCTCTTTACTCTGGACTGTACATAGAGCTGGGATCGATGGAGTATCAAGCAATAATGTAAAATTATTTTCAATTTTGTCGATGGTTGGCCGAATAGTGCGTTCCTTTGGATGGTAATGTGTACACCATAAGTTGGCCTAGCGCGCGATGAACACTTTTCACAGAGCATCGATTTTCGTAACAAAAGTGTACGATTTGTAAACGTTGTTCAGGCGTAAGCCTTCCATGATGAAATTTCAGTGAATACTGAAAAAAATTATGTATTAAGCTTGGCAGTAGTCACATGTGATCTGTGAAAAAAAAAACACTATTGGAAGAAGTACGTCCAATCTGTTCACCCGTTATTTGCGTCTCTCTTTGCTTTTTTCGAAAAAAGTGTCTCTCTTCCCTCTTGAATACACGATAAAGGTCAGTCGCACCGTAGCATTGCAAAATGCGCCCTTTCTTTTATAGCAATGAAGCTTTTCTTTCTGTGTTGAAAAGTACTTCAGGCCATTTTTGGATGTCTATGGCGTTTGCGGGTTCTCCACGCCCAATTTGTGCTCCATTACAAGGAAGATGTTGTAGATTTCTACGTATTATATCTTGTAGAGGTCGTCTTCTCATCGTAATTCATGTGTAATTGCCTTTACGAGACGGGTCACGAAATAGGCGCTTGGTGGAATTCGACTTTTTCCCCCCTTGTTCACTCCTCTCGGGAGCATAGGGCCTCGACAAGACTCTTGTCTTGCGTTGGTTTCTGACAGGGTAGGTTATTAGCTTGCCACTAGTGGGAATATCCATTTGCCGTTGCTTAGGAACAACGCCTTCTTGCTGCTCGTAGCGTCATCTGTGTTTCACATTTGGCTGCCAGAAGGATCGCACAGATGGTTGAGGACTTCGCTAAATTTGGTTTGTCTGCGCAATTACAGCGCTTCCTCTTGCTGGTGCCCGCTTTCTCTTGCTGTCTCCACTGATGCAATGTTACTGTGTGTTTTTCTTTGTTTTTGCTTGGTTTAGCAGTCACAATGCAAATAATGCGCTGACTATTGGACGGAAGTAAGGATGGAAAGGAGAGTTGTTGGGGTTGAGGAACGAGATTTTTGTTTTGTTTTAGAAACAGTGGAAAAGTGCGTGGACCGTCCTTTACGTGGGATTCGAGCCCACAACCGCTAGGATGGAAGGCAAGTGCACTTACGCTAGACTACCGAGACCAAGGAACTCGACTTATGGGTCCATTTATCTTCCGAGCCACTTGCTTGCAATGAAACTTCCTGAGGACCAGATACTGCGCACTTTAGTTGGCTATTAGATCAAACGAGCTTTAAGCTTTAAGTCTCTATCTCAAAGTATTTCTCTCTTTGGCTTTGTATCTCAATATTTTTCAGCGCTTGTTGCGTGAGCATGGCAGGGTTGTATTTACATAAACCTCACTAAAACTTTTTTTCAAAAATATATACTCGTACTAAGAAGCAAATTTCAAATGGAAGAAAACAATAATAGTAAAAATCGGCCAAACCGTATAAACGCAATTTTTTCTAAGAAAACAAAAATTAAGAAACTTACAAATAATAATTATTGCACTTGGATTTCAGTTTCCTGAATTAATTAACCAACTAAATTGCTAAACAATAAACTAAACTACTTACATACATATATTGAATTATGTAACTATGGAAAATGCAAAAACAAAGTTAGGATACAGAATTCTTAGCGAAAATTATTTGTATGTATGGGTACGTATGGACTTACATACATCTGTGTGGTCTTAAAAGTTTCGGAGTTTTTTTGTATTAAAAAAAAAGACAGCTACACAGCTTTTGGCAGGATTTTAAGTCAACAACTTTATCATGAAGTTTTTCATTAAAAATCACAAAAATAAAATATGCTTATAAAAAAACAAAAACAGAACCTCGATACCATACAACTTTCTTGAAAGGAAAGCCAACATCCACCATATTTACACAGGCCAGAAAGTTATGTAAATCTTAAAAAAAGATCTAATTTTGTCAGTGTTAAATATTTTTTACATCCCCAAAAAAAATTTTTGGAACAAAAATACCAATTCCAAAAGCCTTTATTCATCTCTTTATAACAGCCCTATAATCATTACTAACCTTTCACTTACAGCTCTTTTAATACTCGTACTATTCAAATATGTCTCCTCAAATATGCTCCTAGACCACTCAACTCCTAATCTCTTCAGAAAAACAAAAAAAAAAATATCGAATGATCCTAAAAATGGCCAGAGAACACAAAATTCTACTTGACCTCAAAAAAACTTCCGTACATGTGTTGAGCCATGCAAGCGCACAGATCCCGCAAATTTGCGGGGATCCGTTGACCAAATATGATGAACTGCTACAACAACAACAAACAGATGTCCACATTAACTCCACATTTCATTTTAGACACGTGGGAGAATATAGATACATGGAAGCCATCGAAAAATTATTTATATTTTCAATGAATTGCATCGAATATTATTGTAGCGCCGACATTCGCTCTTTCCATAATTCCCATTATCTCTTCATACACCTGGACATTATTTTATTCTTCATCTTTTAATATAATTCATTTTCAATATCTCTGTGCGTCAGGTTTCCTGTGATAGTTACAGAGAAAAATGTAAGTCAATAATAAAGCTGAAAATCCAGCTAGACAAGGAAACCTTGGGATGATTTTTGAGAGTTCCTTTGCCTACCTTTGAGCTGCTCTCAAAGCGATAGGCTCTAGTTGATGCTAGGCTAACACTGAGTCATGCAATGTTGCAAGGTACCACGACACACGGCTAGTGATTCGCAATGGACAAAGATCTAAACCTGCCAAAATACTGCTATCAGGACCGCCACGGGATACCTCCTTCACGTCAAGAGTACAGTAAAATACTCAGCAATTAATTCCTGCCTGCCTGCAGACATTCGCTAGAGCCTGAGCCATGTCGCAGGCGAATCAAGGAGCATCTGTTCGACTACGCCGACGAGATCCAGGATCAAACACGGCTGCAACTACTGGATCGGAGAGTATATAGACAGACTTTAAACGACATTCACCGAGAGAGTCTCGCCACCTTCCTAAACTCCCGACCCCCGCATGCTATGGTCGGACACTAACTACCACTCATTGCAAACGAAGAGGTTCAGCTCGCCACGTCGGTTCTACGTACCGGAACGACCCGGTTTTATATTCGGCCAAGGATTGTCAGCTCAACAGCATTCCCGTACATGTATGGGAAATGTTTATGCTACGACAACAAAGATGAGCTTCAACTGCTTCCCGAGACCCGGGTAACTTTGGTTCAATTGCGGTCTGGATATTATAGCAGATTAAACTTCTGCTTATTTAGAATCGACTCCGACACACTCAATATATGTCCGGCAAGTGCAGGTACCCCGCGTATTAACTAACCTCCTATTCACATGCCCACCTAAACCCACACAGCTAATACCCCTCTCCCTCTGGACCCAAACTGTCGGAAAAAGTACGTTTCTTGAGCCTGCCCTTAGATGAGTTAGAAGAACACGCTCGGTAACTTCACCGCACAGGCAGGGTCAGTGAACTTACTTACTTAGCTGACAACAACAACTAATGGTTGGTCTTGACCGCTACCTCAGCATTGCCTTGATGCCAGTTAGAAACACTAAAGATGGTCAGGTCGTCGTTGACTTAATTCTTCCAACGTAGATGAGAACGTTCCTTTTTGCGAGTTCCACTGGTGCATTTCGAAAAGAGCATCTTTGCTGGAGCGTTATTGTCCATTCGCTCAACGTGTCCTAGCCAACGCTGCCGCTGAATGCGCTGAGCTACGTCGATGTCGGGGTACAGCTGGTGGTTCCATCCTATTTGTTATAAATCATTCACGCAAATCGGACCATAGATCATGTGAAAAAATTTTCTCTCGAAATCTTCTAATAACCGCCCATCGATGTTCGTCAATGTCCAGGACTCAGCGCAATACAGTAAGACCGGTAGGATGAGTGATTGATAGAGCTTGTTTTTCATGCATCGAGAGAGGGTTCTGCTTTTCAATTGCCTACCTAGCCGAAAGTAGCACCTGTTACAAGAGTTATTCTTCGCTGGATTTCTTGGCAGACGTTGTTGTTTGTGTTACTGTTCGGTCCTAGGTAGAGAAAGTCCTTGACTACCTAGTGAATTGCTACAACTACAACAACACCTGGCTGTAAGGAAGGCTGTTAAATGAGCTTCTCAAACTGATCAGGTAATAACTCTCAGATATGCGCTTAGTGCACTATTCTTTGAGTAAACTCCGCTCTTAACTACGATTAACGATTGCGATAGTGGTGCTGGTTGATTTTGTGATTAAACAATTTTTTAATGGAGGAAATCAAGTACTCACTACCACTATTATTTTTAGTGCGAGCGCAACAGACTCTCCACTATAGCCAGGTCATCTTCAATTTGGTCCTTCCACCGGAAACGAGGACCTCCTCTGGCCATTTACCGTTTCAAACACACGACGGACGATATGACCCTGTTACCTTGGACGATGCGATGACTCGTTTGACTATGTAAATATCTCCGTTAAGCTCATACAGCTCGTGGTTAATTCGAATGCGGTAAACGTCATCTACGCAAGCAGGGCCAAAGATCTTGCGAAGTACTTTCCTCTGCATCTGATTGTTTGACTGTCCAAGTTTCAGCGTCATAGAAAAGCACCGTCTTGTAGAATGTTTTTGTTTTTTGTGAACTTAGCCCAAAGTAAGACCTGTTGGTCCGGTCTACAACGCGGCAGAACTGCAAAGTGTGTTGTGACAAGTCCGAACAGAAAACTGTCAAACTTTCTACTAAAACTTGGAAAGAAAGACGTTCGGTTGATGGTCGGTATTATTACAGGACACAATGCCCACCATTGAAATCATTGAGGACCCAATGTGCCTGTCATGCTTGGAGGCGGCTGATAGCACTGAGCACTTTCTCAGTGAGTGTTCAGCCTTTGCTAGAGCAGGGTTACGAGTTTTGGGTTCCGATGTCGTGAGAATGAGTAATATTCGTTCTCTAAAACTGGAGGATATTTACAGATTTGCCAAAGAATCTGGAAAATTCTCACAGGACTAACTATCTCTATTTCTGTCTCTATTCTTTCCTATCTCTTTCTCTGATACTTTTTCCTTCCCCCTTTGACTATCTAGCTCCTTTCCAGAGCTTTAAATAGAATGTGCTTTTTAGCCTGAGTATTTTAGGAGCCATCAAATCTCCTGGTGCTCTTTGGTCCGACCTTTTCAAATTTCTATTTTCAACACCTGTTGGCAAGAATTACCCTACGCGTGATTTCAAGGCGCATTCAAAAATGCACGTTTGATTGCCAAAGCAAAGTACTGGCAAAGTAGAAAACAAATAATGAATTCGCCTTGTTTGATTCTGAGCTGACAGCCACATGAACACGGTGAAAGAAAGAAACAAAATCAGCTGATTTAGCGATACTACTCTTAATAGATTCGCCTTGGTTGATTTCAAGGCTAACAACGTTGACAAACGTCAAAGATGTTGTTGAAAAAAGGTACTCTCTAGGAACGATTCACTACGGACATCTAGGCGGCATCGATTTATTGATTTTAAAGCTTCATCGCTCATAAATCAGTCTTAGATTTAGATTTATTGGAAGTTTGCACTGCGACCTCATGGTTTTTTGTGCCCTGAATCGCCTCCCTTCCATATCCTACTCTCTCTACTTTTCCTTTATGCGTACTTTATGGGTACTTTAGGGACAGTCACCTCCAATTAACCAGGTCACATATATAACTAATTCCTCCCTTAGACAATACTTTTCATCCTTAAAATGTGTCATTAACTGCGCCTTCATTTAAATGTGCAATATTCTCTGTTTACTTTAATCTGTTTTTTAACTAAGCAAAAGGCCCCTCTTTAAAAAATTACATAACCAAATAACTGAGAATTTTTTAATGGAAATAAATACCACTTTACGTTTTGTGTTTGTATGTATGTTTACGAAAGACAGCGAACGCAAAGAGAATAAAAACCATGAATGTGTATTTATATGTAACTCAATTTGAATAAAATAAAAAATTTTAAATTTTAATTATTTGCCTATTGTACTCAAATAGTTGGAAGATGTATATCAAAAAACAAACCAAACAACAAAAAAAAAAATTAAATATTTCTTAAAATATAATTATAAATACAAAAATAAAAAAAATATGGCAACTACAGCTACAACTCAACCACCCCACCCCGTAACCCGCTTATCAGTAAAAGACACCAACAAAAAGAAAAAACAAAAAACATAAAAACACTCCTCAACAATAAAAGGCATCTGAAATTATACAAAAGAGAAAGGAAAAAAACAAAAATAAAATCGAAAAGGCCGAGAAGGAATTACAACTCACACAAGCCATTTACATCCACATACAAAAAGCATAAAGTCGTAAAACTGGAGAGCCCAAAAACAAACACACAAAAGACGAAAGAAAATTAAACGATTGTAAAATCAGCAAAAAAAACAAAACAACAAAAATGTTTTTACTGTAACAGCTATTAGTATGCGTACAAAGTGTTCTTGTATCAGACGCTAGGCCTAGGCATTGCAAGTGGGCCAAAACAGTGGTGCACGAAAGTCAGTGGGCGCAGTGCGAAGCACTTTTACGAGTATGCGCACGTGAGACAAGCGTCGAGAACGTGAGAGAATTCTTAATTTAGGTATTTGAACATTGAATATCATTGACTGAGAAAATACGTATAGTTCGTAAGCATAAGAAGTACTTATAAATACATTATTATTATGATTATAAATAATGAATATAAATATGTATGAAAGAAAATTTCAATAAAGTCAAGACATAAACTAAATAAGGAATAAACAAGCAAAATAATATTAATACAAAAACAAAAATCATGACAATGAAGTAAGGCAAGGAGAAAGAAGAATGAGAGGGAGAGCGAGAGCGAGAGCAAGAGAGGGGAAAAAGAGAGGCAGCGAGGGGAGAGACAGGGGGAAAGCAAGCTCCGCAAAATGGAAGGAGTCGTGAAGGCGTAAATTATTAATAAAGATAATAAGTTTGAAAAAAAAAAATACAAAAATAAAGCGAAAAAAAGAACAAAAATAAGAAAAAAACAGTAAATAATTACGAATGTAAGCAGATAAGTGAAAAATAAAAATAAAATAAAATAAATTGAAAATAAAAGCACAAACGAAAAACATTCTCATCTAAATATTGTACATATAAATAAGTACAAGTGCAAGAAAATAAAATAAATTAAAAATAAAGACAAAATAAAGGATGCTCTGCAATAGCAAAAAGTCCTTTGGGTTTTCAATTTAAACAGGCACAATTCTTTAGGTTGGCGAGTAAGTTCGTAGCATTTTTACCGCAGACTTTTATTTAACAAAAAAAAATAATTATGTCAATAAGTTAATCAGTTATATATTCGCCGTTGCTGTTTACAACCTCTTCCCACCTCGGGACCAATTCGTTGATGCTGTTCCGCCAAAAATCGCGTGGTCTGGGGTCAAAGATGTTGTTAAGCCAGTTTTTAAGGGGTCATATACAGTTAAAAGGCAGAAAAAAGCGAATTTTCCAGCATTTTTTCTGAGAAAACTTTTAAATTTATTGATCTAAAATTTTTTACACATATTATGTTATCTTTTAACTGTATTTGAATACTTAGTATTAGTAAAAATATTTATTTGGAAAGAGCTACAGCTGATCTCCGGGAGTTCCTCTCAAAAAAGACGTTTTGCGGTGACTACTATATCTCTGAACTGGATCCTCTGAATTAAAAAACCAAACAGATTTCGTTAAAGTAATGCTATATTAAATCTAGTAATTAATCGAAGGAATAATGTAAGTAAATTTTTTTGACAAAATGGCGGTTTCTAAAAAAAAATTGATTTTTGATTTCGGCTACGACAAAATGGCGGTTTCTAAAAAAAAAGTGATTTTTGACCAAAATTTCGGCCTTAAATTGTTTATAAAAAAATAAAATATTTATCGGTGAGAAAAAATCTTCGATTAATTACTAAAAATATATATTTACGAAGCTCGTGTTAAAATTTCACACTAATCGAGTTTTCGAGTAATTTTGGTCTCCGACTTTGAAAGATTTTGAGAAAAAGTTTGAAAATCACTTTCAAGCACTCTGAAATGCCTTTTCAAATTTGCGTGTACCTTGGAAAATATTTACCGGAACGATATTAAATTTTCTGTACATTGAGAAAAAAATAAAAAAAAATCGATGAAAATTCTAACTGTATATAATCCTTTAAGGATCTCTTTGTTATCGAAGGTAACGCTCTCCATATGGTTTGACAGGGAGCGGAAAAAATGGTAATCGGTCGGTGCAATGTCCGCAGAATACGGCAGATGCTGAAGGACTTCCCATTCGAGCTCTTCGAGTGCGGCTTTGACGACTTGTGCATTATTTAGGCTTGGCGTTGTCGTGAAGGAGTATGGTTTGACCATGACCTGGTCGACGGTCTTTTCAGTCGAATAGCTACATTAACGCAGTGTAGCTGAGCAATGTAGAGCTCCTTGTTGACCGTGGCATTCTTTTTGAGCATTTCCCAGTGCAACATGCCCTCCCAGTGTCATTAAACACAAATCATGATCCTCTTTGGATGAAGATCCGGCCTGACTCTCGGCTTTGGTGTATCTCCTGGAGCCCTCTTCTTTCTTTGCTTTCATATTTGTGTATAGGTACCATTTTTCAACTCCCGTAATGATTCGGTATAAAAAGCGCTGTTTATGGCCGCGTGTTGCTCGATGGCGGGCGAATTGCTGAGAAGCAATTTGAAGGCGAATTTCTTTTTTTTTTTTTCATCGAGCTCGTGAGGCGCCCAGGCTCTCAATCTTTTGGTAAATCCCATTGAATGAAGGTGATTGAGTATCGTTTTATGATCGCAGTTAATTTTTTCCGCCAATTCACGACTGGTTTGGCGACCGTTCTCCGTATATTACTAACACAATCTTAGTACACTAACCATTTCATGATCCCAGTTACGTTAGCCTATCAGCTGTCAATTCTGTCAAATTTGCTGAGAGCCGGAGAACGGTTTGTTATTGGCCACACCTTCTCAATTATTTTCACCTAGATTTAAATAGGCACAATTTTTGTTTTGTTTTTAATTAATGATTGAAAACATTTTGTAAGCGGGAGGATGGACGCGAAAGAGAGATGTGATTTTGTCTCCCGTACTGGCTTTGTGCTCTTATTCATATTTGCAACCTTAAAGTTAGCTGCAAAACAATTTTTGACGGTTGCTTCATTCGTTTTCTTCTTTTGTGTGAAAAAGTGCCGAGTTCTGTGTTGGTTTCCAATCGCAGAGAAGAAATCAACGATGACAAGCGTCAGAACGCTGTTTGGGATATACTGGCTGACTTTTGCTCGTAAAGTAGGCATAATTAAAAAAAACTAATGGGGCATGCTTATGTTGAATTCTAAAGCTTCTTTCCATTTGTAGATATATACAATATAACTGGTGCGTACACTCTTTTTGAGGGTTTGACCGAGCTTCTCCTCCTATTTGTGGCGTGTGTCTTGATGTTGTTCCACAAATGGAGGGACCTGCAGATTCAAGTCGACTCTGAACGGCAGATATTGTTATGAGGATCTTTTTCATGGCAGAAGTACACTCGGAGCTTTACCATTGCCTGCCGAGGGGCGACCGCTTTTAGAAGTATTTTTCTTAAGGGGGTAGTATGGTATTTTTTTTTTTTCATTTTTTTTTTTTTTTTTTTTTAAATTATTCTATAACATCTTAAGATTATTGTGTGAAAGTTTGAAGTGCATTAGAGTAAAATTGACAAAGACACAAAGGATTAAGTATCTACCTCTCCAACCGGATTTCACGCTGCCGAAAATCTTTAAACGCGTTTTTCTCACACTTGCCTTTTTTACGGTCGGTGTCCACTGTAGATTCATATCTACTGCACCGATTCTTTTCAAATTTGGTTTTTTTGTTTCTTTACTTTTTTCACGAGGTAATGACGTCGAGTTTTTTTTTTTTAAATTTTGTCATATTTTAAAACAACAAAGTTTTCAAGTTTTTTTTATGAAAAATCGGTGTTTTGACTTCAAAGCGCTTTAAAAAATTAAAAAAAAAAAAAAAAAAAAAATTCGACGTTGTTACCTGCGAAACTTTATTAGCTGATGAAATCAATTTGGTTTTTTGATTTTAGTTGATCCAGTAATGAGTTCTGAGGGACACCGCAATAAAACTTTTTTATGAGACGTCCACGAAGATTCGCTGCCACCAACTCATTTCTTCACAAAAATCAATGAAAATTTCACACAATATTCTTTAAATATGACTTTATAATGAAGTAATTTTAAAATTTTGAATAAATCAACTGTGTCGACAAAAAAAAATTTCGAAAAATATGCTTGTTTTACACCGAATTAACCATACTACCCCCTTAATTTTGGTGTTTCACCGAGATTCGAACCGACGTTCTCTCTGTGAATTCCGAATTGTAGTCACGCACCAACCCATTCGGCTACGGCGGCCGCATTTCTAGATACTCAAGATAATTTTAAGTTAAGTTTTTATGCATGAAGTATTTTTAATTATTTTTCTTTTTATTCGAGTAAAAAAATGTATATATACTTAGTCCTGCCAGAAGTTCTGTTACCAGTTGAGTCCGTTATAGATATGAAATTACAATACTTTTTTAATGATTAGGCCATTCAGCTATTGCAGCAAGAATAGTTTCCATGGATGCTGTCGTCGCTGCGCGAACCAAAGATTGTTTGAGACTCTCCAAGTGTCTCTGAGATCTTCGAGAGGCCAAAATCTCCAATCCTTTGGTCAGTCCAATGGACAACTGTAGTCCAATGAATTCAAATCCTTCCAGATGACCAAAAACCACAGAATACGAATTCAGGAATATCGTTTTTTAGCCACCGCTGGGTGGTTTTTACCTTACGGGCTGGAACGGAATTTCGCTGGAAGATCTAACGCTCTCCGTTGAAGAGAGAACTGCTTCACCACACCTGCTAAGACATCCTCTTGGTACACTTTTGCCGTGGTATTAACCCCTTGGGCGTAGAAATAAAGAGATGTGACGCATTTACAAAACACTCCCACCAAACCATTACGGAGGAGGCTGGATGGTGGCGACGCTGAACCCTTGGAACAACATTTTTTGCGTCTTTAGATGTTTTAACAGAGATTTTGCTTATTAAAAACGTCTTCAACAGTGAAAATTTTCTTATCAGTGAAAAGAATATTTTCTTGGCCGTTGACCGCATGCCACCGAAGAAGCTGCTTGTATATGTCGAGTCGAATTTTCTTCAAGCGCGTTGCCAAAAGATGAGCAGTTGAGCGGCGGAAGGCTTTCATGTGGAGATCATCTCTAATTAGCCTTGGCATGGATCTGGTCGCCACATTCACTTCGCTGGACATGATTTTTTGCTTTCTAAGGGGATTTTTGCGAATTATTTCTCGAACGTTCTCCGCTTTACATGTTCGCGGATTGTAGAATATATCCGAACCAGCAGATGCTAAAGAGGTAAACATCAAAAGCAACGAATTTTGCCTAAAACAATTTTACGCGTGTGATCGCGACTGAAATATCAAAAGAGAATTTCCAGTGTCTCCCTTCCAGATGTCGCTGTGTGTAAATCGGCACTTAGTCAGGCTGGAGTTGAGGTGGAATTGGTTTTTATTCGCGTACTTCTTATTCAGTTAATACAAAAACAAATATTTATTTACATATTTCTGTCCAGCGCACTTGCAACACTTTTTTTTAAAATAAATTTTATAGAAACTAATCGATAAATCCATATTCAATTAATTACAATGATTGTGAGCGGCACTCGAGTTTTGCCCTCACTTCATTCAGTTCTTCTTCTTCTAATAATTCTAGAGAGTTTTCGCTTGTATTCGGCATTCTTATGTACATAATTTTAATGTATTTTTCACTTGTAAATACAAACTAAAAGGCTGCCTCTGCAAATATACAAATTTATTTACTGTTGTGTCTACGAGTAGCAACAGCTGTGGGTATATTTACATGTCTGTTGGTATACATATGAAATTATTGCATTTTGTACATTTACGTTACGTTGCGCCAGTTCAAACAAGCAATCGGCTACGTCAACTAATATATGTACACTAGTGCTCACATAATTGAGTAATTTCATCTTTTTACTACATTCGCAATTTTTTTTTTCATGACTCTTTTTTTTTTTTTTGTTAAATTAAATTTAAAACTATAAATATCATTGCATAAGAAAAAAAACGTTTCATTAAAATCATATCAAAGCTCAAAACTTTGCGCAAAATTCATAAAAATTTAACAAATTTCAAAAAATTATGATTAATATTTCTGACTCTTTTAATTTATTTTTTTAGAGAACTTTAAAGAGGTTTAAACCCAATTTAAATTTAGGATAATGAAATGAAATTTTTTAAAAATTATAAAAAAAATTATCCTTAAAAAATTGATGATCAAAATGTCCACCTTTTTTAATCAGAATTTTTAGAAAATTTTCGGGTATACAAGATTAAAGTCAATTTAAATTTAGAATAATAAAATGAAAGTTTAAAGTTGTCCAAAAATTATTATTAAAAAAAAAAAAGGATCACTAAAAAATAGCCATTAAACTTTACATTTATTTCAGTTTTAACGCCAATTTCAATTTAGGATAATAAAATGAAAGTATGAAATTAACTTATTTTAATTAGTAAAAAAATAAAAAAAATTTAAAAAGTTATAAAAAAAATTTCCATTTTTTAAATCAGAATTTTTAGAAAACTTTCGGATATGCAGATTGAAAGCCAATTTAAATTAAGGTTAATAAAATGAAAGTTGGATGTCATTAAAAATTATGAAAAAAAAAAATTATTAAAATTTTCAACTTTTTTAATAAAATTTTTTTTAGAAAACTTTCAGATATGAAATTTTACAGCCAATTTATATTTAGAATAATAGGTAAAGTGAAAGTTTGAAGCCATTAAAAACATTAAAAAAAATTTAAGTAAAAAAATTATCACCAAAATTTCCGACTTTTTTAATCAGAATTTTTAGAAAACTTACAGGCATGCAGATTTGAAGCCAATTTAAATAGGGGATAATAAAATGACAAACTTTCATTAAAAGAATATTATAAAAAAATTATTAAAATTTCCAACTTTTTTATCAGAATTTTTAGAAAATTTCTGCATACCCGAGATTTAAAGCCAATTAAAATTAAGGGTAATAAAATGAAGGTTGGAAGTCATTAAAAAAATCATTAAAAGAAAAAAATTATTAAAAAAATATATATATTGAAAAATTATATATATATAAAAGAAAAATATTTAAAAAAAAATTATTAAAAAACAAACATATAAAAAAATATTAAAAACAAAACATTAAAAAAATTTTTTTTTTAAATTATTAAAAAAAACATAAAAAAATATGAAAAACAAAACATTAAAAACAAATATTAAAAAAAAATTATTAAAAAAGAAATATTAAAAAAAAACTATTCAAAAAATTAATAAAATTTCCAATTTTTTAACAAAATTTTATTATGTTTTAGAAAACTTTCGGATATGCAGATTTGAAGCCAATTTAAATTTAGAATAATGAAATGCAAGTTTGAAGTCGTTAAAAATTATCATAAAACAAAAAAATATCATTAAAAAAAAATGATCATCGAAATTTCCAACTTTTTTAATCAGAATTTTCAAGAAACTTCCAGGTATGCAGATTTGAAGCCAATTTAAATTGGGGATAATAAAATGGAAGTTTGAAGTCATTACAAAATTTGCATTAAAAAAAATTATCATCAAAATTTCCAACTTTTTTAAGCAGAATTTTTGGAGTCACAGAAATTTTTTTGGAAAACTTCTGAGTATGCCGCTTGTAAATTTAGGATAGTAAAGTTAAAGTTTGAAGCCGGTGAAAAATCGCGTTGTGACAATTTTTTTTTTTTTTTGCAACGATATCGAGAGTTTTGTGCCATATAAAGCACATTTCGAGTTTCACATACATCAAATTTTTAGGAATTTGGCACAAAGTTTATTTTTGTAAGGTTTTTGTTATACAATGATTTATTTTTTTTTTCATAAAAAAAAACTAACCAAAAAAATGTTACTTGAAAAATATAGCGAATATTGTAAAACGATAAAGTGACTTAATTATGTGAGCACCAGTGTACCTGCATATAAATGGTACAAAGCCAATTCTATAAAACAAACAGCTTACATACATACATCTTGAATGTAGACCTGCCACGTTGATGGACGCTTTGAATTGTATCCTACTTTGCTTAGGCCTAAAACTACATATGAACTTATCTACGTAACTATTTTTCTTGCCAATTGTCACTTTGCTACATTTGGCTTCAGTCGATTGATCTACATAACTATTTTGCGCTGACAGCGCGTTTGGCTGACTTTTTGGTGCGCGGACGCTGATGAATGCGTTCGTGTCGGCGCAGGTCACCGTGCATGCGAAATCTTTTCGCGCAAACTGCGCACTCGTGTGGCTTTTCACCTAAAGGACGAGAAAGGAGAGCAGAGTTCAATAATGAAAAATAAAATTATATTTTAAATAGTTTACCAGTGTGGATTTTCCGATGATTCTGCAGATAAGCGCTGGCACGAAATGTTTTTTGGCAATATTCGCACTTGAAATTACGTTCGCAGGTGTGTATGCGCCGATGCAGCACCAATGAGTATCTGCGCGAAAACGCCTTGCCACAGAACTCGCACTGATGATTCTTGTCCTCCGTGTGCTTCGATATGAAATGGTACTGCAGGTCACCCCATTGCCCGAAGTCACGTTGGCAAACCTCACATTTGAATGGCTTATCGCCGGTGTGTACACGCGTGTGCGCTTTGAGCGCATTTAAAGCCAGGAACGATTTGCCACACACATCACATTTATGCGGACGTAAGCCGGTGTGTGTGCGCGCGTGATATTTGAGCGCATTGGTCGAATTGAAATTGCGTCCACACTTTGTGCAAATGAGTTTTTTGAAGTTGCTTTCGAGATCGTCGTTTAGAGGACTGGGCGCGTACGATTCAATTCCCTGGTCGTCCCCGTCAAGGCATGCATCATTGTCTTCAAAGTCATACGTCTGTGGTTCTTCTTTGCAAAATTCATCTTTTACCACCACCAGACTATCGTCCACACCGGCTTCACCTTTCACTTGTGCCAGCCCAACAGCCGTTAAATGCGCATTCTCGTCGGGTATTGCCTGTGTTGCCTGTGGTTCGGGCAATTCAAATTCTGACACCCGTAAAGGCTGGAGTAAATCGGTTGGTGTTGTTGATTGGTGAGGCGACTGACATTGCAGTTGTCGATCGTCGGTATCGACGCAGGGTAAACGTATGAGGGATAACGGCCCATTGTAGAATGTGCCACGATCGGTTTCCGCTTCATCGACAATGTTGACGCCGCCAACGTCGTCTGGTGGTAACGCTAAAACGATTTTTTTTCTTCTGCGATCTGACTTTTGGTAGGAGAGTAATTTCTCAGCAGGTGGCAGCGGGGTGGGTGCTTTTGGCGGTGTACCTCTTGTCAAAGAATTGCTAGCCATCATAGGCATGGGAGGAAGCGGTTCAGTAAAGGAAACGTCGCTGAATGGTTTATTCTTGAAAGTGATACCACTAAAGTTATCGTTGCTGAACCTGTAAGCGAAGCAATTTGAGGATTATTAGATTCTTATAGCTGCTAATGAACTTACCATGAAGCGCGCATGCCATTGGAGTTCATCAAATCAAGCGCGTCGCAAGTGTCTTCAATTGACACCTTATCCACAACATTGCGTATGCCTTCTAGCATATCCTCACTGTCGCTAAACTCCACTTCGACGGTACGCTTCAACGTGGGTGATGATGTTCGAGCCACGAAACTTATTTCATTTGCCTCATCATCTGGTTCCATAACATCACGAATGGGTGTTTCGTCAACGCCCGAAAAATCGGGGAAGTTCAAATGCACGTCATTGAAGACTTGGTCCACGTTATCATTGGGAGACTGTTTACAAAAATAAAGTATATTTGGGAGTAAGCAATCAAAGCAGACAATTTAAACAGTGCAGTGGTGGAATGGAAAGAATTACTGCCACGAAATAACAACTATAGCAGCTGCAAATGGTAAAAAGTACGCCAACAAAGTCTGCCCATGTAATTGGAATGCTTTCTTGTAGCATACTTTTAGGCGCATATTCAAATTTCATAGGTAATTCCCACATTGCACTACTGCACATCAATAGAATCATTTCCTTTCTTATCTAACTGCACTCACTTTTTTATCCACTACGCACATTTTTTGCGGCTCCAAATCTTCCAGAGATGTCTTCATCGCCGCCAATATCGTATCCGGCGTAGTGGGTTCATAGTGCTGCTTCAGATGGGCAAAAAACTGCAATTGCGAGTCCGATGTATTGCCACAAATCTCACAACTATATATTGGCACTTTTAGCCGCTTCTCCCGCACTTTGTGCACACCACCCAGTGGTTTGGGCAAAACATTGTCCGCACCGCTTTGCGATACGCGTAACTTGCGAGAAATACGTTTCTTGTGTGGCAGAACTTTGCGTGCGATGGACACATGCTGTGCAGACAAAACATCGGCGCTGGCATTCATTAGATCCGCGGCCTCATCCAAACTCACATTGGCATCGGTTAGAAGGAACTCTTGCACGGCGGCATCTTCACCAGCCTCATGCACCACCTGATTGTCATTGCAATAGCTTTTGCCCACACTACCGGCGAGAAAGTCACTATTCAATCCTATGTACTCCGCGTGTTTGCCATGGAATGTAGCGGCATTGTTACCAGAGTTGTTCGCACTGCCACCGATTACTAACGGAAGCGGCGCTGTTGGTTGCGCTGACGTATTCAATGCATTTAATGCCGCTTCCGCTACACTCGCGACATTACCGGCTGCTACATCACTTTGCGTGGGGCGGTAGTGGAAAATAGAGCTGGGAAAATGCAAATCGGGTGTTATTGAAACTGTATCAGACTCTTTCACGTGGTAGCTGCCATCGCCGACTGTGCTGGCTAAGTTTGTTGCAGAAGTAGTGTGTGTGCTCCCATTGTTGCCGGACACATGCACAACGGTTTTATTGGGAAATACTAATGGCGTGGATTCTATAAAATCGATTATGAAGTTGTTGGAATCACGTATGTAGGTAGGTGTGAGTAGCGACTGCAAAGGAAGATCCTATAGAATCTCCGGTTAACAGGGGCAAAACTGTGTGGCGCACAACTTACATGGTCAATGAATTCGGGTTCTTTGCGGTCTAGCGCCTGCTGTAACGGCGGCTGATCCATTAGCGTGCCGCTGTCTTCTTCTTCCCGCTGTTTTGATGCCCCCCTCTCACTGTCACGTTGTCACGTTGCTTGCATTGAAAGGTATAAATAAATTCTCGCTGGCTTTTGCGAAAGCGTTGGAAATATCGTAACCACTTTTCCACAACAAATGGAATAAAATAAATTTTTTAAATTATTTTGTAAGCCGCTCGAGTGAAGAAATGTATAAACAGCCGATTGACATTTAAAAGCGAATGTGTGGCGAAAAACAAAATGTCAAAATACGTTTGACACTTTGTACCGGCGAAGCCAAACAGCAGAGAACGTTAAGGTTAAGGTACATTAACGTCAGACAGCGTTCGCTGTTAACGAGAGAACGTTCTCTGCAAACATTTACAAAGAAAGATAGTAATAATGATAAGCAGATAATCCACTGTGCCAGAAACCATTCTCAGATCTATTGACACAATTCACTTTTTAATTCTTTTACTTGCATTTGATAGCTGTAAAAATTTAAATTTTTTGTTTTGTTTGTGGAAACAGAAAATAAAGAGAAATTTAGATATACCAGAAAATTTAAAGAGGGCATCTGAGTCCCTGTATAGAAGTAATTATCTTTCTGTTGACTAAGAAGCTTCGATGCTATGGTCTGGAGGCAAATCAAGGAGCACTAACTTTACTACCGTCCGTTCGCCTCAAACTCTTTTTTTTTTCAAGAATGATGAAATGTTTTAAATACGCCTTGCATTCTTTAAGGTGTTATTGTTAATCATAATACAATTTTAGAAGAAATTGACAACAGAAAGCGATTTTTTAAACTATTATTTAAATGGCGAAAAGAAAACCCACAAAGCACCTAGGGAAGCACTATTTGAGTTTACGAGTATACTATAGTCGAACTTAAAAATGCATTTTGACATGGAACTGAATTTAACTGTACCGTTACTACGGTAGCTCCTTATTGTTATGTATTTTTAGTGTTATTCATATTTTGAATTGATTAAAATAATTTTTATTTCAAATCGCTGGAGTGGCATTTCTTTTAGAGCATTTCGCTTTCATTTATTGAGATTTCTTTTGATTAGTCGACTGTTTTTATCTTGTATGAACTCGGTTTGGAAGCTAATTAATTTCGGCAGACATTTTCTTGTATTATTATTTTTTAAATTTTTAATTAGACTGTCTTCAGGCGTGACTTGGAGTTTAAATTCATTTTAACATGAAACTTTTCTTATATTGACAAATTTTTTAAACTTATTTCAGACTCGTTTACGACAAATGGTCCATACACGTTGCAAATGCCCTGGGCTGCTTCCGCAGGTGTTTGTCCTCGATGAAAAGCAAAGAGGAGCAGGTGTCGAAAATGTTTACCTCTCTTACTATCCATTTCTAAGCCTCAAAATTAATAAAACATTAAATAGCTCAAAAATACAATTAACATAGTTTTGTAGAGCAGAAACAGTTCTATCGAATGAATACTTACCCTTTGCCAAACAGCAAACAAATAGTTGTAAAATAAGTAAAATATAAAAAGTGTTATAAACTTAACCTCAACTTAATATACTGGTTTACTGTTTTCATTCGATAGGTCTATGCAAGTTTATTATCGAGGGATTTTATAACTATCATAAACATAGATGACTTGCTGCAAAATCAAGAATGATGTGAAACTCTTTCTCTCAGAGCGCTGACAAATGTGCATTTTTTTACAAGGCGAATTGAGTACATTCATTATCTCTATCATTCTTGCATTTTTAAGAGCACTGTAACATTGAATGGATATTTTTTAAACAAAAATTGTAAATTTTTAGTTTCCATACCACCGAAAAACATAAGTAAAAAAAAAATACGTAAATTAATGAAATTTTTTAATATAACATAAAAAGTGGATAACAATAAAAAAATGGTCAAGAAACGAACAGAATATATTATGCTTGAATTTTTTATAACTAAAAAATTGTTGACAAAAGTATGTTTGTAAAATCGCAAACTCAAATTCAATTCCCTAATCTACGCCTTTCAACCATAAAATATTTACGTACACACAAATTTACAGACACAAATCAATACACAGTTTTCAATAAAATTGCATATATGTAAAATGTTTTCATAAATGTACACAAAACTAATAAAAGTAAAAGCCGAAAAGGATATAAGAGGTTTTGCAAAATTCTAAAAACTCTCTTCAACTTAAATTATTATGTTTCAATTCAATTTATTTTAAATCAAATATAATTATTTTATATTTATATTTATATTTAAATCGTTACATTTTTCCATTACCTCAAAAACGAACTGTTTTGGTTGTTTATTTTTAGCGCGTACTTTCTGGCAGCCCACCATTTCGCCTATCAGCTGTTCATCACCCCATGAAATGTGAATGCTGCTAGGTTTTTAAACGACCTTATGAGCGCGCTCTCATAGATTATTTCGCATATTATTATCATAGATGACATTATTACATAGATGACCATTATTATCCATAGATGACTTATTATCTATTAAGGCTAGTGCATGGAAAACGCATTTTTATCCCTTTTTTATTGCTCAACATACAATTTTCTTTGAATTTGTTCTCTTTTTTTGTTTCAGTGACTTTCGTTTTCTCTACACAAGGTGGCACCGAGAATATGGCTCAATTTATGCACAATTATGGTCTTCTTTGCCTAAAAGTACGTTCACATATGCAGTGATTAGCAGTAAATTCCGAAAAATTAATCTACTCGTTCGCATATGGCAGATTAGCTGCAAAATTGGCAATCTACTGTCAAGACTGTTCTGAAAGATTTTCTACATAAAAATTGGTGGAATATTTTAGTTGTTGTTGTTGTTGTAGCAGCATAAACATTCCCCATACTTACATACATATATACGGGGAATGCTGCTGGAGTGACAGTCCTTGGGCGGATATAAATCCGGATCGTTTCGGTAACGTAGAACCGACTGTTGTGGAAACTGGAATATTTTATTTTTTTTGGTTGGTTTAATTATTATTAACGATATGAAGAAAACGCAAAGACAAGCAATAGTTGATTTAATCGCACAATTTGTTGCTAGTAGATAATAAACAATTGGAGGAAGTCCGTAAATGCCGTTGAGGTTGCAAACGCGAAATCCGATATTACATTTTATAATAAGCTTCAACAGGCCAAAGCGTTTACTATGTAATATGAATGCATTACTAATAATATAAAAAAAAGTTTATTATAATTATGACTACAAATCACTTTTATTTGACGTCGTCCATTTTATTTAGTTTTTACTTTGACGTTTCTCCTTTGATTCGTAATAATAATTAACGATAACACAGAAAACTCAGGGTTGTATGGGGAAAAAAATCTTTATAATCTAAGATTATTTTATAATCACGGATTTTCCTGATAGAAATTTTTATGGGCAATCTCGCTTTTTAATTACGGATTGGGAGTTAAAATCGAAAACGTAGATAATTTAGTTATATGTCAAACTATTATAAATTTCACGATTGCGCAATTGGGGTGCATGACTGAAAATAGTAGAAAAGTTGTTATTGCAAATAAGTATATTAGAAAAATTGTACAATATGTAAAAAAACTTTTTACCAAAATGAGAAAATTTTATATTTAAATTTCACTCCGCGCTTTATTTTTCTCTATTATTCTGACTTCATTTAAAGCCACCATCTGGCAACGGAAATTTTCAAAGAAAAACAAAAAAAGGACAAGCCTGCATTGGGCATCTTTTTTTTGTCGGGACAACTAGCAAGTACAACACTCAGGCAGTCCGTTGTACCGCACTGAGTACTACCGAAGAAATCTGAGTAGATTTTGTGGTGCCAAGGAGCCACGGTGGTCGCTTCTTAACAAGACCTCAAACCTGATTCGAGCGAAGGCGGGGCAAACGCACGGAAAGTGGTCCGCCGTCCGCCTCCTCTTCACAAGCTGGGCAGAGTACGCTGTCTGAGATGCCTACCTTTTCCATGTGCTTCGCCCACAGAAAGTGCTCAGTCATCAGTCCAACCAGCTGTCGGTCAGCCGGACATGACAGGTAACATCAGTTTAGTCCATCATAAGGCGAGTATAGGTGCGATCATATCTCTTGTATGTTGCAGATCAGCGGGGATGATTCCGTCTGGACCTGGCGATTTGAAGGGTCTGAAACTGCCAATGGCAAAGTTAATGTTATCCTCCGTTATGAAATCTGTTGGAGGATTCCCGTTGTGAACTATAGTTTGAGTTCTACTGTCTTTGTTGCAGAGACAACCTGGAAAGTGTGTCTGCATTAGTAATTCTAGTGTTTCTGCACTGCTGGTTGTCCAGTTGCCGTTCTCTTTTATGAGGTAGCTAGGGTTGCTTGGGCTCGTTGATAGGACTTTCCGGAGCCTACTAGTCTCCGAAACACTTTCTATCTTTTGACAGAAATCTCTCCAAGACGCTGTTTTTGCTGCCCTTATGGCATACTTAAATCTACGTTGACATTCTTTGTATCTATCCCACGAGTTAGTTCTCTTCGCTTCGTTATACATAGTTCTACTCTACTTTCTAAGGTCTGCTATGTCAGTGGACCACCAAGGGGGTTACGGTTTGCCTCTTCTTGTTCTCTGAGGACATGCTGCTTTCGCAGCTTGTTGAAATGCTGAGGTTATCTCGTCAACCGCTGTGTCGAGCTGTAGCTCGGAGTCAATTTGGTATGTCGCGCCAGGGAGTTTGCTGGCCAGTGTGGTTTCAAACACGCCCCAGTTTGTGCGTCTGCGGTTTATGACCGGCTTGCACTTCTTAGTTGGTAATGAAATATTGTACATTAGGTACCTATGATCTGAGAAGGAGTTGTCTTTAGACACTCTCCATTCTTGTAAGATTTGCGCCCCTTGTTCATTGACACAAGTGATGTCTAGAACTTACCTTCTTGTAGTAGTTACAAATGTAGGGGTATTGCCTATATTGCTAATATAAAGATTGTTGCACATAATGAATTCAAAAATGTACTCACCGCGTGCATTTGTGTCTGAACTGCCCCAGACATGATGATGTGCATTTGCATCTGCTCCCAGTATGAATGGGGTACCGCATCTCGATGCTTGCTCAGTTGCTCTTCTTATGAGTGGTGATGGAGGTGGTTGCTCCGCGTCATGTGCCATATATGAGGAGGCAAGCCATATCGTCCTTCCGCAGGACTCCACCGATATGATGACGTTATCCGCATCGCTAAATTGTATTAGTAAATATACATTAATACATTTCTTTGCTAGTATACACGACCTGGGTTTACCTTTGCCAGTGACATAGATCAATTTGTATTCTTTATTGCTCAAACCGCAAACCTGATCTTTTACGACCCATGGTTCTTGGATGAGCACTATATCCTCTTCTCTTTCTGCGAGGCGGAGGATGAGTGCGGCCGAGGCCGCTTTACTGTGGTGAAGATTGATTTGTACAACCCTCACCATCGCTTGTATGCGTTATTGAAGGGCAGCCAACCACGGTTTGGTCGGCGTTCTCTTCATCGGATGTAGGGGGGAGAGACTCCTCATCCTCCATAGCGGAGAGATCAGAGTACTCCCCCATATCCTCTAAGGTAACCCTTTCAAAGAGTTCACCAACCATGCCGGAGTTGGATGCCACCTCATCGTTGTCTGTGACAACTTAGTTCGCCTCTGCAGATGTGGTCGTATTTTCTGTGGAGGTGTTCTTATTAGCTACATCCTGTCTGTAGACATGGAGAGTTAGTGATTGGAAGCCATAGTTTATCTTCCACAAATGGTAAACAAATCCAGGATTTCTCCCAGGAAAAGTTGTACATTGGCAAAAGAAGAGCATCACAAGTAACGAGTGAAACCAACAAATGTTAGCCTGTGTGAACGCGGTCTTACTGATGCTCATTAAGTGCTTTTAAACAAATGCAATTTTTGGCAACTCTTTTCCAGTGTATTTATACCAGTTGCTACATCCATTCGCCACTTGCTAAAGCTGCAATTAGTGGTGCCGTAGCCATAACGCCATACCCGTAACCGTAATCGAGCCGCAATACTACAGCATTTGTCGATTGGTCATAAAGTAACCAAAAAAAGCTGATATTAAAATAGAATTAATAACAACATTTGCATTTTTTTCATATAAACAGCGATAATTTTCCACTAAGTAAATTTTTTATCGCCCATTTCGAATATTCAAATTTTTATCGCAAATATTAAAACAAAAGTAAAGTATTTCACAGCCGTTTACGGTTAAGGAGAAAAAATAAAATTCAATAGATACATACGGTTGCGGTTACGGTTATGGCTAAGGTAGGGCACGACTAACTGCAGCTTGACACTGCCTAATAAAAAAAATTAGATTAAAAAAATAAAATAAAAATAAAAAAATAAAATAAAAAAATAAAAAAAATAAATTTAAAAAATAGTTAAAAAAAATTGATGAATTGTCTTTCTACTCTAGCCCAGTTCTACGAGTTCTGTTCAAAAAGTATCGCGAATTTTGTGTTTTTTCAAAAATTATTTAGTCATTAATATATATTTTGACCCCTTCAAAGTAATCTCCATGAGATAGTATGCAATTGTGCCAACGTTTTTTCCAATCTTCGAAGCACCTCAAATAAAATTTTTTTTTATCTTGTTCAGCTCCTCCTTCGATGCCGTCTTTATTTCGTTAATCGCTTCTTCAGTTTCGGGAACAAGGAAAAGTCACGTGGGGGCCAGATCTGGGAAATACGGTGGCTGTGGCATCACTAGTGTGTTGTTTTTGGCAAAAAAGTCGCGCACAAGAAACGATGTGTGAGCAGGGGCGTTATCGTGATGCAAGTGCCAATTTTTGTTCTTCCACAAATCCGGGCGTTTCTGGCTTGCTGGATTGCTTCGCGCAAATTGCGCATAATTTGCAGGTAATATTCCATATTTACCGTTATTGCCACAGGCTAAGACAAGAACTCATGATGCACAACGCTCCTGCAATCGACGAAAACGGTAAGCAAAACTTTTACATTCGACCAAACTTGGCGCGCTTTTTTCAGTCTTGGTCATAACCATAAACCCACGATTCGTCACCAGTTATGACCCTCTGGACCAAATTTGGGTCGTCACGGACAGAGTCCAACATCTTATTAGCAATGTTCATGCGATGCTGCTTATGGTCGAAATTGAGCAGTTCTGCTACGAATTTTGCGGCGACCCGTCTCATGCCTAAATCATTGAAAAAAATCGAATGGTACGAGCCAATCGATATGTCTAGGTCATCAGCAATTTCTCTAACGGTGATTCGACGATTGGCTAACACCATTTTTTTCACTTCACCAATTTTTTCGTCTGTTGTTCTCGAGCTCTCTTGTCGTTGCTCGGGCGTCTGGCACGCTTTTCGTCGTTCACATCTTCTCGGCTTTCTGAGAACATTTTGTACCACCGTTGCTTTGGTCCAAAGTAGCCTCTCCATATGACACAGTCAACATTCGGAAAGCATCCGCGCACTTAATTTCGTTTTTCACACAAAATTTGATACAGGATCTTTGATCCATCTTTTTGAATAGGTAAAAATCGAAGACGAGCCGAAACACGTGCAAGCAAATCAGCTGTCAAAACAAACTAACTGAACATTCAAAATGGCCGAACTCGTCGGCATGAGTGAAAGACATGAGTACCAACATATCGCCACAAGAAAATCGAATTCGAATATACGTAACCTGTATCTGAAGATATAATAGCACCATCCCATTTCCCTACCAAAAGTCCCTACCCAAAATGCCAATTAGTCCGAAAGCTGTAAAATGAGTACCAATCGTTTTTTGGGTGGTGAAATAAGAGAGTTTTGATAGTGGAGCGGGTTGCGAGTGCTACTTTTCTGTTTTTGTTCATTCTCTAATTTTCCTGTTACATATCTGTGCACAGTCTCCACAGATTTTTGAGAAATATCCCTACGAGTTTGTGCTCGCTGAACATGGGTTCGTAACTCTACATCACTTAACTCAAAAGCTTAAAGCCAGAACCCCAACACTATGACTTTTTCAATTTGCACATTCTGCTGAAGGTTGCCCAATTTTGTTTTTTGTTTTTACTTTTCTTAAAAACACAAGTGTTTTTGTATGTAGACAATTATGTGCATTCATTCAAGTGCTTTCTTGGTAGCGCTAGTTAGCTTCCATGATATCAGCCTCTCCCCTACAATAAACGGCAACATCAAAACGCGCCCACAACATCAGAAATATTCATTTCAACATCAACAATTTGCGCGAAATGATGTTTGTTTGACAGGAAAATCCGGCAGCGTGAAGTACTTGAGGCAAATCGGCACATGAAAGAAATTAATGACGTTACAGAGTAAATACACTTTGGCTTTGACTTTCACTGCATTGTAAGTTTCTTAAAATAATCACAAAAAGAGAAAATTTAAAAAAAAATTATTGAAAAAAAGGTTCAAAAATGTAATGCGTTTGAGAAATTCGCATACTTTTTTATTAATGTATCTCAATACAGTTTATTTAGTTTTTAAATCGGTTTCTTGAATTGAGTCCTTACTGTATCACTTCTTGATCGATCGTCATCTGCTCCAAACTTCTTGTTAATTAATTGTTTACTTCTTTATAATTCGTAGGGCAAGTGTGTAGTCGGTTTTTTAAATAAGCGAGACATCATTTTTCCATACATTCGAATACGAGCAGGTACATACATACATACATATATGAGTACCTATATGAGATATAATTTATTGCTTAGATAGTGATAAAAATTCTTGCTTCTCAGATTCGTGGGGCTTATTAACTACCAACTTAAAATGGGAAAATGGGGTTGGTGACAAGAATACATAGTCTATGCCTCCCGAATACCAACCTCACCTTCACGTAGTACCTCCTGTTTAAAACGCACGAGACTCTGACGTCCGTTCATAGACGGTATAACCTTAAAACCTTGCGCAAAGGAAATGATGTAGCCACCCAGGCAACCTCAGCACCAGAATCGCATGCGTTAGGCAAATCACCTACAAATCTTAAAACAACCTGGGTACAGAAACCGCAGTAAACAGTGGCTCTTTGTTCTTGACTGGAAGCATAGGAAATAATAAGATTGGTAGGCGTATTTCTGGGACCTATTGTTTTTAAGGGGTTACGGTGTAGACAGAATTTTCAAAAAATTGAATTTTTTTGTTTGCACTTTCTTAAAGTATAATATCTTAACAATATTATGTGAAAATTTGAAATAAATCCGACAAATACTTTTCGAGTTATTCAACAATTAACAAAGGGCGCTCGGGCGCTCCGGAATCGATAGCAAAACAATTTAAAACAATTAATTGTCGGTTTTGGATTTGAGCCACAACGTTTTTTAGTGGAAGAAGCTTCGGAATAAATACGAACAGCGCATGCAAAACCGCAAACTATGTTAATTTTCTGCTGCTTCCAACATTCAGTGGTGCTTCAATCCACCGACCGCGCCTCACATGCGAGGTTATTGGGAGACTCAAACGAGTTATTGGCGGCACCTCGCTGTCTTATGCAGAGTCCAGCATATTCTTAACTGAAGTAGAGGCCTGCTTAAACTTCCGTCCGCTGTGATAACGCTGACGATGCTTGTGCTAACGATCTAAAGGTGCTACCTTCTAGGCATTTGATTGTGGGTGAGCCTCTGAAGTCGTTCCTAGTGGGTCAAGTGTTCTGTGGTAGCACATTTCGGTAATAAGACAACAATTCAGGCGCCCTTGGAGAGAAGAGTAACTTGGCAGTTTGCAAAGTCGCAATAATGGTTTCGACCCTCACGCAACTTCGATGAAGGAGATGTAGTACCTGTTTTGAAAGTGCCTACTCCAGGGACAAATTTGAGCCTCGCAAGGGTAACGAAATGCAACCTCGAAACTGATGGTCTCGTTCGAGTGGTAACATTAAAAACATTTAATGGAGAGTTTATTCGGTCAATACCCAAGTTGTGTCTTCTGCCTACGAAAGGAGATTTATTTTTGGAAGAAAGAAAAATTTAGGTATGTAGTTTAAAATATCGATTCTTTGAAAATTTATACTTTCATTTCCAATGTTGTAAACTTTGGATTTCGAACTTTGTATCAAGATAGTTCAAGGGTGGCGGCATGTTGATTAAAAGGGGAATGCAGAGCAAAAATCAAGAACTGCATCTGTTCCCTTTTGTTTCTCGGACATATTTGTATGGAAAAGCCGTTTCTGGAAGCGCAAATCGGAACAGAACAGTCTGTGTGTTAAAGCGCTAAAAGCTCCTAAGCTGACGTGCGGAAATTTTATGCCTTTGCAACTTTTTAATGCGTTCACTCTTATTACGTACAACTGGGAGAAGCTTAAGTACGGCTTCTCTTATGCTCTCCTTATCGAAACACTGTGCGTCAGTCAAAATAAAAAGTGTTGCTGGCATATTTTTCAATGCATGCCACATATTCACCCTTTCCAATGTTTGAGCTCATTCACACAAATGCATACAAAATTGTGGATATGTATGTACATATGTTTGTATATTTGTGTATTTGTATTTTTGTATATTCGTATATTTTTTTATGCATTGCTATATGCCTATAAATGCAAGAATTACTCATATAAAATACTTTTCCTTCCAATTTGAATGATTCTAATCCCGACGTCCACTTGAATTACTACGGTTTCCCCATGACAGCCACTTTCCAGTTTTATGAAGCCATAATAATTGTTTATTAAACATTATCGAATTGTTTGAATGACTGTTCCGATACACTGCAAATGCCACTAATACCAGCGAAAAACAAAAAACAAACCCCAACCAACGGGAAAAGCAGCCGCCGAGTCACCGAACCAAAGCAAGTTATTAATGCCAAGGGAAAGTGTCAGAGAGCTCATTAAAAATCAAGAAAAGATATATGAGCGATTTGCGCCTGCCAATGCTGCTGGTACTCATATTTTGTGTTCCCGAATTGCCCAAATGTTCATACAATTCAACCAACCACTTAGCGAGTCTCTAAAAATCAAATTTACGAGCTGTTACGCGTAATTTTACTGCATTGACGGCTGCTGTGGTGGAGTTGCAGTAGAAGACGGAAGTGTTGGCATATCTGTGTGTTCACATTTCGCTGTGGCGTTAATCCAACCTTGGCATTGCACCCATCCAGAAATTTTTGAAATTATTTTACTGCTGATGCAACACAGCTCGATGGGATTAGTGGAGCGATTAGTGGTTGTATGGTGTTGGGGATGACGACGGTTGTGGCCATATGGCAGTGGGCACGCTGGAGGGGAAACCTAAAGTTTATGAGCTACTTGTAGCTGTCATCAAATCTATTGAATTGTAAAAGTGTGAGAGCGCGTGCGTGTGTGTGTGTTTACATTTTGTGGATGATTTGTTGGTTGTGGGTTAATTTGTAATTAGTAACTTTATGAATGGAACAAATTTATAAATATATGAATCTACGTGTATATGGCCTATTAGGGTCTCTTTATAAATGTCTAAGAAATTACACCAAAAATAAAAAATCACGAGTTCGATACCTTTGTTTTTTAATTTTTAAATTCTGAGAGGGTTTCGGGCCCTTGTAAAAAATGGTTAGGTTAGGTTAGGTTAGGTTGAAGCGGTTGTCTTCTGGGACACACTCAGGCTCATAGCCCATTGTGATGCCGCGTGGGGGAGCTTTCCCTATTTCCCCTAAAACCATTGTGCGCTTTTCAAAAATTTTAGAAGATCTCCTATTTCTGTGGAACTGAGATCTTCCAATTCGTTAAAAAATTGTTTGCCTAGAATAGCAAATCTCCGTCTGGATAGAGCAGGACAATGGCACAGAAGGTGCAAGATTGTCTCCTCCTCTTCCTCATCAAGACAACTTCTACAGAAGTCGTGTGCTTGCACACCCATCCTTTGGGCGTGCCTACCTATTAGACAATGTCCCGTTATGACTGAGATCAGTGTGCTAAGATTGTGTTTATTTTGGCTTAGCAAAGATTCTGTGCGTTTAGCACTAAGAGTCGGCCACAGTTGATGGGCGATTTTGCAGGTGGCTTCATTACGCCATCTTGCGTTTGCTTTCCTTACGATTTCTTCAAGGATAAGTAGCTTACATGTTTGTAAGGGAATGCCTATGTCATTGTCTATGTACTCATCGGTCAACTTGGTGCCGAGTCTCGCTAGTTCATCGGCTCTACAGTTACCCTCAATGTCGCGATGGCCAGGAACCCATATTATCCTTAGGCGAAGCCATCTCGTTAAGAGATGTGCGGCATTTCATGGCTACCTTGGAGGTTGTCGACTGTTTTGTGAGGGATTTCATCGCCGCCAAAATATGGTTAACTTGTGTGTTTTTTTTTTAATAAAGTTAAGACGATAGGGACGGGCAGATATCTACAGTCAGACAGAGCTGCTGATGTAATGTAGAAGATTTACGAGATTTAGGTTGGCGCACTGTCCAAGTTGTTGCAGAAAGGAACATCCAGTGACTTTAATCGTCTTGCTTCCCGAACCGGACATTTACACATAAATCGCTGAACAGTCTCCTTCTCTAAAAGGTCCCCACAGCTTCTGCAATGAGGGTTAAATGGTAAACTTAGCTTATCCTCCGTTGAACGGCGTGGAGTCGCCCGAACTTTCTGGGTATTCGGGCTATTGAACTGTACATATATATATTGGGTTTTTGGCCAAGCTCCTCCTCCTATTTGTCGCGTGCGTCTTGATGTTGTTCCACAAATGGAGGGACCTACAGATTCAAGCCGACTCCGAATGGCGGATATTTTTTTATGAGAAGCTTTTTCATGGCAGAAATACAGTCGGAGGTTTCCCATTGCCTGCCGAGGGGCGACCGCTATTAGAACAATTTTTTTCTTAATTTTGGTGTTTCATCGAGATTTGAACCTACATACGTTCTGTCTTGATTCCGAATGATAATCACGCACCAACCCATTCGTCTACGGCGGCCGCCTATTGAACTGCACATGAAGAAATAGAGCTCCATCTTTTCTGCGCTTTCCTGAGAAATCAGTTGTGCATTCCCCTTTAAGAACGAGCCGATGGCCGAGTAGGGAGTCTCGGAGACCAATTCATTACAAACCTCCCTGGCAAACTCATCAGCATTTTCATTTCCTTCTATGATTCGATATGCTGTAACCCAGCATACCTGCATACCTAAGAGATTTGATCTCCTCCTTGAAAGAGAGATTTAAAACCCTTGCTTCGACTCCCGATTCCATCTAGGAGCCTTTAGTGGAGCAAATTTTGGTGCAGATTTTCTTCTTGTTTCAAGCCTGCCTATTTAGAAACATTGCCCTGGCACAACCCTCAAACTCTAGTTTGCATATAGATAAAGCTGTCAGAAGTTCAGAGAAATACGGTTTTAACTGCCTAGAGATGCTACCATGCCCCTTGAGAGATTGACTCCAAAGGCTAACCTTCTTTAACCTGATTCCACTTTGAACTGCGATGTACATGACGGAAAAGTCGATAGGAAGTAAATGCAAAACGACATTCAGTGCAGCACTGGTGCAAGTTCTACATGCTCCGGTGATGCCAGCGCATGCAGTCCTTTGCTCCCTCCCCAATTTAGTGAAATTATAGGCCTCCCGAAGAGCTTCCCACCAAACCAGGCATCCATACGTTAAAATTGGCAGAATAACTACGTTGTACATTCAAAGTACGACCTGTGACATGATTCCCCATTTTTTGCCGAACATAGATTTGCAGAAGCGTAAAGCTATACTGGCCTTATTTACCCGATTTTCAATGTGTAGCTTCCAATGGAGCTTGAAGTCAAGTTTTACTTCAATATACTTAACTTCCGACGAAATCGGAAGAAGTCTAAAGTATGGAGGTTTGTATTTTTTGGTAAATAGTACCAGCTCCGTTTTGTTAGAGTTGTAGTTGAAGTTTTTAATAAAGTTTAGGGTATACATTTGTGGATAAGGAAAGGAAATTAAGGGTGGAGGTTAAATATCTATTATCGAGATTAAACATGTCGATATCCGATGACGCGTCAAGTTGTCATAAAACGGGACTTAGAAGTGTTATGTGTAGTTTTGTTCATCGATTACTACTCAATTGCCCATTTACGTTGGATTTCCAGGCTGACATTTTTGCCGGTGTTAATGCTGGTTTCTAAATAAACAAAGTTTCTTCCTACTGCCGATATGTGAGCGCGCTGACTGTTTGTTTGATAACAGGAGGTACATTCGCTTTCCTTTTTTATACAGCTTGGAAAAGGCAGAGCGCTGTTAGTGAGGCCGTTGAATCGGCATAAGCCAGCATTTGTATGATGACACGAAAATTAAAATATTAAAAATCGGATATGAAAAACTTTCAGCTCGTAGGTAGCTAATGAATATCACTGAGATCACTTTGAACACCATAACTGAAGTTAGTGCGCAAAAACTGTTTGCTTGTTGAACCGTGTGGCATGAGCTCATTGCAGCCAGTTTGCTCCAAATACTTCTCTTCCGGGCTGGCGTCGAACCCAACCCCGGACCTGAAGTATTCTACTGTTGCATTTGCCACAAACGGCTCCACCCGAACTCCACCTCGGTTAGGTGTAACCAGTGCAACGGGTGGTGCCATCTTAAGACCTGCTCAGGCCTTAAGACTCACAGGGAGTGGTCCACAAGGTATGTGGCCACGTGTTGCTCCCGCTCACAGGCGGTCACCGCCTCTACGGCTACACCGCCCTCAGTGCCGGCTCATCACACTGCACTGCCGCCACTAACAACACCTCAACGGTCAGGAGCCCCCAAGAGCAACACGACTCCCTCTCCAACCCACAACCCTCCTGCTCCTACCCCAGTGCGGGGACAAACCAGCAGCTCTTGGTCCCCCGCACAGTCTGCTCCGTGTGCCAGACCGTAGTACCTCGGAACCTGACAACTGTCCAATGCAATTCTTGCAGTGGCTCTTTCGGAGGTGCTCCGGCCTGCACACCACCCGTGAGTGGACACGTGACTACGTTGCCCCCTGCTGCAGAGCTCTGCACCCGCAACCGCCCCCCGTGGCGCGGCCATCTGACTACATCAGGCCACTCCCCATTTTGCGGAACGCACAGCAGGACCAACGCAGACAACATCACGCATCACTCACCCCCCGAATTACGACGACACTCCCGCGAAGCTTTAAGCTTCTGCAACTGAACTGCAACGGACTCACGAGCAAGATTGACGAGATAGTCGACTTCATGAGTGGGTTCGGAATCAAGATAGCTGCGGTCCAGGAGACAAAACTGCACGCTAGCTCCCCCCTGATTACCAGGGACGGCTACAATGTGCACCGAAAGGACCGCGAGCGAGACAACGGTGGTGGCCTAGCGTTCATAGTACACCATTCAGTGCAGTATCGTCTTATTGATGAAGGCATCGACCGCAGGGACAGCACCTTAGAACGTCAAGGTATAGCTGTCCAGTCAGGCGATGCCGAGCTCGAAATTTACAACATTTACATACCCCCTGTCACCTGCTGCCCGGCAGGATATCTCCCCGATATTGGTGCGCTCATCAGGGGAGAAAACCGATTGGTAGTAGGTGATTTTAACGCGCATCACGATCTTTGGCATTCAAGCCTGCCAAATGATCGTAGGGGACAGCTATTGGCAGAGCAGATAGACGATTCGACGTTCAGCACTGTAAACGACGACGCCCCCACTAGGGTAGTGGGCAATTGTAGCAGCTCGCCTGATATAACAATTGCTAGCGCTGGACTGATAAATAGCATAACCTGGCGACCTATGCTATCGCTTGCATCAGACCACTTGCCCATTATCATCTCGATCGAGAGACCCGCCGATTTTGTTTCCGCGGATCACCGGTCATACATCAACTTCAACAAAGCTGATTGGACCAGATTCGCTGAATTTACTGAGAACATCTTCGCAGCCCTACCCACTCCCATTCCGCAAGGCGATTACAGCCGCCGCGGCTCGCTTCATACCTGCTGGACGGATCCGGTAATTACGTCCCAATTTCTCAGCCGAAGCAGCCGTTATGACAAACGTGACCGCCTACGCCAGGCCGATCCCGGGGATCCTCGTATAAAGGATCTCAATTTGGAGATCCGGCAACTGGTCACCCAACATAAGCGGACCAAATGGGTAGAGCATCTGAAGTCCTGTAACTTCACCTCTGGTGTGAGCAAGCTCTGGTCCACCGTAAGGTCCCTGTCGAACCCGACGAAGCACAACGACAAGGTGGATATCACCTTCAACGGTCGTACTTCGTCGGACCCGAAGAGATGCGCGAGCTATTTTAGCCGGTCGACAGATCTAAACGTTGTGCCACCAGACGGCTGCACAAACTGCCCTACAACAGTGCACCGCTTACTTTCAACAGCGACGAGGTTCAGGGGGCCATCAAACACATGAAACCATCAAAAGCCATTGGCCCCGACGGACTAAACATGCTGATGCTGAAAAAGCTGGGTCCATTGGGAGTAGAATATCTCACAAAGGTATTCAACCTGTCCATGGCCACTCTCATCATTCCTGATAAGTGGAAATTAGGGAGAGTGGTCCCACTGCTGAAGCCTGGGAAACCCGCCAACCAAGGGGAGTCTTATCGTCCGATAACTCTCCTTTCCCCAGTAGTGAAGTCACTTGAAGTCCTTCTACTCCCACTCCTCACCGAACACCTGACTCCAGCCCCACACCAGCATGGTTTCCGTAGAGTGCACAGTACCACCACGGCACTCACCGTCATAAACACCCAGGTAAACCGCGGACTAAACCAAAACTGCCCCTGCGAGAGGACTGCCCTAGTAGCGTTGGACCTACAAAAGGCTTTCGACACAGTCAGCCACGCCACGCTACTAGATGACATTTTACAGTCGACACTCTCGCCAGGGCTGAAGAGGTGGACCGCGAACTACCTGAGTGGTCGTCACTCGTCGGTAGTATTTCGAGACCAAACCTCAAAACAGAGAAAAATAAAGCAAGGAGTACCGCAGGGTGGTGTCCTTTCACCCTTGCTTTTTAATTTCTATATTTCGAAACTCCCCCAGCTACCAGAGGGAGTCTCACTGGTCTCATATGCCGACGACTGCACGATAATGGCGTCGGGCAATGACATTGATGGACTATGCTCAAAAGTAAACGACTACCTCGCCCACCTTTCTCGCTTCTTCACTTTCTCCCACTAAATCCACGGCGACCCTTTTTACCACCTGGACAAAGGAGGTCAAGCTGCCACTTCAGGTACACGTCGACGATACCCCAATACCGACGATAAACAACCCCAGAATTTTGGGAGTCACCTTTGACAGCTTGCTCTCCTTCTCGGCGCACACAACCGCTATTGCAACGAGAGTACAGAATCGCAACAAGGTCCTTAAGTCGCTTGCCGGCAGCACTTGGGGCAAAGACAAAGAAATGTTGCTGTCGACTTTCAAAGCAATAGGCCGACCGGTTCTGAACTATGCCGCGCCTGTCTGGTCGCCTGGAACCAGTGTTACGCAGTGGACGAAGCTTCAGACCTGCCAGAATACTGCCATCAGGACTGCGACAGGATGTCTCCTGATTCAACATTTGCACGACGAGGCGCACATGCTCCCGGTTAAGGAGCATAACAAAATGCTCGGCAAGCAGTTTCTGCTTGGGTGTTACCGTAGGCCTCACCCATGCAGACACCTGCTCGAGCCTGAGCCACCTCCCAGGCACATCAGGAGACACTTCCTCAATTACGTGGACGAGATCCAGGACAAAACGGACAGACCACTCCAGGATCAGACAGTATACAGACAGGCAATTAACGACATTCATCGGGAGACCCTTACCACCTTCCTTAGCTCCCGACCCCCGAATGCCGTTATCGGAGTCCAACCACCACCTATCGCAGACGAAGAGCTCCAGCTTCCTCGAGAGTCCCGCGTAATCTTGGCACAATTACGTTCTGGATATTGTAGCAGGTTAAACTCCTACCTATCCAGAATCGACCCCGACATACTAAACATATGTCCAGCATGTGAAGGTACCCCGCACGACACTAACCACCTCTTCACATGCCCCATCAAACCCACTCATCTAACACCTCTCTCCCTCTGGACCCAACCCGTCGAAACTGCCAGTTTCCTGGGCCTACCGTTAGATGAGCTAGACGAAGACGACCGATAATTACACTACACTGACAGGGCGAAGATACTGCTACAACAACAACAACAGCTCAGATATCTGCCCACATTAGGGTATTAATTTTGATAAAAATCGGTTTAAAGTAATGGTGATTAACCGAAATGGCATTTCCAGCTAGATTTACGAAAAACATATCGACCACTGATGGCAAAACTAGAGGATGCCATGACTAGAAACTCGTCAACTGCTTGGCAAAATACTGGCCATGCCCATCAAAAGGTATATATATAACGGGTGATTTTTTAGCTATTATCTTTTTAAACAGTTGGTTTAAACAGCTGACGCACGTTTCGTGTTTTGTTTCACTGTCAAACATTTTCAGGTTGGTCTATAATTTAATCATGAGTCGTCTTTATCGCGCGAGTTATGGAAACCCCCATAACACAACCACCAACCAAACCTACAAGGTTACATATATAATAACTAAGTCAATGAACTAAATTAAATTCATAAGAATTATTATTAAAATATAGAATAAGCAAATTGTAATTAAATTGAGTTCATAAGAATTATTAAAATACAGAATAAGCAATTTTACAATAAATTTATAAGCTTCATATTACCGATTGCCGAATTAACAAAAACTTGTAGATAAAAACTTGTAGACTTGTTAATAAAAGAATCAGTTGTAATTCAGTGGTGAAAGAAAGTAGGGCATTGTTTTTTTTCTATCCTTCAAAAGATGGGAACATAACTCGCGCTTCTTCCATTTTATGGTCAGTTTAATCGATCCACTGAAGCGGCTATTCGAGCTATTGTGACTAAATTTAGAAGCAAATTTATATTATTGGACATCAAACCACCAACCCGCTTACGTAGAGTGCGAACTGAAGAAAATATCGCAGCTGTATCGGCCAGTGTTAATGGTAACCATCAATTATCGATTCGTCGCTGTTCGCGACAATTGGGTCTCTGTTACTCAACATCATGGAAAATTTTGAGAAAGGATTTAGATGTGAAGCCTTTCAAAATACAGCTGGTGCAAGAGCTGAAGCCGAACGACCTACCGAAACGCAGAATTTTTGGTGAATGGGCTCTTGGAAAGTTGGCCGAAGATCCATTTCTTTATCGAAAAATTGTGTTCAGCGACGAAGCTCACTTTTGGATCAATGGGTACGTAAATAAGCAGAATTGTCGATTTTTGAGTGAAGACCAGTCAGAAGAATTGCAAGAGCTACCAATGTATCCAGAAAAGGTCACTGTTTGGTGCGGTTTATGGATTGGAGGTATCATTGGACCGCACTTCTTCAAAGATGCAGCGAATCATAACGTAACTGTGAATGGTGAGCGCTACCGTTAAATGATATCCAACTTTTTTTTGCCAAAATACAAGAGCTTGACTTGCATGTCATGTGGTTTCAGCAAGACGGTGTCACATGCCACACAGCACGCGTAACAATAGACTTGTTGAGAGGCGAGTTCGGGACCTGTCAATTGGCCACCCAGATCGTGCGATATAACGCCTTTAGAACGCATTGGAAGACAACATTAAGGCATTTACATGTGAGATACCGGCCGAAGCATTGGAAAGGGTATGCCAAAATTGGACTAAGCGGATGGACCATTTGAAGCGCAGTCGCGGTCAACATTTGCATGAAATAATCTTCAAACATTAAATTATATGGACTGTACTATCGATTTAAATAAAAATTTCATGCATTTTTCTGAATTTTACGTGTGCTTTTTTGAAAAACTTTACTATAGCTCTTAAAAAATCACCCTTTATATAGTTATAATTGGCGCTTACACCCCTTTTCGGTGTTTGGCTCTATTTGTTCTTTTACAGTTTTAAGCCGACTTCGAACGGCAGATGGTTTTTTAAGAGGAGTCTTTTCATGACAGAAATACACTCGGAGATTTGCCATTGCCTGCCGAGAGGCCACCGCTATTAGAAAAAACTTTTTTAATTTTGGTGTTTCACGGAGATTCGAACCTTTGTTCTCTCCGAATTCCGAATGGTAGCTACGGCGTCCGCCATCCGCACATCCAATGATAGACCCAAGAAAATAGCTGTTGTTCTGTAACTCCCTCAATTTTGCTCTGATTGGCCTGAAACTTTGACATATTACCTTTTTTTCCTGGGCCTACCGTTAGATGAGTTAGACGATGCCGATCGGTGACTACAGCCCACTATCAGGGCTTAATGAACTACTACAATAACAATAACAAAATTAGACTAAAGGGAGAAGAGTTTTAGATGAGTTAGCTTAGTGGAGCAGGTGAGGAGATGGTTAATGTTGTGCGTTATGTTTGGTATGTCTTGATCGTTTATGGGTAAACGTAAAACAAACTGAGAGCAAAGAAACTTTAATTGGCTCATTCTGCCTGTATACACACACATTTTCAGATATGTATAAATAAAACTCCATACAAAAACTATGATAAATCTTAATCTCTGCACCTTTCTGCGCCTTGAAAACGAAACGCCATAATTTTTGTAGCAAATATTTAGTTTTCTCAAATCAAAAAATTTCAAATCCACTGTAACGAATTTTCATATTTAATTTTAAGCTGCGTGAATAAAGTAAATATGAAAAAAGGCAATGCCTGGCCATGAGTGAGTTTGCATTTATGTGGGATGCAGCATTCATATTTACAACAACAGGTAGCAGGTAGCTGTTGCACATTGCCCAAACAGCCAATTGTCTCTTCATCTATTTTCCAACTTTTTCTATTTTTCTATTCATGTATTTATTTATTTATATGTGTGTGTGTTTGTACGCATATTTATGCATATTTTGGCAAGTAGAATTTCTAATTAAAAGAAAATATTTGCTTTTGCCCAACGACAAGGCAAAGGATCGCATTGGTAAGGGAAATTTAATATTTACGTTGGCAGGAAAGAAGAAAAGAGTTTGAAAAAATTGAGGAAATTAATTTTTGGCTTTCAGGAGGCACAACAGCAGCTGCCGTACAAATTGGCTATTCATTTTAATTTTCCTTGCTTTCTTTGATTTTTTTTTATGCCATTTGGTTATTCTTCGTGTTTATTTTCTTTAGTAAATTTAAGAAAAATAAATATCGTTTAAAAATGTGAAAATATTGAAAAATAAACCAAATACCTTAGAGTTTGCAAATATTTGGTGTTTATTTTTCAAATAAAAAAAAATCTAATGAGCTGGCTGGCAGTTGTGGATGGAGCAAATAATTTGCTGTTGATTTTTCAGCAGAGAAATGAGTGAGCACTTTTTCAGATATGCGGCGTAGGCGTGGCGTGGCGTATTCGCTTAGCGATAATGTGTACTTTTGTGTGGACAAACAGCAACGGGATTTTGGTTGGAAAAAGTTGCCCACAAACATATTTGCACTTGTGCATGCATTTATTTATGTTTGTTTAAAGGATTTGCAACCAAACCGAATTTAAAATATGTCAATAAATTCTTTTCAAATATTTTTATAGGCAGCCTTTTCCGTCTAAATACCGTCAGCAGCTAGAGTAAGTACATGCATACATACACATGTATAGCATATAGAACGCCTGAATATTTACATACATATGGATGTACATACTGATATATAGCCACCGGTGGCTGCAATCTTTGCCATGTACTAAATGTTAATTCTACAAACTCATCAAGATCTCAATAAGATTATTAACGTAGTGAATTGAGAGAGAGAGAGAGAGAGAGAGAAAGAGAGAGCATTGCAGCTACTCTCGTAAGAATGATGGAAACAAGATTATGTCCATCAGAAAGTGCGTGCCGTCACACTAGCCTAGTTGAGCAGCCTTTTGCTCTTCGCAATAAATTTATTGCTTTTTTATACCCAAAATGCGAAAATTTTTGAGCTTGGTGTTTGTTTCCTTTTTTAATTTAAAGTTACCAAAATTGCATGCCAAAAAAAAAGGTATAACATAAAAAAAGCTAAAAAGATCATTCTGAGAAGATTTCAGTGCTATTGAAAATTTATTGATTTTTTATAAAATTTGATGCTTTGAAAGTGCAAATCTCAGTTTTTGCTACTTTTGAGTATATAGTATAGTATATATAGAATATTGGATCTTCTTCTCTTAACTCTTCTTAGCATTTGAAACCCTTTTATGAATTTTAAAAAGCATTTGAATTTACTGAATACGAATTAAAGTAAGACATATGAGCAAAAAGCAACAACAAAAATGCTAGATAATACTGAAGAAACCCATCAACATTCTCCATTACATCAACAGCTCTGGTTGGCTGTAGATATCTGACAAAGAGCTAACTAACTTGCGCACTTGTACATATACCAGGTGTATACCTATGAAATGAGATTTTTTCTTTCGATTTCAAACGTTTATTAACAAAAAATGGTTACAAATTTAATCTTCAAAATAATAGCCATCGCTAGCGACACATTTTCCCCATCTCTCAGGCAATTTGTGGATGCCGCGCCAAAAAAATTGGCCGTCTTTGGGGCAAACCAATCATCAAGCCATTTTTTGGCTTCTTCGTGAGATTTGGAAAGTGCGTGGCCCATCGATGCAAACAAATGATAATCGGACGACGCCAAGTCTGGTGAGTAAGCCGCATGCACCAGCGGTTCCCAATCGTACGTCTCCATCAATTCCCGGGTTGCTCTTGTTCGATGTGGCGGTGCATTGTCATCAAGAAAAATTACTTTGTACGCCGATCGGCATATTCTGGGCGTTTTCGGTGTACAGCGCTATTCAAATCGGCAAATTGTCGTTGGTAGCGTGCACCGTCAACTGTTTCACCTGGTTTTAATAGCTCGTCCCAAATCATACCACGCTGATCCCAGAATACACACAGCATCGCCTTGTGGTCGTAGCGATTTGGTTTGGCCGTTGTTTTTGACTTGTGTCCGGGTGGACCATACGATCATTTATGCTTGGGATTGGAGAAATAAACCCATTTTTCATCACCCGTAACGATTCGATGCAAAAAAGACTTCCTTTGGACCGGGAGAGCAGCATTTCACAAGTGGTTTTCGATGTCCGCAAATCGTAGTTTGAAGGCACGAAATTCGACATTTTTAAGAGCAACAAAAATGCATTGTTGTATGAAACGTAACAAACAATGAACTGAATATTGTTGACAGATGACAGATGAAAAAACAAGACATTTGCGAAGCTTTAAAAATACTCCTAGCGACATGTATGGACTAATAGCTGAAAGTCTCACTTCATAGGTATATACCTGGTAAATATATATAGGCGAAAATCTTTGGGAAACGTGTTTATTTGCAGGCATCCAACCTCCATAGAGGCATTCTCTAGTTTTATTTTAATGCCCTAGAAAAATAAATCAAGCTACGATCTTTTTCAGCTTCTGGTAGGCAACAAGCAATTGAGGCCATTCAGCCAATTAAAGCTTTCTGAGCGCAATTCTCATATAAATGGGTTAAGATGGCTGGTTCATATAACAAGAATGGACAGTACGAGGACGCAGAAGAAAATTGTCGAAGCCAGAGCAATCAACACTAGAGCAAGAGGAAGATAGGTTGATAAACTAGAGGAGGACATCACTAAACTTAGATTAAGGAATTGGAAAAAAGTCGCAATCGATCGAGATGTATGGAGGTCCCACGTTCAGCAGGCCAAAGCTGAGAAAGCGCTGTAGTGTCAAAAGATGATGATGATGATGATCTAGTAGAAAGGAAATAAGGTTCTACAATAGCTGCCAAACTGAACGTAATCGTCTAGATTCTCTCATGGACGGGATGAGTGTGTCTATTGACTCAGAGTGCCAACTATATTTTGGAAACAATGAAGTATTTGAATATGGTTTCTCTGAATGTTTCTTGTTCCAATTCCGAATCGTGGACCGTAGCAACCGCCTTGGATTTGTGCATTGACCTCGCTAGACTATTTGTTGTAGAGTATCTTTAAATATCGATGTCATGCACACATTCCACAAAAGCCTTAAAGCTAATATAGCCGGATTACGTGAAACTATAGATTTTAATTTAAGTATAATATAGTACGAGGGTTCCCCTTTAGATTTTGCGTCTTTGATACACCACGTGTGATGGGCTGTAATTCGATATTTTTATGGAAAAATTTGGCATTCTTTAGCATAAACTTTCATTAATGTTTTCACTTACGAGTTTTATTTGTTCTTTTTTCAGATGAAAGTTGAAAAATTCATCGTGCTCAAAAGTAGGAATTCTTCTTCTTCTTAATTGGCGCTATAACCGCTTACGTGATTTTGGCCGAGCTTAACAAAGCGCGCCAGTCGTTTCTCTCTCGTGCTAACCGGCGCCAGTTGGACACACCAAGTGAAGCCAAGTCCTTCTCCACCTGATCTTTCCAACGCAGAGGAGGCCTCCCTCTTCCTCTGCTACCACCAGCTGGTACCGCATCGAATACTTTCAAAGGCGGAGCGTTTGTATCCATTCGGACGACATGACCCAGCCAACGTAGCCGCTGGATCTTTATTCGCTGCGCTATGTCTATGTCGTCGTAAAGCTCATACAGCTCATCGTTCCATCTTTTGCGATATTCGCCATTGTCAACATGCAAAGGTCCAAAAATCTTACGCAGAATCTTTCTCTCGAACACTCCAAGCGTCGCTTCATCGGATGTTGTCATCGTCCAAGCTTCTGCGCCATACGTTAGGACGGGCATGATGAGAGTCTTGTACAGTGTTTAGTTTTGTTCGTCGAGAGAGGACTTTACTGCACAGTTGCCTACCTAGTCCAAAGTAGCACTTGTTGGCAAGAGAGATTCTGCGTTGGGTTTCAAGGCTGACATTGTTATCGGTGTTAATGCTGGTTCCTAAATAGACGAAGTCTTTTACAACCTCGAAATTATAACTGTCTACAGTGACGTGGGTGCCGATACGCGAGTGAGCCGACTGTTTGTTTGAAGACAGGAGGTACTTCGTTTTGTCCTCGTTCACCACCAGACCCATTCGCTTTGCAAAGTAGGAATTAACTCGTGAAAATTTTCGTGCGATGAGTTTCAACGTGGATTATCGAGACAGGAGTGCATTGATCAACTTATCTCGTACTTATGGCATTGAAGTACCACATTTCGCCACTATGAAAGGCTGGTATAACGAGTTCCTTGTGCACGTGATCATCGATCCTTGCAGGATGAGTTTCGAGAAGGTCATCCAAAAACGATTATTGCATGAACATTTGGTAGTCAAGAAGATTTTTCCTCTTTGGATGCCGCGATATTTGCCAATTGCCCAAAAAAAAGGACTGTTGGATAAATTCAGCCTCGGTGGCTCAAATTACGTCTATGAAATTGTTCCAGTAACAGATGAGGAATATCGGATCTATGCATATGATCCGGAAATAAAACAGCACTCGACAGTGTGGGTGTTCCAAGGTGAGCTTAAGTGGTTTCTGAGTGGTACAGTATTATTTGATTGTCAGAAATTTTGGAGAATTAAGGAAAATCAAACGCCGGAGATGAATTATGCTCCATCAAGCCAATGCGAGCTCCCACGTATCTGCTCACATAAGAGAGGTTTTGAGCATCAAAAAAATCGAATTAATGGGCCATTCGCCTTACAGCTCTGATTTAGCGCCTAGTGATTTATTTTTGTTGCCGAATATCACACGCAAAATGCGAGGTTAACGTTTTTCAATACTTAAAGAAGCTGTTGAGGCCTTTAAACAGCTCGTTTTGGTGGTATCCCCTTCTGAGTGTCAAAAGTGCTTTGAAAATCGGTTCAAGCTATTGCAGAAGTGTAGTGATTTCCAAGAAAAATATTTTGAAAAGCAATAAAACCACTTTAATTATTATTTTTATTTTACTGTGTTTTCATTATTAGGCGCAAAATAAAAGGGGCCACCCTCGTAATATGGCATACTCAGCTCTCAATTTCAATAAAATTTTAATTGAGAACTTTAATGAGAAACTGAAAACTGAGTATTACTAGATAAAATCTATAGTTTCACTTGCATATCAAATTTTTCCTCGATAATAAAAAAAGTTGACTTTTGTCGCAGGGTGTAATCAGTTAGAATATTGGATCATCAAGTAACAAAACTATGAGACCAGCCGAAGTAGGCTTATGAATGAAATCATAATCCATAAATATTGGGAATATTTGCACTTCTTAGTGTTGCCATATCTGACTGAAAAAATAGATTTTAGTTAATTTTACGGTTTGAGAATAAGTTTCCGTTCTTTCTTAGCCAAAGTTACGAATTATTTAAACAATTAAATAATACATGACATTATGTGAAGTATGTGCCATTGGAAGCTACAACTTTACTCCATCTTTCAGGCAGCATACGGATTCCTCTGATGGAAAATTCGAATTCTTTTGACTTGATCCATTCATTGAGCCACTTGGCGATGCTCTCGTAAGAAGTGCACCGCTCTGCAATAAGGGCTGACTGCATTGATCGGAACAGATGGTAATCCGCAGGTGCAATGTTTGGGGAATATGGCGGGAAGGGCAAGATTTCCCAACTCAGTCCCTCTAAATATTTCTGGCCCGATTTAGCAACGTGTGGTCTGGCATTGTCATGCAGCAAAATTAATTTAGTTTAGTCATGTCTACCGTACCATTCTGGCCGCTTTTCTTTGAGAGTTCGATTCAAACGCATTAGCTGCAGTCGGCAACGATCGTCAGTGATGTTTTCAGATGATTTAAGGAGCTCATAACAGATGACACCCTTCTGATCCCACCAGATGCACAACATAAACTTTGAAGCATGAATATTTTTTTTTCGCTTCCGATGGACCTGGTTCACCTGGCAGACTCGAACATTTTCGACGCTTAGGGTTATCCGAATAGATTAATTTTTTATCACCAGTGACGATGCGATGCAGAAAACCTTTTCTTTTCTGCCGTTCAAGAAGCATCTCATATGTCACCAAATTACCAGTTACCAGTTACCTGATTTCTGGACCATTCCCATCGCGTGCAAACCTTTACCGACGGTTGGTCTATCAACATCCAACTCTTTAGTCGTATCATCAAGGGTTCGACATGCATCTTCATCCAATAATTGTTGTAGTTGAGTATCTTCGAATTTTTTCGGTGCTCCTTCGCGATTATTCGCATTATCACTCACGCCGAAATTGCCACTTTGGAAGCGTGGAAACCAATCTTTACAAGTTGTATTTGATGATGAAGCGTGATTTCTGTAAATATGGATCAATATATGACACGTTTCAGTTGCAATTTTCTTTAGAAGGTAATAGTGAAGCATGACTTCCCGCAAATGCTGTTTTTTCGAGTCGAACGCAGACATTTTTGATGTCAGATAAAAAAGGATCTTTACGCGTGAAACGAATGACAACTATTGCGATCGAGACCTCACATATACAGCTTTAAATCACCAGTATGTTACTAGAGTGCGCACCAAAATAGTATCAGCTGCGACACCTCTTTTTCGAGGGCGGAAACTTATTGCCATATCCAATATTTTATTCTTCAAAATAAACTTCTATTGGGATAATACATTTTTTTAACTATTTAACAACCTTCACAAATTCAACAACATTTCATGCTCTTCACTACTCACTACCCATATTCTTCTCCACTACTTTTTACAGCACAGGCTTCATGCAACATTAGTACACTCGAGATTATAAAACTTCTGCTGCTGCTGTTGCTGCTGTATCCTTTTCATGTGCAATAGTTACTAGCGCCACGTATACACAACTTTTTTCTTTCAAGATAAAATGTTCCCCTTTCCATTTTTGGTTCTGTTTGTTGTTTTTGCGACTTTTTATAGCCCAACCGCTGCCAGAAGTGGATATTTCCTCTCCCAATTGCGCATACTCGCCCTCCTGATGTCTCATTAGAAAGTTGCACAACAAAAGGCTGTGAAAATTACTTACAAAAAATGAAAACAAAAAAGAAAACACGCACACCCACATAGCTTACAACAATAGCAATAAAAAAAATGCGAAAAAACCAACTTTCGACTCAGCTAAAAAGTGGAAGCAGGAAAAAAAGCTAAAACAAAATACTCGTAAAGCTAACAAAAAACACACTCAAAGCGGAAAAGGAAATTGTCTGACAACACTGTCCTCAAAGTACGAGCACAACAATAGCAACAAAGTGTTTCCTTTTTTTGGCTGACGCAATGAACGCGGATGCCAAGTGCCTTCTTTTGTTTTTTGTCACGTTCCTGTGGCGACCTCGCACTTTTCCACATAGAGCAGCCACACAGGCAGCAGAAAACATAGCTGAGCTAAGCTGTACTTACATAAATACATATATGTATGCACACACACATACACACAAGTACGAGCAGCAAAGCAACCGGAGCTGTGTGCTAAGTTGGCTGCAGTTGAAGTTGCACAGTTCGTGCTATGGCATTCAGCAATTTGAAAAGTGACAACAGCAACTAAAGCTATATCAACAACAACAACAACAACAACAACAACAACTTTTAAAATAAAAACAATATGTACAAAACTTGATAATATTATGTTGCAACATTGTGAAGTGCAGAAGCAACACGAGCAGTAGAGGTACGCGCCGCATATCGATTGGATTGGATGGGATATAAAAATTGAATGGCGTTGCTGTGGCATAGTAGCCCCTTCTGGAAGGATGCTGCGATTGCTGCTTGCGTTTGTGGAAGCAGAAAGACGCGTGTTCGATGAGACATCGATGGTTGCCACAAAGTACGGTGGTCGTGCGACAAAAATGCGCCACAATGCTCAAGAGTGGTTTTACAAAAGCTTCAAAAAATTTTGAAGGAGAGGTACAGCAGAAAACTTAAGAGGGGATACCAAAAAAAGAAGGGAGGGAGTGTAAAAAAGACACGCACTAAATCACAACTAAATAAAAGTGAACTTGTCAAGGTTGGAAGGATTACTCCCCCACACACCTGTAAATATCCCGTCCTGGTATATGCACATCTGCAGCATCTTTTTCTTTTTATTGGTGCCGTAACCACCTAAACTATTTTATTCGAGTTTAACAAAGCAGTTGTTTCAACCTCATGCTAACAGGCTCAAAGTACAAATATCAGGCCAAGTCCCTCTCCAGTTGGTATTTATTTTTTAATACAGAGAGGTCCTTTTTCTTCCTCTAAAAAAAAAAACAAAAAACACCAGTGGCCTGGTGCGTTTGAACTCAGCATTAGATATATTATATTTCAAAGAACGAGCGGAGAGTTTTCGCACATTGTTGATAGGCAATAGGTTAATTTTAAATTATTTTTAGAAACTTCCGGTTCACAGGGATCAGCAAAAGAATAGTTGGTATATCTTGTCAAGTATATTCTGTTGATCGTCGAGCCAACCATGGACATGAGCTCGAAAGGAATGAATATAAACATCATTTTGAGCATAAATTAGTATTTAGGGAACAGAGGTAATTGCAAAAGTTTCCGCTCCGGGCGTCGAGCAAACCCGCGGTCTGGCGAATATCAATGCTAGCTGTTTTTGTCTCCGGTTACCAGTCAATTGAACCGTCTGTAGTTTTTCAGACTAACTCTAGGTTTAGTTAGACGGGAGGCGGGTAATATGTGGTCTCGCTTGAAAACAAGTCTAGGCCCACTTACTACAAATAGTTTACATGCTAGGTTGTTCAATAAGTTTTGCAGTTTGATAAGAGACGGCGTCGCTACTAGCCTAAATATTTGTTGGTACACTCTTCATATGAACGTAGGTGAGGTTTCATTTCAATCTGCTAATTCATTCTTTGCTTATCAGCGATTTAGTATCGACGTGGAAATGGAATGGAAATACAATGGAAAAAATCAAGTATCGAGCATTGATTGGATTTTTATTTTTGGAACGTTCAAAACCAACGAAAATTTAGGAACGAATGTTGAAAGTTTATAAAGACTTTTCACCTTCAATTAGCTGAATTTAAAGGTAGCTTTGAAGAGATCTACGTCAAGGACGACCAAAAACAGCAACAACTCCTGAAATCGTAGGCAAAATTCAGGATATCGCATTGGAAAATCGTAGAGTGACTGAAGGAGATTTAGTGGAAACCCTAGACATCTCATTGGGCAGTGTAAGCATTCGCGAACAATGGAACAAAAACACGTTCAAATTCGACTTTCTTAGCAAAATTTGAAACTTTTTCGAAAGGATAAAGTGGATTTTGTGTTCCGATTCATCAATATGGATGAGACTTGGGTCTATCATAATGATCCTAAATCAAAACAAGAGGCTAAAGAGTGGTGTGAAGCTGGCTCTTCGGCTCCCAAACGAGTTCGTGTCCAGAAATCGGCCAAGAAGGGGTGAGCATAATTTTTTTGGGATGCAAAAGGAATTTTGTTTGTGGATTACTTGCAAACTGGTAAAACAATAAATTATGAATATTATTGTAACTTTTTAGAGCAAAAGAAGAAAAAAATTCATGAAGAAAGACCCAGTTTGTTAAAAAAAAAAATTCTTTTTTCACAAGAGCATTTGAACAATGGCTCAAATCTAAGAATTAAAGTTTGAGCTGTTGTATCATCCACCGTCTTCACCATATTTGGCCCCTAGCGACTTCCATCTGATTCCAGACCAGAAAAAATGCATACGCGGAAAGTGTTTTTCATCAAATGAAGAGGTCAAGAGGTCCACAGCCGTGAAAGCGTATTTTGCAACCCTTCCATTTTCTCACCTCAGGAATAGAATTCATAAATTTGAATCTCGTTGGAACAAGTGTGTTGATGTTCAGGGGGACTATACTGAATAATAAAATGTATTTGAAACCATAAAATTGTGTTTTTCGTATCGAACCTCAAAACTTATTGAACAACCTAGTACTATATAATGCATCTTTTTAGCGCAGGATGCTACGAGGTTTTTTGTCAAAGTTATAGGTGAGCAATAGCAAGAACAGTTGACATCTAGCTGTCAAAATATTCAGAGAGGTTTGCCATATGATCATGTATCGTTTCGTGCCTGCCGAGCTAGTGAAAATTATTAAAAATATTATCGAAATCCTACCTCAGTTGTAAGTCCGTAAATACGGTGCAAAATTATCAATGCATCTCGGTAGCAAACCTCGTATTATTTGAGTAAAGTAATACGCAATACAAGAATAAGTAAAAAATAGTATGCAAATTCACTTAAAACTCTTTGTTTGTGATTTCTTTGGCAGTTTTGTCAGAGGTGTGAAAAGCTGAAACGGTTGGAGTTAAAAATCAACAAAAAAAAATGTATTTAAAAAAAATTGCTTAGCCAAAATCTACAAGGTATATTTTGCAGTATTTATTCAAACGAATTTTTCCTTATAAGTAAGTAATTTTATCTCTCTAATTTCCCCCAAAAGCTTCCGATTTCCGAATCTCGGCACGTGCTTGGCGTGGCAGCTGAGCATCGCATTCCACACAACGGCTTATCGGACGTGCACACATATCATCGCTATCGTGTTCGAAACACCAGCAATGTTGTCAACAACATCATTAAATAGCAAACAACCACAGCAACAACAACAAATATGACGACCATACGAAAACATATGTGCGACACTGTAATAATCGCATTTAACGTAATTACGCTCAAGTAAGCATTTTTTGCGCACAAACAAGTCGGGCTACCAACAAAAATGTACTAACCTGTGCACCATCAACCCACTATCAGCATCAAAACCATCAACACAACACTCATCTCTACACCACCACCAGCGACATCCTCATCAGCCCAAGTGTCGCCCGCACGTGCCTACCCATTTCCATTCATAATCAAACCCTTAACAAACATTGGAGTATGTGTGCGAGTATTCGTTCTCATCTATATGTGTGTGTGTGTGTGTGCGGCTTCCCCAAGCATTCGGCGTTCGTGCGTGCCTCAAAGCGTTTGACGTGTTTTGTGTTGGTCACAAAGCCGTTCAACACACAAATGGGTTCGTGCCATTTCGAAAAAGCCTTCGGCACTTTGGTTTACTCTCGAACCGTTAAAAGATTTGTGCTGCTGTATAGTCGCCAAGGCTATTGCTGCTGCCGCAGCTGCTGGTTGCTTGTTGTGTTTCGTTGGTGCTGCTGCTGTTGTTGTGGCAACATTCGAACAATTCATTAAAAAAAATACAGTAACTTTTGCATTGTAGACGGTGGCAATGCCACGTTCCAACCCCTACCACCCTTACCATCTTCCATCTCCGACATCCACCCACGGCCCACCACCACTGGTGCTGGCACTCGTCGCGAGGGTCGTCGCTGGATTTGGGAGTGTGGCTGCTGATAGTATCACTAATTCAATTGTTGTTATTGTGCAGATTGATTTGCCGTCACCGTTTAGCACCGTTTATGCCATTTGTCGCGTATTTATGTCAAATTGACAGATTTTTGATTGCTTCGGTGATTGAGATGTGCAAGCCGGGTAAATGTGATAAGGTGAGTTTGATCGAATCGGTAAAGTGAGATATGCAAATTAATCGGCTGCTTAAAGTATTTATTGTGACTTACTGCTGATTAAATTGTCATGATTTTTATAGGAATAAAATAAACAACACTTTGATGAATTATAATTTTTTCTCTGATAAAGTTAAAATCTGAATTTTCACGTAAGAAATAGAAAAAAAAAAAAATGTAATATAATAATTCAAATATTTTACGCGACATCCTCATCAGCCCAACCCTTGTGTTCACATAATTAAAGCCATTTATCTGTTTCCAATATTCGTAATGTTTTTCATGCTAAATTTTTTCTTTGATTTGAAAAAAAAAAAACCTAATTCAATGCAAATCACAAACCTGAGTGAGGCTACGGCTAGAATTTAGAATAATGTCTATTGGGCAATTTTCGGCAAACTATAATGTCTTTATTAATGAAACTTGGTGGAGATGTTAGTGAGGTGTTAAGGAACACTCTTTATAACTCCAAACTATTGGGGAAATAATAATTTCGTTATTATTTGCCTTCAAAATGCCCTCGGGAACTTCACTAAAATTCACCAAATATACACTCACTCGCAGGTTTTTACTTATTTTTATCCTTATATTCGAATTATTTTTATTAAAATTAAATGCAAATGCATTTGTCCATACAATCACTTTCCAATTTTAAACGCGAATAAGAAGAAGATTGGAATGACAACAGTATTGTGTTGCCGGATGCCTGCAAATGAAAACAAAAATATGAACAAAAATTAAGTAGTGTGTTTGAGTTTAGTGTTAATGATGGGGATGGGGGTTATGGTGCCTCCTTACTACATATGACGTTTTAATTTTGGGTTCAATGGTTTTAACACGGAAAGGAGTTCTACGCAAAAATACTGTGGATTGCGTAGCCGGAGTTGGACTGATGAGGGTTATTTTTTTTATGCGCGGCCGAAGGCCGCCCATGAGAAAAGGAGTTTTACGCAAAAATACTGTGGTTTGCGTAGCCGGAGTTGGACTGATGAGGGTTATTTTTTTGAAAGGAAACGAGTTTTTTAATAAAGACAACTACCACCACCCTATTTGCTTTGCAGACATGATAATCGACTTTTTGTGGAGAAAATCTGTTTATAAAAGGCATGAGAACCCGTTTGTAAAACTGATCGAAGCAATACAATACACTTATAAACCGCAATTTTTGGCTTTCAATTACTTCAATTATTTTTTGTGATACGCTTAATACCATTTTTTTAGGTTTCGATGAGTTGTATGTTTTTATTTTCAAAAATATTTCTCAATTTTAAATTACAGTAAAAAATACTGCAGTTTTACAATGAACCTCTGAACATCTCTGCATACGAACTTCGTTTTTATTTCAAGAGTATGGCAACACCAACTTATCGCTAAATTACAGAACTTTAACATTAAATTACTTAAAAACTATAAGCCTCCGGCAGGTGCGGTTTTCAGTTTTAAGATGGGGATACACCCCTCTAGCCCCCCCTCCCCCCTTTTAACCTTTTTTCCAAGCGATATACATTATACTAAATATTTACCGAGGCTACTTTTGGTATTTTCAAAACAATGGATCAAAAAGAATTTCGTGTTTAAATTTTACTCTGCTTCTTGATATAAAAAAAAACAACCTTCAGGCGAAGCATTAGTTTAAACGATGGTTTGCTGGCTTCAAATGTGGTCGCAGAGACACCGATGATGCACAACGCAGTAGACTTCCAAATTAGACGGTAACACCAGAAAACATAAAAAGAAATACTCGAAATCGTTTTGAATAATCGAAAAGTGAAGTTGCGTAAGTTAGCTAACATCGTAAAGATATCAAGCAAAATGGGTCGGCATTATGTTGCATTAGCATTTGACTATGAGAAAGCTCTATTCGAAGTGGGTGCCGCGTTTGCTCACTATTGACTAAAAACAAAAACAACGACAAAACTATACGAATTGAACTTCGAATTGCTCCCAAATCCGCCGTATTTGCCAGATTTGGCCCCCAGCGACTACTGACTATTCGCAGACCTAAAACAAATGCTCGCCGGTATGAAATTTCGCTTGAATGAAAAGGTTATCATTGAAACTAAGACCTATTTTGAGGCAAAACATAATTCGTTCCCCAAAAGTGGTATTGAAATGTTAGAGCGACGCTGGAATGGTTGCGTTGTTCTTGATGAAAATTACATTGATGAATAAAGCTAATATTGAACAAAGAAACGTATTTTCTTTGTTAGGCCCGGAACTTTTCAGCCCATATATTATGTGTCGTCGGAGAGCTCATACAGCGGCAGTAGTTATCGCCAAATACGAAGCGGACCAAAGATTTTCCGAAGCATCTTTCGCTCGAATACCGCAAGAGCGACTGCATCAGTCTGCGGCATAACCTATGCTTCAAGGCCATAGAGCAGCACGGATACGATTAGCGTCTTGAAGAGTGTTAGTTTTGTTGGGCCAAAGAGGTCTCTGCTCTGTTTCACTTGCTTACTGAGACCATAGCAACACCTATTACATCGTTTGTTGTCGTAACGGTAGAGCCAAGATATATAAATTCTTTGACAATTTTAAAGGCATGGTTTTCCGCTAAAATACTTTATTCAAAACGCCTATTAACCCGTCAAGAGTAATAAATAAATATATAATTACGTAATATGAAATACTGTACGAAAAATAGTCATATTTGATAGAGTAAGTTACTGGACTTAAAATATATACATATAAGTTTCAAATGCTGTTTTGAAAGTGCAGTAGTACTAGAAATTTTACATCTAACGGATGAGATCCACTACTATCCATATTTATTTTTTCGATGATTCCGGCCACCGTTTACACGATGCAGAGGTATGGCCGACATCAGACCACTAACCGGCTCAGCGAAATCGAAGGAATCAGCTGATTGGCTGACGTGACCGGGATCATGACAGCGATTTGTTGAGGCAAAAACTGAGGTTGTGTTTTTAATATGACGAAAAATCAGGGCAACCTTTACCTAAGTTACTTCGTTGCCATCTGAACAACGACTGATTGGACGAGTGTGTGAGTACGTGTGATATGAGCTGGCAGAATTCTGCTGCTGAGTCCTGGATGACGTGGCAGCCGAAATTACCCATACAATTTACCTTCGGATGGTCAAGGTGATAGACCTTACTGATATCATATATGATGTACAGAATGCAAAGGTGTGACCAATATCAATCCGTTACTCGGCTCTCCACAAGTTTGAAGGAATCAGCTGATTTGTTGACGTAATTAGCGATATAAAAGCGGTTTGCTAACGGAGGTCGCCAACAACTTAAATTGTATTGGTGGTATACGAAAAAATCGACGCAACTTTCAACCAACTTACTTCGTTGCCGTCTGCACAACAAGAGATTGGAAGAGTGTAATAATGAAATGAGCGCACGAAGGAGAGAATAATAAGGTCGCGCCGATTGTGGTACCGCTACTTTGCTCTCAGTGAATTTAACAGGATCGATGAGGGTGTGACGTCACACTTGTGCAATTTATGCTATGTTGTTTGTGTAATTTCTACTTCTTGCATTCTTGTTCGCATTTTCAAATTTCTGTCATGCAACTGCACCGATGTGACGTTGCCCAAACAAGGCTTGTTTCTATCACTCTTTAAATGAGCAGGTACAATTAATTGTGCTGTCAAGTCCTTTATGGCGTAGCAGCCAAAGTTGTGTTACTTTCACAATTTAGCTTCGGGTGGCCAAATATTGTAATTTCTCATTCTGGGACATCTTCCCAGCCATAGATGAAGTGTTACCAACTTCACACTGCTTGTATCTGTAAAACAGCTCATGACATCAACGTCAAAATTGTTTAACGACAGTTGAATATATTGTTTATAAGCCAGCATTTGCGTTTCAGTTTTGTTGAATTTTTTTTTCTGTGATGGAATTCAAACGTAATAGTGTGATTACGTTATATTTGGCTGGAAAATCACAACCAGCCATTGTTCGTGAGCTAAGCCACCTCAAAGTGAATAAAATGTTTGTGTATCGCACTATAAAACGTTACAATGATACTGGTAGCATTGCAAAACGGTATGGAGGTGGACAAAAAAAACCGCAACAACGCCAGAAATGGTTCGGAAAGTGAAGGCTCGACTTGAACGAAATCCACGTCGAAGTGGAAGAAAAATGGCCAAAGAACTGAAAATATCGCAAGACAGCATTTGACGCATATTGAAAAAAGAGCTAAAGGTCTAGGCTTACAATTTTCTTTTACCCCAGCAAAAAAAAGTTCTGTGCGAAAGAGCAAAGGAGTTGTTGTGATTACACGAACGTGGCGAATTTCCTAACATTGTGTCGTATGGCCACTCGAAGCAATTTCCCATCGCAAGTAATGGTTTGGGCGCAGTGACCGCTGATGGACGCTCTCCAATCGTTTTTATCGAGCCTGGTGTTAAAGTGGAAGTGACTTATTTTAGGGAAAATGGTTTAGAAGCTGCTTTAGAGCCATGGACACACAAACATTTCGGTCGTATACCATGGACGTTCTAACAGGGCTCGGCACCGTCTCACAAAGCTCGGATGAACCAAAAATGGTTAAAAAATCATGTTCCACACTTCATTTCGTCCACACAATGGCTTTCGAATTCGCCAGACGCATATCCGATGGACTATTCCATCTGGTCCATTTTTGGAGAGCAAGATGAGGACTACAAAATATGCCAGTAAGGATGGGCTGAACAAAGCGATTATACGAGAATGGGCCAAAATACCTCAAGATCACATTCGTGCCGCATGCAACTAATTTTTTAACCGTTTGAAGGCTATAGTCAAGGCAAAAGGTGGTCATATAGAGCTAAAGTGAATATAGGTATGTTAAAATTGTAATCATTTTTGAACAATTTTGTCTTTGAAATCAATAAAAACTAATTTCACACAAAAAAGTTATGGTGTTTTGAATAGGTAACACTTTATATCGTTCACCCTGTAGTAGTTTTTTGTTATATGAGGTTTGTGAAAATAAGAAATAAAATTAAAAAATCATTAAATCATAGGTTCACACTTATTGCAAGCATAAAGATCATGTAGTTTTGCAGCTCGCATAATCTTTTCCGTCAGTATATCTAAAACACTCAACAAGGTATACAGAATAGTCTGTCTGGGCGTTACGGGAGCAATGCCAACAGGTCCCACAGCGGCTTTAGCAATGGTCACTGGACTCATTCCACTATATCTTGTAGCCAAAGGGACGGCAATCAATGCAGCTCTAAGGCTTCCTCATCTATTCCATCTCAAAGAAGGCAATCTTCCAGGACATGTAAGGATTCTGGGTTCAATCTGGAACTCTCAGCGCCTGACAGTTCACGACAAGATGGAAAGGAAACTAGAATTCTCCAAGAAATTCAAAGTGGTCAGTTGTGACCGCTCAGCGTGGGGAAACAATGAAATATTCTTAAAACAGGGCGCATAGGTGTGGTTTACTGATGGGTCGAAAATGGAAGACGGTAGTGCCGGGACTGGAATTGTGGGACCACATTTCAAGAAAGCATTTGGAATGGGAAAAACGACTTCCTTTTTTTAGGCGGAGGACCACGCCTTAGAGCTGTGTGCCAGAGAATGTCTATGTAGAGGCACGCGCGGTACCAACATTCTCTCTGACAGTCAAGCAGCTCTAAAATCGCTGGATAGCTTCTCATTCCAATCAAAGTTGGTCTGAGAATGTTTTAAAATACTCAACACCCTAACATCAAGATACCTTGATGTGGGTTCCGGGACATGAGGGGCACAAAGGGAATGAAATTGCGGACACTTTAGCGAGAAAGGGGCAAGCACGCTCTTCATAGGTCTTGAACCTTTCTGCGGGGTAAATAACAGCTTCAAAAGTGCCTTTCTACGTGTGCAGGAACAACGAGGCCTAATCGATTACTGGAGAGCCCAATCGGGCATGCGGCAATCGAAAAGACTCATAGATCCAGAACGGATAAAGGCAGAAGTAATCTTGAACCTAAGCAGAAAGGACGTAAAACTTTACACTGAACTACTAAGAGGAAAAAGATAGGTGTGATAGAAAACGTTTCCTGTAAACTTTGCAAAGAGGCACAAGAAACAGCAGAACACGTCCCATGCGACTGCCCAGCTTAAATTACCTGGGAAATGGGGCTATAAATCCAAATCTCCTAGTAGAAATTAAACCTACAGCAGTTCTAGGATTTATTAATAGCCTAAATCTGTTCGAGCAGACTACATAACTACACAATAGATCTATTTAGGCCGCAGTGCCCAAACAGCCAATCAATAATAATAAGAATATCCAAAATTTACCTTCTGCTCAAATATGAAGGAGACGGTATCAATAAAACGGTCCACGGATGACATATGGCAAAAATAAATTTTTTGTTTTTTGGTAGGACTGTTATAAGCTTACATGGCAAATTTCAGCGTGATATGTCATATAGTTTGTTTTCTGTGCTACTGTAAACAAGTCAAGCTCGAGTGTGTTCTTCGAATTCTCTTTTATGACTTCAATTGTCTCAAAATGTTTTCCACGGAGCGGCAACTTGAGCTTGGGAAACAGGAAAAAGTCACATGGAGCCATATCAGGCGAATACGGTGCTTGCGGAACGATATTAACATTATTTTTGTTCAAATAATCGCGAACAAGACGTGATGTGTGAGCTGGTGCATTATCGTGATGCAAGAACCATGACTTGTTGTCCCACAATTCCTTCCTTTTAAGACGAATGTTCTCGCGCAAACGCTTTAAAACGTCTAAATAATATTCAGCGTTAACCGATTTTGCGATTTGTGCGATTTTCAAGCACAATTTCCTTTACTTTTCCGATGTTTTCGTCGTTTACTGATGTTGCTGGACGACGTTCATGAGGCAAGTTTTCAACCGATGTACGGCCCTCTTTGAACGATTTGTACCACTGGAAAACACGTGCACGCGATAGAGCAGAGTCCCCATAGGTTGCCTGCAACATTTTTAAGGCGTCTGAAGCCGAAATTTTGTTGGAATAACAAAATTTCAAACAAATTCTTTGTTCAACTTGAATTTCCATCGTTAAATTCGAAGAACACACTCGAGCTTGACTTGTTTACAGTAGCACAGAAAACAAACTATGTGACATATCACGCTGAAATTTGCCATGTAAGCTTATAAAAGTCTTACCAAAAAACAAAAAATTTATTTTTGCCATATGTCATCCGCGGACCATTTTATTGATACCGTCTCCTTCATATTTGAGCAGAAGGTATTTTTTAATATTATTTTTATGCCCTTGTCTTACTGTTATTTTGCAATTTAAATTTTTTAAATTTTTTCTCATGTCCCATACAGCTTTTCCCTTTGAATAGTACTATACCAGAAATACGTGCAATTAGTTCAAGTTTTCCTTACAGGGCAACTTCAGTAGTGCATTTCACCAAAACTATAAGCACTCGTGTGCACACACATATGCACATATGTTTTATAAAAAAGTGCTGCATGCAACATACCACTGGCCACAGCAAATTGTACAACTTGAAAAGCAGTGAAGCGAAAAAATCAATCGCCGCATTAAGTTTTGCAATAATAACTAAGGGAAAATAGCAGTAATTGAGAAATGTAAAAAAATCGAAAAAATCTGTAAAAGAAGAAATCAGCGCAAAATAAAACATTGGCACAATGAATATCGAGCGGTCGAAATGCGGTTTTAGTTTATGTAATCAAAGTAAATTCTGTTGAATGTTTTGTTTGAAAATTACTTCCGATCAGATGAATATCAAAAGATTTCAGTGTTTTTACGCATTGTTTGCCCTGCCAATTCATAATCACCGTAGTTGTGTGACCCTTTGCACCCTTCATTTGCTTCATTTGCTACTAATAGGCACACACAATCGTATTCGTAGCAGAAATTGGATAAAAAAGTGAGTGACAACTATTCGAGTGGAACTAAAATTTGACCAACAAACGGCTGCATTTGGCTGCAATTAAGCAGCACAATGCGAAAAGGAAGAAGAGGAGGAGGGGGGAAAGAACAATTTAGTAAATATTACAAATCACTAAACTTGAAAGAATAACGCAAAATTTGTGTGTGCAAACTGAGGAACCACAAAAAATGGTTTTCCAGTGGTTGGAGGCAGACTGTGAAGCTGCGGCCTTCGAGGCATATTTGCCACATAGTTAGAGTGTTTAATGCGTTGCGTGTAAATGTGTGCCGAATGCATAGCCGAGAAGAAAAAAAAACTGAGTTCAACAAAATAGTGATTCGCAATTTTTCACAGTGTCGAGGGGGATTTCAATGCCAAGCAAACGCAGTAGGTTCGCCGCCTTCCAAGTGGGCAGCTAATGGTACTGGCCGTGGTTTGTAGTGCGCTGGAAAACCTTGGGCCGCGTCTAGTTCGTGGTGATCCACAAATGGCATTGGTTAACCAAGCACCAGCGCCTTAACCTTGACTGGAATTGGCAATAGGAATCTCAAGGATTTCCAAAGTTTATGCTACCAAGTACTGCTTTGGCAACCGCAACAGGTAAAACATTTGGCGTAAAGTAGAAAAATATTTTCAATTTACTTTACCAATGAGGATGTCTACGCCGAAGAGTATCTTGCAACAACTCCTACTGTTTCCCGTCGTATCAACAACTAATGGCAATTGTAATTGAAACGCCCCATGTACTGTAACACATACACACATACATCCCTATTTCCTTTTTGTGCTGTATCTTGGGTGAATTTGGGTTCCAACTCTCCAACAGCGATTAGCGGGGTGTGCGCAGCTGGAAAATGCGGCAATTTACACCAGCAGCGAGTGTAGCAACAAACAGCAACGGAGAGGATATCACAGCACGAGGATATAGTCAATGCATATGTATGTATGAACATTAGGGCGGGTACATTTTTTCTACATCGTTACTACCGGATGCGATTTCTACATAAAATTATAAGAAAAAAAGTCCATTAAAGCATAACAAAAAAGTCTTAAAGTCAATTTCGAGCCAGCTTAGTTTTAAAGGAAGCTATCTCTAACTCGTACGAAGTTAAGATGAAGATTAACATGGAGTAACAAGGTATTATGAATGCTATTTTTTTTAATACAAACTTCTACTTGGGCATTTCATGCTACAAAAAATATATTTTTCATATCAGTTTTTTATTTAAAGAACCGGAAGATGGCGCTAAGTGTTAAAAATTATTTGTTTTTTTTAAGATTTAGTTTGATTTATATATAAAAAATTCCCTTCTATAAATAAAAAATAAATATAAAAATAATTTTTTTTTTCGCAGTTTCTTCCATATAAAAGACTTTCAAATATTTGCTTTATATGACAGAAAACTTTCCATACCAAGGCGCATTTATTAAAGGTGGTGACCCTAGACCAACAACAATGTTTTGTACGTTTGATTGTCATGACAAAGTATTGGAAAAGTAGAAAGCAAAAAAAATAATTCGCTTTATTTAATTCTGTGCTGACAGCTGCATGGACACGGCGAAAGAAAATAACACAAATCAGCTGACTTACCAACACCACCTTTAATAGATTCGCCTTGTTTCATACCGTATGGAGAAAAAATGTCACATGCGACATTTAATCAACTCTAAACTTACACCTTATTAGACTAAACTTGGAGTACGTAGGTTCGAATCTCCGTGAAGCACCAAAATGAAGAAATCTTTTTCAAATAGCGGTCGTCCCTCGGCAGGCAATGGCAAATCTTCGAGTGTATTTCTACCAAGAAGAAGCTCCTCGAAAAAAAAGAAGAAATTTCTGCGTTTAGAGTCGGCTTGAAACTGTTGGTCCTCCATTTGTGGAACAACATCAAGACGCACGCTGCAAAGAGAAGGAGGAGCTCGGCCAAATACCCAAAAACGGTGTAAGCGGCAATTGCACACACAGAAGTTTTCTATAAACTTTTTTTAGGTGTTATACTGATATTCAAAGAAAAATGCTATTTCTTGATATAACTGATGGGTTCTTTATTTCATTATAAAGAGGAAGGTATGCCGTTAATAATGGAAAATAACATCAGGCAAATGACCACCACGACCACGTTTATCCTTTTCATGAAAGTTTGTATAACCGAATTGCAAAGTGGCTGTCCTATGCCCTCGACAGTCTCTCGAATTCCATCATTGAGGTATTGAATCGACCCTGGGCTATTATTTCACGTGGCTCCAAAGAAAAAAGTCATAAGATGTTAAAACACAAGAGCTCGGTGGCCAATTGTGATCGAAGGTTCTAGCTGGCTCCAACCGACCAAGTGTATATACTGCGAAGCGCTGAGCGATGACGCTGAACACACGTTTTTTAGTTGTAACAGATGGTTCGCGGAAAGAAATGCTCTGTGGGAGCAGATTGGCGACATCGCGCCGAGTAACATAATCAGCAAAATGCTCGAGCGCGAGGGCAGCTGTTACGCGGTAAAGAAATACATCGAGAACGTACTACGAAAAAAAAGATTAACCTCGCAACAAAGCGAAGCCGCACAGATAGACACAAGAAGACGAGCACGAAAGCTGGCTACAAATATGGGGGACCCAGACGTGGGTGAATAGAAGCGGTCCTTTATGGATGCCGTTCTGAGCCCTCCCGAAGGAATATAGAAAGCAGAGACGGTGTCTCCCCAGATGGAAAAGAGGGATCGTTTTAGTGGCCACACCACTCAAAACAATGAACGACAGTCGTTGTAAGTGCGAAGACATATTGAAACCTACCTCACCCACCAAAAAAAAAAGGTTCTAGCTGGCTCTATGAAGATATAATGTATGGTGTAATGTATTTAATACAGCTCACTGGGACAAAATCTTAAATGCGTTGGAGAATTTAGGAGTTCCAGTATACATTCGGAAAATTGTCGCAAGATACCTCTCTAATAGAGTTCTGCATTATAAAACCATGCTAAGTCCACTTCTCTGGAACATAATGTACGATGGAGTCTTGCGCCTCAAACTCTCAAATTACCTCCAGGTTCCCAAATCATAGGGTTAGCTGATGACATTGCAATCGTGGTCGTTTGGCTGCGTAATCGTGGTTTGTGGTTTGCAAACCATAAAACGGAAGCAGTTCTTATCAGTAGGAGGAAAATAGTTGGGGCAGTACATCTTTCATTAAGTGACCACGCACAGGAGTCTAAGCTGTACATCAAATATCTTGGAGTAATTCTTGCCCACAGGTTGAGCTTTAAGCAGCACCTAACATACGCTAGCCATAAAGCAGCGAAGGCTTTAACTGCATTAACCCGGATTATGATGAATACGAGAGGTCCTACGCAGGCTTGCAGGCAGCTACTTGGCCATGGACAAATAGACTTCTACCTGACCCAAGTAGTTGGTGGACATGGATGTTTTTAATCTTATCTGCATAGATTTAAGCATGAAGACGACCCGTGCTGATGCTTAGTTGAAAATGTAGAGCATATTTTCTTTGTCTGCTCTCGTTTTGAGTTCAAAAGGGAACAATTGAGTATTACGGTTGGGAAGCCAATAATGGTTAGTAACCTAGTAGACTCAGTAACCTTCACTTAGAAGAAAATTGGTCCGCTGTCACTAATATGGCAAGAATAGTAATTACTAAACTGCGCCGCGCAGATCTTCGTGAAGAGGCAATAGACCGCTCCCCCTCCTGTAAAATAATATTTAACGGTTGTCACGCGGGAGCAAAATGGGGCTGGGGTGGGTTTTTAAAGTGTGTGTCGAAATACAAGTCTCACACTTTCCGGCTTTCAATGTTTTTTGTCACCTCCATATAAACAAAAGCAAAAAATGTGTACTTATACAAGTTTAGGGGGTTCACATAGTCTCATAAACGCCACTTTAATTTTGTTGTGATAAATCAGCTCCTAAAGCTTTAACTGGGTACGAATTTTTTTTCTGGCACAGCATTGAAAATGTAAACGTTTTTCAATACTTTGAAAGCCAATTCACTGCGGAAAGCGTGACAAGATTGAAAAAAGTAAGAGGTGCATTTGCAAATCTTCGTCCCGGGTGTCAGTCCAAGCAAATGCATATTGCAATGCGAAATTTCAAACGATACGGATTTTCAACTCCAATGTTAAATCAGTTCTGATCTACGCCTGTGAAACATGGTGTCTGTTGTACAGAAGCTTCAAGAGTTCGTGAGCCGCTGCTTGAGACACATTCTACGTATCTGGTGGCCAGACAACTGGATATCTAACACCAAATGGCATCGACGATGCCATCAAAAATCAATCCCTGCTGAAGTAAGATAAAGTAAATGGAGTTGGCTTGGCCATACCCTACTGAAAGGTGGCACTGAAATCAACAGATAAGTGCAGGACTGAAACCTCCAAGGACAGCTCAGAAGAGGCAGACCTAGAGGCTTTTGGTGACGCTGCATCGAAGAGGAATACAAAGCCGTGGACAAAACAATGAGCTGGCAGCAAGTGAAAAATATATCCGGGAATCGCACAAAATGGAAAAATTCCACATTGGCCCTATGCTCCGCAACGGGGACGGAGGAATGATGATGATGACGACAGAAGCAGAAATGCTGTAAACAGAAATAATGTTAATTATTATTAAATATTACGATTTTACGGCGGCCAAAATAGCCGAATAGAATCGAATCTCTATGCATGAAACAGCATGAAAAGCAAAAAAGCAAGCCGCAAACCACAAATAGGAGGAGGAGCACGACCAAATATCTAACAGAAGTGTACGCGCCAATTATTTAGTTATATTATTACGCTTTTGCGATCAACGAACTTGCAACATCCTAAACCAATTTGCGAATCCTCTAATTAACTCTGTGTTGCAGCACACCACTACCAACGGGTACAAATTTCAATTGTGCAAGGCGAGAGATCGCTCCTACCTCAACTCTATGGTTCGGCCGTTTTGTCAACAGCTCAATTGCTTGGTAAAATCACCAACTCCGTTTGATATTATTCGTTCGTGCAATCCATTTTAACAGACTTTTGTGCTTCATTGTCCTGCGGTGTTGTCACATTGCATGTTTCTACTTTGCAGCTCAACTAACCATTCGAGCATTTCCTGCTTACAAGCAGACGACGAAGGCATGCGGCGCAGTGCAGCTCCTTGCAAGCTGTTTTACTTTTATGTAATTTTTCAAATTTCCTCGACTATTTATGGCTCCTCTCCTCCCTGCTGTCTATCTGCCTATCTGTTAGACTGTTTGCTTGCTTCTTGCTTATGTTCGATGGCTTGCTGTTTTTTCTGTTTTATAACGCTTACCGGCCTTTTATTGCTATTGTAAGCAGCATGCGTTGACAGCAAACATTTCGTAAAAAAAAAAATAAAAAAAAAAAATGCAGAAAAAGGAAAAGTAAAACTGTTGCTCCTAATAGTGCTGTCGCTTAGCAGGAGATTACATATCTGTGCCCATCGGACGAACTGGTGAGGGACACGTTGCTGTGTGTGCTGCGCAAGGCGTTGCCTTAATTGTCTCTTAATTTCATGCTGCGAAACTTACGATCCGTAATTTGTGATTTTGCGCACATTATTGACATCATCATCACCCAAACAAAGCGAAGAAGTGGAGGACAAGAGAGTAAGGAAACTGTAAAAGAGATGTAAGTATTCGCTTTTCCATGTGCATCCGCATGTCCTTGAACCAAGTGTTTGTTGATCCACTACTTGATTGTTTCTTCAAAGTCTTTGCGAAAAAAATGTGATATTTTTAGTCAGCTTGGACTTGTCGTTCCCTCATCAAGGTTAATGCATATTTGGGCACTTGGTTAACCAGCGCCATTTGTGGGTCGCACTACGCCAATAAACTCGGAGTGAAGGAATTTCCCGAGAGTATAGAAACCACAGCCCGTGCCATTAGCTGCACACGTGGTGATATGCCACTTAATTTGGTTGCTGTCGGTGGGCGCTCAATGACATTGAAGTCTCCACTGGTGCTGTAAAAATGTGGCTAATTGGAATATTTGGTCGCTACATACATATTATATGTATACATATATCGTGGTAATGACCTCAAAATGTGGAACCGGATTGTGGTAAGTCACTGTCAACATTATTTTTCTACTAAACTTGCTTGCAATTTGTAGTTGAAGCTACACTCCCTGGTTCCTAAGGCTCTATTTTATTAGTTTTTTGTCACATTGCGGTTTGCTTTTGTTTGGGATCAAATTTTTTTGTACACCCGAAAAATAACCTATGACTTCAGTTTTAGTACTGCAAGCAATTAGAATCTTCAGTTTAAAGCAAAGTTTTTCTCCACCTGTACTCTCCTCTGCATAGAAGTGCTTCCCTTTTCTCCGCTTCAGCCTGTGGGAGCGAAATGGAACACTTTCAGAAGTTTAAGCGTTAGGGGGTCTAAGGCATTAGAGATGCCAGATCCAAAATAAAAACAAGTAATAGTATAAAAATGGCAAGTATGGATTTTTGGACCTTTGCATGTTGGCAACGGCGAATATCGCAGGCGATGGACGATGAGCTGTATGAGCTTTACGACGACATAGACATAGCGCAGCGAATAAAGATCCAGCGGCTACGTTGGCTTTCATCCAATTAAGCAGAACTCAAACGAAAATTGTGAGAAAGTGAAAAGATGAATCCGCAAATTTTTCGATTACTTGAAATTAGCAGAATTTAAACTATAATGAGAACTGATTTCGTATAAAGAAGCAAAGCGAATGAGTCTGGAGGTAAACGAGGACAAAACGAAGTACCACTTGTCATCAAACAAACAATCGACGCACACGCGTATCGGCACCAACGTCGCTGTTGGCAGTTATGATTTCGAGGTTGTAAAAGACTTCGTTTATTTAGGAACCAGCATTAACACCTATAACAATGTCAGCCTTGAAATCCAACGGAGAATCTCTCTTGCCAACAAGTGCTACTTTGGACTAAGTAGGCAAATGACTAGTAAAGACCTCTTTCGGCGAACAAAATTAACTCTACAAGACTCTCATCATTCCCGTCCTAACGTATGGCTCAGAAGCGTGGACAATGACAACATTCGATGAAGCGACGCTTGGAGTGTTTGAGAGAAAGAGGAAGGTCTCGTCTACGTTGTAAAGATCAGGTGGAGAAGGACTTGGCTTCACTTGGTGTTTCCAACAGGTGCCAGTTACCCGACTAGAATTACAGTGAGGCATGCCGAAGAATCAGTTAGGCCCGAATTAGGCAGGCCTTACTGAGGCACGCCTCACTATTACCTTACCAGGCCCACGTTATGTAAGGCAAAGATTGGCATGCCAGAACAATACGAAATTTGGTTGTGGTCACGAAAATCTGTGGCAGTGTCTCACTTAGGCATAAATTGGAATCCCTAACTGATTTGTAGAAGGGCATCCGGAGTATTACCGAAGTTCGGTTTTTCGAACCTGCGCCTAATGAGGTAGATGTGTGGCGATACCTTTCGGGACTTGGGCCTAGTTTGGCTGCCTTATTTGCGCCTAATCACCGCCTTACCAAAATTTCTAGTCGGGTAGTAGAGGAAAGAACAACTTGGGCTGGCTGTTAATTTTTGAAATTAAATAAACTCATGAACAACGAGGGGTATACACAGATGAACGAACAGAAATTGTAGTCCTAATTTATAAAAAGTGGGCGTGGTTTTTATAATAATAGTATTTGAATGATTTGGCGAGCAATACGTGTAAAACAGTTGTGGCTTCTTCGAGAACCATAACAAAAACAAAGCTTGGTGAAAAATATAGAAACAAATAGTTTTCTCATCAAAATTTGCTCACAGCTTCAATGATGCAATGTATTTTATATTTTCTCTGAGAATGCAATAACGGTGAATTGTATTTTTTTCTATTTAGCTTAGAGTCTTAAGTGATTCTCAAAAAAGTTTTGTAAAGAAAAGTTGAAAAAATTTAAATTTTTTAAAATGGGAAAACGGACCTCACTTCAAAAATAGCGAAGACGTTATTTGTCATTATAAAGAGGGCAAAAGGCAACAAAAAATTGCAGAAATTGTTGATATTACTAGTTCCTCAACTGGCCACCACATTATAGAAAGGTTTCGCCACGAAAACAGGATAGAAAAAAAGGGCAGATCTACGTGATGATGCAGATAAGAGGTGGATTGTTCGCAAAGTTAAATAAAAACACGATTTAAGCGCTCCAAAATTAACGAACGAAGTCGAAAAATACTTAAGCAAGATCTGTAACCCTGAAACTGTTCATAGAGTTCTGCGCGAAGAAAATTTTCATGCAAGGACTGCCCGAAATAAGCCGTTGATTAATGCTCGTAATAGAAAACAAAGAATAGAGTTTTGCTGAGAACTTTTGAACAAATATATTTCGTTCTGGAAGTCCATTGTTTTTGCGGATGAAAGTAAATTTAACCTTTTTAAGTCTGATGAGAAGTCTTGCGTTTGGAGAAAACCTAACACCGCGTTTCAACTATGTAATTTGCGCTCTACAGTTAAACTCGGCGGGGCCAGTGTGATGATATGGGGTTGCATGCCCTATTCAAGCGTCAGAAGTTTAACATTTATTGAAGGAAACATGAATAAAGAGATGTATCTGGATCTGCTAAAAAATAATTTAGCACAGAGTGCGGATAAAATGGGCATTAGGGATTCGTTTAGTTTCTATCAAGACAACGATCCCAAACATACGTCTGGTATTGTAAGAACTTGGCTTATCTGGAACTGCCCACATGTAGTAAAGACACCTGCAGATAGTCCAGATCTCAACGTTATTGAGAATTTGTGGTCAGTGCTGGAAGATAAAATGAGACACCACAATATTTCGAATGCTTTTGATCTGAAACGGGCACTACAGGAAGACTGGGATAAAATTAGTTCCGATTATACTTATACAAAACTTGTAGAATCTATGAATTTCCAATTAAAAGCTGTTTGTTCCGAATCAAAAGGGATACCCCACTAAGTATAAGCCGTAATCATGAAATCGAAATATTAATGTGTCTATGTTTCCTGAATACTTTTACTTTAGTGCATCATTTAAGCTGTGATCTCAAAACTGAAACTGCATTATTTTAATTTGCCATATCTTACTTATGAAGAAACATTTTTTGTTATTTTTTGTAATGAAATAAAACATGTTATTTAACAATAAAAAAATATAAATAAATTATATTTGATATTTTAATAAGTTTTTTTTTTCTGCATCAAATAAGCTGTTGATTCACTGTACCTGTTGCGCCGCCTTTCAAAATATATCCGCCGCCTTCTATTCGCTACTTTGTGACAGAGCTCTGCAGTTCTTCGTTCTACCTACATACTACTGTGGGGAAAAAGTAAAATAATCCCTTCTCGATGAAATACACTTATGCCAACGATTTTTCGAATCCCCGCAACAAGCCAAATAGTCCATTTCCGGTATAGCCATCAGCACCTTCTTCGATTCAGCTTTTATCTCCTCAATCGACTCGAAACGCGTTCCCCGGAGTGGTCTCTTGAGTTTTGGGAATAGCCAGAAGTCACACGGGGCCAAATCAGGGGAATACGGTGGTTGCGGAACGATATGCGTGGAATTTTTGGCGAAATGGTCACGAAGAACGAGTGCAGTGTGAGACGGTGCATTATCGTGATGCAAAAACCAAGAGTTGTTGGGCCATGATTCTGGTCTTTTTAGACGAATTGCTTCACGTAAACGACGCATAATGCTCAAATAATATTCCTTATTAAGAGTCTGTTGACGTCGATGGTCGTCCGGAGCGCTCCAAGTCATCAACACGTTCTCGACCCTCTTTGAAGTCTTTGTACCACTTATAAACATTTTTCTGCGACATGGTTGAATCACCAAATGCCTTCTGCAACATGCTAAACGTTTCCGAAGCCGAAATTTCATTCCGCAAACAAAATTTGATGGCACTTCTCTGCTCAATCAAATCAGACAATGTAAAGATCGAAAAATGCACTCTTGGTCGTTTAGTAAACGCAAGCGTAAATATATTACTGATAATGAAATTCACATGAAAGTTGGCCCAGATGTTATTAACAGTGCTGCCAACTTATGAAAAAATAACTAGAGCGAAATTTTAATCCCGTGAAGTTTGAAAAATAAATTCGCCCACAGTAGTACATATATTTCTCTTCGTTCTAATCAAGTGTGCATATTCGCCTTCGTTCTACCTATATATGTACCTGTATTCTCCTTCGCTGTCAAAACTGTTACACTCTCACACAATTCATTTCTGTACCTGTTGAACTCATTTAATTGTCAATTGCTAGTAAATGGAGCAAAGTTCTGCCGACGTTTTTATTTTGTCTAGAAAGAACAAGTTACTACATATTGGATTTTTACTAATGATCGGGTGTTAAGCTAAGGCTTAAATAGTTAAACAATTAATTATAAAGAATTTGTAATCAAATGTCTAATAAATTTGCAGAGTTTCTACAACACACTCAAAGTACGGTTTTTTGTTTCGCACCCGGCTTCACAATACTCAGATATTGGGGTGCTGTTATTCTCAAAACTTCTTCTTCATGGACGTAGTGTCATATTCGATAGTTATTTTCTGAAAACCAGCTCCTCATGAGCTATAAAGTTAAAGTAAAACAAATGTGGTGTAATTTACCTGTACTTGCAAGTAAATTTTCGATACTTTTCCACCGACGCAGGTAGTTTCGAATGAGACAAAAAAAATACATTGTAAAGCTATGCTTCACGGAACTTTTTATTCAGAAATGTCAGTAGAACACTTCAGTCGCCGAAACAAAGTTGAAAAAATATTTAACCCGCCCTAACGTACACACCCCTAGTGCTTGAATGAAATGTACTCGTACCTAAAATATGAAATATGAAAAGGTCAGGCGAGCGGACAGCAAAAACTAAATGTGTTTTTGGTTGCTTCGCCTAAATTGCCAAATGTTGTTTTTTAATGGTGTAAACACTATTAACTCCAACGCTATACAAAAGTTTTAGGAACAACTACATTTAAAACACAAAGTACCAGTCAAATGGGCAGTACTTTGCCAAACTCCACAATTAGTCACATGCCTTTTAGTGCCATTATTGTTAGTTCAACCTTTGCAGCATTACAGTTTTCAGCAAAATTAAACGGAAAAATACAATTGAATTTGCTTAGTGGCCATATGCATGAGGTAAGAAGTCAATAAGGGGCTACGCTAAGCACAACAAGGTTACATAAGTCCGTTTCCGCCTATCCAGGCTTTGAGTTAGCGGGAAGGCGCGATTCAGGTAGCAAGGAAAATCATATACAAATACTTTGTATGCAAACAGATGCTTAGAATGCCTTTTATGCTTGCTAAGCGTATTTTTTGAACAAGCGAGATGTTGCCGTACTTGGAAATCTTGACCTTTTGCCAATACAATGCAATGTTTATGTTAACGGCAGTTAACTTTTCCCATTACATTTGTTTTCCCTTGTTTGGTACCCTGCGCGTTTAAGGTGAAAATGTTAATTCATATTTTGCTTAGAGAATGCGGTTGGAAATTCTTTTATGATTTTATGAAATATTTTCACGAGTTACCTGTGGTTCAAAGTTAATTTGTTTGAAAGCAAAAAGGCTCAGCGAAACTGACTTCATGAAGTGGTTCAATATGTGAAATTTAAGGTTTATTTAAAAATTTCTTTTTAATTTTTTTTTTTGTTTTCTTATATTAATAAAAATGTCAGTATTGTAAAAACCACTAATGCCTGATTTGATAAGGCGAACTTGGGCTCTGACTTCATTTTACCCTAATTGAATACCCCTTAAAAATGAAGTACATTAATCACACAGTGATAAGAAATGGAGGTTTATGTCTCCGCTGATGAAAACATCAAAATTAAATGAAAGTTCACACTTCCCATATCGAAATTTCAAGAGATTTTTAGCAATAGATATGGTTTTTTATATGCTTATATGTATGTTAGGGTGAGTCTAATCTCCGGGTGAGAAGACTTTTGTTCATCGTGAAAAAACGACGGTTCCATCCCCGGTATACAAAAAAAGGAGTAAAGAACGGTGCGGGTAATTTGATTGTTTGGGGATTATTTTCATCGAATGGGATTGGGCGAATACAGGGTCCGGCACTCGAAGTGTAACCAACTTCAGACCGCTCGCGCAACTGATGCACGGACATCAGCTGTTTGTTAGTTGGCTAAATGACAGTCCAGAGCGCGGAAGCATTTTGCCGAGAGAAAGCGCGAGAAAGAAAATCAGTAATGGATTTCAAATGTAATAGTGAGATTGCATTATATATTATTTGGCTGGAAAATGACAACCAGCGATTTTTCATGAGCTCGAGTACATTAAAGTAAATAAAGTTTTTGCTTATCGCCCCATTACTCGTTACAATGATACTGGTAACATCGCGAAACGTCATGGAGGTGGTTATGAAAAGACTGCACCGTCCCGTGAAATGGTTGAAAAAGTGAAGAAGCGACTTGAGCGAAATCTCCGATGATGTGCCAATCATATGGCGAAAGAACTCAAAAAATTTGATCGCCGCATACTGAAAAATGATTTCAAAGTCAAGTTTTACCAGATCGAAAAGGTGCATGATCTCACACCAAAGCAACAACAAGTTGGACTTGAGAGAGCGAAGGAGTTGATTCGTTTGGCCAAAAGGGGTTAATTTCACGAAAATGGGAGGAGGACCTCACTGCTCACTTGAAAAGAAGAACATTATTTGAGACCTTGGAACCTTTGGGAAGAACATTATTTTGGGACAAAATGTGCAGAATTACTTAGTTGTAAAATGGAATAAAATGCCATCAAATTAGCATAGACAAAAGTATGCTTAAAAGAATGAAAGTTCGAAAGGCACCTGCGCGAAAGGCTACATTTCAGCAGGACAAGGCCATTGTTAAGAAAGGTAAGCGTTACACACCCACGCGATAACGCTGAAAATAAATTATGAATTTAGTCTGAATATTTTCAATAATTTACATGGGCGTGTAAGCAGAAAAAAGCCGCAGCTGCCGAAAAAAGTATGAAGGCACGTCTGTCTTTCTTAAATGCCTATAGAAGCGAAAACATAAAATTCTGGAATAGAATGGTTTTTACAGATGAAACTAAAATTAATATTATAGCTCCTGGTATACAAAAAAAGGAGTAAAACACGGTGCGGGTAACATGAATGTTTGGGGATAATTTTTCTCGAACGTAATTGGGCTAATAGTAAGAATAAATGGCTATAAGGATAAGTTTGCTTATCTTGATATTCTCAAAAATGCGTTGGAGTCGTATTTCTTCGAATCCGAGCCACTAAACTGGTTATTCATGGATGATAACGACACCAAGCATATAGCAAAAGTGGTGAAAAAACGGCTTTTCAAAGAAAAAATTGCAGTTCCGGATTAACCAGCACAAAGCCTATACCTTAACCCCACTGAAAGTCTGTGGAATGATAATAAAGTTAAGGTTGGCCAAAATGCCAATGAACTATGGCAAGGAGTACTACTTCTTTGGAGTCCTTTGGAGAGGTGCCAAAAGCAAATAGAAAGTTTACCTCGCAGTTGTGCTGCAGTTGATGGTCAACAAAATAGTAATCAGGTAGGAAATTAACAAACAAATTTAGCCAATTTGAAATAACTAATTTCTGTTTTTCTTGTTGATCGGTAAAAATGCGCCATTTCAGTGTGCAGTTCAAAATGTAATAAATTCCGATTTTTCGAGCTCTTTATCCTCCATATGGGTAGCGCATTATTTTTTTGGCGAGTGTTTTTTCTTGTTTTTTTTTTTTGAGAAAAAATAATAGATTTGTGCAAAAATAACTGTTCTACTAGATCATCCAGTAAAAATAATCATATTTAAGTTATTTTGGCGAAGTGCGCCATTTCTCGGTCCACAGCTGCATAGATAAAATTTCTTTTTATTTATTCGAGTTATGCTAAACTGGGTGAAAGATTAATGAAGGATTAAAAAGATTTATCAGTTTTATAAATAAATGCAGTAAGAAATCGGTATGGTTGTTGTTGTTGTTGTTGTTTTAATAGTAATAGAATCCCCGTCAATGTAGCGTATATCACCGGTCGTTCTCGGCTGGCTCATCTAAAGGTAGGCCCAGGAAACAAGCTGTTTCGACGGGTTGGGTCCAGAGGGAGAGGGGTGTTAGATGAGTAGGCTTAAGGGGGCATGTGAAGAGGTTAGTGTCGTGCGGGGTACCTTCACATGCCGGACACATGTTTGGTATATCGGGGTCAATTCTGGATAAGTAGGAGTTTAACCTGCTACAGTATCCATAACGTAATTGTGCCAGTGTTACACGTATCTCACGGGGAAGCTGAAGCTCTTCATCTCCAATAGGTGGTGGTTGGTCTCCGATTACGGCCTGTGAATGGGAGCTTAAGAAGACGGTGACGGTCTCCCGGTGAATGTCGTTTATTGACTGTCTAAATACTGTCTGGTCCAGTAGATTTCTGTCAGTTTTGTCCTGGATCTCGTCGGTATAGTTTCAAAGGTATCTCTTGACGCGCCTAGGAGGCGGCTCTGGCTCAAGCAGGTGTCTGCAAGGGTGAAACCTGGAGGCACTGCTTCCTGAGCAGTTTATTGTGCTCCACTACAGGGAGCATTTGTGCCTCGTTGTAAAGGTGTTGAATAGGGGGCATCAGGAGGCAACCGGCCGCTGTCCGAATGGCAGTATTTTGGCATGTCTGTAGGTTTATCCACTGCGTGTCACTAGTTCCAGGCGATCAGACAGGTGCAGCATAGTTTAGAACTGGCCGACCAATTGCCTTAAATGTCGATAGCAACAGTTTTTTGTCTTTGCCCCAAGTGCTGCCGGCATGCGACTTGAGGAAATTGTTGCGATTTTGGACTTTAGTGGCAATTGCGGTTGTATGCGTTGAGAAGGAGAGCAAACTGTCAAAGGTCACGCCCAAAATTTTGGGATTGTTTAGCGTCGGAATTGGCGGGTCATCGACTTTTACCCTGAGGGACAGTTTGACCTCCTTTGTCCAGGTGGTTAAGAGGGTCGCCGTGGATTTAGCGGGGGAAAGTTGGAGTTTTCTCGCAGTGAAGCAGCGAGAAAGGTCGGTGAGGTAGCTGTTCACTTTGGAGCACAGACCATCAATGTCATTGCCTGACGCCATTATCGTGCAAAATCATTCCCATGGCAGGTGGTTCTACGTTTCCGAAATGACTCGGGTTTTTCCCGACCAAGGGCTGCCGCCCCAGTAAACTAGCCCTGGCTAGTGAACAGTATATCAAATCAGTATGGTTCCTTGCTGTGGTGGCTGGTAGTAGAAATACGCCCGCAAACCAACGGCTAAACCAAATCCAGAAGAAGGAAGAAGTATTTTAGCTTACCAAGCACGAAGCTGTGGTGCTTATGTAGCCTATTACCGAAAACACTTCCAGATTTTCCAAGCGATTATAAAGATTAAGCAATTCATCTCATTACATATCAAAATCGAACATATCCTCATCCGGCACCCAAACGTATTCAACTTTTCAATTAAAAAACCTTAATTTAACACTCAAAAATGCTCATCAAAGCAACGCGCGCCACACATATGTGTGCATGTTTGTGTGCGTCAACGTCGTCATAGGTCTACATTTAATTTTGCTGTCAACACCTAAGCATGTAATCGCTTTGATCATGAAACCATCATTATTGACATTAACGCGATAATCGAGATCATTATCGGCCAACGAGGTGATCAACAACACGAAACGATCGACAACTAAGCACGTATGTATGTATGCGCATATACGTACATACATACGGACTTGAAACTACAAAATGAAGCGCCATGTGGCGCATGCACGGCGAAGAAAAATAAATGGTCGTAAGTGTTCGAAAAGTGGGCCAGAAGAAGGGGAGCGAAAAGGTGGACGAAGAAAGTGTTGAAGGAGATCGAATTTTCTTGGGCAGTTAATGTCAAATTATGACAAGGCGCCTTGTCATATTGGCGGCTAATGGTTTGTCATAGTGCGCCATCAACGATGATGCTCCAAGTCGAAAGTACCAAAAAAAAACACAACAAGAAACCTCAACGTGACACTTTGAAGAATGTGGAGCGTGCGCTTGTCAGCATTGCGGCGACACAGATTGGACATCAGACACGCCATGTGATGGTATGCATTTTTCTCCCCTTTTTGGGCAAAATATGCATGCATATGCACACGCACGTATACACACTCATACCATATGTATGAAGATCGAAAAGTGTGTTGTCATTGAATATGGAGCGGCTATTGTTGTTGTATGTTGGCTCTCACGAAAGTCATTGCTTTGATGATTATGCTATTAGTTGATGTCGTACATAGTTGCTGTTTTTCTTGTAACACCACTATGCTGGATGCTGTGTGTATTGAAATTCGATACATTGTTGAGAGGAAACATATGCAATGCTCTCCATGTACGGTTCCCCGCCTGCTGCCGCCGCTGTCACCGCCTAAACCAGCATATTTTAAGTATATCAAATGATAAATTCAACTTGGCTTGCCATGCAATGCCCCACCTACCTATCTACTCCACTATTTGTGTTATAATATTTGCTGTGTTTTTGTTTTAGCTGCGAAGTGAGCGTGTTCAAAAGTCGGTTAATTACAAAACTAAAATGCAAGAAAAAAAACGAAACAAAAACAATTATGAAAAATTTGAGAAATACTGCAAATGGAAAAAAATGCAATAAAGCCACGGCTGTCCTTGTAACTGTGCTGGCTGTGTTGCCACTTGTTTCACGCTGTCTATTTGCATGCCATACCTGCGTACGTATTCATGTAAATATTGTTGTTGGCAATCATGTGTGTATGTACAAGTGTCTGTTGTCTGTCTGTTGTAGTTGCGTGTGCGTTGTTGTGGAAGCGAATTAGAAAAACACTTTTCTCAAATTTCAACGTCAACAAGACGCAAAGATCAAAGCCGCCTACCGCCGCTAGCAGCAGTCGCTCTTCATCGCTGGTAATTGGATTTTCTATTTTCTGGGGCGAAGGCTACGCAGAGATGTATGTACGTGTATGTACATATGTATGTTAGCAACGAAGCAAAAATATTTGGTTGTAAAAACACGTGGAAAATGTCACTGCTGCATGTAAATATTTTATAGTTTATAAATGTACAACAACACTTCACCGTGCAAGTGTCCTTATTGTGTTTTCACATTCTCTGTCTCTATTTGTTTTAAAATTTACATAAATATACGATTCGAAGTTAATTACTATCAAGAGGCTCCTGATTTGGGTATATTTCATAGCAAACCCTTCGAAAAATAGGCAAAGCAGTTTACTTAAGACAAAGTGGGATGGACATTTTTTAAAATTTCCAGCTCTTTCAAAATGTTTTTTCAAACACGTCTAGAAAATGGCTGTGTATGATTTGTGAGAAATATTTTTTATTCTTTTAACTCAAATTGAACGTTTTCAAAAAGTTTTCATCGGCTTTGCTCTACGTTCCCCTCGTTTTCATGACCCCTCATTATACGAGGGGTGCCTTGTATATGACGGGATTTGGCAACCCTGGTGTTGCAATCTGGTAACTGACAGCTGTATCGCAAAGTTTGAAATTTTTTTGCTTTTACGTACTCAAAACGTTTTGAAATACCAGCGCTATTTGTGTTGTTTACAGTAACTTAAAAGATTCATCTCGGTCCAAAAATGGAATTAAATCGTGAACATTTTCGTGCGATTATTTTTTACAACTTTCGACGTGGATTAACTCAGCAACATTGCATGGATGAACTTAATTCATTTTTTGGCGATGAAGCTCCATCAAGGACCAGTGTTTATCGATAGTATGGTGAATTCAATCGTGGTCGTAGTTCACTCCAAGACGAATTTCGTGAAGGTCGTCCAAAATCAATTGTTGTTCCGAAAACCATTGATGCTGTGCGCGAACTGATATTGCAAGATCGTCCTGTGACCTATGGTGAGATTGAGACAATCTTAGGCATTAGTGGGACCAGCATACATTCAATATTGCATAAACATTTGACTGTCAAAAAAATTTGTTCGCGTTGGATCCCACACAATTTGTCAATCGCTCAAAAAAAGGCTCGTGTCGATTGGTCGAAGGAAATGCTCAAAAAATACGATCGCGGGACTTCGAAACACGTCTATGACATCGTGACAGGTGATGAATCATGGATTTACGCGTATGAGCCCGAAAGTAAACAGCAGTCGACTGTATGGGTGTTTCAAGATGAGCCAAATCCATCAAAAGTTGTTCGCGCACGAAGCACTTCCAAGCAAATAGTCGCCTGTTTTTTCGGAAAAACTGGACATGTCGCAACCGTACCACTAGAACAACGCAGAACAGTAAATTCTGAGTGGTACACAACCATTTGTTTGCCAGTTGTCTTCCAAGAAATTAGGAAAACCAATCGCCAAAGACGGATCACTCTTCACCAGGACAATGCGAGCTCTCACACATCGGCTCAAACAACTGCATTTTTGAGCACCCAAAACATCGAATTAATGGGTCATCCGCCGTATAGTCCTGACTTGGCACCGAATGACTTCTTTTTATTCCTGTACGTAAAAAACAAACTGAGAGGTCAACGTTTTTCGACACCTGAAGAAGCGGTTGCGGCATTCAGAATGCATGTTTTGGAGGTACCTCATTCAGAGTGGCAAAAGTGCTTCGACAATTGGTTCAAACACATGCAAAAGTGTATAGATCTTCATGGAGAATATTTTGAAAAATAATAAAGTGATGTTCGATGATTAAAATTTGTTTTTGTTCTCTAATCCCGACATATAAAAGGCACCCCTCGTATTTTAGAAACCTGCTTCTCAATTGGAAGTCTCTGCAGTCTCGGTGACCTACTTTGTCTTTGCATTTCGTGTTTGAAATTATTTAAGGTGTGGTAGATTGCCCCTCCATTCAGGAGCGAATCTGTCGTAAGGGGTTAGGGGTAGTCAAAGGCCCGAAAAAATGATGATTTTGAATAATTCTTGATTTGCTGGTCAATTGCTTTATTTAACAAAAATAAAAACATAGGATTAACACATCATGTTTCGACTTGACTTTAGCAAAAATTTCAGAAAAAAGAAATTAATTGTAACGGTTATCGCTGTTTGTGTGGAGCCCGTTTCTCTAGAAGTCCCTTGCGGTGATCATCACAAGTCCTTGGAGATTCATCTAAAATCAATCGGACAAGAGAAATTAGTTTTTATAATAATAATTATAAAATTAACAATATGCCGGCCTCAGGAAATATTTTTCAGATTTTCGAGAAAAAATCGACAATTAATTCTTTAAAAAAATAGAAATTTTGAAAAAAGTCCTTCGATCAGGCACGAGTTTTTTATGTTTTTCTAAAGCAGTATAAATTTTATTGAAATCTGCCAAGGGTCTTAAAGTTACAGTGATCACCAGTTCAAAAATCATATATAGTTTTGCTACCGCCCGAGGAGCGCCCGAGCGCCCTTTGTTAATTGTTGAATAACTCGAAAAGTATTTGTCGGATTCACTTCAAATTTTCATACAATAGTTTTAAGATATTTTACTTTAAGAAAATGCAAAAAAAAATCAAATTTTTTTAAAATTCTGACTACCACCAACCCCTTAAGATCAATTCTTAGCTTGTTTTATGACTTTTCACCTCTTCGGTGGATCGAATTATCTAATTACCCATTTATCCGCAGAAATAAAGTACCAAGACTTATGAATTCTTCTCTACATTTCTTCCCTATTTGTGCCTTTGAAAGACCCGATTATTCTTTTTAGTTCTGCCCAAAGATGCTGAATTGAGTTTAAGTCCGGAGACTATAACGGCCATTCTTAAATATTCACTTCCTTTTTTTTTAAACTGCACACATTTAATTTTTTATCCAAAATATTACACCCACTTTTTCTTTCGATGAGCATCCCGACATCATTACTAATTTGCCTCTGTTCTTTACCTTTAGTATATCTGGGATCAAATGCGTTTGAGTTCATCCTCATGGTGCTGGATTCCTCATGGTACAATGGTACACCCACGCTAGGTCCGAGCGGACCTTTTTCCACTCATATTCCCTCATGGGATCAGTGGACGGGGTGTTTGGCGGCAAGACATGGCAAACATATGTATTCACGGATGGCTCGAAGTTGGACGGAAGGGTTGGTGTGGGAGTATTCTGTAAGGAGCTCCCCATCAAGCTTAAGTTCAGACTTCCGGACCACTGTAGTGCTTTCCAAGCGGAGGTAGCCGCAATTAAGGAAGCAGTGGATTGGTTGCTTACTTCGGTAATTACCGTTAAGGATAGCCAAGCGGTAATTAGGGCCTTGCGCTCGTTGTTTGTGCGTTCGTGATTGGTCGGGGAATGTGTGACCTCTCTCCCGTTTGCATCCAAATACTTCGATATCAGGTTCATTTGGGTCCCCGGTCACAGCGGCATAGAGAGAAACTGCTGGGCTGATGAGATGGCTAGATAGGCAAGGTCGAGAGATCCTTCTGGTTTTGCTATCGATTACGGAGCGCCCGAGCGCCTTTTGTTAATTGTTGAATAACTTGAAAAGTATTTGTCGGATTCACTTTAAATTTTAACACAATATTTTTAACATATTATATTTTAAGAAAATGCAAAAAAAAACAAAATCCAATTTTTTGAAAATTTTGACTACCCGTAACCCCTGCCGGCTGAGCTATTCAAACATGGCGGCGAGGAGCTGGTAAGGTGCATGCATCAGCTTCTATGCAAAATATGGTCGGATGAAAGCATGCCTGCCGATTGGAATTTAAGTGTGCTCTGCCCAATCCATAAGAAGGGCGATCCTGCAATTTGTGCCAATTACCGCGGGATTAGTCTTCTAAATATCGCCTATAAGGTTCTAGCGAGCGTATTGTGTGAAAGGCTGAAGCCCACCGTCAACCAACTGATTGGACCTTATCAGTGTGGCTTCAGACCTGGAAAGTCCACCATTGACCAAATATTCTCAATACGCCAAATCCTGGAAAAGACCCATGAAAGGAGAATCGACACACACCATCTTTTCGTCGACTTCAAAGCTGCATTCGACAGTACGGAAAGGAGTTACCTGTATGCCGCGATGTCTGAATTTGGTATCCCCGCAAAACTAATACGGCTATGTAAGATGACGTTGCTCAACACCAGCAGCGCCGTCAGAATTGGGAAGGACCTCTCCGAGCCGTTTGATACCAAACGAGGTTTCAGACAGGGTGACTCGCTGTCGTGTGACTTCTTTAACCTGATGTTGGAGAGCATCGTACGAGCCGCAGAACTTAATCGCTCAGGCACAATTTTTTATAAGAGCGTACAATTGCTGGCGTATGCCGATGATATTGACATCATCGGCCTTAACAACCGCGCTGTTAGTTCTGCCTTCTCCAAACTGGATAAAGAGGCAAAGCGAATGGGTTTGGTGGTGAACGAGGACAAAACGAAGTACCTCCTGTCTTCAAACAAACAGTCGGCGCACTCGCGTATCGGCACCCACGTCACTGTTGACAGTTATAATTTTGAGGTTGTAAAAGACTTCGTGTATTTAGGAACCAGCATTAACACCGATAACAATGTCAGCCTTGAAATCCAACGTAGAATCTCTCTTGCCAACAAGTGCTACTTTGGACTAAGTAGGCAATTGAGCAGTAAAGTCCTCTCTCGACGAACAAAACTAACACTCTACAAGACTCTCATCATGCCCGTCCTAACGTATGGCGCAGAAGCTTGGACGATGACAACATCCGATGAAGCGACGCTTGGAGTGTTCGAGAGAAAGATTCTGCGTAAGATTTTTGGACCTTTGCACGTTGGCAACAGCGAATATCGTAGACGATGGAACGATGAGCTGTATGAGCTTTACGACGACATAGACATAGCGCAGCGAATAAAGATCCAGCGGCTTCGTTGGCTGGGTCATGTCGTCCGAATGGATACAAACGCTCCGGCTTTGAAAGTATTCGATGCGGTACCAGCTGGTGGTAGCAGAGGAAGAGGAAGGCCTCCTCTGCGTTGGAAAGATCAGGTGGAGAAGGACTTGGCTTCACTTGGTGTGTCCAATTGGCGCCGGTTAGCACGAGAGAGAAACGACTGGCGCGCTTTGTTAATCTCGGCCAAAATCGCGTAAGCGGTTATCGCGCCAATTAAGAAGAAGAACCCCTTAATACTCCTTCTAGAGCGCTTCGTTATTTGGAGTTTTTCCCATAATGGCTTTATAAGAACTGAGTCATGAGAGCTCTGATCAAATTCAATACTATTTTCTAATTTTTTGTGATGGACTTTGCTTCTTCTAAATTTCACTCTTTTATTAAATTTCTTAAAAAGTAGCACTCTTTTTAATTTCATGTATAGCCGATGGCGAAATTCTGATATCTTGCAAAAAATACCATTACATTTTCCGCTGTAGCCATAAAACACGACAGAAGTAATTACCAAAAAAATGGTTTCCCAGTGACTCGAAGCATTTTCTTCGAAGAGCGAAGCATTCGCTCAGGAAACGCTGAATGGACCCTACCTATTTCTTTTTTCTCCACCTGATTTAGATGCCATTATGGAGAGCATCGTATCGTTATGGTGAGCTTTCTCGTTGGAAACGGTATTCTCACTTTGAGGGTTTTTTTCATTTTGAGTTGTTTTCATTTTGAGTTTTTTGTTCCTCGTGTGCTGGCCAATGCGAAGGAAATGACTCTCGCACTCTCAACAATCAGCAACTCAAAAGTGCCTTATGCGTGGAATCGGTACATCAAGTCCAGCCACATACACCCTTCCTCATGCACTCGTCCACTTCCGCATTTACCGATACACCAACTGTACAGACTGACAGTATGCGGTCGAAGGCATTGTAAGAGCATTCGATATTGTTGAGCACATTTCGAGTTAGTTGTTATCGTTCCTCGAGCTGAACTCCAAGGATGATAGATACCAGGTTTGCTCGTTAGGTATGGTGAAAAATAAAATGTTTGAGCGGAACTTTGGATTCTAAATCATTCGTTTTGTGTTTCATAAAATTTAGCTTTAGCTTAGTGAAACACAAAACGGACGACGTCGGCATATCTGTCAAATTCGCTCAGAGCCGAATAACGGTGTGCTAAGTAGTACACCTCTAAAAATCGTTTCCCCATGGCTTAATTGTCTACAAAGAAAAGTAGTTTTGAAGGGGGAAATCTGTATCTAAACTCTTCCAAGTGGGAGTTGCTGACTAAAGGTATGGTATCCCGCTCCACTGCGTATTTTTAAAACGCCTGTATAGATCAAAATTTGTTCAGCGCTGAGAAGGATAACAGATGCTTGGAACATCTTTTATGGGCACGAATATTGTCGCCTGTGTTGAGCGGGTGAAAAATTTTAAGAACAGTCTGTCCAAGCTATACTATGTACGAGTATAAGTAATGCAACCTGATTCGAGTTCAATAGCATATACGATTATAATATTAATTCCAGGATTAAATATTTGCTTTGCGTGTTAGCCGCACAAATTGGGTTTTCTCGAATTGAAGCCATTGTTTTGAAGTTATACTCTAACCGCTACCTCGGAAAATAAAACTCCTCAAACAAAGGCACACACTTTTTCTATACATACATATTTCTATTGTTTTTTGTGTTTTTTTTTTAGAAATTCATGTCGATCGTCACAGCGTCTTTTCATTGTTTATTGTGCGCTTTTTGACTTTCTGATTGCCCAACATAGGAATTTTTGCAGCCGAAATGATTGTATGAATGTATGCGTTCGCTCGTACATACGTAAGTCCTTTCCTGCCTTTGAGTATACATATGTACCAGCAAAATGTACATATGTATATACATACACGTGTACGTTCATATGTACGTATGCAGGACTTTTATTTAACATTTCCCTTACAAATGGCTTTACGCGTGTTGATTGTTTGCTTTTTGTTGTCCTCTATTGCGTTCGGCTTGTTCTGTTGTTGTTTTTTCTGGGCAGCGCTTGGTCGCTACCACGTTACGTTCGCACGGCACAGGGATCAAACTGCATACATACATACATACATGCACATACGCGTATAGTTGGCGTTATTTGCCGCCAATAGGCAAAAGGACAAATCAAAATGCCCCGCAGTGCGGTAATAACAGTTCACCTTTCAGTTTTCTCCTTTCGGCGATCATCAATACCCCGCCATACACAATACAATGCCAGCGGCACGGAGGTGATGATGCTTTTATGGTTGGCATTTTGCAGCCGCTTGTCACAGCCACACATTGTCATATGGACTAAGTTACCAATCTAATTGAGACATCCTGTTTTTGTGATTTTGCGGCAAATACACAAACCAAAAGCAAATAGAGATGCACATACACACACACACACATGCATACTGAATAAGAAATATCAAGATGCATTCATTGTCGCATTTATTAGCCGGCTGTTGATTTCATTTTTGGCCAGGCTTTGTTGCCAATAACACTTTGAAAAAGTCAGAAGTCAGCAGTCAGCACTCAGCTATCGTCCAACGCACGTTCTTCTTTCTTCCATTTTGTTATCTTTTGGGCTACTCGAACAATACCAATCAAAGGAGCCGCTTTAAGGCGGCATTTGTGACATTTCTTTTGCGCGTAGTGTAGAAGCTGTTGCCGCCAACAACTTTATCCTGCCTACAAGTCGCCACAATGCAATGACATTTGGAAATGGAATGAAAAAAACGAGGAGAAAAAAATCGCCAGATTAGCAAGGAATCACGTTGCAGGTGAAAATCTTGTTAATGCCGCGCTGGCGGCGGCCAAGTAGTAGGTGAAGAGATTAGTTGGAAATGTCATCATTTGGTTGGTGTCAACATTTGTAATTGAATTATTAACTGGTATTAATACGAATTTGACGTAAGCTGCATTTTGAAATATTCTTGGAAAATGCAAAAGGCCGCAGTGGCATCTTATATGCACTCGTATTTTTAGGTTGACGACATTTATGTATTTTGGGCGGATTAGTGTGATGTCAGGTGTTTTTGGAGAGGGAGTGTGTGGGGTGTAATTGTTGTTTTTTTTAAGTCCCAATAGTGGCACTGAGTTGTATAGTAAAACCACCTTTAGTAAACAGGTGACAAAAATTCTAATTGTAGTGGGACTTTCCCTCTTGTAGTTTCCTACTATTTTGGAACAAACCTGCGCGATTGACAATAAAATAGCTCACAAAAATATTCGCCGAAACATTACAAAAACACAGGAGTTCTCTTCCAATTAAAGTATACGCAGAGTAAAAGAGGCGGCAGAAGATTACCTGGCTGGGACCATCATCATCTAGCTACTCATGTCAAAGAGAAATGGAAGAGTAAAAAAGTAAATTTCTTGCTCTTTTAGCCATTGGACCCCTTTTTATTAAATATCTCGAATTTCCTTCAGTAGTTGGAAGTAGTTAGGTAGGGGAAATGGTTGAAGTACCATTTTGACACTTCCCAAGTAGCACTAAGTAGCACTACAGCCAACCAGAGTTGTTGATGTAATGGAGCAGATTGATGGTATTTAGATTGGAGCACTGCCCCCGGCTTGCGGAGAAAGGCGCACCCACTAACCTTAATCGTCTAGCTGCCAAACACGGACATTTACAGAGGCACTGCTCAATAGTCTCCTTCACTCAGCTTCTGCAATGGAGATTTAATGGTAAAGCCAACTTTTCTGCATGAGTGCCGATCATCCAATGAGCGGTAAATACAGCAACGAGTATGGAAATTGAATGACGTGGAGTCTCAAGGACTTTCTGCGTCGTCCTGCGTTTATTGTACTGGGGCCAAAAGGTTTTCGAAACGGCACACGAAGAAATGGAGCTCCATCAGTGCTGCGCTTTGCTGAGAAATAAGTTACAGTCTGTGCCAGAAAAAAGGAAACGCGATTATTCATGAAGTAAAGGGTGGTTAAGTTTCAAGGGCCGGTGTTGATTTTGAATAAAATATTGTTTTTTTAGTAAATTATTGTCATTTCTTTTTATCATGATAATATTGGTATAGCTCAATTACGTATGGAACAAAATATCGGCCAAATGGCCGCCACACCTCCACCCGATGGTCCAAATTTTCGATGACGCTGAGGCATAATTGAGGTTCTATGCCGTTAATGTGCCGAATTATCTCATCCTTTAGCTCTTGAATTGTTGCTGGCTTATCGACGTATACCTTTTCTTTCAAATAACCCAAAAAGAAAGAAGTCCATCGGTGTCAAATCACATGATCTTGGCGGCCAATTGACTTCCCCGCGACGTGAGATTATTCGGCCATCAAATTTTTCGCGCAAAAGAGCCATTGTTTCATTAGCAGTGTGACCGTGGTACCATCCTGTTGGTACCGTCCTGTTGAAACCACATATCGTCCACATCCATGTCTTCCAATTCGGGCCATAAAAAGTTCGTTATCATCTCATGATTGCGAACACTATTCACAATAACTGCCTGACCGGCCTAATTTTGAAAGAAATACGGCCCAATGATGCCGCCGGCTCATAAGCCGCACCAAACAGTCACTCTTTGAGGGTGCATTGGTTTTTCGGCAATCACTCTTGGACTATCATTCGCCCAAATGTGGCAATTCTGCTTATTGACGAATCCACTGAGGTGAAAATGTACCTCATCACTGAAGATGATTTTCTTCGATATGCATTTTGATTTGAACGCCCGTTTTCATAATAAACCTGAATAACTTTATCGCGTTGCTCGATTGTGTATCTTTCCATGATTCAAATTGAGTTAGTCTGAAATTGAAAAAAGTCAAATGAAAAGCAGAAAAAACTTGATGTTTAGGTGTGGTTCACATTCAACATCGGCCTTTAAAATTTAATCACCCTTTATAAAATATAAATATATATTTAAAATTTAATTAACATAAAGATTTGTACAAAACCACGAGTCGCAATTACTCAGTAAACCGTGTAGTCTCCATCGTTGTCGAGTATAGCATGGCATCTTCTTCATGCTTTGAATCAGCTTTTCTGCGTAGCTCGTCGACAAACAGGCCTAGATTTTGAGAGTGGCTTTAAATCATGGACTGGTCTTCCAGCAAGATGCGTTTTTATAGTTTCCCACACATTTTCAATGAGGTTGGCGTCTGGGGACTGGGAAAGCCAGTCCTATACTGTGACGCCACTTTCTTGTTTTGTTGTTTCTCAATGTCTTTTTCTGAGAGCAGTGGTTTTGATGATGTGGGACGGTGGAATATGTTCGCCTCCTTCAGTCGACGTTCGATGGTGTTGATCTCACATCTATTCCCTTTTTAGTTAGAATTGTGCGTACTTGACGTAGTCACAAAGAAGGGTCCCGCTTAAAAAGTTGGATAATCACTTTATCCTGCATTTTTATCGTCAATCGCTTCAAACCGCGCTCGGAAAGTCATTAACATTTTTGTACACTTTATGCCTCTGATTCCACATCACAATAAACTTTTTGCAGCCGTGGCGTAAGATAATTTTGGCCCTTTGCGGATGCGTGCATGAAAATACTGCCTCAAAAGGGCTCGCGTACATCTCACTTATTTTGGTTTGGTTACGTTTACGGGAAAGTTTCGAACGACACTAACCTGAGTTAGCACTGGCGTCATAACCTTTGAGTGGGACTATTAGGCAGCAAAAAGTAGAACGAAATATATCTTGAAGTTACAAGAAAAAAACCGGTTATTTTCTTCTGACACAGACTGCATGCAATTCGCCTTTAACAACAGTCAGGGAGATGCCGATGAGAGGTTTAAAACTTAAGAAATATTAGAGTTCTACCATTTCTTGATATAAGGGGTTAGGGGTGGTCAGAATTAAAAAAAAAAATGGATTTTTTTGCATTTTCTTAAAGTATAATATCTTAAAAATATTGTGTGAAAATTTAAAGTAATTCCGACAAATACTTTTCGAGTTATTCAAGAATTAACAAAGGGCGCTCGGTCGATAGCAAAACTTTAAATGCGTTTTTCTCAAAACTATGTTTTTTGAAAACTCAAAACTATGTTTTTTCAAAAACCGCTTGGTAGATTTGAGTAAAATGTATACTGGTTTAGGAAAACATAAAGAACTCGTGCCTCATCTAATGATTATTTTTTATTTTTAATTTCGATTTTTTTTAACAATTAATTCTCGGGTTTTTCTCGAAAATCTGAAAAATATTTCCTGAGGCTGCCATATTGTTAATTTTGAAAAATCAGGTACAAGATTATCTATTAATAAAACCAATTTCTATTCTCCGACTGATTTTACATGAATCTCCAAGGACTTGGGATGATCACCGGAAGGGGCTTCAGGAGAAACGGGTTCCACACAAATAACGATAACTTTTACAATTATTAATTTTTTTTTTTGAAATTTTGCTAAAGTCAAGTCAAAACACGATTTTTTTTGTAATAGAAAGCAACTGACTAGCAAAAACAATTATTGAAAATAATAATTTTTTCCGGCCTCTGACTACCCCTGACCCCATAATGGATTAATTAAGAAGTAGTCCATCAGAATTGCTATGGCATCCATATGTTTTGCTGAAATTCTCGCTTCTACACAGATTCCAACGTTTCCAATTCGATTCAGCTACATCTGAATATCCTGCCAATAAAAAAGTGTCCCTTTCCATAAACCAATTTTTTATGATCATTTTGTGCATAAAAATATTTTCACTTCGTAAACGTTGTATTATCCTGTTGATTGAGTTCTTTCAACTTACAACTCGGCTATCAATCCTTATATCCTTTTCAACACAAAAAACCATTTACAACAACAACCGAATCGCCATGTGCAAACGTTTCAATACAAACAACGTCAACAGCAAGAAATAAAACAGTCAAAAAATTCGAGAATAATAGAAAAAGAAATAGGAATAGAATAGGAACATAAGAGAAATGATTAGGATGTCTAACTGGTGGATTGAATCAATTCGTCACACAGATTGCGATACATTAAAAGTGATCATTTGACAGCAGGACGAAAATATTTTCATCCATTGTGTACATACAGTAAAATGCCAGAATGCAGCCAGGACACCCCCAATGCGTAGCCAATCGCAAAAGCAAATGGATAAGGGCACAATGCACGAGGAGCATTGAATGAGACGAAGTTTATGATCAAATCGGTAGGAGAGTTGAGCATTTTTTGGTTGGACTTTTTTTGTGTTTTGAAACCAAAGCGAGGCTATGCCTTTGAGATGATGACATCAAGTTTGAATGTTGAAAAAGGGTAGCATAAAGAATAAGTAGTTATGTGTATAAAAAGAATTGAAGTCGCGATATGGGATTTAGGAAAATCTGCATTTGGCAAAAAATAATAAATTAAAAAACTAAGAAAGGTAAAGAGTTGTATAAGGAGTTACATACGTCCAGCAGCGCAAAAAATGCGCTAAAAAGAAAACTGTTTTTAGAAGGGATAACAATAGAAATAAAAATATAAAAAAAATGTTGTACATTATTTATTAGTACTTAAACTTAATAAAAAGCACTTTATTTCAATTGTTTTTTTTTTCTTTAAAAAAATTAGTATCTATATAAAAAATTACGTGACCCAAAGTACAATGAAAAAAAAGTTGCTCCACGGTCTGCTGAAATGTTGATGGATCTGTAAAAAGTAAAAATATTCTTGTAAAATAAAATTATGGTAATAGTTTGTCGAGCCGGATTTTTGAATTTCGAAAAATTTTGCAATTTACCCAATTTCAAAACTACCAAGATACCAAATTTCAATCCCTCAAAACTAAACGGCGTTAGTCTTACGCTAACCCAACAGGCAAAATATCTAGGTGTTATCTTAAATCCCAAACTCAGCTGGAGGTCCAACGTAGAGTACAGGGTAAAGAAAGCGAATATATGTAGCACTTTACACGTGTAAGAGAATGTTGGGTAAAAAATGGGGTCTCCAACCAAAACTCTCCAATTGATCCTACACAGCCATTGTAAGGCCAATACTAACATATGCGGCACTAGTCTAGTGGCTCGCTACAGAAAAGAAATACAACCAAACCAAGCTGAAGAAGATACAAAGAACAGCGTAGATCTTAACTACGGGAGCGCTTAGCACCAGTCCTACTGAAGCGCTCAATGTACCAACTTATCTATTAACATTAGACTTAGACATAAAAACAATCGCTACTTGCAGCGCGGTGAGACTCAGAGGCATAGGAAGCTAGACATAAAGGTCGTACGGTCACAGCAAGATCCTCGTGCCGAGACCCTCGCAGATCAAAAACTGATCAGACAGACAGTCACCGAACTTAACTTCAAAGAAGACTTTACGATACGTTCTCCACTGAGAGCCGAATGGAGCAAAGGGAAGGTGATTGGAAGATATATATATATAATTCGCGCGTACACCCTTTTTAGGTGTTTGGCCGAGCTCCTCCTTCTATTTGTGGTGTGCGTCTTGATGTTTTTCCACAAATTGAGGGACCTACAGTTTCAAGCCGACTCCGAACGGCAGATATTTTTATGAGGAGCTTGTTTTCATGGCAGAAATACATTCGGACGTTTGCCATTGCCTGCCGAGGGGCGACCGCTATTAGAAAAATGTTTTTCTTAATTTTTGTTTCACCGAGGTTCGAACCTACGATCCCTCTGTGAATTCCGAATGGTAGTCACGCACCTACCCATTCGGCTACTGCGGCCGCCGGTGATTGGAAGATACGATATTGAAATCTACACTGATGGTTCTCAGATGAAGTGTGATGTGAGAGATGGCTTCCATTCGGAGCCACTCAACCTATCTCAGGCACTTCGACTTTCTGACTATGCTAGCGTGATCCAGGCAGAACTACTAGCGATCAGAGAAGCACGCAAATCACTAAAACTCTGCAAGGAAGTTGGTGCAAGAGTAGCTATCTTTTTAAACAGTCAGGCAGCTAACAAGACCTTAGACTCCAACTCCATTTCATCCAAACTAGTCTTACAGTGTAGAGAGGAACTAGAATTGCTTCGTCATTGGCTTGAAATTACTCTGACATGGGTTCCCGGTCATAGGAACATACGGGGTAATGAGATAGCGGATGAGCTAGCAAGGAAAGGTTCGACACTAGGCATAGCAAACCCCCCCAGACGAAGTTGTAAAAAATTTGTTGACATGAATCGATATGGAAAAAAAAAATTGGCACTGCAACAAAATTTGGACTCCCCCCCCTAAATCGGAGGGTCTGCGCACGGGCCTGGTGGGTAGTAGTAATCAGTTCTATTCTGGTTACCTGCTGAACGGAGTCAGTTATTCTAAATGTAGTCGAGGTAAGTAGGTGCCTTATCCGACTGGCGAAGTTAAAATAATTTCCTTTTTTTGAGTTCCTGCTGGCATTCACAATTAAGACAGGTCAATTACAGTTAAGTTTTCGAGAGCCTCATTAAGTGCTAAAACAACAACATGAGCAACAATTAAATTTGTGAAAAAAATCATTATTTCTTAAGCCGATAAACACAATTCAATTTCCTCGACTCTCATTGAGTTCATCCTTTTTTAACATAAATCAAAAGTCTCTTGGTAGAAAATGATCGCTTACGTTTAATAGCGAAAACAGCTCATATTCGGTTTATTTATCCATTCGACTCTGTAATTACAGAACATTATTCAAATGCTGGCTGCAAAAGATTACCAATAAATCTCTAAATTTACAAAACTATTCTCATTTTTTTTTCATACATACAAACATTTATGCGCAAAAAAGCCTAAAACAACAGCAATTCCGCTGCCATAATAACTAAAGTGTCGACTGGCAACAATAAGTGGGCAAGTCAAGTAGATAATGAAGACGTGCCGCCACAAGTGGTCCGATTGGCGGTGCGCTTTGATATCGAGACAACTTGACAAAACAAGCGATTTGCCTTAGAGCTGAAACGTCCTTTTTGCGTGTGCATGTGTGTGTTTGACTGTAGGAATCATGTGTTTAATTTTTTGTCCGCATTGCGTACTTTCACAATTTCGAACAATTAATAATGTCGAGTCCTTCCAAGTCCTTTGCGCTTGCGTGCTCCGCCACTTCCACACACGGCACTTTATTTGTGTTTTACTTATGTCTTTATTTGGTGAAACACGCACATACATAGGCATGCGTGTGCGTGTGTGTATATTGTATTTATACTTTCCTCCGTGGCTGTTGTGCCACTTTGTTCGAATGTGTACCGCAACAAACAGCACTGACATCCAATAGCCAACAATAAAAACAAGCAAAACAATTAACAAAAAACCAAAAAAAAAAAATCGAATGCACAAAAACGCTGCCTAGAGAAAGCAGAATGACTATGAAAATTGGAACGAGTGAGGAATTGAGAGAAAAAAAGACAAAAATCCAATCGGAGCCTGAGACCGAGCAGTAGCCTGATTGTCGGTAATTCAATTTTGCCCCTGTAGTTGTTGTCTGCTGTACGACAATCGTGGCGTTGGCGGCGAACTTCAAAGGAGAAAAAAGGCAAAACAAGAAAAAAAGAGCATTTAAAAAATTCGTAAATAGAATTGTCAGTGATGGCCAGTCAGCAGGCAGTCTGTATTATCCTTACAAGCCTCAAAGCACGAAAGCCGCAACGCGCACTCGGGTGGAGAGAATAAATCTCTCAACTCATCCGATTGGTTATACGCCCACAGAGAATACTTACGAGGCATATTTAATTCATTAAAATTTTTTGCGATTTACAACTTTTCGATTTTGTTTTTTTTCGGGTTTCTAATTGAGTTGAAAATTTGCAAATAGCGTGACTACTGCAGCGCAGAAAAAAGGATGCCGACAAGCAACATAATTGTTTGCACTCATATGGTTGTGTGTATGTTTGCATGTATGCACATATGGATGTGCATTAAGGTGGGGCAATAGTGTGAGGAAATTTTTTTACATTAGTTGTTTTGTTTTTTTTTGTAAAGGCCATAGCAAGGGAATGCTTCACTCGTAAGGGGTAATAAAAATCACAAAATATTACTTTTTTAGGATGTGAAGTTATTGCGTCTAAAGTGTCAGTATGTTTGTGTCATCGGTACAAAAATGAGTTTCGAACAAAGAGCTAATATCAAATTTTGTTTTAAAATCGGTAAAACATTGACCGAAATATTTGAATTAATGAAAAAAGTTTATGGGACAAGTTTAAAAGACATAACTGGCAATGAACATACGGGCCAACGGACCCCAAATCCGTACTCACCGGAAACTCCATCGAAATTGTTCCTAAATTTATCAAAAATTAACCGAAAACATCATTGAAATTCATGGAATCGGAGTTGAATATCTTCAAAACATCGATTTATCGCATTTTAACTGATCATTTGGGCTAACGAAAGGTCTGTGCACGTTTCATTCCCCTCAAGTTTGTCTGAGGACCAAAAATTGCTCAGAATTCAACATGCGAAAGACCTCATTAAAGAGGCAACAAAAGTCGAGAACTTCCTTTACAATATTGTAACTGGTAATGAAACGTGATGTTTCCAACATGAAACTGAAACTAAGCGTCGAAGTGTCGAATGGAATACCTCAGACGAGCCATCACCCAAAAATCGCGATTGGAGAAGGCAAAAATCAAGTCGATGCTCATTTGTTTTTACGATTCCAAGGGAATTCTCCGCAAGGAGTTCGTACCAACGAGGCCAACCGTCAATGCTATTTTCTGTCTTGGCGTTTTAAAGCGTTTGTTGCATTCGCGAATTCGTCCTGAATACCGTGAAGGAGGAAGCTGGCGCTTATTGCATGATAATGCACCATCTCATCGATCCACTCTTGTGACTGATTTTTTGACTAGAAATCGTATTTCAACCATCAACCACTCACCGTATTCGCCTGATATGGTGCCCTGTGACTTCTACCCAGGCCCGACGAGAGGGGGGGGATCGGGTACTTTTTCCCCCGGGCCCGGAGTTTTCAGAGGTGCCCGGACTCGAGATTATACGTATTTATATGAATTAGACATCATTGGAAAGGGCCCGCATTTGCAATTTTCCCCCGGGGCCCGGATTTTCCCCTGGGCCCGGATATGCTCTCTACGGCCCTGCTTCTACCTTTTTGGAAAATTGCATTTCGTCAAGAAAGGAAAACGTTTGGCGCCAGTAGAGGACATCCAAAAGGCTTATACCGATCAATGACCTGAAACTCTCTTTCGAAAAGCTTTTAGATCACGTAAAACAGTGTATCGAGGCCAGAGGGGACTATTTTGAATAAATAAACTCGAAGTTATCAGAATAATGCTCCTGTCGGGTTTCTATTTTAGCTCCGACTTGTATATTTTGGACTTCACCTTGTATTTTTGAAAATTTCGGATATTTCGTGCTTAGAAGTTCAAATAATTAATGCAAATTAATAAAATAAAAATTCATTTTTCCAAATATTCCACAACGTAATAAAATATCATCGAGTTTACGGAACAATTCCTGGAAAAAATAATAGAAACAAAAAATTTTGCCACAAAAAATCAGAATTAAAAAAAATGCTTACAAATGAAAAACCATAAGTAATTCAGTATTTCGTAGCACCTCCTGCTTGTTTTATGGCTTTTTCACCTCTTCCGTGCATCGAATTTATTATTTCCCATTTATCCGCAGAAATAAAGTACCACAAGATTTTGAATTTGGCTCCACATGTCTTCCTTATTTGTGCCTTTGAAGGGCCCGATTATTATTTTTTGGATTCTGCCCAAAGATACTAAATTGAGTTTAAGTCCCGAGATCGTGATGGCAATTCTTATATATTCACTTCTTGTTTTTTAAACTGCACACATTTTATTTTTCTTCCAAAATATTTCACCTACTGCTACTTTCGAAGAGCATCCCGAGACGATTATTGATTTGCCACCGTTCTTTATTGTTTTTTCGTATATCTGGGATCAAATGTACTTTGTGTACTTAGGACTCGTCGAACATATTGTTTTCCGTCAAATCCAAATATATTTATCTTTGTTCATGATTACGTTATGATCGAACTACTTCTACTCTAGCGCTTAATGTAATGTTAAATGTGGTACCTGTAGACATCGCAGGCAAAATTGCCGCTGCACGTACCACAATCAGACTGAGGGGTTCGGGCTTTAGGCTCAATCTCACATATGGACACTCAAGCATACTTAGAAACTTTGAGTTCACCCTCGCTTAGTCCAAGCGAAACTTTCTCCACCCATATTCCATCAAGGGAGGAGTGGACCGGGGGCAACACTTGGGGACAGGGCCTGGTTAGCCTGTTCACGGATGGCTCGAAGTAGGACGGTAGGGTTGGAATAGGTCTGCAAAGAGCTCCCCATGACACTCGAATTCAGGTTACCGCATCGCTGCAGTGTGTTCCAAGCAGAGGTGGCCGCAATCAACTACTTACTTGCGTAATAACTGTTTAGAAGGTAAATATTTACTCCGATAGCCAAGCGGCAATTAGCTCTATTATGGTGCACTCGAAACTGTTCAGGGAATGCCTGGTCTCTCTCTCTAGTGCATCAGAATTCTTCGACATAAAGATAATCTGGGTACCTGGTCATAGTAACCTTGCTGGAAACTGCGACACCGAGACGAACTGGCCAAACAAGGGACCTGTGAGGTTGTGTGCACGCGAAAGGAGAGGATCGAGATCCCCTTGACAACCTGTGCTCTGCTCCTGGAAGGATGGGCTTTGCCCCAAGTCAGCGAGCGCTGGGCAAGTACACGGTCGTGTAATGTCGCAAAATCCTTCAGGCCACGTTTGGATGGGAGACATTCGAGGGTTATTCTGAGGATGACAAAATCTCAGCTTTCAAATTTTGTGGGCATCCTCACGGGGTATACATGCCGTGACTTTTGGAATTTCTTCGAGTCCTTTTTGCGTCAGCTTGTTTCTCACTTCTTTTCTGTGCCTGCTGATATCACCGTTCACAGTCCTCAAATACTCAACCCTTGCAATGGTATCACAAAGGATGAACCAAATTTCTTTCCTCCAAGTGGGCCCACTTTCTGGGCAACCATTACAACCTAACCTAACCTAACATATCCTACGATATGATTAACATTAAAACCTTTTTCTTTGAACATTTCATAAATTCTACTATTTGATTCATTGGTTTTCCTTGTTTTCTTAAAATTTTCATTAATTTGGTTTCTTTCTCCTCAAAATGGACATAAAAGTGCGCTGTTTCTATTATATTTTTAAATGTTAAATAAATGATAATAAATTAAATTTTGATAATTCAACTTATTTTAGCACAAAAACGCGTTATAAGCTACCTTAAAAGGCCATGAAAACGCTTTGAAATCAATCTAAACACTAACAACAGCCAACAATGAATGCAAATGGATTATAAGTACATGCAGAATATTGGAAAGTGAAAATGAAAAAGGTGATTTTAACGCTTTTTTTTAAATAATGTTGCCGGTGCTCACCTCTTAGCATACGATGATAATATGTTGTACTCTCATTTCTGGGATAGAAGTTCAACCTTCCGCAGGACTGCCTACATCGATTTAAAAAAAAAATAAGTATTTCACTCCACCCTAATGTGTATGCATTACAAGTACGTGGGCGAGCATATTGAGCCAACGTGAGTAGCTCAAAACCCGCATTCGGTAGGCAGGCGCTCGCAGCTAAATCCTTAAAGAGTCACAGTTGGCATTTGGAAAACCTAGTAAAAAATAAAAACAAATAGTGGAAGCATATCCAGCAACGAATTGCAACGAATTATGACAATATCGACAAAACTAATTGATTTAAAACACTATAATCGCCTTTGCAGCCAAGCCTGCGGAATCCAGCTAAAGGACCGCCACCAACGCAGAAATAGGAGGAAAAAGAAATTGCAGAATGGCAGAGAGTTAGCCAAAGCGGCAGTTAATTCTTTACTCTACTCTAATACTTATTTATGCCCGCTGAGTTTGCAAGATCACACATTAGCAGCTTTACAGATACGTATGTATGAATGTATGTATGTATGTACTCACAGATGTGCACAACTACATAGAGTCAGTAAAAATATGCAGTGAGATAGGGAACATCGAGGAGAAAGCGCTAGCAGCGGCGCTAAAATGGCTGTGTGCGAAGTCCCTCATGCTGGCAAGACAGAACACACAGAAGCCGTTCTCTTTAGTAGCTAAAAAGTAGCACTAAGTGCGAAAGCGTGTAGCGGAAATAATAGAAACCGTTCCTTATATACCTTGACATGTTGGTGGCCCATCTGCATCAGGTTTTCACGAATAACTCATTTGTGTTAATAAAAAAACTTCCATGGTAGTTTTTTCGAGAAACATGACAAACGTTGGTGGGCTGAGGCAGCAATTCAGAGCAGTACCTGAAAATTCTTTGTCTTCAACAAAAAAATCTTTATCGTCCAAAAACTACACCACAATACTGGCTAGATTTGTGGGGGGTTGGGCAAGTCCAAACACTCAGTCAAGAGACCATATTACTACACCCGGATAGATGTTTTGTTTGTTTGTTTTTTTTTGTCAGGACAATTAGCAAGTGCAGCGCTCAGACATAAATTAAGTCCATTGTACGACACTTGGATTCCCTTTCAATTTTCTTTAAATCTACCCGATCTCCGAAGAAATCTGAGTAGATCTTGTGGTGCCAAGGAGCCAAGATGGTCGCATCTTAACACACCAGTGCCAAAGACCTCAAACCTGATTCGAGCGAAGGCGGGGCAGAAGCACAGGAAGTGGTCCGACGTCTCATCCTCCTCTTCACAAGCTGGGCAGAGTGCACTGTCAACCTTTTAATGTGCTTCGCCCACAGAAAGTGGCCCGTCATCAGTCCAACCAGCCATCTGCACTCCCTTCTGCGTAATGACAGAAGGGTTTGCGACAGTCGATCGGACATGACAGGTAACATCAGTTTAATCCATCTGCAGCCTCTCTCAGCCTGTCAAGCTCGCTTGTGGGTTGTAGTTACCCATTTGCTAACCGTGGCTTTGATGGCCGCAGAAGGGAGTGGCAAAACGGGCTCTGTGCCAAAGAAGTTGGCCTCAGAGCTCATCTTAGCTAAGGAGTCTGAGGATAGATTAGATAGTAGAAAAAAATATAAATGGGAAAGATAAAAAGTGGGTGGTAAGCCGAATAAATTAGTTTGACGCCACTCTTACACAAATCTCTTGGATTCATTGTTTAATCTTAAGAGATCGGGAAGAGGAAGAGCATGAACTTTATCCATACTCAGTATATCGCAACCCAATATTCTAAGTCTGACTCTGAAAAACGTGGGACAGCTACAGAGAAAATGCTCTGTAGTGTCGTCATTCTTAAGACAGGATAGACATATCGGGCTATCTACGACCCACATGGTAGCCATATACTGACCACAAGCGTTATGCCCTGTGATTACACCCACCAGTATTCTCAGATCCTTTCTGCTGTGTTTAGGAGAAAGGTCGCTATTTTCCTGTTTGGTTATTTCACAAAGCACTTGGCTGCTCTGCACGAGTTCAACCCAGACCAACCTCTTCTATGGGTAGGCCTCATGAAGTCATTAATAGCTTGCTTTCCATTCTAGTCTCTTTAGAAAAAGGCACTCCTCAAGGGTCACTTTTATCAGCCGATAAACTGAAAGTTCTTGTTACACGAACCTTAATGCTTTCAAAGATTGACTACGCACTACTTATGGGTTCTGTCCGGTCGCTACAATAAAAAAGATTTCTACATCTTATCATATTGCAATGAGGAGGAGTTTAAGGACATTTCCGACTACACCGCTAACAAATTTGTTCTTTGTTTCTACGATCGTTGACAGAACAATTGATTGCACCTGTCGCTTACTGCCGAAATTTTGATAGGATATTTGAAGAAAATAAAATATCCTTCTAGCAAAAGATGCATGCGACGCTATATCGAGAAAACGGCAACCAAGATTTGTTTCTGTTATTTGTCACACCTTGAACCTTCTACAATATCTGCACATTTTGTTAACCAAAAGGTCGAAAATACCTGCTACTCGCCCACCTTGGATGATAAACTCCAATCCGCATGCGATAAAAACACTGCATCTGCTCTCCAAAGCACTCCATAGGAAAATTTTAATGCAATATTTGCGAAAGGAAAAGAGTTTTACAGCAGCAAAAGATGAAGTTTTCCGAGAGTGGTTGAATAAGTACCCGTGTTTGACGACAGAGAGCGTTCCTGAGAGAAGTTGGTATTAGCGTCATGTGCTGCCATCTATCAAACGACGGAAAACAAATTCCAGACTAATTGATAGGTTAGTTTGGATAGCCGCCAAATTCGAATAAGACGTGTTTCGTGATTTTCGCTAAGATGTAAAAAGAGTAGTATCACTCGCTTTTCGTTTTTGGTTGGGAAAAAAATGCGAAGGAGATTAAAGCAAAGTTGGATGCTGTCTATAGGGACGCTTCGACATCTATGATCAGAGTTAGATATTGGTTAAACGAATTTAAACGTCGACGAACATCCGTTTTTGATGGAGATCGACAAGGACAGCTGGCAGACGTGTTTACCGAGGAAGTCATTCAAAAAGTGCACGACATGATTCTCGCAGACCGACGAACGAAAGTGCGCGAAGTAATAGAGGCCATAGGCGTATCGACCGGACCGGCAATGGGTGCCCCGATTGCTCACAAGTTGATGCGGCTGTTAACTTCGAAGCAGCGTTTGGAGCAATTTAAGCGAGATCCGAAGGGATTTTGCGTCGAGTTGAAGATACCTGGATTCATCATTACACACCAGAGACTAAGCAACAATCAAACCAATGGATTTCTCCCGGTATATCTGCTCCAAAGAAGGCGACTAGAGTCCCATCGGTTGGAAAGATCCTGGTGTGGTTTTTTTGGGGTGCGAAAGGCGTCATCCTAATGGATTTTTTAGAAAAAGGAGGAACGATCACTAGACAATACTACAGTGAGCTATTGGACCGCTTTCACAAAATTTGAATGAAGACACGACTGCATTTGGCGAAAAAGAAGGTGCTATTTCATTACAATAACGCACCAACACATTCATCCGGAGTTGTCGCCGTCAAACTGCATGAATTGCTACCGTTCCCTAACATGAAGAAATGGCTCGCGGGAAAAAATTTTAGTCCAAATGAGAAAGACACAGGCGTATTTTGGAGGGGATAAAAAATGGCAGGAGCGTTGAGAGAAGTGTATCTTTCTAAAAGGAGACTGAAAATAAAAATAAATAAAAATTTGAAAAATAAAATAAATGAATAAGTTGAAAAAATCGTGTCTTCACTTCTAACACGGGTACTTATTGAACCCACCTCGTATATTCACTGCTAGTTCCAAGCATCCCATAACACATCTTTCGCAATAACGAGAGAAAACGGATGTATCATCCGCCTTGGTATACTACTTTATGGGGTATATGTTCCGGGTTTACTGCCGCACAGGCAGCCATACGGATACTTAAAGCACTGATGTATGCTAAGCGAAGAAAGGGCAAGTTTAACATTTGCACCGACAGTAACTCATGCATTGAAGCTATTGAATCCGCACTCATAGATCACAATGAAATAAATATCATTCGCAATACACTAATAGCCACTCTCAGAAAAACTAAACTGATGTGGACTCCTGGACACATGGAAACCAAAGGCAACGAAAATGCAGACACTGCCGCCAAAAGCACTGCGATGACTCCATCTGTAATGTTCAATTGCACAAAAAAAAGATATCTGCGCTGCAATGACGATTGGAAAACGTACAAACATCACTTTTCTGATATCCATCCATCCAGAACGAAATTCAATCTTTCCGCTGAGAAGCCTATTCCAAAAATAAAGCTTTTCATCCGCCTACGCCTCGAATACACCATTTTAACACATGGGCATATTTTTCTACGTGCCCCTTCCTGCAAGTGTTCATTTTTCGCATGCATCGATAAAACACATATTGGTAGAATGTCAAAACATCGGCACACTCCGTCACGAAATCTTTAACGATCTTTTGAGAGAAACAACCTCTGGAAACATTGATAAGCTGTATAAATTTCTGAAAGGGACTGATTTGTTAAGACGAATATAATATCAAACACAAATCCATTATTAACCTACTTTTAATTTATTGCAATTCATTTAGAAGCAGCCGAAGGTCTTTGTGGCTAGCGCTGCTAAGAATTTTTTGGTAAATAATTTATTATTCTACAAATGTTTGAAAAAAAATAAAATAAACGATAAAAATATGAAATAAAATTGTACGTTGCTGGGTTTCAAGTAATTCTGGAATAAAAGGTAATGAAATTGCTGATAACTCGTTAGGGCTAGGGGGTCGACAGCAGATTGTTACTTCGCACAAGCTAAATGTAGGGGAAATACTTGGGAAAATACTCAAATACCTATTAGGAAAACACACAAGAACTCCGTCAACCCAAAAGGCGTATAAGAACTTTCACCAAGAATAGGAATTTTCTTAACATGTGGAAAGTAGAGATACGGAAAATAGTTGGTTTTCTGACAGTTCACTTTTACTTAAATTACCAGCTCTCAAAAATCCACATTGGGAAAGCGACAGAGTATAGACTCTGTCTGGGGGCTGATGAAACCACGGAGCATATCTTGTGGAACTGTATTGCTTTGGCAAAGTGAAGACTGCAGATCTTTCATAGAGACCAAATGGAGCCGAATGAAATCAAGAATGTTAATGTTACATATATTTTGAAATTTGTGCGGAAGGCGGAAAATTTACTGAAAGAATTTGGGCTTCAATCAATTCCCAACCTGAGGCAATGAACATCTATGTTAGGTTAAAGAGAGGCTTTAAGATAGTGGTGCTAGCAATAGAACTACAGGGTGAACGATATGAAGTGTTACCAATTTCACACTGCTTGTATCTGTAAAACAGCTCATGACGTCAACGTCAAAGTTGTTCTAATGACAGTGCAATATATTGTTTATAAGCCATCAAAAGCATTTGCGTCTCAGTTTTGTTGAATTTTTTTTTCTGTGATGGAATTCAAACGTAATAGTGTGATTGCTTTATATTTGGCTGGAAAGTCACAACCAGCCATTGTTCGTGAGCTCAGTCACCTCAAAGTGAATAAAATGTTTGTGTATCGCACTATAAAACGTTACAATGATGCTAGTAGCATTGCAAAACGCTATGGAGGTGGACCAAAAAAAACCGCATCAACGCCAGAAATGGGTCGGGAAGTGAAGGCTCGACTTGAACGAAATTCATGTCGAAGTGGAAGAAAAATGGGCAAAGAACTGAAAATATCGCAAGAGAGCATTCGACGCATATTGAAAAATGAGCTCAAGGTCAAGGATTACAAGTTCCAAAAAGCACACGATCTTTCACCCCAGTTCGAAAGAGCAAAGGAGTTGTTGCGCTTGCACGAACCTGGCGAATTTCCTAACATTGTGTTTTCTGATGAAAAAAATTTCCCTATTGAGCAGTTCAAAAACACTCAAAACAATCGTGTTTACTTGACCGAACGCTCATACGAGAATTTGAGCCTACGTATGGGCACTCGAAGCAGTTTCCCATGGCACGTAATGGTTTGGGCGCAGTGACCGCTGATGGACGCTCTCCAATCGTTTTTATCGAGCCTGGTGTCAAAGTGAATGCGACTTATTATCGGGAAAATGTTTTAGAATCTGCATTAGAGCCGTGGATACACAAGCTTTCCGGTCGAAGACTATGGACGTTCCAACAGGACTCGGCATCGTCTCATAAAGCTCGTGTGAACCAAGAATGGTTAAAAAATCATGTTCCACACTTCATTTCGTCCACACAATGGCTTTCGAATTCGCCAGACGCAAATGCGATGGACTATTCCGTCTGGTCTATTCTGAAGAGCAAGGTGAGGACTAAAAACTTTGCCAGTATGGATGCGCTGAAAAAAGCGATTATACGATAATGGGCCAAAATACCTCAAGATCACATTCGTGCAGCAGTAACTCATTTTTTGACGGTTTGAAGGCTATAGTCAAGGCAAAAGGTGGTCATATCGAGCTAAAGTGAATATATCGCCCCCTAAATACAAAAGGGTCACAACTCAAAATTTTCCACACTCGAGCTTGACTTGTTTACAGTAGCACAGAAAACAAACTATGTGACATATCACGCTGAAATTTGCCATGTAAGCTTATAACAGTCCTACCAAAAAACAAAAAATTTATTTTTGCCATATGTCATCCGCGGACCGTTTTATTGATAACGTCTCGTTCATATTTGAGCAGAAGGAACATTTTGAGTTGTGACCCTTTTGTATTTAGGGTGCGATATGTTAAAATTGTAATCATTTTGAACAATTTTGTCTTTGAAATCAATAAAAACTAATTTCACATAAAAAAGTTATGGTCTTTTCAATAGGTAACACTTCATATCGTTCACCCTGTAGTATTAATTACTTTGCAAACGTATAGTAGGACACAAAAGATCTTTTAGGTCAAAATGTCGGACATTGGACATACTACAGATACAAAATTATCATTATAATTATTAGTAGGTATACATCCCTTCTGAGCTAAGGTGGTGCAAATAAAAAGCCGCTATTCCTCCCTACATGTTCGAGTCCGATTTTTGAACAGTTTGATCTTGGAAAAGAATCTTTCACTTGTGCCACTCGTTACCCTCATAAATTGATTTCATTGATTTTGTGCTACAAAATCGTCAAACAAACGCAAAAAACGCATAAAATGCATTTGTCTCTGACGGCACTTCTTAATTCATTAATAACTGTTACAAATAATTCTGCCACTTAAACAGCCCTTAGAATATCTACACCGTTTCCAGCTGCCCGACAGCCCTTTTTATCCGAGATGCTCGAATACAGTCGAGAGCCCAGAATATGTGGCCTTTCACTGCAGACGTTTCAGTGAAGAAGGAGCAATGCTGGCGAAGGCATTCGAACACCCGCCATCCCACGCAAGATTTGTCCAGGATATATGCTCGACCATCACTAAATGGGACGCCGCAAAAACGTTCGCGGCTAGAGTCGTGATGACTCTCAACCGCATTGACTTGGAAAGGAAAGCCCAGAAACGACAGCAGCAGTTGCTATTGCAGCAACAGCAGCGGCAGCAGCAGTGGAAGCAGAAAGATGGACTAAGTATTCAATACTATTAAGATATTAAATTAATTAGATAGCAAGACCAGCTAGATTATTTCTTATGCAATGTACTTAATCCAGCTAAGTCATAATTCGACAGTTCTTATGAGAAAAGGCAGGAAAAAAAATAGAAAACAACTTTATAAATATAAAGCCTATTCGTTGATTACAAAGTTTTGGTACCTTTGCTAGCAGGTGGAAAGTGGAGTTGAACTGTTTTAGACAAACCGACGACAGACAAAGACTCTTGAGCCAAACACTCACAACAGTACCGAATTAAAGACAAGACAATAGTTTGTAAGTATCGGACTATTGCATTTTCTCCGATGTTTCATTCCCCCACAACCGCTTTCGAAGCCAGTGGGAGAAGTGAATACTATCGATGGCGTAAAATCTTCATACGCCCACAGGAGCGGAACTTGGACGCAGGAACCTGTTGTGTGAGTAGACATAAACGCGGCTCCACCTTGAAGAAATCCTAACGCGGTTCCATGGTGGAAATCAGCCGAGGAGGAGGAATGTTATAGTGTTAGTGGGAGCATGCCCCACATACCATTGGTGTGACGGCACCTTTGATGATGTTTCAGTCATTTTGATTTACACCTCCTGACTAAAAAAAAAACAAAAAACAGTCTAGGAACTCCTTTCATAGTAACTATATTATTTAGTTCATTTTTTACATCTTTCTTCTTAACCACTCATTAAAACGATTCTAACTAACTAGTCTAGTAACTCATTTTAAAGTAACTAGTTTATATTTTACTTATTTCCTCTTAACCACTAATTAACCATTTTCTAGCAAACTAATCCAGCAACTCCTTTCAAAGTAACTAGTTCATTTTTTACATATTTCTGCTTAACCACTCATTACAATAGATTCACGCAAACTAGTTTATTAGCTACTTTCATAGTAACTAGTTCGTTATAGGTTTATTCCTTCTTAACCACTCATTAACAAGATTCTAAAAAAATAGATTCTAGCAAACTAGTCTAACAACTGCTTTCAATGTAACTAGTATATATGAAACTAGTTTGCAGCTAGTAGTACTTTTGAAACAAAATCCATTGTACGTTATTTTTATGCCAGTTAAAATCCATTGGCCCCCTTTTTGAAAAATATGTCGTAGCCAAAAACGAAAGAGGCAGTCAAATAGCTGCCGCTGGACTACCAGCTTGACTTTTTACGCCTTTGCCAATTTGCGTTGCGTTGGCGTGAAAAACACCGTTAAATACATATGTACGAGTATGTGTTAGTCCAATCGTCAATCAAACCTGCAGCTAGTCGACACTGCCAGTCAGTTAGACAATTCGCCATTCATGCCTGCCTGCCTACTTAGACACATTGGCCGCATTATCGACCACATTTCACGGACCACAGCCCAAACGTCTCGTTACGCTTTAATATCTATTCAGCAAGAAAAAAAGTAACAAAACAAAAACAACAAAAGTGAGAATGAGAGCATACACACGTAAGAAACAATAATAAAAGTCAGCGCGTGAAAAACGAGAAATTCATCTGCCATTAAAGGACATCTCGTTTATGCGCTTTTGTCATCGCAAACGAGCATCACTTGGGCTTGTAAAAAACTATCGTAATTACCTTCAAATGTTACGCACGCTTGGCAGTCACCATTGGTTTTGCCCATTTTTAGTGGTGCACGCACACTTGGCGGGCATTGTTGGCATTATTGGTCGCTCATCTAGTCACTTTTCTGGTCGGTCAACTGGTTGATTCTCTGATCACTCATTTTGTCACACATTTAGTCGCCCGTTGGTCACTCATTTTGTTGCCATGATCATCTCATGATCACTTGATCACTTGCGGTGCACGCAACCATTCTGCGTTAGTTGCACCTTTGGCGCAACTTTTGTGCCGATTCGTCAGCATCAGCATTGCCGATAATGTGAAATTTTAGAGAACGACCGAACATCGAATTTTGAGGCCGAAGCGAAATTCGATCGATTTCAGCCGAAATTGAGCCGAACATTTTAAGGAACTCAAATAATAAATAGACTATAATTAAAAAAAAAATCCAGTATTTTTATTAGTGGAGAAGCTAAAAAAGGTATTTAAGTCGCATGCCCGTTTAAACCACTGGCTTTTAAAATGTATTTGGTTGTTAAAATTTAGAGATTTCAATACGAAACGGAAATGAAGCAACCATTGAATAATTTTATGGTGTAATGCAAAAATATTAGTGTATCAGCATTTCCGCCTTGCTAGCGGCATCGTCCACCGGTATTAAGCTGACAGTCGGTTTTATGAAACCGACTCATATCCGACCAAAGACAGTTACCCCAGCAGCATTCCCCAAAATGCATGGAGAATGTTTATGCTGCTACAATAACAACAAGAGCTATGAGCTGGCCTGCTGCACCAGCCGCACTCGATGGAAGAGCAGCTGATATTTGAAGGGAATTTTTTTAACACAAAATATGGGCATTGATAGTAGTATTAAAAAAAAACAACAAAAAATAAAACTTGATAAATTTTTCAACAAAACAATTTACTAAAATATACGGCCAAAGTTCAACTACTTTTTGGCCGAAGCCGAACCGAAACCGAACAGAAATTGTATGCCCGAATATGGTCGAAGTCGAAACCGAAGTTCGTTTGTCCTCTAATGTACATTATTTTTGTAATTCTCCTTGCCAAAATCTACAACATTAGTTCCCCGACATGGGAGCTGATCTATGTTGGAGCTCGACAGCTAACTTTTTTTCACGGTTGATTTTGTGGTCATCTTGCAATTATAACTACATATATGCGTATGTATGTATGTATGTAAGCCTGTACATACAATATATTTCGTTGCGATTTTGAGACAATCCACAAAGACTGCCTAAAAAGACTGTTACGAAACGGATTATATATAGATTAGGGGTACTAATGCACCATTATCTGAGCCTGTGTTCCGAATTCAAGGCGTGATGTGCCATCTTGGTATGTAGATGTGTGTATATAGGTGCATGTGTGTGTATGAGTTAATTGGTATTGAACGCTCAATGGTCATTCGATCCCATTGAGTTACGCTCCCTTGGGAGATTTCTACAGTTAGATATAGAATATTCAATTTGCTATGGTTCACAATTCAGCCCAGAACATTGCAATTTTTTAATGTGCATATGAAAATGGTTTTTTTTTTTTTGCTAAAAAGCATAGAATAACCAGTTCTCACAGTTAAAATAAATCCTTTAGTTCTGTCACCATGACTTCACACTGCTGATGGCTACTCGATGACACAGCTTCTTGATCCTCCTACGATACGATACAAAAATGTATGCCCAGCTTCCATATAACGGGGATTTAAAAAATTTGCCGAAAATGTGATAATTCTGTGGTAAAATTTAATATTGGTAATCATTTTATAGAAAACTAGCACACCCGGCCCGCTTCGCTGGGCACACTAAAATAGAATAGATATGGTTTAGAACAGAAAATATATGGTTTTCATATTATTTATTTCTTTATTCTTTATTCAAGCGCTATGGCATAAACAATATTTTTTGTTTTTCTATTTGTTTTTGAGTAAATATAAAATATAAATTGAAAATCAGGAAAAAAGAAGATTGTTTTTGAATTTCATATCAACGCAAATGAATAACTAAGAAACAATCGTCTTTTTTCCTGATCATCCATGAATTTTTCGTTTCAATTTATATGTTTTATTAAGCATTGGAGCTTTTTTAACCATTATCCATTTATATTTTTCAAAAAAAAAAAAACGAAAATATTTTTTTTTCCACGAACACATAATTTCATTTGAACATTCGAATTTCACATTAAATTCTCAAATTTCGTAAGAAATTTTTCACTGTTCCAAAATCCAATTAAAAAAATTCACAAAGAATTTTTACACTTTGCACTTACGTCTTCTCCTTATGGCATCCAAATCAAAAAGAAATATTGACAGTTCAGTTCCGAACCAAGCGTTAAAAGAGTAAGCGACATTATGGCTGGTTCAAAAGAACGCTGTACCCGTTGCCAGTGTTCCGAATTACAACCAAACATTACGAAACCCATTTTCAATACTTACTTAACAATGTGTGTCACTTTGGTTTAATTCGGTGCAAAGACACAGCGGGTCCACATTTTGGCATATATTTCGAGACCCTAGCCATCAATAGGTATGAAAATTACCCCGTATTAAAGCACTTATCAACAGCTTTCATTTGATACCCATATTGTACATACACAACCAAAGGTTACCCGGGTCCACGTTTTGACCTATATCTCGAGACCCCAGTCACGGAGCGGCATGAAAAATACTCTGTACTAAAGCATTCATCAACAGCTTCAATTTGATATCCATATTGTACAAACACACTCTAGGGTCCGAAGGTTACCTGGGTCCACGTTTTGACCTATATCTCAAACCCTATCCACCAATAGGTACCCTATGTTACTTCTATGGGAGAGGTACTAAATTCTGCTTTTCAAAATTTTTTTGGATGAAAATTCAGTAAAAATTAAAAAAAAAATTCTGTCCAGCCTAAATTCTTTTGGTTCAATATTCTGTATTTAAAATTCTGTATGATCAAAATGATGGAGAACTGAAATTCTGTATATTAAAATTCTGGAATCAAAATTATTTTCGATCAAAATGCTGTAAAAATGTAACCTAATAAGCAGATAACCTGATAAGCACGCTTACCTGAATAGCACATTTATTTTATGAATAATGGAATTCTGATTTTATAGAAACAATGGTATATATACATACGTCAATTAAAGATAAATTCAAAAATTCATTCAAACCAAAAGTTATTATTGTACATTATAATGGCGAAACAATTATTATATTATTAAATTTTTAGCAATTCGCTTTAGAAAGTCTTTTTTTGTTATTCTTTTAATTCTGTTGTTTGCTTTTACAGCCTTCTTCGTTTGACTAATTTTCTGACCATTTTGAATTTTAGCTAGTTGTGCTTTCGCACAACCCAGCTCGCCTTTTAGATCATTAATTAGTTTGTACAACCCTGAGTTTCGTTTCCCAACAATAACTTTTAGCCGTCGATGCCAAGCCTCAATACTGTTTTGCGTTCTGGGGAAAGCGATATTGGACTCATCGTGCACTGACCAAAATTTTGGTGGGTATTTTGGTATACAATGAAAGAATGGGAATTGATTAAAACAGTTAGGTATTTGAACGAAGTATACAGAAAATATTGCAATTATTCTACAATATTTTTTAGCACGGTTGCTCGAATTTCATTCACATTGTTTCTGAATCTATAAATACATACAAACATATGTACATTTGCATTATGTAAATCTGTTTTGATAATACAGGAAACCATATGGGTCAAGACAAGTCATGTATTGGCAGTATTTTGTTTTGCAAAATTCTGTATTGAAAAATCGGAAGAGCATATGCAGAATTTTGACAATACATAATTTTGATTTACAAAATTTAAAATTACAGTGTTCCGCAATACAGAATTTTAACATTACAGAATTTTGCATTACAGATTTTTGAATACAGAATATTGAATACAGAATTTTAAATACAGAATTTTGAACCAAAATCATATTGTACCCAACCCTACTTCTATCACCTCCAAAAACATGTGTACAAAGTTTCGTAATAAATGGTTAAGTAGTTTTGGCGTGAAAGCGTAACAAACAAACTTACATTCACATTTATAATGTTAGTAGGGATCGCCTACTTTCAAGTAAATAGAAGGCGCCTTCTAAATGGCTCGCAATTATTGGGCTCTGCTCATTTGACGAAAAATTTGCATGTGAAAGTAATAAAATAATCGAGCAAGGCTCGCTGGTAGTGAATATGTTTATGCCTCTTAATTTGGTATGACTCACTATTTTACAAACAAATGTAATTTTAGAGAGCTCTTTTCCAAGGACTGTTCTCCTATGGTTTACCTATTCGCCACTTGCTAACGCTTGGCGAATCGAAGAGTTTTAAAATAATACTTGAAATTAATTTGATGTTAAAATGTGAGTGCGATTCACAAAGTTTTATTTTATCAAAATTTGAATTTCAGAATATTTTAATTTTATGAAAAAAAACTAGAAAAGGTGCAAAAACGAAGAAGCCATTTTTTTGAACTGAAAAATAGTATTCAATGATAGTTTTAACGGGTAAGCAATAAGAGAAGGCGAATAAAGGTACATTCCGTTATGATATCACTAGATAGGAGAGAGAGTAGTTAGGAAGAATAGGGGAAAAATAGCATAAACAGTAATGATTTCAATCGTTTTTTTACTACTAGGTTGTTGAATAGGTTTTGCGGTTCGATAAGCAAAATACGATTTTATGGTTTCAAATGCACTTTATTATTCAGTATAGTCTCCCTGACCTTCGCGCACTTGTTCCAAAGAGATTCCAATTTATGAATTCCATTCCTGAAGTGAGAATCTGGAAGGGCTGCCAAATGCGATTTCACAGCTGTTATGACCTCATCATTTCATGAAAAACACTTTCCACGCATGAATTTTTTAAGGTCTAGAAACAGATCTAAGTCACTAGAGGCCAAGTCTGGTGGATGCTCCCACAATTCGAACTTTAATTTATGGATCTTAGCCACTGTCAACCTGCTCTTGCGAGGCGGTGCTTTGTCCTAATGAAAACTAATTTTTTCTTTCACAAAATGGGTCTTTCTTCACGATTTTTTTTTTCAGTTGCTCTAAAAAGTTACAATAATATTCAGAATTTATTGTTTTACCAGTTGCAAATAATCCATAAACAAAATTTCTTGCGCACCCCAAAAAACTGATGCTCACCCCTTCTTGGCCCGATATCTTCTGGACACGAACTCGTTTCGGAGCCGAATAACCAGGTTGACACCACTCTTTAGTCTATTGTTTTGATTTGGGATCATGGTGATAAACCCAAGTCTCATTCTTAGTGATGAATCGACGCAGAAAATTCACTTTATGCTCTCGAAAATGCTTTAAATGTTGCTGAGAAAGTCGCATTCGAATGTGTTTTTGTTCCATTGTTAGCGAGTGCGGTACAGCTTTCTGAAACCCAATGCTTCAGTCAAAATACTACGTATTGAGATGTCCAGGGCTTCTACTAAGTCCCATTCAGCCACTTGACGATTTTCCTATATGATTGCCTGTATTTCTTCTACGATTTCTCCGAGGTTGCTTGTGCGTTTGGACGGCTAATATCAGGTTCTGATAGATCCTCAGCAGGGCTGATAAATTGAGTACCAAGTTGTTTCAACCTTAGCGAAAATGATTTCTTCTGCTCGCATTGATGCTTCCGAAATAATTTGCGGCTACCACTCCACCTTCAATGCGAGTAGCAATTTGCTTTGCCAGAGAAGGCGCTCAGAGAGCGTCTCCGATCCGCAGTCAACATTTACTGAGCTGACTTGACTCATTTGAAAACTCGCTGTAAAAATAAGAACTACTTCATTGTTTGGGGTAAGTTTTTTTTTTATTTTTCGACATATTTTCAATTAAGGCTTATACACTTCGTTCAGTGCTACAGTTTTTTTGAAAATTACTCGACTTCCTCGATTCAAACGAATGCCAAACACAAAAGAGTAGACAGATCTGGCTGAAACTTGGGGTGTGTTTTTTCAAGGGATGCTATTAACTAAACATAACCTCGATACGCGCCAGTAATACCATTTTCTGACTTTGCACGGACTTTTCAAATGACTCTCGTATTGAAGAGCAACTTATAAATCCTTAAGCCTTACACTCTGCTCGAGAGAAAGTTGGAGAAACCCGGGCATTTGTCATATAATTTCCTATAATATCTCAATGTCCTGAAACCCATATTACTTAAATTTTTTTTCAAATTTTAGTAGCAGCGGTTTAACGCGATCTCCGGTTAATAGTTCTCGCAACTCATACTGAATTGCTTCTACAGACCCGAAGCACGGCGCTCTCGGTGTAGTTCTTTTCGTTTCGCTGTATCAGGTCAGTCCATAAGTTCGTGCGTATTTTACCCATAATTTCACTTTAGTACGATTTTTGCATACAAATTGGTGGAATATAACGGAACTATTTATATGTGCTTTGATATATTTTGCATTCAACAAGTGATTTTAATCGCGGATAGAAGCACGTGTTGTTAAAAAATAAAATCGAATCTTCGAACGCGTATAAGAGGCATATTTTGTATTTTTTTATAAAAGTGGTACAAATGCAACAAATGCTGCTGCAGAAATAAACACTGTTCACGGAGAGGATACCGTGAGTGTAAGGACTGCGCAACAGCGGTTTTCAAAACTCCGAAGTAGTCCAGTCAAAAGAAGATTTAACTTAGTAATTTTAGGAGTATGCGAGTTTATGGTTTTATTATGTAAAGCCCATCACTGTGAACTTAAGTTTGAGTTTTCGGGGTCGGGGGTTATGTCCCGCGGCCGCCATCTTAGAAATAAGGGTGCAACTGGTTTTTTGCGTTTATCTCGTGAATTCCGAAAATTACGAACATTTTGTAAGATACTTTTTTGTAGACAATAATATTATCTACAACTTTCATTCAAAACTTTTTGTTGTAAAATTAATAATAAAAAAGTTATAAACAAAATTACGCGAAAAATTAAGGGATGAATTGTTTTAAAGCGTAATAACTTTTTTATAGAGCATTCTTTTGTGAACATTTTTGTCTAAACGTTTTTTCCGCTATCTTTATTTAGTCGTATGATTTTGAGCTGCTAAGCGGAGCAACCAATACATTAGCGAAGCGCTTACATGATTACACAGGCCGACAAAATTTAACCAACATTCAGACCCAGAAACCAGACTATATATTTCCGAAGGTTTATGCGCTGAATCCAAATCTGGCCTCAGAATTGCTCTATCAGCTCTGGCTTTCGAGATATCCTAACCTAAAAGTGCAAAAAAACACCATTTTTGCCCATATTTGAGGTTATGTAGCCTCGCAGATGTTTTCTTTCACCAAAATTCATCAAAATTCACCATAAACTCGCATAATCCTAAAATTACTTAGTTGGCTATTTTTTTTGTCTCTTTTGACTGGACTAAAGTGGTAAGTGCGACGTGGAGGATGCCCCGCGTGCTGGTCGTCCGGAAGTCTTTAACTCCGATGCCTTGCTCGAACTCGTGGAAGCTGAGCCAAAGTTGACTGTCGATATGGTACCTCAGAGGTTAAATTCATCGCACTGAATAGTTCACAGGCACCTGGTTCAGTTGGGAAAGTTTGCATAGTTGGGAAAATGGGTTCCGCATAGACTTTCCGTCGCCAACTTTCAACAGAGAGTGAATGTGTGTTCTCAGCTGCTGCAACGGCTTGAAAATGAAAGTTTTTTGAACCGTATCGTTACTGGTGATGAAAAATGGGTGCTTTACAATAATCCTGTTCGCAAACGCCAATGGTTAGATAAAGATTAAACACCAGAACCGACCCCTAGAGATGGCCTTCACCCCAAGAATATTCTCCCGTCTATTTGGTGGGATATGGCCGGTATTGTTTATTATGAACTTCTGGAACCAAACCAAACGATAACTGCTGATTATTATTCCCATCAGCTATCAAACCTGAATGAGGTACTTAACAAAAATCGACTGTCTTTAGTGAATAGACGCAAAGTTTTGTTTCACCACGACAACGCAAGCCCTCATACCGCAAGGCAAACATCAGGCAAGCTGAACGAGCTCGGATGGGAGCTAATGCCGCATCCACCATACGCTCCGGATATTGCAACTTGTGATTACCACCTCTTCCGTGGACTTCAATCCCATATGAGTAACAAGAACTACTCCTCATAAGAATCTATACAAAAAGGGATATCGAAGCGCATTTTGGCTCCAAGGAAAAAAAATTTTTTGAGCAGGAAATTAAAAATTTGCCTAAACCTTGGGAAGGCATTCTAAATAATGAAGGAAAATATATTATTGATTAATAACTACTTTAAGCATCTTTTTTATTAATTTTAAAACCATATTTAAAAAAACGCACGCACTTATGGACTGACCTGATATATGCAGAACTCACACGGAGTTAAATAAGGTGAACACGGGGGTTGTGGAAATATCTGTGTCAAGCTTTTACTCAAATTTCCGTGACTAAGGGGTAAAGTGTGGAGCGGCGCGTTATTGTGAATCGAAAAACCAAAATTGATACATCCTGGAAATTTAAAGTGGAAACTCGCCATTAAATAGTGCCACTTCTGGTAAGTAAATAAAAAATACTTCCTTTCGAGTGTTATTGAAAATATTTTCTGCTTGAAAAATACCTACACACCTGCCATTGATTTTCCATCCATTTTCACATCCAAGGCTGTAATTAAAAACAAAGTAAATATATTGAACGTAAAAACTCATTTGAATATTTTAACAGTCAACTTATACAATTTTCCTACATACATACGTTTGTATGCATGTAATTATGAAAGTTTTGTATGCAAACTACGCCTCAAGGGTCATCAAATCAATACAAATCTATTTTTAAATATTCATAAAAAAGTTAAAAATTCCAGTTTTATAACGGGTGATCAATCATGAGGTGCTTTTTTCAATAGTTAAAAAAAAACAAAAATGTAAATTATGTTCAAAACCTTTATTTATCATTTGAAAGGACATTCTTTGACATTTACTTTTTGAATATGACTTCATTCAAATGTTGGCCGCAACTACGCTTAAGGTGGTCCATTCTGAAGGTCCAATTTTCAATCACTCGTTCGAGCATTTCGACTGGTATGTCGTGAATAACACGCGTAATGTTGGCTTCCAGAGCTTCAATCGTAGCTGGTTTATCAGCATAGACCTTGGACTTCACGAATTCCCAAAGAAAAAAGTCCAAAGGTGTGATATCACAAGATCTTGGTGGCCAACTCACAGGTCCTAAACGTGAAATCAGCTGCTCTCCGAAATGACTTCTCAATAAAGTAATTGTTTCACGAGCTGTATGGCAAGTGGCTCCGTCTTGTTGAAACCAAATGTCGTAGAGATCATTAGATTAAATTTCAGGTAGCAAAAAGTCCGATATCATGGTACGGTAGCGAGCACCATTCACAGTTACGTTGCGGCCATCATCATTTTTGAAAAAATATGGACCGATGATTCCACCAGCCCATAAACCACACCAGACCGTTGTTCTCTCTGGGTGTAAAGGTAGCTCTTGAACCTGTTCTGGTTGCTCTTCATCCCAAATACGGCAATTTTGCTTATTGACATAACCATTGAGCCAGAAATGCGCCTCATCGCTGAACAAAATTTTGCTCGAAAACAGCGGATCTTCTTCAATCTTTTCAAGAGCCCAATCAGCAAAACGGTGACGTGCGGGAAGGTCATTTGGCTTTAGTTCTTGTACGAGCTGTATTTTGTATACTTTTAAATGAAGATCCTTCCGTAAAATTGACCAAGTTGTTCCATACGACAGTCCAAGTTGCTGAGAACGGTGCCGAATCGATTCATCGCGGTTTTCACGTACACTCTCTGCTACTGCCGCTATATTCTCAATGCTTCTTGCTGGACGTGGTCTATTCGGTCGAGAATTATCCACCAATGAATATTCGGATTCAAATTTGTTGATGGTATGTCGAATAGTGTTTAAGGCAGGCCGATTATGTTGACCATAATGCGGTCTAAGCGCACGAAAAACATTTGTCACATAACGCTGATTTTCATAATACAGTTGAACAATTTGTAGACGATGTTGCGGTGTGAGTCTTTCCATGATGAAATGCCAAACGCTGTTCAACAAATCCACGATGACAGTTTGCCACAACTCGCGCGCGATCTGTAAAAAAATTGATCACCCGTTACAAATTTAATTGTTGCCACGACAATTACACAATTTTAAGACATTTCAACTATAAATATTATACAAATGTTGTCGTTCTAACTTCAATAACAATTGAATGTGCAATTAAAAGTTGAAAGGTTCAAGGGAAAAAGACAAAAACACATGCACACATACACACATACACACACAAATGTTTACGTATATAGAGCCATATGAACGGCATGCAAATAATCACACGCCTTCGAGTATAATTCTATGGGCAATAATTGCCTAAGTCGAAAATCAGGCTTTCGAAACAAAGCACTTTACTTTTTAGTGTAGGTATGTCCTTTTATATACTCAGAAGCAAATATGTGACTATTGATAAACTACTTTTGACTTTATTACCCACAATCTTGGGTAAACGACTTCCAATAATGTGTGCCCTTTAACAAAGAAAATACAACGAAAGAAAAAACCGAACTGATACTGTTTGGTAGGAGACATAAAACACCTGCTCTTAAACAAATATCCCTAAGGGAAAACTACTTAGAGTAACATAAAGGGTTACATATCTAGGCGTTGTACTGAATGGTGACATGGTGAAATGATTTTTAGAGGTGTATGATACTACCTAGCATACCGTTATTCAGCTCTGAGCAAATTTGACAGATATGCCGACATCATTCGTTTTGTGTTTCACAAAATTTAGCTTTAGCTTGGTGAATTATTTCAAAAATATATTCAAAAAATTTTTTTATTTTCATCATACGTAACGAGCAAACCTGCTATCTATCATGCTTGGAATGGTAAGCTAAATTGCGAGCTCACGCAGATAGAGTACGCAAAGCAATAACGGCATTGTACTTCTGCCGAAGGCTAATTGGGGGAAAAATGGGGTTTGGAACCCAGAATAATACATTGGCTATACACAGCGGTCGCCGTAGCCGAATGGGTCGGTGGTAGACGTAACATAAGTGTACGCGCCAATTATTCATTTATTTTTTAGGCACAACATTTTGCGCGCAATTTGTTGAAGCGTCGAATTCATATTAATGTCACCCTCAGGCAGTGGCGTAACTAGGCTATGGCAAGCAGGGCACGTGCCATGGACGCCACTCTAGAGGGGGCGCAAAGTGATACCTGTAGATATTCAATCGCGGTTTTGAACTTCAGTTTTAAATAAAGATACAAGAAGTCAGGACAGTCGACTCTGTAATCTGTATACTCGCCAGCGAGAAAAACTGGAACGTATACTGTCCGCGCCCCTCTACGCTGTTTAAAGTCAAAGCCGGTTTAGCTGATGACTGTCGGTGACTCGAAAAACTTCGAACAGCGTGGAAGGGCGCGAGCGCGACGGAGAAAGCGGTATGTGCGATCGAGAGAAAACACTTATGTCTCCCTGCTTAACACTGTTCGCCCGCGTTTACTTGAAAGCATTCATGTGACCAAGTATTATGGTCTCATATTCGACTCAACTCCCGATATTGCCCATCGCGATCAAATGTCAGAAGTCGTGAGGTTCGTGGGCATTGATTTTGAAAAATTCACAGTATAGTACCAGGAAACCTTTCTTGGCTTTATTGAAATTACCGCAAAGAAGGCTGAAGGGCTGGCGAATAGTATTTTAGAACAGTTAAAGACAGATGAAATGAATTTTCAAGATTGTCGGTCACAGTGTTATGATAATGCTGCTGTAATGGCTGGGCACAAAAATGGCGTGAATGAAAAACTGACAGAAAAAAATAGACGTGCATTGTTTGTAAACTGTGACAATCACTCACTCAACTTAGTTGGTGTATATGCAGCAAAACAAAATGTAGGAATGGTCACATTTTTGGAACGATCGAAAGTCTGTGTGAATTTTTTTCTCGTTCAACACAACGTTGGGAAAAACTTAAGGAAGCTATACCAGTTGTCATGAAATCTAAATCTGAAACCAGATGGAGTGCAAGCGTAGAAACAATAAATCCAGTTAACAACCATTTGAATCAAATGCTGGAAATTCTTGAAGAAATGACCGAAGACAAGAATCAAACAAATGAAACAAGAAGTGATGCCCAGCAACTAAACAACCGAATGTTGAAGTATGATTTCTTGATTTTTCTGCGATTTTGGAATAAAGTACTAATCCGCACTGACCGCGTTCGAAAGATGCTGCAAGATCCCTCGATGAATTTTAACGATGCTGCTGAAGATTTGAAGGCTCTTCAAAATTATTTCGAAAATGAAAGAATGAAGGGATAATTGTATGTCAAAAATGGGACGTTGCAACTGAAAGACGCCGAAGAAGAATAAATATGAATGATGAGATTTTGATTGTTTCAGGTTTGAGTGCCATCGAAGAAGTGAAAAGGGTCTTGAAAGAAACAGTTGATCGACCATTTCAAGAAATGAACGAAAGATTCGTACGGTTGAATGAAATCGATGAAAAATTTGGATTTCTTCTCGATGTCAATTGTTATTTATCAGGAAAAAGAATACGATCTCAGAAAAAGTGCAACGATATTGATGGAAATGAACTTTACGAAGAAACTATTCACTGCAGGATGTTGCTCACGAGCCGAAAAAACACCATTCTAAGTCCAGAAACACTTCTCGCATTCATTGTTTAAAGCGTGTTCGCGTCGCAATTCAAATTCTACTGACAATAGCAGTTTCCATTGCTAGCTGCGAGAGATCGTTCAGCAAGTAAAAACTTAGGTATACTGTCTTATTTAATAGCTACAATGGGTGAAGAAAGATTGTGCGTTTTTTTATATGAGGCAGTAATTTTGACGATTCCTTAGCAAGAGGTTTTTCAGATAGATTTTGTAATTTGCTAGCCCGCCTACCCTAGCTGGTAATAGGTTGTCTATCAGCACCGCCAAGCTACTGTGTACTTGTTTTGATACGCGGAAGGTATTTGATTTCCCCCCTACCCGGCATGTCTACAGAGCATTCTCCGCTCTGCCAAATGGCGACGCGTGTGATGGGAGAGAAGTAACTGCAGGCGGAGTATTATACCGGTGAATTATATTACGAATAATTCATTCTCTCCCCATTCTCAATAGTTGGTACGCGGTGCATAAATCTGTGCCGAAGGACTCATACGACGTTTGCGGTACATTGTGCAGTCTCCTCGTTCAGAATTCTCCTAAATGCGATGACTACCGCCGCTCAGTAGTTGTAGAGCTTATGGAACAAAGAGCGACCTGTTTTACGATTTTACAAACTGTACTGGTTAGATTATGTACATTAACACATTGACTGCCACGTCGGCCATATATGTGTGACACTGTACTATGCGGTTTACGCCACGTCGGACTCATATGTCCGACACGACTATTATTCTCTCTCGCCATGTTACACAGCAACGATTAACGATAAATATGATTTTATTGCAATAATAAAATATATGCCTTCCCATGAAATTTCTGTTATAGTGGCTTCGGCGCATCTCAAAAAAAAATTTTCTTTTCGACATTCCGTAACACAAATATTATCAACCAATATAACGCGATCAAGTATTCTTGTTTACTGAGCATGTAATAAGCTTTGACTTGTTTCTGTTTGCAAAAATAACGGATTCAAACATCAAAACACATTGTCGTCATATAACGTTGTTTGGTGTTTGTTTGCAAAAACAACATACTCCCAATTGTTTTGTTTTTGCAAAACGAAGTAGAGCTTGTATGACGACGATGTATTTTGATGTTTAGCCAATGTTTTTGTCGTGCATATATGTCCGCCATGGCCCTGAGTTAAAAAAAGTCGGTAGGCGCCACGTCGAACATATGTGTGTGACATACTAATTAGTTAAAAACTGCCTGTTTCTAAGCAGAAAATATTACCAGCACTACCCTACATTCCGTTTGTCCTTAATGGAGCGTAGGGCCTCGTGTTTCAGTTGTAGACTTATTTCCATATAAACACAAAATCAGCACCTCCAAATCCGACGTGCATGCTGCCGTAACAAGTGGATGTTCCACATTAGCAAGCGTATCAATTTGCTGCGAGGACTGGTTTAAATTCTAGTTTTCACGTCTGTAACTCGAAAAGCGTGGAGTACATCCATAAGTTACAATCCAGCCTGAAGGAGATCTGGTGAGCTCCACAGGTAAGATGCCCAGATACTCAATGGCATGAGATCGCTTTTAAGCTAAAACATAGAAGGTTTTGGCAGCTGTTCGCTCCGAGACCGACACTGCAAGCTTCGGGAGGCCTTTTAATCAAAGTAGTCGTCGAAGCTTCCGCTCTCGCTACCCCTGACAATGTCTTCCACGCAGATTGTTGTCTCCTCCTGACAATGTCTCCTCGTTGTTTCTGTTGTAGCAGCATAGAAATTGAGATTATGGAATGCTGCTAGCTGCTTTCTTAGATTTCTAAAACCTCCTTAAGCTGAAAGATGAGAGTAGGAATTCAGGTTATAGAATACTGAGATTTCTTACAGTTTTTTTTTAATATATCTCTAATTATAGAAGCATATCAAATTGACGTTCTAGCTGCAAATTTCCTGTCATCAACTTCAATTTCAATTTCGAATTTCCGTTGTGGCATAGTTTTCATGAAATTGCACCTTTGGCCAAATATCGAGTTAGACGGTTTTTATTGGTAACCTCAAAAATATTATATAAATTTTGCTTCACTGACCAACAAACTGCTGCACGACAAATAACATCGTTCCAATTTTTTTTTTAAACGCTGCTTGTCCTACTCTCTAACTTCGCTTTCTCGCGCACCACAGCGAGTAATTGAATTTAATTGAATACCTTGCAATATTTAATAAATAAATTGCTGATGGCCGACAAATATGCTGACGTATATCGGGTGGGGGAGAAGGAGGGGAATGTGGCATGCAAATGCATGATAGTTGAGAGTTAGAGGAGAGTGGAATCAGAACACTTGTGAGAATTTCCCAAGCTTTACTGCAGGATAAAAAGACATATACACATTTTAGTACGTGTATGTGGGCTACCTTTGCAAATTTGTACATTTGTCTATACAATTTGCTGTAAAACCAATTAAACTTCGACATAACCAACAATTAAATAAAATAACAACCGCAAAATAAAAAAAAAAAGAATTGTAATAATAATAGCAACAGCACAAACACCACCACTCCAACCGTCTGGCTTTGCTTGGCTTAAAACCTCAAATAGTGGGAAAGGGCATAATTTGTTTGTAAAAATCAATTGCTCTGTTTTGCTTCAGTAGTGGCAGTAGTCGCTGTTTGTTATTGCTTTCGATATTATTGCAGTGATTGTTGTTGTTCTTTGAGATTTTTTTCCACATACTTGCATACAAATCAACCCTGTTTGGATTGTTGTAATGGATATTTTGACGCTGAAGCAACGAAATACACAAAATAAATAAAGCGCAATAAGGGGCAACAGCAACAGCAACATCAACAAGAACTAGAGTTAGTTGGGCAACAACCAACCACCACAGGTAGCCGAGCCATAGGTACCACAATATTATTATATATGTATAGGTATACTCATGTAAGCATACAAGCATACGCTGGCTGGTCGGCAAAGTTAATGAAGTCAGTTTAGGGGTGACAAAACGTACCACAACGTACAATAACAACGCCATAACCACTTGCGCTCTGCAGTTATCTTCCAAACACACACACACACACACATAAACGTACAAACGCAACTATACTGCTACATTGCCTGTCCGCCGCAGTTGTGGATCTTATGATTGCCAGCCACCATTGCGCATTTGTTTAGAGGCGGAGTCTCCGCATGATGGACATAACCTTGCTCATGCACAGGCAATGTAGAGTGAGCACATGTGTGTGTGTGTGCGATAGTATGTGTCTGCCTATTTTACGCCTTCAATATTCTAGCGTTTTGTTGCTCTTCTCTTGTGTCGCACTCGGTTTTGTGTGTAGAGTTTCCCCGTTGCGCGGGTCACGGAGGGTGCGCGTATAAATACCGCACCAACATCGTATAGAGAGTCAGTATTGAGTTACACTTCGTATTGAGTAAATGTTTCCAGTTTTGCGACGGCAAACAGGTTTTTCTCAAACCACAAAGCAAAGGAAAATATAAGCAAAGACAGAAAAAATATCTGATTTAAAGACTGCAAACCAGTTAGTGTGCTTTAGTAAACAAAAAGGCAAAAGAAAAAATATTGAAAAAAAAAAAAATTGTGCAAAATGGTGAAAAGTGTTAACGACATGGATTTCAAAAGCAATTTCTCCATTGATGCCATACTCGCAAAGAGTTCGTCGCATTCACGTCACACTCATCCATATAAACTTCAGCATGAACATCATCAATTCCAACAACACCAAGTCGGTTTGCAATGCAAACCACTGCAAGCGCATACCGCCGGGCAACTATTTGTCGGTAACGAGCTATCCGGCTTGGAGGAATTAGATAGTCCCACCCGCACCAGCACACCCATGAGCAGTGCCGCCGATTCACTCACCTCCGGCGAGGACAAGCTCGAAGAAGGCGACAGCTGTGACGACTATTTGGATGATGAAAGCGGCAATGACGACGAGAATACCAAACAGTCGAACGCCGGTGACGGCAACACCGAAGGTGATAGCAATAAAAAGCCACCTTTTAGCTACAATGCGCTCATCATGATGGCTATACGGGACAGTTCTGAGCAGCGGCTAACGTTGAACGGCATCTATCAGTACCTCATCGATCGCTTCCCCTACTTCAAAAAGAACAAGCGTGGCTGGCAAAACTCCATACGCCACAATCTCAGCTTGAACAAATGTTTTACGAAGATACCACGCAACTATGACGATCCCGGCAAAGGTAACTACTGGATCTTGGACCCCAGCGCTGAAGAGGTGTTCATCGGCGAGACAACTGGCAAGTTGCGTCGTAAAAATCCCGGCGCCAGTCGCTCACGTTTGGCGGCCTATCGTCAGGCGATCTTCTCACCACTGATGGGCGCTTATGGCGCAGCTTCCGCATTGCCCAGCTATCACGGTGCAACATCATTTGCCGGCGCTGCTAGTTATATGGGCGCCGCAGCAGCCGCAGCCGCACTCTACCAGCGCATGGCAGCACCACCATTGGCCGCAGCAGCCGCTTATCACCAGGCTGCCATGTATGCCAGTGCTCCACAAATGGCAATAGCACCAGCACCACCACCACCGCCATCAACCCACCAGTTGAGTGTTGGCTATGGCCCGGCGGCATATGGTGTCATGCCCGCACTGCCCACCGCCCCAGCGCACATGTCTAACGAACTGTTCCAGCGCATGCAGTTGTTCGGCAAGTTCCCGGCCAGCTAAGCAGCCGCACAGTCGCATGCCAACGGCTGAGTACATAGTACGAATCAGCGTTTAACATAACCACCAGGGATATAGCGTTGACGGAATACAGCTAGCTTCAGGAGTTCTACTCAATAGGTTTGTGCGGAAGCGGTGTGAGCGGGACGCGCAGGCGCACCCCGGCGTCAATTGAATGGTAAATTAACACCTGACTAGCAACGGCGGATGCAAGCAGCAGGGCTTTTGGTCTAACGAATGTTTAGATACAACAACTGGGCGGCGTCGTGAGATGCCTCCAGTCGGAGACAGTAGCCGCTTCATTGAATATGAGCATGTAAACGCATAGGATTTTCACTTTTGTGTAATACATAAACACTAAAATGTAAAATAATAGTCTGGAGCAATGAAATTTAAAAAAAATAAAATAATATTGTACAATACTGAATATATGAGAATTTATAAATTATTCAAAAATAAATATTAAACAAAAAATACAAAAAGAATTATAATATTATTGGTTATACATAACTGTGGCTAGCAAAGGAAAATACGCTTGAAATTACAGAAAAAAAGTTTTAGGAAGTATTGGACAGATATGAAAATCTGGTTGATTACACTTTTTTCGATGATTTTGTCAAATGAATTCGACAGAAATAAATAAAAAACCTTAAAATACTGATTTTTAAATATTTAATATCATATCTAATGGCAGGGGCGACCGCCGTAGATGAATGGGTTCCTGCATGATTACCAATCGGAAGTGCACTGGTTGGAATCTCCATGCATGGAACAGGAAAATGATAAAAAAAAAAAGTGTTTTTTAATAGCAGTCGCCCCTCGGCTGGCAATGGCAAACCTCCGAATGTATTTCTGCCCTGAAAAAGCCCATCATAAAAACCATTTGCCGTTCGTAGTCGGTTTAAAACTGTGGGTCCCTCCATTTGTGGAGCAACATCAACACGCACACCACAAATAGGAGAAGGAGCTCGGCCAAACACCTAACAGAGGTGTACGCGCTAGTTATTCGTTTTTTTTTTATTTTTAATAGAGAGAGGGAGAGTAGTATCTATAGCCCACTCATACATGCTTTGATACATTTTTTTAATTAAACAAATATATTAATAATTATTCTTTAAGCGATTGGAATGTAGCAAATTCCGTCACTTTTTAAGTCTGAACGCCAACACTTCTTGTAATCTTCTTTTGATACTTCTTTTTCTTAATTGGTAGGGTAACCGCTTACGCGCTTTTGGCCGAGTTTAACAGAGCGCGCCAGTCGTTGCTTTCTCATACTAAGCGACGCCAGTTGGACATACCAATTGAAGTCAAGTCCTTCTCCACCTGATATTTCCAACGCAGAGGAGGCATTCCCCTTCCTTTGCTACCACATCGAATATTTTCAGAGCCGGAGCGTTTGTATCCATTCCCCTTCGGATAGGGGCAACATTAAATAACTAATATACAGCACCGAGACTTATTGACAAGTTTTGACTATTTATTTGTTTCTTATTTAATTTCTTTAATAAAAATATAGTTAATTCTACTACAAAAATCATATAAATTCCTGCTTTCAACTTTGTGTAAACTTAAAAAACAAAATTCAAAGAAAAAAAGTGCAACAAAATTTCATACTTTTTACTTAGCCCCTTAAATTTTGATATAATAAAATGCAAGCTTCAAGGAATTGCCTACTTCTAATTTTGTGCAATTTTAGCGTAAGGCCTCGACACTATCGATGAACAATTAGCTTATAAGATTTACTCTTTAAGTCAATTTTATAAATAAATAAGCCTCGTAGCTAGTGTCGCTTTTTTTAATTTATACTGTAATTTATTATTGTATAATTTGTTATAAATAAATGAAATAAATAATTTTGTGCAAACTTAAAAAATGTTCCAAAAAAAAAAAAAAATGAAACAAAATTTCAGACCTTTCAACCAGAATTTGTAGCAAACCATTTTTTTTTTAATTTTTTTTTGGGTATGCAGTTTTATAGCTCATAAAATTTTTAAATATAGAGTGAGAGAGGTTTTTGTTACCTGGCGGTCTTATGCATTTTCTCCATATAACCCGAGCATTTTTTATTTTGCATTTTTTCTTGAAGCGACGTTTTTGTTAGTCTTGCAATTTATATGAAGGCATTCTCGAGTTAAAAATTATGCGGTCAATGTAATCCTCTCTTTGTCTTGCATTTTTTATTTGATCCGTGGTGCTGCTGACTGTCCGGTGCTGCTTGAGAGGATTTTCTTTAATATTCCGAGTATATATCATATATCCAGAGCTCTGCGTAGTTTGGAGTTCTTCTACGTTAGTCTCTCAAAATCTTTTTATGATCGAAATGCTCCAATTAGCAAAACATTAATTGAATTTAATGAAATCTTTAAATTTGTTGCGATAGATTTTTCATTCTCAAAAGATCAGCTATTGAAATTTTTTAATACTTTTGTAAATAATTTAATTGTACTTCTTCTTTGATGCTTATTAACCTTAAAATATGTCCATTTAGCCTATAAGAATTGTCCTCATAAATAAATAAATAAAACCCCTTACTAATTAATTTTCGTATTTTCGCTTTTTTTTCACATCCAAAAATTAATTACAGTTTTTACAGACCACTTAGCGCTAATTTTTGCTTAAATTACTACAAATAGAAAAATAAATAATTAGAAAAAAAGAGACTAGAAACGTATAAAACTCATGCTTTGACACCGAAAAGTCAAGAGGAAGAGTACTCGAGATCTCATGGAACTCTCTGAGAGCGCAGTCTGCTCCTATTACGCGTATAATTCGTGTTAAGAAATTTAAGGTGAAGAAGGGCGTAGAGATCTAGTAGTGATATGAAAGTGAATGCTCCGTAATAGGGATGTACAATCAATTTCCCCTTTGAATACACTAAAAACAAAAGACAGTGAGAGTATAGACCTTGTACACTCTAAACACTTTAACTTAATTAAAATCAAACGGGAATTATAGGAAGGGATAGGATTTGAGAATTTTAACAACATGAGAGCACATTTAAAGAGCACACACAGCTGTACACTTTCGATTCTCTCAATTGCAAATTGGTGACAAGGCCTCCGGATATATGTTGCATACTCTAATATAGAGCGCACAAAGGAAGTAAAAAGAAATTAGAGAGTGTAGCGGTCCGAGAACTTCACACCATTAAGCTGTATAAAACCTAAGATTAAATAAGAAGTGGATGCAACAGAGTTAATGTGACAATTGAATAAAAAATGGGAGTCAAATATCACACCTGGGTCTTTGAATTCATGAACAAATTGAAGTAATGTATACTATAAGATTATATTAGAGAGATTAATAAAAATACTATAAAATGCCTGGAAAACATTTTGAGTTTTGGCGAAAGTAACACGAAAAAAATTCTTGGTATTTAGAGAGTTACTGCACCAGCGAGCGAGCGCATTGTAACACAGGAGTGTCCACATTTTTTCTAATCGCTGAAAATATTTTCAAATCATCAGCGCGAATTCTTCAAAAATTGGACTCGAACATGTATAATTGAATATCGGCTATTCAATTGGTCCTTCTTAGCTCAGAAGGGATATATAATAATAATTTTGTATCTGTGGTGTGTCTAATGGCCGACATACATTCCTAAAAAATCTTTTGTGTCCTGCTACAGGTTTTAAAAGTAGTTAATACTAGTCCTATTGACTGGCGCTGCTGTAAAACCCCTTACTACTGCAACTCACAAAGAGTGGTTCAATATTTCTACGTGGTTGTATGCACCCATTCGTTCCCCATTTCAGCAGCAATTCCCTACTCCATTCCACACAATCCACTTTCATACCACCCCACACAGCATCACAGGCCGCTAAATTTCAGAGTGTCAGCCACTCTCGCACCTTTAACTGAGGCCACTCTCGCACCTCACTGCCACTCTCATCTGAATTAAATCTATTAATTTTCGTCTCTCAATACTATATTTCTGAGGATTTTAAACTAAGTTTTCTACGTCGTTCAGTTGAAAGGGGGAAAAAATTTAAATTTAGTTCGGCTTCATAATCTATTTTTTGGAGCACTTTTTGAGCAGTAGATTTTCGCTGTATTGTCATAAAAATCTTACTTAATTTGCTTTGCCGTTGTTGCGATTTAGGAGTACACTTTTTCATCCAGTGCAGATTTTCTTAGGCTAATTTTCGTCGCGCAGTTTTTATTGCGGAAGTAAAAACTTTGCTGTGAGATGTGCCATCATGCATCAATTGCTAATTTTTTTTTCAAATAGACCTCATCTAAAATATGGATATTAATTATTTTAGGAGATGTTAAAAAACAGTGAACAAGAATGGTTCCCCAACTTGTAGATCAAACAAATATTAAAGGATTAGATTGCCTTCTACCTGCCTTAACTGGCATGCAGCCTATGCTCACCTCAAATACGCCCTTAGCTACGCAGGAGCGCGTTAAAAATCCAGATTTCGGTTTCGTTGAAATAATTCCTTAGCAACTAATAATTGACAGTTGAACAATGGATGGTTTAATAATGGGTTCGCGGCATAGTCCTTTGGGTTTTGTAGATTCCGGCTATAGCTCGGATTTCTTCAAAGGACTGCAAGTAACACAGCTACCTGGAAATGCAATTGATTGTTCTCTTCTCTTAGAGCGCATTAATTTTCGCATTCCACAAAAACTAAAAAAAAATCTGGAGGGGGTGATTTGTTATGCCTCTAATTTCTCGGTATATAGAACATTGAAAAAGTTTAAGAAAACCTCAAATCCTTTGACTTTTGACTTTTCCTGTTCGAAGACAACTTCTAAATTGTGACTGAATAAATTATATAGATTAGTAGCATTTTTGAGTAAGTCTGTAAGAAGTCACGCATCTCAGGATTTACTAAGAATAAATAATTAATAGCAAATAAATAATGCATCAAATGATTCGAAAATTTGCTTTTCTAAATAACTAAAAGCTCCAACCGTTTAAAAACTATACGCATACTCGCTTGAATACGCAAAGATTTTTGTTTAACATTCTATCCAAATTTAATTTGACATTTTACATATATTTTACATTACAGTGATGCTTCTTTTTGTTCTCACCTCATCTAAAACTGCGGCTATGCTCTGCGCTCAATAGTGGTACTTTTTATTAGTTTGTGTGTCTCCACTAAGTTTGCTTTTACAAACAAAAAATTCTCTTGCACCCACAACGACTCCATATAGATTTTCTTTTTTCATCGTCATTGACTTTTCCGCCTCAACACTTCATAATTCCACGATTTGTCACCTCGTTTGTATACACACACACTCACACATATACATACATTCATACGTACCCATAAAATACCAAAAATCAAATACATTTTTTATACTCCTTTTTTTGAATTGATCTGATCTTTGACAAATCTCCACATTATCCCACAGCAAATGCTTTTGATCCCCAGCCGACAATCAGGCATCTCGTGGCTACCTACTTTGACTCTTCGCCAGCGCTCGCTGCCCAATTGAACCCGATTTGCTTGTAAATGACTTAATTACGTGTAGAATGAGAATTTATGTAAGAGGTTGTATGTATGTGTGTGTGTGTGTGTGTGTAGAATAGTACACAGCGAGTGATACGTGGGATCGGGGAAAGACAACAAGTTGATGGGTCAATCTCCACCGATTGAAAGAGAAAAACAAAAAAAAAATGTATTGAAATAAAGGAAACAAAATAGTTATAACGATCGACAATATGTTTAGTGACAAGTCCAGCTGTGAGGGTATACCAAAACATACAAACAGCAGCAGTACAACAAGAAAAATGAAGAAAAAAATACAAGAAAATTAAAGAGTCTGCAGTTTGCAGCAAAAAAAAAAACACAAAGGAACAAAAAAAATGTGTTTGGAAGACAAATTAAGCAACAAAAAGGCAAATATAGCAACAACAAAGTAAACAGAAAACAGTCATCTATAGCAACATTAGCATCCCAAAGTTATTGGCGGCACATTTGTTGGATATTTTTCGGTTTATGTAGAAATAGGAATTTCAGTTGCCGGGCACTTTGAGCTGCTGCATTTAACGTACTTAGTGCGAGCGTACGCCACAGGAGCCACAGGTACCGACGCGATGCGGTGTATTAGTTGTTAGCCTTCAGCTGCGGCAGACTCGTTAACTTTGTGTGTTGCCTTTTAACAACAAAATATTGTACGCGCTTGTTTGTATGTACGATTTTCGGTTAAACATAATTTTAGCTTTTGTTGTAAAATATTACAAATCTAATAACCTTGGAGGTAAGGGAAATATGAGACTTTTGCGCCGGCAGCAGCGTTAACAGCGCTGGTAGCACCAATGCGAGGACGTTATTTAGCGCTAAAAAAATGACAAAAAGGATATTTGAAAAAAAATTAATAAAAAAGCAAAAAAAAACTTGCTATGCATTAAGGAAATGTTTTATATATATAGTTTTTTGTAATGGGATGAGGCATATTATATTATACAATGATATAAATAATAACTACTACACATATTACTGTTACAACAACAATAACAACATGATACAAATAATACTTTTCACCCATATTTCTCGGATAGAAAGCCAAATTTCAGTAGGTCTGCAGAAAGCGACTTAAAAAAATTGTTTACTCCACATTTATTTAATTTATCCATACTTTAACTCAATACGAAATGTAAAAGTAAAAAATAACATTAATGCCGCATATTTCTTTTCTACCTACGCTTTTCTTTTCGCTACGTGCGAAGACTCAAAGTTCTAAGTATCGAGCAAAACGTATTTCTTAAAGGTGGTGGCGCTAGACCAACAACAACGTTTCGTACATAGAAATGTCACGACAAAAGAAAGTAAAAAAGCAAAAGAAAAGGACGACAAATGTTGCACAGCCGACATGAAGTTGGAGCTAGAAGCATACGACGATAGTGCAAATGGAACGGCTTTACGTTATTTCATTTTATGCTGACATAAGTACACGGTGTTTATGTTTTATGTATTATGTTTTTGGTACAGAAATGACCAGGCGTAATTTATTCCAGCTGGTATTAAAATTACATGCATACCTAGAATGCACTTCGCTGTTGAGGGTATCGTATCTGGCATAGGTCAAGGATATGATATGATTTACCTGGTTTGGCCATCCGAAGTGAAATTGTGAAAGTAACTTCGGTTGCCATGCCACAAAGTTCTACCCCCTCATTTTACACGCATTCAAACACTCAACCAATCAGTTGTTGTTCAGACGACAACGAATTAATCTGAGGGGAACTGTGTTGATATTTTTCGTATATAACCAATACAATCTCTGTTTTTTTGGTAAACAAGCCGTTGTCATGACCCCTGTTACAGCAGCCAATAAGCTGATTCCTTCAAAATCTCCGAGAGCCGGTTAACAGTCTGATATTTATTTACATACATACAGAAATATACAACTTCGTGCATTTGTAAGTTAAAACTTAGTTTGAAAGTCCTACAAATTATGAACAAATTTACTATTATTCGCCGATGCGCCCATTCTGCTGAAGTTTGTAGGAAGCAACTTCATCGACAGAGGTTTACTATGAACTAATTCTGAGACCTTCTAATTATGACACCTAAGAGAAAAAGCAATTTGTAATCAAATTATAATCGAATTTGGGAAAGAAGTACGTGACGTCAGTGTAGATAACAACGCAGCTTTTAGCCCATACTTCAAAAGCTAACCCCTCAATGTAAATTTAAATTCTGAGATATGTAATGTAGCTGGATGGTCGTGGGTTAACCGGAGAAGCGAAAGATAGGGATACAAAAGATATACCAATTTAAAATTTAATGCTGATAAAATTTACTCTGCAACAAATTCTTTTGAATACAATTTTATATTTAAAACCGAAACCAATTTTTTTGCTTAATAAAGGGTTGTTAAATTTCAAGGGCCGATGTTGAATGTGAACCACACCTAAACGTCAAGTTCTGTTCTGAATTTCATTTGACATTTTTTAATTTCAGACTAACTCAATTTGAATAATGGTACGATACACAATCGAGAAACACGTCAAAGTTATTCCGGTAACAGTGGCACGTGAATGACCAATTTTCGAAGAAAATCATCTTCAGTGATGAGGCACATTTTCATCTCAGTGGATTCGTCAATAAGCAGAATTGCCGCATTTGGGCGAATAATAATCCAAAAGTGATTGCTGAAAAACCAATGCACCCACAAAGAGTGACTGTTTGGTTCGGTTTATGGGCCGGCGGCATCATTGGGCCGTATTTTTTCCTAAATGAGGCCAGTCAGGCAGTTACTGTGAATAGTGTTCGCTATCGTGAGATGATAAGGAACTTTTTATGGCCCGAACTGGAAGATATGGTTGTGGATGATATGTGGTTTCAACAGGACGGTGCCACTTATCACACAGCTAACGAAACAATGGCTCTTTTGCGCGAAAAATTTGATGGCCGAATAATCTCACGTCGCGGCAATGTAAATTGGCCACCAAGATCATGTGATTTGACACCTTTGGACTTCTTTCTTTGGGGTTATTTGAAAAAAAGGTGTACGTCGATAAGTCATCAACAATTCAATAGCTAAGAGATGAGATAATTCGGCACATTAACGGCATAGAACCTCAATTATGCCTCAGCGTCATCGAAAATTTGGACCATCGGATGGAGGTGTGCCGCCGAGGCCATTTGGCCGATATTTTGTTCCATACGTAGTTGAGCTATACAATATTATCATAATAAAGAGAAATGACTATAATTTAAAAAAAAAATTGTATTTTATTCAAAATCAACACCGGCCCTTAAAATTTAACCACCCTTTATTAGGTGCGCAACTAAGTTCCCGCTGTTTGTCAATAGATGCCGCCAGCAGTGTGTGCTATTCGATTTTGACATACCCTAAACGTCATAAACCAAGCTTAGACATATGGTAAACAAACTGTTTCGACATGTTAGTGATTTTGTTTTGGTATTATATACTTTTGGTTTTGTGAAAATGTCTGATTTTGTGCCGAATAATCGTCATTTGCGGGAAGTGTTGATTTTCCTCTTTCATTCGAAAAAAACGGCGGCTGAAGCGCATCGAGAGCTACAAAAAGTTTATGGAGAAGCTGCTTTAAGTGAAACAACGTGCCGAGATTGGTTCCGTCGCTTCAAAGACGGTAATTTTAATGTTGACGATCGCCCGCGTGAAGGAAGACGAAACACCTTCGAAGACGCTGAATTGGAGGCATTGCTCAATGAGGATCCGTGTCAAAGGCAAGAAGAGATTGATTCAGTATTAGGAGTTACCCGCCAATCCATTTCCAAGCGATTGCATGCTTTGGAAATGATTCAGAAACAGAGTACTTGGGTTCCTTATGAGTTAAAACCAAGGGATGTTGAACGTCGTTTTTTCGCCTGTGAAAAACTGCTCCAGTGGCAGAAAAGGAAGGGTTTTCTTCATCGCATCGTGATGGGTGATGAAAAATTAATTCATTACAGCAATCCAAAGAAAAAAAGTCAGTGGGACTGCCCGGTCATGCTTCTACGTCGTCACCTCGGCGAAGGTTATGCTATGTATTTGGTGGGACCAAGTTGGTGTTATTTATTATGAACTGTTAAAATCAAGCGAAACCTTCTCTGGAAATCGGTATCGACTTTAATTGATGCGACTGAGCCGAGCACTGCGCGAGAAGCGGCCGCAATACGCGGAGAGTCAAGAAAAGGTGATGCTACAGCATGACAAGGCTCGGCCTCACGTTGCCAAACCCGTTAAAACCTACCTGGAAACACTGAAATGGGAAATCCTACCCCACTCGCCATATTCTTCAGATATTGGGCCGCCCGATTATCACCTGTTCCGATCGATGGCACATGGCCTAGCTGACCAGCAGTTCCATTCGTATGAAGACATAAAAAAATGGCTTGATCCGTGGATAGCCTCAAAAGATAAACAGTTTTACCTCGACGGTATACGAGATCTACCAGAAAGATGGGAAAAAGTAGTAGCCAGCGATGGGCAATACTTTCAATGATTCACTTGTAACCATTTTTTCAGAATAAAGTTTTATTTTCATCAAAAAAAAATAACGAGAAATTAGTTGCGTACCTAATATTTTAATTGCTAAAAAGTTCGGAAAACTGTTTCTACAAAGAAGAATTCACTTCTGGATAAAACAGTAAAAAAAAGCAATATTTTAACAAACACTAGGTTAAAAAAATTGCTTCAGAAAAAAAAAATAAATTAAAAATTCTTACTAAATCGATAAATTTTATTTAAAAAAATACAAATTTACTGTTGCGTTTCACATAAACTTTTATAAAAACAAGTTCATTGGGTACTTCAAGTTCTTGGGCACTTTTTTACAAGTGTTTTCTGTGGGTTAATTGCGGTAAACCACTAACAAAGACACATAGCTTCACGTACGCATTGTCAAATATGGATATTGCCAACCCTCGGCACACTTTATATACCGCGGCTAAGTCTACCTCGTCAGAAGAATGCGTCAGTAGAATGCACTTCCTCACAAACATCTAACAAAAAATACCCACAGAAGTTTTTCAAGAATAACGACTACGTAGAAATATTAAGCCATATTTTACGCTACCTTAGTTGAAACGATTTATTTTACATTCCTTTCATCACAGCTCATGTTTCCAAGCATTTTTCAGCTTCCAAATATTTAACTACTATTCACCCAATTCCATGCACCTGCTGACAGTTTGAAGGACAAGTTTGAGATTAGTTTTGCCATGACTTGAGTAGAAACTGGGGCATGAAACAATAATTATAGGTGAAGTAAGAGTTGAGGTCCTATGTTCCACCTAGGAACGACGGGAGAATGTATATGTAAGATATATAATTTTCAACCTGTGTCGGCCATCTTGAGCTACTTAATACTTGTAAATTCGTGATGTCGTCTTGGAAAAGCTACTTTTTTTTCAGAGTAAGTTCTAAAGAAAAAATGCTCAAGCGCAAAGAAATGAAAACATTCGCTAAAAAAGTGAGCTGTTTTTGTTGTGCCGCAAAACGTGGGCAAAAGAGGGCGTTAAGTTTGTGCATGCCCCAAAAGATAAAATGAAAATAAAAGATTGGGTAAAATCGTGGAGTGGTTCATTGAGAGCAGGCGAAAAATTTACGCTAATTATGTATTTAAAATGAAACAGTGAGTAGTTTGCAGAAAATATGACTTTAATCTTCAACGTCAACTTAAGACTCATATGTACATTCTAAAATAAATTGCTTATTACCTAGTAAAACAAAGCTGCATTTTATAAACAGTTAAACAAAAAGCATCACACCACCCAAAAGCTCAGTTGCAATGGTATTTTTCCATGCAACATTCCCTTTTACTATTTGTTTATTTGTTGCTACTAGAACTGTTTAATTTAGGTTCCTCAACATTGTTTTTCGATTAACAGTTCTTAACATTTAACTTCTTAACATTTAACATCGTTTATATTGTTTAACATTTGTTTAACATCACCATTGTGTTATTGTATGCTAATAACATTAGCTCTGCTATTGACAGAGGCTTATACATAACTCGCGTATCACTTTTCGGCAGCGACTTTCGAGATCGATCCAGATCGAAAGAGGGAGAAGTTGTTTAGTGACGCTCTTCTGATGTCGATCGAAATTTTGTTGGCATTAGCCCAAGACTGTCCATCCTTTGGTTGACGCTTCTACGCAAACAGAGAAAATCCTTTTTTTAATTTGAAGTTGTAATTTGATTTAAATAAATTTTGATTTGGAGCATATGGTGAGGGCCGTATGTTTCAGCTGGAAAAAACAAGTGGCTCATCTTAAGGAACGACTTGTGAAACGGGATAAATTCAAATCCCACATCAGTCAAATACTCTCTGAGGGGCAGATTAAAAAGTTGGAATACCCAACCAAAACAATTCATTCAAATTCGTACATGAATTGACATGGATAAGTCTTCTGAGAATGGCAAAAATATATTTTTGTAGGAAACTTATAGTTTTTAAATCAAAGGTAGTCAAAGCTTTTGGGAAACGTACCGAAAGTTGCAGAATTTCTTCAAATCACAACAATTAAGTTGAAAATACTAAATTAAGTTTTATTTTCTTTCTCTGTGGTTTTGGTTATCAAAATTGCTAATTGTTTTTCCACGGGAATATTTTTGAGCGTTTCTCCATCATATTTTAAAAGTTCTGCATTTATTTAATCACTTTCGCTACTTTTGTTATTTTCACAACTTCTTTAGGCTTTCTAACACTTCGTTGAGACCGGCGCTTTAATGAAGTTTTCCACTATAAAGCCTCTTGAAGTTATAATTCCGTTATTTTCTTAGTTTTGGATTACTGTCCGGACTGTTGTTCCTGTCTTGACTGTTGTTCTTCCTATTAGTCGATAGCTTTGGCCGTCCTGCCATAATTTTATTACAACTTTCCCCTCGCCAATGTCAGTTTCTTTCCCTGCAGGATCCCCACAACTTCTGCAATGCAAGTTGTACGGATGTTCAAGCTTCTCTGCATGAGTTTCGATCATCCAGTGACCGGTGATCAACGTTATGAGTTTGATATGGAACACAAAAAAATAGAACTCCATCTGCCTTGCGCTTTTTTAAGAAAGAAATTGCCAATAGCACACCGATGTCTGAGATGAGAACAACAGAAACTGGTTCTGTTAACCCCTTCCTGGCAAGCTCATCGGCAGTATAACTCCCTCCCAACAGCGATCCCTTCCAGCAGTGATCCCTAAGCAAAGATCTCTGCTTGGAAAACACTGCTCTAGAGAGAACCCCTGCTTAAACTCCGGATTCCATCTTGAATCCGCCGGTAAAAACACATGGTGAAAAGATTTTTAGAGGTATACTACCTAGCAGGCCATTATTCGGCTCTGAACGAATTTGACAGATATGCCGACGTCATTCGTTTTGTGTTTCACTAAGCTAAAGCTAAATTTTGTGAAACACAACAAAGTTCCCCTCAAAATTTTTTACTTTCACCATACCTAACGAGCAAACCTAGTATTTATTATTAGTGAAAACAGAGGTACCTATGTCCGTTTAGACTCTCCCCTCCTTCCAATCCAGCCCTCTTGGAAATATATCTCTAACCCCAGTTTGCGGATAGAGAGATATGTACAAAAGAAGAAGATGGGGAGATCTGTACATAGAAGAAAGGCAAAATCTGACGTGAATTGTTACCACTTCCTGCAGAAGATGGCCTCTATAGGAGATTGCAAGCCTTACAGTAGGTTTTTTAAATCTGACAGGGTTTGATTGAAAAGTAATGAGCCTTTCCCGCGAAGCGTCTGCTAAGCGATCAACCGAATCGGCTGGTGGGGGAAAATGATCGTTGGACCTTCCCCTTGCACTAGAAACCGGTCCCAGTTCGCTGGCAACAGCGGTGCAGTTAATATCGCTCCGCGCGTGAAAGCTGTTTTAAAAGAGTGTTAGGATTTTGCAGTGGCGAAAATGCAGCGATCGTTGGAGCAACGTTACTCAATCAAATTTTGCGTAAAGCTAAACAGTTTGTACCTCCAGGAAGCACTGTAAACGCGGCATTTTACAAAGAAGTGCTCCTTCGGTTGAAAAACCGCGTCGCTCGGGTTCGGCCCGACCTCGTCAAGAATTGGACCCTTCATCACGACAATGCGCTGGCGCACACCGCCTTCCTCTGCACCTCTGCATTGGCCAAGACGGGGGTCCGGTGCTTTCCCACCCTCTCTACAGCCCAGATCTGTCCCCTCCGGACTTCTTCTTGTTCCCGCGCCTGGAAAAAAAGCTGAAGGGGAGGCGTTTCGACTCCATCGAGGCGATCCAAAAAACTGTGACAGCCGAATTGAACGCGATTCCGGCGGATGAGTTTAAAAAATGTTTCCTGTAGTGGAAGGACCGCTACCAGCGGTGTATTCACGCTCAAGGGTCCTATTTTGAAGAATATTAGTTGTATAAGCCGAAAGGTTAAATAAAACTGCTTAAAAAAAATAAGGCTCATTACTTTTCAATCAAACCCAGTAGTCTAGTTTATCTGCTCCTTAGAATGAAATTGAAATGAAGTGAAATTGAATGGACTATGAAACTTTATTTCCAGAAGTATTCTAAAAATTTTAATTAAAAAGTTCAAAATTTCGATCCTTTTTTTGTTGTTAACTTTTATACAAATTTTTGATTTATGATATTATTTTGAACAACTTTTTTACTAAATAGAAAAAAAAACGAAAATGATTTATGGATCTTTATTTGGACCTTTACGCGCTCCATCGCTTGTCTGTTTGTATGCTGCAGCTGCCTAGTTCACAAGTGTCAAATATGAATGACGTACGACGTCATTTGCAAAAATTATAAATCCACCGATAGGGTTCTTTTTTTTGCGCCACTTTGAATATAAAAATTTAGTAAGAAAAATATTGCGAATATTTTAAAAAGATAAAGTGACTTAATTGTGCGGGCACAAGTGTCTTAAAAATCGGAAAACCTAATCCTTATTTGGTCACTTCTGTTCCTTGGTGAACATATTTACATATATAAGTATATAAATATGTACGTAATTCCAAATCAAATGAGCATGAAATATGCCCAATTGCCTACGCTGACGTCAACGACATAGCAGCAGCAGGAGCATCAGCAGAGGCCGCAGCGCAGCGCTAAGTGTATCCAGCCAGTAGTAGTAGTAGTGTGCAGCGACAATGAAGCGGTAAAACACTTTGATCAGCAAGTGAGCGAGTGTTCATCTAGCAGTCAGCCAGCTAGCAGCCTTTATTGTTATTGTTCTTTCTTCCAGTTTTGGGGGTTGGAGAAACTTCAAAAGCGCTTACAAAGAAGTGTGGAAAACATGTGGAAAAAAGGGCAGTAACTGTGAAAACAGCAAGAAAAAAATGAAAAATAACACGACATGCAACAACAATAAGAAAAATGTACATCTAAATATTCAATACATTAATAAGTATCCGTGTACGTGTATGTACACGCATTCAATAATAGTCATAATAATAATAGCGACAACAACAATATAAACAAGTTGCGTTAAATATATATTTAGGTACGCTACGCTGGCGCAGAAGTAGCTGAAAGGTAAATGGAAACGTTGCGTGCAATAAAAGGCTGATCAGTCGCATTCAATTTGAATTTGAAGAAAAGGGTTTCCAAATCATTGTCCCATTAATGAGTTGCATTAGTATGGAAAATCACACATAAACGTTGATGGCAATGTTCAAACTTCATAAATTATGTAAAATTCGTGTGGCACAAGAGAGGAATTGTAAAGCAATAAGAAGAGAAAGAATTGTAAAGCTATAAGAAGAGCAGAAATCACAGCATATAAAGAAGCGTACAAAGAAGCAGCACGACAAAAACGCGTCTTAGTAGGCTCAACAGATCATAAAATCTAATTTAGTTTAGTCTAATAAATAAGAGGTTTAAGAGCCAACATAAATGCTATGACAATTGGGCCACTTTTTTATTAGACTTAGTTCAACAAAGATCGCATTTTTTTTTCAATATTACTTCTAACGGCGGACTCTGTTGAAACCGGGGATTCGTGTTGAACATTAAGAAAATTATATTCTATATTAATTGACATGCAAATATTTTCCAAATCACGAGCAATATCTGGTACAGAGTTGCCCAAAATTTATCATCCAGTTTGTTCTTGAATACATTTTTTATTAAATAAAGAAAATAATTATGAATAATGGAAGTCTTTATATCAACTTTTAATATATATCAACTTTAATCTTCCGATAGGGTGACTAATCTTGCGCCACCTTTAAAAATTATATAAAATATGTTCTCAGTGCTATAGGACTTTGAGATGAAATAAATCACAAAAATTTCGTGCCAATGGTCAACGTATATGAATTTGTTGGATAGTTGAACATTTAAAAAAATATCGACACAAAGAACTTTCTAGAGTAAATGAGACTTTTTTCAAATAGGCCATAGGCAATAATAGCATTACTTACACATGTAATGCCAAAATTCAGAAATCACCGCAGTTTACAGCCAAAAAAAGCCACGAACCAGACCATCTGATTCATATGTAAAATCGGTCTTTGAGTCTGAATATCTACATTTTTTTCTGCCACATTGTTTTCGATTTATCGCCAAATAATTGTTTTGGGTTGAAGAAAAAATCTAGACTATAAAAATTTAAATAAATAAAACTGTATTAAGCTACTGATTTTACATAGGAATTGGGGGGTGTGGTTCTTGGGTAAAGAATCATAAATTATTTGTATAACGGCGTAGAAACGTATTGGCTTTAAACTTTCTAAAACTTTTATTTTATTTTTTTAAATTGTATTTCAAGAAGTCAAGAAAACATGATTTCAGACCAACTACTAAAATTAATGAAGAATGAAACAAAAATAATGAAAAAAGAAACTTACATCTAACTAAACTAAATTATAAAGTTCAATAGTATAGAAAGTTCTTTCTGTGAAACTGAGAAATCTACGAATTAAGAATAGCAGATCTCATCAAAATCACGAGGAGCACGCTGAATAGGAGCATTACGAGCATAATTTTTATTGAACTTATTTGAATAGAAAGGAAGAGCGGTACGGAGAATTCTGGTAGGGGTAAGAAAATTAATACTTTGCAGCAGAAATTGGCAATCAATGTCAGCTTTAATAACATTGAAAACAAACAAGAAAGAATCGTGGAAAGTATCCTCTATTGTACTTTCTAAAGTCTTCAAGTTGATCAATCGCAAATAGGATGTGTAAGATGGAATAGGATCAGGAAATTTTACTGATCTTAATACAAATAATAATGCAGAGACACCTTTTGCGCACATTCGATTCTGTCAATTAAAAGCTTTTGACATGGCCTCCAAATAAACGCTGCACATTCCAAGCTAGAGCTCAAGAATACAGTAAACAGCAATGTCGGTGTATTGCAATTCCGTGGTGCAAAGCCTAATGGTTAATGGTTAATGGTAGTAAAGGTATGGCCCTTTAGCACTGCGACCATATTGATCTATTGTGCACCCTATTGACTGTTAAGTATGCTTATGAATTGTACCAGCTCCTTCTGGGGGAGTGATTGAAGGTCTTCATCTATAAGCATGAACTTGTTTAAAAACGTTTTCCTTCTATGCGTCAACCCGGACATTCGATGATGAGATGTTCTATAGACTCCTCATCTTCGCAGCAAAATGTGCAGGTGCTGGTGTTAGTGGTAAATAAAAATTGTACTTAACTTAAAGTAACATCTACACACCGATTTTTCTATATTTAAATATTAAATATTTTATTAATATTAAAATTCTGTTACTATTACTTTTTATTTGGTTTCAAATTTTTTTAATACTTTCCTATGACTTAATTATTTTATTGCTACGACAGTTTCTTTAAATTAACATTTATACGCTCATACATACATACATACATACATACATACATATGCATTTAGGTACAAACCAATTGTCCACTAAAATACGCTCTGAAATTTCAATTATTACAGAATTTTTCTCCAAGAATTTCCCTAGACTCTTCAACCTTTTCTTCTCTCCCCATTGTGTATGCCTCATTTTATTTCATCAATTTTTTATTCTCCTCCACGAATCACTTGTTTATCCCAACTTGAGCAATCCATCAACATTTGAGTGGCATATGCAACAACAAAACGATGCGTCGGCGGTGACTGCTGCTGTTGGCCGCGGCATACTGTAAAAACATTTCATCAACGCATTTCGCCGACAAAGTGCGAGTTCCAGTTCCAATTCAAGTCTGTAGCAGCAGAGATTGATATGAGTAATTCTGCACGTACATACATACAAATATTTCTATGAACAAACACTTGTATACATGCACATATGTACTGGTATGTGTGTAATTTGTTTGCATTTTCGTTAAGTTAATTTCAAAGGAAATTCTTAGTAAAGATTATGAATAAACATAAACATTATTGGAATTACTATTTACAACATACTCAACTTTTTGCTGTTGTTGGTTGTAGATCATTTCGTCAATTGCTTGGTTGGTTGTTTATAGCTATTTTTGTTGTGGTTTTAATAGACGAGCCACTTTGTTGGATGAATAATAAAACACATTTTCTTTGAGAAATACTCGTATGTGGGGCTTGGTGTGTGGATGGGTATATGTATGTTCACATAAGGAACAAATACGGCGGCCGCCACAAATACTTACATATCTATAAATTCTACTGAATATATTAACTACTTGTAGAATGTCTGAACAGTAGTGATCCGTGTTCGGGTTTGGTACAATGCGAGTTAAAATATGGATATATTCTATATACGAAACAGAAACTCGAATTTACAGTAACATGAATAGGGATCGGCTGGTTACGAAACCAGTTTATTTTTTTAGCTTTGTAATTCTTTTACAAAAACAGAACAAAGTATTCCGCATAAGCAAAGCTAAGTTCCAAGTCTTTAGTTACCGAAACACATAGACCAACTAGCATTGGAAAGACTCTTCATACAAATTCATCTACCGTTGGGAGGCGGCTTAAAATTCTAGGCCCCTCCATTTGCGGAACAACATCAAGACTCTCACCACAAATACGAGGAGAAGCTCGGCCAAATACCAATAAAGAGTGTAAACGCCAATTATATTATATATACATACATATATACATTGTGGCGCAAAATTAATCACCCTATCGAAAGATTTATAATTTTTGCTAACAGCGTCGTATGTACATACGTCAATGGTATTTCACAATGTGAAGTGGACAGTTGAAATATAAAAGCAGACAAGCAATGGAGTGAGTAAAGGTCCAAATAATAGCTTCCATCCTCCAAAATCATACATATATTTTTTTAGTATAAAGTTTATTCAAAAACAAAATTGGATGATTAATTTTGCGCCAGTTTATATATGCAAAATATTTTTTTTTATTTAAGCACTAAAAAATTATTCAAAAACAAAATTGGATGATTAACTTTGCGCCAGTTTATGTATGCAAAATATCTTTTTTTTATTTAGGCACTAAAAACTTATTCCAAAACACAATTGAATTATTAATTTTGCGCCAGTTTGTATATGAAAAATATTTGTTTTTTATTTAGGCACTAAAAAATTGTTCAAAAACACAATTGGATGATTAATTTTGCGTCAGTTTGTATATGCAAAATATTTTTTTTTTATTTAGGCACTAAAAATTATTCAGAAACAAAATTGGATGATTAACTTTGCGCCAGTTTATGTATGCAAAATATCTTTTTTTTATTTAGGCACTAAAAACTTATTCAAAAACACAATTGAATTATTAATTTTGCGCCAGTTTGTATATGAAAAATATTTGTTTTTTATTTAGGCACTAAAAATTATTCAAAAACAAAATTGGATGATTAATTTTGCGCCAGTTTGTATATGCAAAATATTCTTTTTATTTAGGAAATAAAAATTATTCAAACACAAAATTGGCTGATTAATTTTGCGCCAGTTTATGTATGCAAATAATTTTTATTTATTTAGGCACTAAAAAATTATTCGAAAACAAAATTGGATGATTAATTTTGCGCCACCTACTATATCTATTCTAAATTTCTTGTTTTATTGTTAAGCCGGTCTCGAGCTGCCAAAATAAAAATACAAAAACTATTTATTTAACAGTTTAAATAATTTCTGAAATTGTTCGAATCTAGAACTTTCTGCCTGCTTCTATTTGCAGCAGCTTAAATATTATAACGGCTGACCAGATTGGAGGTACTTTTCCAATAGGGTGTTTTGACAGATCACGCGTGACTACTGGCAAACTAAATACATGATTCTTTTCAGTAGCCATTCAAGAACAGCCATTACATCCAATGAAAACAACCGTTTGGTGCGGCATTTATTTCTTCAAGGACGAGTCTGGCGTCAATGTAACGGTGAATGGCGATTGCTATCACGCCATGATAAACTTGGTTGACTTTTTGATGCCGGAAATTGAATCCACTGATCTCCACAACATTTGGTTCCAATAAGACGGCAGACGGCGCTACTTTGCCACACAGCTCGTGAAACAATTGATTTACTGCGTCGTCGTTTCGGTGAGGAATTCATCTCTCGTCTCGGGCCAGTGGATTGGCCACCAAGACTTTGGACTTTTATTTGTGTGCGTATGTAATGTCTGAGTGCCTTGTGGATAAACCAGCTTCGATTGAGGCATTGAAAGCCAATATTACTAAAGTTATTCACGCAAGGGATGAAAAATTGGTGTTTACGGATGGACGAATTACGGCGCCGTTGAGGCCAACATTTGAAAACTAAATTTCATGACTAGTTCTACTCAAAAATAATTAAGATTGCCCAGTCAATTTGAATTTTCGTTGTTTTATTTCAATTTAAAATCCGATACCTCTTAATTGATCACCCTTTATAAGCGACTCTAAGAACGAAAGTTTTTTAATATTTAGGTTCCGTAAACTATATTTGCCATGCGAGCTTCCCTGTCTACGTATAAACTATTCTACTAAGCACAAATCTTCCTCTGCTTTGATATTTCTGATGTTTTGTTCTTTTTATATAATGTTAGATGTATCCAGATCAGATAACTCCTGCTGCAGTAAAAGGCTTCGGCCTTTCTTTGCTGGAAAATTCTGAATACATTTACGAAACAATGTTTTAATAAATATTAGCTCATGTGCCGCGCAAATCTGATAACCAACCTTTTAAGGTAAAAATCGTTCACACCCGAACATCTGCCACAGATCGGCGTGAGATCTACACACTGAGATGCTGGTTAGTTGAAAACAAATAAGGTACGAATAAAAGCGAAACACAATTGTCTTCAATAAATATTGGTTTTCCAACTTATAATGGCTTCTTTTGGCTCGTTTTCGCCATACACCATCGATCATCCACCAACAGCTACTGTACATTTCTCGGCACACCGCTCAGACGAGCTAATAAATGTGAGTTGTGTATTCTATTGCTAATAACTGCATTTCACAAACCATTTTTAGCCTACATTTACTTTGTCAATGCCTTGTAGTTTCGTTGTTGACCCACAAAGAAAGGCTTAAGCCATTAATGGAAAAACACGTATGTGCATATGTGTGTGTGTGTGGAGTCCATATTGAAAGCCGCTTATAGTTATTCCGATATATCCATCTTTATTGTTATGAGCAGACAATATTTGTAAGCAAGTTTACACTTCACACACACACACACACATCCATGCACTACATATGTATATGGATGTATGTAGAACAATGCGGCAGAGATGGTAAGCGGGGTAAAATATTAGAGCAGAAAAGTGTAGCACTGACACGTACTACTTACTGCATCTGTGTGTGTGTGTGTGTACTCTGCCACTAATCATTATCCAGTCAAGCAGTCAGCATGCGTTGAGGACTAAGCCTAAGTGTCAGCAGGGCAAAGGAGTGTGTAAAGGAGCTGTGTGGCTCTATCGCATCTGGCGGCTGCCTTTTCGCTTCACTGACTCCCTACATAGCTCGTTGAAGTTCTGGCTCGTCGCTTAAGGATCAGCTAAATGGCTTAGTAGGGCGGTTGCTCTGGTCTTCCGACTCCGATAACGCAAACAAACATACACATTTATGTTATATACCTATAAAAGACTCTGCAGGAAAACCGACTCATTGTGCTCAGTATTTTTGGTGCATGCGATTTAAAACCAAATTGAGTTTAGAAGGTGGAGTATTTCCATTTGTAGTCACTTATGGCGAAATGTGGCACAATGGCATTTCTATTGGTTCCACTAAAGTTTTACGTCTCAGTGGGCTTTCGAGGAACCCTTGCAGTCTACGCTTTAACAAACTTCGTTGATTTTCATATCTTCATTTGTGGAAGGAAAATTTTTTTTATATCTGTAATTATGGCGGCCGCGGTAGCTGTTTGAGTTGGTGCGAGACCATCATTCGATAGTGTTCGGGTTCAAAACCCCCTGTCGGCACGAAATGTTTTTTTCTAATAGCGGTCAACCCTCGGCAGGCACTGAAACCGCTGAGCGTACTTTTGCCATGAAAGAGGTCCTCGTGGGTTCCTCCATTTGTGGTACAACATTAGATATGCCCACTATAAATTGGATAAGAAGCTCGGCCAAACAATCAACAAAGGATGCACGCACCATTTATATATACAGGCGTTGAAAAATACTAAAGAACGGTACACAGTTCTCTTCATTTGAGATTTTTTTCAATAGAATCGCTTAAATGTTTTGCATATTCGGTTTTATTACACAGGCCGACAAAATTTAACCAACATTCAGACCCAGAAACCAGACTATATATTTCCGAAGGTTTATGATGCGCTGAATCCAAATCTGGCCTCAGAATTGCTCTATTAGTTTGAGTTTTCGAGATATCCTAACCTAAAAGTGCAAAAAACCCCATTTTTGCCCATATTTGAGGTTATGTAGCCTTGCAGATGTTTTCTTTCACCAAAATTAAAGGATGGCATCTTTAAATACAATCCTTCTTTTTTCAAATGGCGTTTTGTTTGCTCAAATATCATTTTTTTCGCAGAGATATCGCATTTTGAAATTTTCATGTTTCGAAATTTTCCTACACCTGAAAATCGATTAAGATAACATAGACATGATGTAGTCGATTACTAATTTTCTTGAATTGAGTCTTATTTTTCTTAAAATTTTGTCTCACACCATAAGTGTGCTGACTCACCACACCCCTACACTATCTAACCTTTGGGTACCGAGTCACACACAGCCCTAACCCCTAGTAACCACCCCTATCATGCCGCAAGCAGGCTTACCCACAAACTCCAAATTTACATACTATTAATCCATATATTTCAGGCCCTCAAACCCAAGAAAATTAGTAATCGACTATATCATGTCTATGTTATCTTAATCGATTTTCAGGTGTAGGAAAATTTCGAAACATGAAAATTTCAAAATGCGATATCTCTGCGAAAAAAAATGATATTTGAGCAAATAAAACGCCATTTGAAAAAAGAAGGATTGTATTTAAAGATGCCATCCTTTAATTTTGGTGAAAGAAAACATCTGCAAGGCTACATAACCTCAAATATGGGCAAAAATGTGGTTTTTTGCACTTTTAGGTTAGGATATCTCGAAAACTCAAACTAATAAATTAATTTTAGTTATCAATCCGAATTTTGCATGGACAGAGAAGCAGATATTAGTTTAAATTATTTCGGATACTTTTCCTTGTAGACTAGTGTTATATACATTAAAAATGTCTCAGCCTTTTTATCTAAGAAAACATTAATTTTCTTACTTCATTTGCAAAAGTTAAGACAATTTGAAAATTCTTCGAGAAAAATACTTAAGAGCGAAGCAAAATAATAGAAAAATCATAATAAATGCAGGCGAAAGGGAAAAGTATAAATTAATAATTTGTTGAAAATCCTTTTTGCTTTATTACTCTTGCACAGTACATTTGCATTGAGATTATTAAACCGCTACAACAACCAACAGGAATGGACTCCCATGCAGCCTTGCCCGTTTTAAACAACTGATCCAAATTTGTGATATTCTGCGTACTGAGTGCATTTTTTACGTCGTTCGAAAGAAGTTCATACTTGGAACGCCATCCATATCACCTTCAATGCGATGAATTCGTCCTGACACGCCATTATTGAGTGTCCCCAGTGCTTTATGATTGGTGAGATGAACTCTGAGGCGAATGTTGCACGTTTAGGCAGCCTTAAATACTTTGCACCGTCTGAACCAACTATAATTATTTTCGTAACAGCGCTGAATAAAATATATCACTAAAAATATAACCATTACAGAACCGTTCGATTTTCCTACAGGCCCCATATAGTGGAGAGCGAAAATGCACGCACTCGTGTAATCTCTGCACTTAACCCAAGTAATAAGATAAGTAACTTATCCTTGTGTTGCTTGTTATCCTTACAAATTAAAAGAAAATGCATTTCGAGCAGCCAGAAGCTAAGAGAAGCCGATGGGCTTGGATGTGTACACTTTGCCTACCAACCAATCTAATCTTCACCGTGAGCCAATCCAATTCAACGCGCGCTAGCGAAAATCCTTACGACCCAGACAAAGTGCATACAAAATGAAACGAGGTCACTCATTTAATGCCATCCGCTTTAAGTGTGTGTAATACAGATCAATTGTAGCAACAATGTGGCAACACAGAAAATAACAACAACACCAAGAATAAATGCGAGTATGTGGCAATGATGCAAAATATTATTGTATTGTTACTGGGCTTTTGGGTACAATCCGTAAATGAATCTGCGGCACCTTCAACTTACTTCAAAAAAAAAGTCTTAACTCTGCCGCTAAACAAAACTGCATTCCGGACCTTGTATGCTCGTAGGAATGGCTCTCTCGATCCTGCTCATCCTTTTTGCTGCATACTTCATTTGTTGTAGTCTGTTGTATATTTGTTGTATGCTTTCACAATTATCGCAATCAGATCAGTACAACAGTAACAATGCACTGCACGTCTCAGGTGGGATTGGTGGGATTGTTCGGATTGTGTGTTAAGAGGTTAAGAGCTGCGGTTGTCTAATTTTTGCTATAAGTGGATTGGAATATTGAATCCAATTCACTAAATATATTGCAGTAAGTGCCTAAGCGCACACACACACATATAGATGGCTACGTATGTATAGGTGTATGGGAGCTGTGTTTGTCCACAATAATGTGATAATTGAGAAATGTGTTAAGATTTTAATGCGCTCACTTTTTTGCGACCTCCCCTACTACGCTTATGGAAAACACAAATGTAAGTACGTACGAGTGTATTGGCTGGGTAATAGAGGAGAAGGCCTGCTAAACAGGATTTAAGGGGACATTAAGTGTTTTTCGATTTTTCATGTTAGCAAATTGAAATTAAGAATAAAGCAAATAAAATGCATTGAAGTGGTGGATAATAGAGAATAAGAAAAGCAGAATCAAGGTGCTGAACGGAGCACCTCTCCTTCGATTCCTCAAGATATTTCGTTCATGTTTGGCATATCATTTCTTAGAGAGAAGTTCGTGGGTCTCTTGCGACTATCTCAGATATGTAATAAAGCGTTTTTCAGTAAGAGTGCTTCAACTTTTGAACTTTCTTGAATAAAACACAAACGGTTTAACTTTTTTAACAAATTTTTTTTTATTATCGAGTTTGAACATATACATTTAAGTATGAAATTCGATTTCTTTTGCATGACCACCGCGTGCACGTTTTACGAAGTCCAATCGTTGAACCCAATTTTCGACCACTCTTTTGCATAAATCGGCCAAAATTCCAGCAATGTCGCGTTCAATGTTGGCTCTGAGCTCACAAATCATCGCCGGCTTGTTACTGTAGACCAATGACTTCACATAACCCCAAAGAAAATAGTCTAGAGGCGTCAAATCACACGAGCGCGGCGGCCATTCGACCGGTCCATTTCTGGAAATAATGCGCTCATCGAACTTACTCTTCAACAAATCAATTGTAGCGTGTGCTGTGTGGCTTGTGACCCCGTCCTGTTGAAACCACATGTCGTCTAAGTCCATACCATTCAATTGCGGCCAAAAATAATCGTTTATCATGTCGCGGTATCGATTTCCATTCACAGTAACGTGGCGATCGTTCTCGTCAACGAAAAAATATGGACCAATTACGCCGCCGGCATGTAAACCGCACCAAAAAGTGATTTTTTCGGGATGCAACGGTGCCTCATGAATCACATGTGGATTGCTTTCTGCCCAGTAACGCATATTTTGCTTGTTGACAAAGCCATTGAGCCAAAAGTGAGCTTCATCACTGAATATGATTTTTTGGAAAATTTATAAATTTTCATAAAAAATTTGCACGATTATTTTCATAAAAAATTTGTACGATTTGCAATCGTTGATCAAGTCTGTAGCGTTCCATGATGAAATGTATACTAATGAAGTTTAAAATGACAAGCGAAAAATAAAAAATATTGCGTCGTTCGCCCTCCCTATCGGAAAAAAGTTGAAGCGCACCTATTGAAAAACGCCTTATTATATAAAAAATCATATACCAGGTGTGCTCAAAAGCAAAAGTCAAACTTTTTAATTGGACATAGTAAACATTTCCTGATATTTCGCAGACTGGAAACGGAGTTCTTGTAATGAAAATGATAATAAATGCTCGGATATGTGCAACAATACTAAAGGGTGATCAATTTAGAAGTATCGGATTTTAAATTGAATGGAAACAACTAAAATTCAAATTGATTTGACAATCTTAATTTTTTTTTTGTGTAGAGCCAGTCATGAAATTTAGTTTTTAAAGATAATCCCTTTCAAATGCTGGTCGCAACGGCGCCGTAATTCGTCCATCCGTAAACACCAATTTTTCATCCTTTGCTGGAGGACTTCGGTCGGTATCTCGTCAATAACTTTAGTAATATTGGCTTCCAATACCTCAATCGAAGCTGGTTTATCCACAAAGCATTTAGACTTTACATAAGCACACAAATAAAAGTCCAAAAGTGTAATATCACACGATCTTTGTGGCCAATCCACTGGTCCGAGACAAGAGATAAATTTCTCACCGAAACGACGTCGCAGTAATCAATTGTATCACGGGCTGTGTGGCAAGTAGCGCCGTCCGCCGTCTTGTTGGAACCAAATGTTGTGGAGATCAGTGGCTTCAATTTCCGGCATAAAAAAATTGTATATCAGGGTGTGATAGCGTTCGCCATTCACCGTTACATTGGCGTCAGCCTCGTCTTTGAAGAAGTATGGGCCGATAATTCCTCCAGTTCATAGACCGCACCAGAAGATTGTTTGCAATGGTATGTGATCACTTGTAACACCAAAATTAAAATCTTCAACCCGAATGTCAAGCCCACTCTACATTGAGGCTGCGAAACTTGGAAGCTTACAGCCACAGACTCGCAGCGACTACAAGTTTTTTTAAGCGTTGCCTCCGCATCTGATGGCCCAACACCACATCCAACCAAAACCTGTGGGTTAGCACAAACGAAACTCCAATGCGAAGGGAAATACTCAAAAGAAAGTGAAGGTGGCTTTGTCCCATTTAAAGAAGAGAACCCAACGACGTCATCCATAATTCAATCGATTGGAACCAGCACGAAAGCCGAGGCAGAGGTAGACCATCACAAACCTGGAGAATAGGCTTAGAAACGGAGATAGGAAAGACAAACAAAAGTCGGGACGAATTGAAGTGGCTGGCATCTGGGAGAACGAATGAAGGAAACTTTTTATGGCCCTTTGTTCCTCGGCGGAAGCATAGGAACTTTCTATATACGTATGTGATATATTTTAATATAGACTAATTTTCAGTCAACTCATTATAGGAAAAAAAAATTATTATTCCTCTTGATTGGCGCGATAACCGCTTATCAGATTTTGGTCGAGTTCAAAACAAAACGCGCCAGTCGTCTCTTTCTCATGCTCACCGGCGCCAGGTGGAAACACCAAGTGAAGTCAAGTTCTTCTCCACCTGATCTTTCCAACGCAGAGGAGGCCTTCCTCTTCCTTTGCTACCACCAGCTGGTACCGCATCGAATACTTTCAGAACCGGTGCGTTTGCTTCCATTCGGACGACAAAATCAAGCCAAAATAGTCATTGAATCTTCATTAGCTGTTCTATATCTATGTCGTCGTGAAGCTCATACCGCACATCGTTCCATCGCCTACAATACTTGCCGTCAACAACGTGCAGAGGCCCCAAAAGCTTCCGCAGAATCTTTCTTTCGAACACTCAAAGAAACGCCTCATCGGATGTTGTCATGTTGTCAAAGCTTCTGCGCCATACGTTAGGACGGGCATGATGAGAGCCATGTAGAGTGTTAGTTTTGTTCGTCGAGAGAGGACTTTACTACTAATTTGCCTACTTAGTCAAAGTAGCACTTCTTGGCAAGAGAGGTTCTACGTTGGACTTCAAGACCGACATTGTTATTGGCGTTAATGCTGGTTCCTAAATAAACGAAGTCTCTTACAGCCTGTTTGTTTGATGACAGGAGATAGATTTTCATTCGGCGTACAATTTATACTACTTAAGCTGCATATTCCTGGCCCGGAACAAACTTTTAACTTGGCTCTATGAAAAGAATCGCACAGTGGTTGTGAAGTAATCCAAAGCGATTCAGTAGCGATTCTGAGGGTGTCGAATTCATGCAGTTTTAACATTTAAATGCAAATTTTTTTCAAAAGTTTCTCTCATTTTCCCTCGTCTTCTCTCTCTCTCTCTCTCTCGCCTCTTCAGTCTATGCTCTATGGTGGAAAAGTTCAATCGTCCTTGGGTATGTTAAGCGTAAAAAAATTGTCATCTATAGTGAATAGATTTATCCAACTTCCGTGGAAGGTATGCAAAATATGTATTTTCGCATTTAACCATTGAATATGAATAATGAAATACTAACAAAAGTTAATTGCCGCCTTATAAACATTGCATTTGTTTAGGAAAAAGTCAAAATCCCTAAACTGAGCGTCCGTACCTACTTTTCTGGCTACCTCTACGCGCACCTTTTTTCGCGTCTTTTCGCTGACATTAGCGCGCGAGCAGTTGATTTGGCTGATCGTTGGCGTCTTGACTACCGTCTACGCCCACTGTGCATATTTCAGCTGTTCGGCTTTTGTTTTTCGTCTTAGTTAATGGCTGGTACTTCAGGGAAAGAACTAAGCCGCATTTTTTGTGATTAGTTAAATTTGTGTTTGACATTCTGACATTTTGGCACTTTCAATTTGCTTTGTTCTAAATTTTTGTAGATACATAACATACACACATACATATGTAAAATATATATAATATTGACTTTTAAAACAAAACCAATTTTAAGACTAACATGAAATTCGTTTCGCCTTCACTTTTGGTTTCTGCCTACTTCGTTTCTGTACGTTCGGATGCGCGTTCGTGTAAGTGCTTATATTTTCATTTACCTTGGGAATTAAGGAACATTCTAGAAAATTCGGCAGAGTTGCATTTTTTATTCAAAGTTAGCCATTTTTGTTAAGTATGCATTTCTTTCAAGAATCTGTAGTTCAAAAATAATTTTATATTTTTAAGCAATATTTAAAAAAACAACTAATTTTGAAAAGTGTAAATTTTTTTCAGACTAGAAGGAGGCTGAACTTGAAATTTAAAAAGTCGAGCCAAAAAGCACCGAGATATTTGGTAAGTGCTAAAACATTCAGGCTAAAAGCTCATTATATTTAAAGCTCTGAAGAGGGAAAGGGTAGATAGTCAAGGAGAAGAGGAGAGAAGTACCAGAAGCAAAAAGATATGGTATATATATATAATTGGCGCGTACACCCGACTCCGAACGGCAGATATTTTTTATGAGGAGCTTTTTCAGGACAGAAATACACTCGGAGGTTTGCCATTGCCTGCCGAGGGATAGGATAGAATAGAGGCAGAATTTTCCAGATACTTTGGTGAATCTGAAAACATCCGCCAATTTGATACTCGTTCTCATGCCATCGGTACCCAAAGGTCGCAGCCTTTTGTTTAGCACAGGCAGGGCACTCACAGAGTAAATGCTCAGTGCTATCCGCCTCCTCTAAGCAAGAAAGGCAAATCGGGTTCCCAATGAATTCGATTGTGGTCTTATGGTGACCCCATGGGTTGTATTCTGTAATAATACCGACCACCAACAGAAAGTATTTGCTTTCAAACTTTAGAAGAAAGTTCGCCTTTAAGCTTCTACTTACATTCTTGAACAATCTTTGAGGTTTGCTTTTTGTTCTCCGGAGCCTTTAGTGCAGCCTGACTGTGACTAAAAACTCCAAACTGTTACCCAAGCGAAGGTTAATTTGAAGAGGAATTGAATCTAATTCATTGCAATCCGTAGAGAGTCAGTAGGGAATAGTTGGAAGACCTACAGAGGACAAGAATAACCGATCACAGAGCAACTGCTGAGGTTAGGATAGGTTAAGTTTAACTGATTGAATCGCAATCACACAGAGATCGGTTCGGCCTATAGCTATATCAGATGGTGTTCATTTTTTATGTGTTTTGAAACAGTCCACCCGCTTGGGGCCTGTTTCTACTGCGAATTGATGGGACATAGGGCCTCTACAAAATGCTTCCAACGGTCACAATCCTTCGCTATGACTTTGACTTCTTTGAAAGATTTCCCTGCAGCCTTAAGTTCTTTTCCAGAATTTTCTTCAAGGTGCACCTAGGAAGTCCTTTTTTCTACTGCCTTGCGGGTTATAATCAAGTTCTTGCCTGTATATTTCTGTGGGATCCTTTCGAAGATTATAGCCAATCCACCTCCACTTCCTCTGCTTTATTTCTGTTTGTATGGGTAACTGCTTACAATTCGCCTCAAGCTCTCTGTTGTTGACTGTTCTGGGTCACCAAATCGGAATAAACGTCTAAAAACTTGCAGCTTATTTGCGAGCAAGTCTTGCATGGGCCAGATCTCACAGTCATACAAAAGGTCCGATTTTACATTTGAGTTGAGAATACGCAGCTTTGTATGTGCGGCAATCGATGTAGAATTCCATATCTTGTTCAACTGAGCAAACGCGCTACGAGCTTTTACGATTCTGCTTTATATGTTGGCTGCTGCACCTCCGTCACTTCCCAGGTAAGTGAAGGTTTTGACGCCTTGAATGCTGGAATTCATAATGCCAAAGCTACTGTTTGGATCCGTGACATTTCCTTTAACTGATTTAGTTTTTTCCCCGTTAATCTTCAGCCCGACTTTCTTCGATTCTTCCACCAAAACGTTGAGCTTCTTTTGGATGTCGGAGTGCTTTGTTGACAATAAGTCGATGTCCTCGGCGTAATCTAGGTCTTTAAGGCGTTGCTACAATTCCACATTTCCAACCCACTTCTGAGATATCTTTCAATCCATCAAACTAAGGAGCTCCCAGATATTTTAAGAGTGTTTTGAATAACGCTGGACATCCGCAAAAGGGATGCCACGCAGTTTCCATTGAGCCCTGCTGCCTACATTTCTTGGGTTCCTCGCTGTCCGCGATCCCAATCTTATAAACATACGCTGCTACTGGGCTCTGTCTCACCAGCACGTCTATCATAGAATCAATCGTAGAAACGTTCTTTCAAACTTTCTTGTTAGTGATAGTATAAATCAGGTACGACTCTGATCATCATACTCACACACTCCTCCAAGTGGATGAGCTCTTGTCCTGAAGTTTCTGATCAAGCTTCGTCTAGTTCGTTATATAATCTTTGTATTGACTTTGGTATTCCGGTGACAAAGTTCGAGGATAGAGATACCCCATTTTTCGCTATATCGTCTACTTACCGGAACCTAGTAGAATTGTAGCTTACAATTCGCTGCTAACCTTTCTACTACCTCCCTGCTATGAAGAACGATCTTGGACGTTATAATAATGGCTGCCTGATAATCTGCTGTCTTTCCAACTGCGAAAACCTCGGTCTGGAATATATTGCAGTGATTTGGAAGCTTATACGACTTCCTTAGATCTAACTCAGGGCAGTATATCCCAGCGCCTACTCCACTAGTCATTTTTGAACTGTTTGCATAAAGATTAAGTGTATCGTATTTGGAGCTAACGCTCTTGCGCCATCCTTCTCTTCCGATACTAATTTTGAATCTTTTTTCTCCTCTCAAAACCGGAGCCATATAGTCCATATTGATTACATTGTTCGGGTTTATTGAGCCATATCCATAGGTCGTGTCTGAGAGTTCGTTTCGGGCTTTTAGTCTTCCTGTAGATTTCGCTGCAAGGTTTTCTGCAAAAAATATCTATCAGAGATAGGTCAAGTTTGTATTCGAGGGACGTTGTTGGAGTCGTTCTGTAGGGATTTTGCCTACATAGTTTGGTGCCAGCAAACCTTCCTTAGCTCGTCAATCCCCAGCTTCTCCTTGATGGTGTGTTGTCATATAGCAAGGAAGGCACGGGTCCTATTAAAGGCGAGGACGCAGCCTCTCTCGCCAGGAAAATTGCTCCTTCGGGAATTTCTGTCTAAGTTTATTTCTGCACATAGACAAATGGCATACATCGCCGCTTGGAAGCCAGCCCATGGGCTCAGACCGCTTGGTTCTGGGGCCGTAAATTCCAGCGCCTATGCCCTCTGGTGTCTTCGAGCCATCTGTGTACCAGTGCACGGTACATTAGGTCTACTATAGTTCAACTTATTGTTCACCTCAATTCTGAACTTCTTTACGAATTTTTAGTGATATCATCTCTGGGTAGCTGGGTAAGTGGGAGTTACATCCTTAGCACTTCTATATTATTGCATGACATCACTTTTCCTCTCCCGAAGCCTTCCTTGGTAATATATTTAGCAGGGTACGCTTGGCTGATTGCTGAATAACTATATGAAGCAGTGTCAGCTCAAGCATCACTTTCATCGCAGCTATAGGGCAGGTCCGCATCTCCCCCGTGATGCACACGCATGCGAAACGCTTAAGTTAGTTAGCGCACCCGCACCCGCTGATCTCTTTCATTCCTGGTCATGCTCTTTTCCTCGTAAAAGAAATGATGGATTGAAATTTTGTTGGATAATATCCAAGCAAGCCAAGAGCGATATAATACAAGATTGTGCTTTCCCTATTGATGCAATTGTGACGTCAGCACAGAAAATAAACCAAGAGAAGAAAGAAGAATAATTAAGTGAAAGTGAGAATATCGAATAAATAATTCATACATACATTTGCTCTGCACTGACATCAATCGATTCTCAAGCTCGCTAAAAATAAAGTAGCGGCTTTCGGCAGGTGCCACCTGTATTCTCTACATCGCGTAAGCCTGCTGCATTTACTCACAATTATTCTGACACACACAAGCATGAAAACATGAAAATAGTTAATTACATAAATACGACTTTGAAAACCAAAAACACTTCTATGATGGCTCAACACTTTAATCAGCTTTAATCAGCTTGTTGATTTCCATCTGGCTGTTCCTCCCACAGACTGTTGGCTTCTTGTTGCTGTACTTAGTTCATGTAGCCTTGTTAGGGGGTTCCCAATTAATTTGATATTTTAGATGAGAGTGATGGCGTGAGCAATTAACACGTTTCTAAACATGCGCTTTATAGTTCTAAGTAGATGTCGAATGTGCGTGACTCTCTTTAATTCGGATGCAGTTTTACGCACTCCGTTTTCGAGGTATTCTCCCCACATTTAAAACATCTATTTTACGTAAGCGTACGAAAAATAATGAAGCATATTCCATTACCATTCCATTTTATTTTGGTTCGCATTCAAAAATGTACAGTAGCGATGTAAATAGCAGCATACAAATAATAATGAAAAACAAAAATATGATGGCAAGATAAATGCAAGAGGATTTCATGCTTTCTATATTGTCTAATGAATAGATAATAAAGTTTAGCTTAATTAAAAAAAAAAACTAATTAGCTTTATTAACCGAAATGCGCCGTTTTGAAAGGTTACGCCCCCAAGAGGAGGACGTTTCCTTAGAAAAGTGGTCCAGAATAGGTGGTGGTCTGCTTAAGTCGTTCAGCTAAGTCGCTAAACAGGCAGGTTCTATAATCCTTGGCGTAGTAGACAACGGCAGGGAAGACGGCGCTCTTTCCAGGGAGGAATGGAAAAGAGTAGCGTCCGCGATCTCTTTTATGAGGGTAGTAAGAGAAAATCCTAGACCTCCCCCATGCCCTGAGAGTGCCGGATGGACATACAAACGAATAGTTTGAGCCGACGAGCGGTAAATTTCTATGTACAGGGGGGCAGTGACCTTGGTTCGAGAGGTGTGGAAGGGAGCTAAGCTCGAGACGGATTTACCTGTGCGTTTGCGAGCACTTGCCTGGCTCCCTTCTGAACCATCTGCTTCAGAGGAAATGGAAGAAATCCTCTGTTACTGCAGCCCCTAACTTCCCACACGCAACTGATAGGTTGTTAAGATGGAGAAAACTGAGGCACCCTATCGGCAAGTGCCTAAATGCATAGTCTCTTGGTCCTCTCACCGAAACAAGGGATTCATCACCTATGGTTTCGAGAAGGTAGTCTACCAAACCGATGCCAAAGCTGATGCCCCTGCACATCCGAAGGTGGTAGGAGAAGATAAGCTGGTAGTGTTGGCTACGTTCCCTCAGCCTCGGGGTCCGCCATCAGCATCGGAACACTGTTCGACAGGGCGGGGGTGGTGAGGCTCTTGGCCTCGGAGAGGGAGGACACCGTCCTTGGGTTTCTGGTCGGGGTTAATCGAAGATGATTATTATTCAAATAAATCTGAAGGCGTCCGACAAGGATCCTACTTTTATCATTGTAACCAGGGAAGAGGTGCTGGACATCTCTTTCGCCTATTCCTCATTGTTATATCGAGTCTCCAATTGGAGGGCACTTACTGAACCCCATCCAAAAAGATCCACTTACAGAAATCTATGGTGAATGGACTGGGATACATATAGCAGAATTCTGTTGAACGTACTCCCTGAAGCACCAAGGAAAAATCTAGATCTCTCGGATAGAGAGGCTTCATGCTGACGCCTATTTAATAGGGCTAAAAGAATTGAGTCTCCCTCAGGACAGGAACTGTACAAGTTAGGGCTAGGAATCTATAAGTCCGAAACTACGAAGACTAAGAGGGGATCCTGAAGAAGTTTATGTGAAAGCGTGGAGGACTGCCATGAGTTTTCGCGGCTTAGACGAGTTCTTTCGAGGAGTTCCGCTTGTGAAGCGAATCGGTATGATGCGCAATGACTGGAGTAACTTTAGTTACTCCTAACTTTAGTACCTTCTCGCCGCTCATTTTCCGACGGATCCAACATCTAGTAACACCAACCTACGAACCGTTTTAATCCCTTCTCACAACTATGGCTGTTTGCTGAATAAGCGCCGACTTGCTTGGCCCATTGGCACCTTCGATCCCTTCAAATCGGCTGGCCCCGATGGCATCATACTTGCTCAACTGCAGAAATCTGCGGAGGTGTCATGTTCTATCTATGCGAGCTGTGTAGCCAGGGGCTATATATGATACAAAGATTGTGGAGGGCCGCTAGGGTTGTCTTCATACCCAAGGCTGGCAGTAGATGGTCTGTCTTGCCTAAGGGTTTTACGTCTTTCTTAATCGGTATTTCATCTTTCTTGCTATTTACCTCTATATAGTGCTACTATTTTCCTCATGCCTGTATGCATTCTGTGCGCGAGCTTTCTTCCAAATATATTTTCTAACCTCACTGTTAGCATTCGTAATTAATGGACATTTAACTTAAGTGAAAATTACATACAAAAACAGAATTTATTACTCATAGTCATATTCGAGCATACATACATACCTACATATACACATACGTTCATGCATCCGAGTACTTAGTATAGAGCACTCGAATATTTATTCCATTAATTCGTAAGCGCAGGCAGAGGCCGACAATTATTATCATTATTAAAAGCAAAAGTGATGAAAATAAAATTACGAAAGCAAACAAAATGCACACAAAACATACGAAAACAGTAAATAGAATCAAGAAGCCCAGAATTAGAAGCTCAGCGCACACACACAGCGCGACATACAGAAGAGAACCGCAGTGACAGACAGACCGCAATGATCCTTAATTAGTTTTTTCTACATTAAGTTGGCCTGTGTTGACCCGATTTTCAATTAAGTTAATTTATTGTGAGGGCAGTGGTGTCACGACCCGCCACTAGACCGCCGAGATCGCCACTGCGAGAACTCACGAGAAAATTTAATAAAATTATGAATGAGTAATGAATGCGCATTACTTGTATTAGTAAGCATCGTGGCGTGTCGTGGCGTGGCGTGGAGGAAGTGGACGCACACGCGCAGACGTATTCACTTCCACTTAAGCTAAAAGCAACTGGATATTTGTGCAACGGAATGTGCGATGTGAATTTGTGACTTTCAATTAAATTGATTTGGTTGCAGCAGCGGCGACTGTGGCGTGTGCACATTGTTGCATGTGGCATGTTATACTATGTGGCATGCTGCAACACTCGACTATTTCGTGTTTTGACCATTGAAGGCCAACGTAAAATGCCATTAATGGGCAGCAAACAAGCGAGTTTACTAACAGATGCACACAAACATACATACATGCATACATCTGTGCTTCACACCACATCGCTGCTGCCACCACCATCCCGCCAGCGTCACCGCCATCGACGACAGCGCAAATGAAAGAACGCACTTCGTGGCGGGTGTCTATCTGGTCAGTTGGGTAAATTTTTGGACGCGCGCTTAAAATGTGTAAACATTCATTACAATCCAATAAATCCGAATTTAGACACCACCAGCATTTCGATGGCGCGCCGCTCGACCTCACCAAATATTTCATCCAGCGTTGCACTCTAAACTAAGCTGTCGCCTCTCTGTGCTGGCTTTCTACAGTTGCTCTTGTTGCTGTTGTTGTTTTTGTTGTTCATATTGCTATCGCTCTTGCTGTGGCTATTGCGTCTTTGATGATAATGATGATTATTGTTGACCTCAGTCTGGACACACGCTTGTGGACGCTGGCATTTCGCGTTGCGTTGCAGCATTAAAGCGTGTCAGCATTAAAATCAAATAAAATTGTAATTTTTCATTAAAAATATTCCTTTTTTTCACTTAAAAACCAATTTCAAAGGGTAGGCGCATAATCATGCCCGTTGTAACTACACACAAACAAGCATGCATGTTTGTGTGTGTGTGAGTGAGTGTTTGTATGCTGTGGTTTAATTGTTGCTCAGTGTTGGCATTGATTTAATAGCAAACTGTTTCCCAATTGTACTCTCATTTAGACACTTAATGCCGTTTGTGGAGTAAAAAGCAGTTTGACAATGGACAGTTCAATTTTTAACGGTCCATTCTCACGTTCTCAATGCACGACTCTCGTAAAAGTTTCTATGTAACGGTCTAATGAATTGAATTGAACACTGGTGGGCTTCTTTGTAATCGAAAAATTTCTCATAAATGCTGCATCTCGAAGAGTAGTAACGTTAAAGCGCACTTCGCCTAGAATTCATGGGGAAAAGATTCCCATGTATGGATGAATCAATAGGTTTGTTCGTGTAAAAAGTATCCAGTAAATTAATTTCGCCGAATTCGCTCTCAAAGAGAAAAATCTCAAAAAAAAAAAAAAATTATAATAATGAACGCAACACCAGTAACAATTTGCAAGTTTTACGAAATGCGGATTAAATTAAATTAAAATAATTAATTGAACTAAAAAAATAGTTGAGCCACCCGAATTACAAAGTTGACAGGATCATGTGGAAACACGCATATGAAGACAATTACACTAAATCGGTTATATCCTTTGATAGAAGGAATTGTAGAACTTTACTTGGTACACTAACAGGGCGCACTGTCTACTTGCAGCGCATGCTTACAATCTAAATCTAAATCTGATGCTTGCAGGAAATGTAATGAGCCGGGTTCAAAAGAAACCCTGGGGCAACTTCTATGCTGCTGTCCGACTGCTGAAATGGAAGCTAGAGCGACTCCTAAAATTCACGAAAAGTACGCGCATATTGAGTAATGCATACGAGGTGTGTTCAAAAAATATCGCGAATTTTGAATTTTCGCAGGTTACGTATATTCGAATTTCGATTGTTTTGTGGCGATATGTTGGTACTCATGTCACTCACTCATGCCGACGAGTTCGGCCATTTTGAATGTTCAGTTAGTTTGTTTTGACAGCTGCTTTGCTTGCACGTGTTTCGGCTCGTCTTCGATTTTTACCTATGCAAAAAGATATATCAAAAGGCCTGTATCAAATTTGTGGGGAAAACGAAATTAAGTGCGCGGATGCATTCCGAATGTTAAATTCGTACCAAAACTGCCCAATTTCGACCAAAAGCAGCATCGCATGAACATCGCTAATGAGCTGTTGGACTCTGTCCGCGACGCCGCAAATTTGCTCCAGAGGATCATAACTGGTGACGAATTGTGGGTTTATGGTTATGACATGGAAACCAAAGCTCAATCATATCAATGGGAGCTGCCGCAAGCAAGACCGAAAAAAGCGTGCCAAGTTCGGTCGAATGTAAAAGTTTTGCTTACCGTTTTCTTCGATTGCAGGGGCGTTGTGCATCATGAGTTCTTGCCACAGGGCAAAACGGTCAATAAGGAATATTACCTGCAAGTTATGCCCGGGCTTGTGGAAGAACAAAAATTGGCTGTTGCATCTCGATAAGGCCCCTACTCACACATCGTTGCTTGTGCGCAACTTTTTGGCCAAAAACAACACACTAATGATGCCACAGCCGCCGTATTCCCCAGATCTGGCCTCCTTTGACTTTTTCTTGTTTCCGAAACTGATGAGGCCCATGAGAGGACGACGCTACGCTAAGATTAACGACATAAAGACGTCAGCGAAAGCGGAGCTGAACAAGGTGAAGTGCTTCCAAGGTTGGAAAAAACGTTGGCACAAGGGATTATTTTGAAGAGGACAAAATAGATATTAATGAATAAATAAATAATTTTTGAAAAGAAACCCAAAATTCGCAATATTTTTTGAATGCACCTCGTCTTTTCTCTAAAAACAAAAAAAGGACTCTGATTTGGTATCGCTATGGACCAAAACTTGATAATTTGTAATAAACAGCCTAATGATAAGTTGTAAGCAAATGTTGCCTTATAAAGGGGGTTTTTAGGTAAAGTACCACAGCTTTGTTGGAAAGTTTATTTCACGCCATTAATATACAAAAATTATAATACCGTAATTTAGAAGCTCAACTCTTAGGCATTTTCTCAAGTAGCATGTGTCATATATAGTGATCTCTCGAAACCTATATTCGCTAATAAATACTCGATGCAATGCTCTAACTATCGTTCGCTCTAAATTCATGCTATCAAGTCAAGGTTAAGTTAGGTTAACTCGGCTGGCATTAAGCAACGCGTAGATGTTTTTGATCCATAGCGATCTCAGGTGGATGTTAATGGACTTTTAGCAAATCTAAGCAGCGCTGGAAGATCCTTTTTTGAGATTTGTTCCAGACCCTCAAACTCAACGTTTATGTCTATTACTATTACAAGCTCAGGCCACAAAAAGGGTTTAATTAGTTGTTTATAGCGATGCCCATTGTCAGTTCTTTCACTTTCATCTTCGAAGAAAAACGGGCCAATTATTTCACCAGTACCAGAGTATCACACCAAACAGTACATTTTAGTGGATGTAATGAGTTTTCCGAAATAACACGAGAGTTGTCTTCTCCCCAGTTGCTTGAAATTTTTTTTTACCAATCTTGGAATTGTCATTACCGATGGTACTCACGCAGAAAAGCTGGGCTTACCATTTAATCCCCATTGCAGAAGGAGACTTTTGAGAATTTTTTCTGTTCATGTCCGAGTTTGGCAGTTAGCCGATTAAAATCACTGGGTGATCCTTTCTCCGACAGCCTTTCTTCGACGTAACATATACAGTTCTGGTTGTCTGAAGATATCTGCCCGTTGAAGGTCTCATAATGGTATCAAAACGGTGCTTTAGTGCTACTTGGGGAGTGCCAGCCTGTGTACTTCATCAATTTCACCTGCGTACCTTGCATTGTCAACTCATTCGGACGTGTATTTCGACCAAAAAAATCATAAATTTTGCTACATGTTGCTCTTAAAGATCGACGATTTTCAGTCAGTTTAACGCCCTGTTCTTTTGTGTAAAATTGTGCACCTGTCTATTTGTCTACTGTCAAAGATAACTTTAAAAAGGTAACGTCTACGAATTATTTACAACTGGCATCTAGGCGACTCTTTTGAAATGTATTTTACATTTAAATATTGTTGTTGCTCAAGCTTGGTGTTGCTCACTTTTAATAATTTCACCTTGTTTTGTAACATGCGAAACATTCTCCTCGATAGCTAAAAATCTAATTGCACCGAAAAGAAACCGCCTGTCAGGTAAATACAATATTATATTTAGAGAAATGGCTTTTGAGTGAGGTAGTCAGTTAGGTTAGGTTATGGTGGTAGTCGGTCTGCACGATCAACTCACTTAGACCTTACAGGTCCGTTGTGATACCACTGTGCTGCACGTGAACCCCATTTACCTTCCTTCGTGGCACCATTTTGTGGCTCTTATGAAACGTAGAATTGATCCCAACCCCACGCCAGACAGCTCTGTAAGGGAATTAAAAAAGTGTTTACCTAGACAACCTGCTCTGATTTTAGCTAAGGCTGGACAATTGCAAAGGAAACGATCAATTGTTTCTTCCTCTTCCTCATTTCTGCAACTTCGGTAATATTCATGGGAGTAAACTCCTAGTCCCGAGCAATGCCTGCCAAATAGCCAATTACGGGTTAAACAAGCCACGACTTTCGAGATATTATCTCTTGAGAGGCTAAGCAGTTCCTTTGCCCTTTTCTTGCTAATTTGCGGCCATAGTAGCCTAGCTGTTACGCATGTATCTTCATCTCCCCATGCCTTATTGGCCTCTTGGATAATGTTGCTTTTTTATTATTTTTTTACTTGTGCCCATGGATATTCCAATGGTATGTTTATCGCTGAGCAGTTGAAGAGCAGTACCTTCTCTGGCTGCTCATCAGCTTTGCAGTTTCCCTCAATATCTCTGTGCCCCGGAACTCAAATAAGGCTGACCTTGAATACGACACTAATATCATTTAGGGCTGTCCGGCATTCCTATATTTATTATAGTCGTTTTTGTTACAGCATGCGTGTTCAGATATGTTGCCACTTCTTTTATAGCTTGAACTTCTGCCTGATAGACGCTGTAGTAGTCTGCCTGCCGAACGGATAGTTCCAGTCCTAATTCCTTCGAGAAAACTCCATAACCAACCTTATCGTTTAGCTTGGCACCAGCTGTATCAAAATTTAGTTCCCCCCTTCTCCATGGCCTTGGTGTCTGCCACTCCTTTCTTGACGATATACACGTCTTGAAGAGCCTTTCAAAGGTGAGTATAGGAGTAAGTAGTCTATTTCTTGTTTGTGACTATTCAGAAAGTGCAAAATAGAAGCGTGGCCAAACCACCGGTCTTTCCATAGCGCCATACTTTTGAGTCTGAGCGCCGAGGCGGCGGCCACATGTTTCCCTACCACATGCAGGTAAATTGATTATCACTTCTAGCGCTTTGTTTGGGGTAGTCATTAAAGCGCCAGATATGCATAAAAAAGCTGTTCTTTGAACCTTACTCATGATTTTAGCGTAACTCGCCTTTTGAGCGACCATACAAGTATTCCATATAATAAAATTGGCCTAACTACAGAAATATAGAGCCAATGGGTCAGACGAGGTGTTAGTCCTCATTTAATACTGACCGCTTTTTTGCAAGTATATAATGCAACGTTGGTCTTCTTTACGTTAGTGACCACAATTTTTTTGCTTCATTTGTTTTGCTACATAAATGTAAAAATGTTAATTTTTGTGCAGTGCTTTTTTTGGAAAATGTAATTAATTTATTTGTATTATATGGTTGCAGAACCTACATACTAGAGGTACAAAATGAAGAAAGTACTTATAGATAAGACTTAAAAGTAATCATACATTTCATTCTCAATTCAATTGATTTAGGTTAAGATCGGCCATATATCTTGCAGAGTAGAAGCATACACTTACTACTAATGTAAATGTCAACAACTTCTACCATAAAAGAGGAATACAAATTAACAGTAGAGAGCGCCAATGCTAATAACATCTCCCATGAAGGGGAAATGTAAATTAACAGTACAGAGTGTTAATGAAAGATTTTAAAGCAGACTTCGGAGAAAAAAATTAATTATTTTAATTTATTTTAAGCATCAATTATACTTCATAAGCTGAAAGGGCTCTTCTGCGTTGGAAAGATCAGGTGGAGAAGAACTTGGCTTTATTTTGTGCGTCCAACTGGCGCCGGTTAGCACGAGAAGGAAGCGACTTGGGAGCTCTGTTAAAGTCGACCAAAAGCGCGTAAGAGGTTATCGCGCTTATCTAAAAGAAGAGAAGAGAGAATCATGCCCCCATATGATAATTTTTTTTATTTAATTAGCCTTCAGTAGCCTCCAAAAATTTGTATGTGATATGAATTTTTTCCGTAAATTGGTGAGGTGAGATCTAGAAAGCTTTATATGCAGTTTATTGTAAAGTTATTAGGTCCAGGCTAATTATGAATGAATAAGAATTAATTTTTACCATAAGTGCCTTAGCCTTAGATGGCACTCCTTGGTCGAATTGACGACTCGAATTTTTCAGTTTAAATTAATCATAAAAACGGTTTATTTCTTTATTTAATTTATACGCTACGAAAAATGTATACAATGGCTGAGAAAATCCACTAATAATATTGAAAATTTAATTTATTTGAAGCATCAGAAGCATTCCAAATCAAATTGAAATAGGCAAAGTTGGGCTTAAGCGTATAGAAAAAGAGAAGTGCCATCTAGGGTTAAGAGCTGAGATAGAGCAGAATAGCTCAAGTAAACATCCTTAAGTTCTTACAGAGCTCAGGTTAGGTTTACGTTTAGAGTAATTATAAAGGGTGGTTAAATTTCAAGGGCCGATGTTGAATGTGAACCACACCTAAACGTCAACGACACCGTTGGACTTCTTTCTAGGGGGGTTATTCGAAAGAAAAGGTGTACGTGGAAAAGCCAGCAACAATTCAAGAGCTAAAAGATGAAATAATTATGCCTCAGCGTCATCGAAAATTTGGACCATCGGATGGAGGTGTGCCGCCGAGACCGCGGCGGTCATTTGGCCGATATTTTGTTGCATACGTAATTGAACTATACTAATATTATCATAATAAAGAAAAATGACAGTAATTTCTTAAAAAAATTGTATTTGATTTAAAATCAATACCGGCCCTTGAAATATAGAGTAGTCACAATAATTTCCTAAAAAAGAGGTTGTCTGTAAAGTCGGTTTATTGACGATAGTTTAACGTGACAACGTCATAAGAAAAGACTGATGTAATGGTTGCATTTTTCAAAAGAAAATTTAATTTTATTTGTTTGATAGGATATAGAGAAGGAGGTAAATGGAATCGCAATGAAATTGATCAAGTTACATCTACACAAAGGTGAAAAATTACGAAACATTTATCAAATTACTGATACTGCAGTACAATTCTGTAATGACGTAATCAATGCAGGACAAACTCTAATAACGAACCTTATTCGCAGAGTTCGCCTGCTCACTTTGCAGATATTGAAAAAGGCACAGTGATTCCAAAGTCTGATTTTCGATTCTGACTGAAACGTGGTTCCGTGACATTTGTGATCCATATTTATAATAGAACATATGTATATTAAACCATGAAAATTGCACCTAAGTATATGTATGTATGCATGTTTATATACATATATTAGTATACAACATATCTTATAAGGTATGTGGTAAATATTACCATACATTTTTTCCTTCATATATAATAAAAAAATTAATAATAATAACACTAAAACAACAGGTATTATTAACAAACTTGGTTTTATTTTAAATTCTTCAAGTGAATCAAATTAATAATAATCAATAAGAAGGCATATGCAAATACAAATACGTGAATTTATTGTATATATGTACATATGCGCATATACATACATATATACGCTCACTTAAGTAGGAGAGAGCAAGATGTCGAACGTTGCCGTTCGTTTGCTTTGTTTGCTTTGTCGTTCGTTCCGCGCTTTCGCTTGCAGTTCATTCAATGCAATGAGCAAGGTAACGACAAATGAGCAAGGTAACGGCAATGAGCAAGGTAACGACATATGAGCAAGGTAACACTAATGAGCAAGGTAACGACACATTTTTTCGTGCGTGCAGCCTGCTAAATCGAATTATAAGACGTTATCACGTCAAAAATTGTATTTTATTCAAAATCAACACCGGCCCTTGGAACTTAACCACCTTTTACTATGATGCCTATTAAGATGGAGGGGAAGATCGTCGTAAAGGTGATGTGGTGCGAAAAGTCGATAGAATCATTGCCCCATTATACGAGTATGTCGAAGCGCGAATAGTAATTGTGAGACTAAACTTAAAAGAAAAAAAAAACAAATAAAACTCAGGTACCACCGCTTTGCTTTTTCTTAGAAAATAAGGTAGGGTAATTTTTTCTTAAATTATAGGTATAATATATATTATTATTTTTAAGCATTATTGGCACACAGCTCAAACTGCAAATAAAATCACGCGCTCAAAAATTTGCGAAAAACATTCCTTTTGTAGAACCAGTTTAAACTGCAGAATTAACTCCAATTACACTAGTCTACAAGGAAAAGTATCCGAAATAATTTAAACTAATACCTGCTTCTCTATCCATGCAAAATTCGGATTGATAACTAAAATTAATTTATTAGTTTGAGTTTTTACGATAATCGTATCTTTCGTGTTTAATGGAACTAGGCCGACAAAATTTAACCAACATTCAGACCCAGAAACCAGACTATATATTTCCGAGGGTTTATGATGCGCTGAATCCAAATCTGGCCTCAGAATTGCTCTATCAGCTCTGGTTTTCGAGATATCCTAACCTAAAAGTGCAAAAAACACCATTTTTGCCCATATTTGAGGTTATGTAGCCTTGCAGATGTTTTCTTTCACCAAAATTAAAGGATGGCATCTTTAAATACAATCCTTCTTTTTTCAAATGGCTTTTTGTTTGCTCAAATATCATTTTTTTTCGCAGAGATATCGCATTTTGAAATTTTCATGTTTCGAAATTTTCCTACACCTGAAAATCGATTAAGATAACATAGACATGATATAGTCGCTTACTAATTTTCTTGGGTTTGAGGGCCTGAAATATATGGATTAATAGTATGTAAATTTGGAGTTTGTGGGAAAGCCTGCTTGCGGTTATGTGGGTTAGCCTGCTCGCGGTATGATAGGGGTGGTTTCTAGGGGTTAGGGCTGTGTGTGACTCGGTACCCAAAGGTTAGATAGTGTAGGGATGTGGTGAGTCAGCACACTTATGGTGTGAGACAAAATTTTAAGAAAAATAAGACTCAATTCAAGAAAATTAGTAATCGAATATATCATGTCTATGTTATCTTAATCGATTTTCAGGTGTAGGAAAATTTCGAAACATGAAAATTTCAAAATGCGATATCTCTGCGAAAAAAAATGATATTTGAGCAAACAAAACGCCATTTGAAAAAAGAAGGATTGTATTTAAAGATGCCATCCTTTAATTTTGGTGAAAGAAAACATCTGCAAGGCTACATAACCTCAAATATGGGCAAAAATGGGGTTTTTTGCACTTTTAGGTTAGGATATCTCGAAAACTCAAACTAATAAAGCAATTCTGAGGCCAGATTTGGATTCAGCGCATCATAAACCTTCGGAAATATATAGTCTGGTTTCTGGGTCTGAATGTTGGTTAAATTTTGTCGGCCTGTGTATTAAAAGCCCTTGAGAAGGCACACTGGAAGTCAAATGGTAGGCAAACAAAATTAATTTCCATTTTCACACATTTTTCATTTTCTCAAACTTTTACCAACAAACATTACCTTCGAAAATTCCAGAATTCTTTAAATTGGCGAGAGAAAACAAAAACAAAAAAAATAGGTCGCACAAAAGTTAACACTAAGTCACTTAAGTATCCGCCAAACAATAAAACCGTCAAGGTAAGCGAAAACAGATGCGCGTTAAATCTACTTATAAACACAGACACAGGCACTCATACACATGCAAATAGCCTTGAAGTGGGCATTTTGACTCTGCGAAAAATGCAAAATCCAAATAATTTTAATGGTCAAATTCTGAAAATTCAAAATATAACCGTGACTTCGGCCGCGTAATTTACCCCTTTGACTGCGTTTGAAAAGAATTCTATTAAGAAAAGATAGATTTACGTTGAAACATTTCAAAGGCTTAGGCATAAAGCCGCCTGGTTGGTGAAAGTTAAACTGCTATCTGGAGAAAATCATTCGTAACGCTGGAATATAAGAAATTCGTTACCACTTCAATCCCATTTTTCTCAATTGCGGAGTGGAACGAATTGCAGCGTGAATTTTTCGCTAAATTCTAGTTCGTCTGGCGGCCATGAAAGGGGTAAGAATAGTAGGAGGCGTAAACGGCGTAGGCGTAGGTCCAAAGACACTCATTTATGTATTTGTGTTTACACGTATTTAACGCTGCAAGCGTATCAATCCCGTTTGGCAATCCATTTACCCCTTTCACAGATGTCACACAAGCAAGCAAGTAAACGAGCTGCGTAGTGGAAGCGGGACGTAGTGGAAGTTCACGGTACTCATTGGATGTGAGTAGAGTAGTATTTGTGCATATTTAACCCTTTCAATCTTTCTGAGTGTCTGATTGCATGCCAACAATGTATGTACGCACACCTACGTCTACGCCACGCCTCTAATTTCGCTTGAGTTCCGCTTTGCAGGTTTCGACGAAATCTCTAAAGGCATTTCGAGGTTTGTTACTGTTTTGGCAAACTCTATAGCAATTCAACCGCAGGATTAGCATGTTTGTGTAAACTGCATCAAAACACACAAGACACATACACATACATCCACACAGTCAAGAGTAATTGTTAGCGTTCATCTTTATACTTTTCATAATGGCCTACAGGTAGGTCAACAGCACATACATCTTGAAACAGGATACACAATTTGACACAGTTTTCTTGAAGTATATCCTACCATTCGGGAGTGGGTAGGCTCCAAATGATGGAACATTTTTTCCAATAACGGTCGCCCCTCGCAGACAATGGCAAGCCTCCGAGTGTTTTTGCCATGAAAAAGCTCCTCAAAAATATCTGCCGTTTGGAGTCTCCTTAAAACTGTAGGTCCCTCCATTTGTGGAACAAAATCAAGAGGTACACCACAAATAGGAGGAGAAAGTCGACCAAACACATAACAGAAGTGTGCGCGCCAATTATTTAGTTGTTTTTTTTTTTAATTATTTGCAAGACAGACAAATTATTTGCTGTGTTCAAAATAATAGTTACATAGAAGATTTCATTCTCAGCACAAATTACCACTACACTGATGAGCAAAAGTCAACATACACTCTTGAAAGTCCAAAATGTTTATTTAAAAATGTTTTGATGCGGTTTTATTTGAAACTTTTTCTATTCACAATAAACTGAAAAAATACATTTTTTAACATAAAATAATAAATTCTTGCAAAAAACGCATGCAAAAAACCAAATAAGTCCAATGACTCGTCAGCCACTTCCTGTTAGGAAGCGATGCCAATGCCACAGTGAGGGAAGCACCAACTCCAACTAATGGAGTGAGTTTATATAAGCATTAAGTAGCGACCTGTGTACACCAAATGTCGACTGTACACCACCCGGAGCAGACATGAAGTTCTCGATGTAACACTCGGTAACAAACTGGATGAAAATCTTGTCTCAAGTTGGGAGGTTTTCTCCAAGCAGTTTCTATCAATCCATGGAATCATTCAGTGTGAGCAACGAACAGCAAAGACAGTTTTAAGAGAGAACTCAATAAAAATCTTAGAAGGAAACTGACCGAGTATCACCAGTAACCATCCTAGAACTACCGGGATTAAACATAGTCAACAGTTTATTTATTGTTGCCCTTGAAAGCTGTTATCCTGAGACCAAACCGAGGGTAAACTCAGTACGCTGTGGTATTCAAAGAAACTTTCAGTGCTTCGGAGGGCAGTAGGCAGGCAATTTAATAAGGCATCGGACGAAAACGTAATCATCCTAACAAAATATAGCAAGGAGATCAGAAAAGCGAAGAGGAGCTAGTTTAGCAAAGTCTTTGAAGAGATCACTTCAACCCCAGTTGCGGCAAGGCTCCACAAAGTCATGTCTGAGAAGAAAGTAGTTATTTATGTATTAATTTAGGTATCATAAACAGATGGCACATATCCGTGCAATGAGAGAGAAATACCACGAACCTTGCTAGCTAATACTCTAACTCATATCCCAAAGCCTTGCAATCATTCTGTAAGGCCATCTCCCAACGGAACGCACTCACTAGCTAAGGCCTTTAGACCGATGTATCTTACCTAATTTTTTCAAGCTTCCCAATCGAGAGTATTGGCTTGGAACTGTCTGTCGAAGGAGAGTTTCCAATTTATATAGGAATCCTTATCTGAATATCGGCTCGAGCTTTGTTATTGAGAAAAGCCTCATCAGATAATCACAATTGTAGTTTAATCTAAATACATTGAAAGGGTGTATGTCTCAGTTTTCAAATCGATATCTTTCAAATCGCTGACAAAAACATTGCCCGAAGTCCAAGTGTTGTGGATCTTTATGCGAAACAAGGTAAGAACTACAAAGGCACAACTGCGATCGCAAAATCCTTAGAAATGCATCAAATTCCATCCTTTCAACAGCAAAAAAAATGGAATGTTGAACCAGATAAACACCGCCTCGATTTTGCAAGGAACCTCATGGGTTGGAGTTCTGTTACAAAAAACGATCTTGGTGAATGGAAAAAAGTAGTATTTAGTGACGAAAAGAAAATCAATCCGGAATGGTCGGATGGATACAATTACTATTTCCATGACTTAAGAAATGAGGAAAGGTCCTTGGGTGTTATGGGGGACAATATCGTACTATGGCGCGTTCGAATTGAAAATTTTAGACTGCCAAATGACGGAAAATAACTATGAAGCTCTGTTGGAATGATCTTTTCCCGAGATTCGGGATACATTTGGACCCATTAGTTGGATCTTTCAACAGCACCTGTACACATTTCAAGTGTGGTAAAAACTTGCTTGGCGTCCCAAAACCTTGAAACCTTAGAATGGCCACAGCATTCCCCAGATCTGAATATTATTGAATATCTATGGGGATGACTTGGTCGTAAGGCTTGTGAGAGTGGGCAACAATTTGAAGATAAAAATGCTTTAATACGAATCATTAAAATGACCTGGTCTGAAATTTCATTAGTTTATATGGGGAATTTATACAAATCCATACATCAACGTATTTACGAACTAATTTATAAACAAGGTGGCAGGACAAACTATTAAGGTTTAAATAATAAATGTGAAAAAGAACAAAATTTTCTATATTTCTTATTATTTTTGCTTATTTGGCTAGAGACATTCAAGTGAGCCAATAAATCAAGCGCAATACTACAGCTGTTGAAGTTTTCTGTAGGAAAAAACCGTTAGATCGAATAATATTTTGATGCATGTTTATTTTCGAGTAAAGTACCGTCTTCATTTAATTTTTGTTCTTTTGTCGGACAGACTAGCAAGTACAGCACCCAGACACATTAAGTCCATTATACTACACTCGGGTTCTCCTTTTAATTTTCTTTAAATCTACCCAACCTCCGAAGAAATCTTGTGGGTTTAAGTAACCCCTTTGCTAACCGTGGCTTTAATTAATGCAGAAGGGAGTGGGAGAAAGGGCTCCGGGCTAAAGACGTTGGCCTCAGAGGCCATCCTAGCTAAAGAGTCAGTTGCCTCGTTATCCGCGATACCCACGTGTCCGGGACCCCATCAGGCTATTATGTCTACCGACATAGTTCAGTCCGGATTTACAGGACTCGACTACCCTTGAAGTGGTTGGGGAGCTGTTTAAAGCCATGAGCGCAGCTTGGCTGTTACTGCATACACATATAGATCTGCCTCTCCATCTGTTTTCCACAATAAAGTTCATTGCTTCGTTAACAGCATACACCTCCGCTTGAAACACAGATGCGTACATTCCAAGAGCAAAGTGTAGTTTTGTCCCGCTGGATTCCAAGCAGACACCAGAGCCGGAACCGTGCTTGGTCCTGGAGCCATCCATGAAAATGCGAAAACAGGTTTTGCCGAGCTCAATTTCAGAGATTCACCACAATTGACTCTCTAGTAGCACCGCACTGTATCTCTTTTCAAATACGACTCCTGATAGCACGAAGTCAAGAGACATGGAGAGGATCGTTGGACCGAAATGTATACGTTCTCTGTTGTTCAGTGCCGAACAGGGGTCGTATCAGTTCGGATTGTGATTCAGCCTGCAGATGGCCTTCAAGGCCTCTCCTTGGATGAAAATATCAAGTGGTAGTAGACCAACCAGAGCATCTATTGCCGGGCCTGAAGTAGTCAGAAAATCTCCCGTGCAACAGATAGCCACAGTGCGTTGTAGTCTCGTGCGTAGGTGCTCCTGACTCCCATGAGAGAGAGTCTACTCATCCAGACCACTGATGGATAGGTGATAATAGGTCTTATCATAGCTGTGTTGATGCTATGGAGAAAGACCCCACAATTTTCCAAAGACATCTTTGCACTACCGGAAGGCTGTCAAACTTTCTGTTATATTTTATTCCATAAAAGTTATTGTCTCTAATCAAGTGAACCGAACTGCATAACCATACTCGTTAGCGGCGAATCTTGCTCGCTAACTTTGTTGTTGTTTTCACATGCAAATTTTTCGCCAAGCGAGCAGAGTCCAATCATAGCGAGCAGAGAAGTGGTGAATCGAAGAAAATGTTTACTTAGTTTTTTAGCAATTAAATAAGATCTAGAAAATAATTTCCAAATCTAAATACTATAAGTAAAAATTAAATTTTAATTTCGCAACTGAAGAATTACTCTACTTCTTGACAGGCATTGTTCTTCATCACATTCCAGTGCAGCGACGTTCTTACTTACCTGCCAACAGTTCAAAATAACTGCGAGCGATACTTGCTAAATATTTGACTATGCAGTTCGGCTGTCGTCTCCGGCTAAGTTGACTGAAACTACAGCACAGCATCTCGATGAGCGCATGCTAATCCTTTCGCTCTTTGTTTACATGTGTTTACACTAAGACACACTGCCGTACAGTAGCCAATTTCGACAAATTGGCCTTACCTACCGCTGATAGACAAAAAAAAAGAAACAATCCGAAAGCAGTGTAAGAAAACTTTCGGCAAAACCCTTTAAAGGATCAACAAATGAACAAATATGAATATGAGTACGCACGCAGCGGCGGCAGCTGGAAGAAGAAGACGTCAGCCACCACTTATTTGGCGTAGGTGTGCGACTTAAGCAGATAGTGTTTGCAAATTGCCGACAAGGACATGGACGAAGACAAAAGGCGGAAGATTTAAATTGGCAAAGGGTTTAAATGCACATAAAAGGATTTAATTAAGTGAGTAGCAGAGGCAGCAGCAGCTAATAACCGAAATGTGTTCGTGTGTATGTAAGTTGAACTATTTGAAGGTAGTAAATAGGTATGTGCCATGCACAGCAAATATCTATTAATAAAGGCAAAAGCAAGACTTCTAATCGCCGACATGGATAGGCGTAAATATTTGCATGTCCTAGTTTGCACACACACAGCAACACACAATACCTGGTAACTGACTATTCGCAACTGTAGCAACATCATATGCGAAATCCTACATGCGTATGTATGTGTGTATGCACTCGTATGCGCGTAACGGCATAACAATGCAAATTTAACCCTTTCGCCTTGCATCTTCAGCCATCTGCAGCAGCGCTCGCATAAAAGGAAAGGGTTAATTCTCGGGAAAGTCAGTGATTTTTGCATTTTGAACGGTGCTTTTCCGCTATCTTTCAACGAAAATCCCGTCACTCTTCACTCAACATACTCGGGTGTGGGCGTTGTAATCCGTGGAGTTATGCGGAGTGCTGCGCGCGTTTATTGCTACGGCTAACGTCGTACGCCGGCATTGACTGCGCTGCGCATGCGAAAGGGTTAAGTAAAGGGTTGAGCCTGCGAAAGGAATCATTGCGAATGCCGCAGTAATCTCCTTCATAGTGAGTTATTTTTACAAGTAAATCGCGGGCACATCGCTTAAATCGATTCGCTGCCGTCGCCACCGCCTTTTGAGCTCTTTCAAATGCACAAAAGCACACGTGCAGGCCGGCTTATACAAATGTGTGTATGCGTGAGTTTGTTTGTTTGTTTGTAATTGGCCAAATTTCTACGAAAACACGCCGTCACGTCGACACGGCGCTGCTCACTTCTGCGGGCCAGCATCGAGCCTGAAAGGAGTAACACAACTATTGTTGAAAGTATTCAGTGGTGTTGTTGTACTTTCTTTGTTTGCCTTGTTACAATTTTCATCATAAATTGGTGCTAGTCGTTGCTTAATGCTGTTGTTGTGGCTTTGCTATTTGTTTCCATTCGTTTTGGTGTCCAGTTGTCATAAACAAAACCCAATGCGATATTTTGCGATGTGGATGTCGGGATATCTGGGTTAGGTTTAGTTGCTGCAGTTTTGCTCTTAAAATTTCTAACACTTTACTGTGCCTGAAAGCTGATAGAAATGAAAAAAATAAAATATTCAGTGAAAAGGTAACGCGCATTAAGTATTTTCAGCAAAAAAAATGTGAGTAAAAATGAGCTACTGTGGGCCCGTGACGTGATGTGGCCGCTTTCTGTATGGCTGGTATAGAGGCGCAACTTCGAGAGTCATTTGAAAAATCTGTGCAAAGTCAGAGAGTTGGCACTACTGGCGCATATCGGGTGTATGTTCAGTTAGTAGCATCTCTTGGAAGAACACACACAAAGTTTCAGCCAGATCGGTCGAGTTTTTTTAGGTTCTGCATTCGTGTGAATCGAGAAAGTCGACTGGTTTTCCTTTTATATCAGCTCGCGCCTCAGCCGTTGTGGTCGCAAAATTAGTGGAAATAGAGTTCAAACTCGTTTCACATCCAACCTATTCTTCAGACTTGGCTCCCACGGATTCCTCGGACTACTATTTGTTACCCAATTTGAAGAAATCTCTGGCGGCAAAAAGACTTTATTCAAACGAGGAGGTGATCACAGAAATTAACGGCTATTTTTCAGTCTTGAACAAATCCTGTTATTAAGAAGTGGTTAACAAATTAGACCAGCATTGGACGAAGTACATAAGGGTAAAAGGGGTAAAAGGTCGAAAAATAGAAAAATTGAAAAAGTTTACCTGAAACAATCAAGTAGTTTTAGTTTTTGCACGGACTTTTCGAGCAACCCTCGTGTTGAGTGGGGTGAATAAGAATTTTTAAGCAAACAAATCGAGTTTTAAGAGTAGTGAAGAAAGTTGGACGTTAATTATCTTATAATTTGAAGTGCGAATGCCAAAATGAAGAAGAAGAAGAAAAATAAAATTCATAATACTTTGAAAGGGTCAGTAAATGAAGCGTATTTTTCACTGTTTTCGTTATTTTTTTAATAAAAATTTGGCATTTGTGCCCCGTGGTATTATAAATTTCGGTTGTATGTAACATCATAAAGGAATCGAGATATGTAGATATAGAAATTTGTAAACCAAAGTTCTGAGAGTGATAAGAGGAGTCCATTTAGCCATGTCTCTCGGGCGTAAGATAACTCGAGTAAAAAAAAAAATATATATCAATAAAACTTGGTACACATCACCTTTGCCCAAGGTCATTTGCTATTGAAAACAGTCGAAATGGGTGAGTAGCAACACTCACCTCCCATATAAAGGTAATTTTCAAGGGAGCCAAAAACGTGATATCCCTGTTAGGTAGATGGGGTGGTTGTCGTAATGACACACTTAGACCTGCCGCAGATCCAAAGTTATCGAACGCTCCTTAAGAGACGAGCTAGCCGGTTTTCGCCCTCAGCGAAGCTGTGTTGACCAAGCCAACACACTTCGGATTATAGTAGAACAATCAGTTGAGTGGCTCTGCCCGCTCCACATGCTGTTCGTAGACTTTGAGAAGGCGTTCGACACCATCGAACGAGACGTAATATAGGTAGCACTGAGTAGAAAGGGAGTTCCCGCCAAGATAATCCGCCTCATCAAAGCCCTCTACGAGAACTCCGAGCTGGCAGTGCTTCACAAAGGCGATATCAGCGATATACTCACGACCAACGCAGGCGTAAGGCAAGGTTATCCCCTATCGCTCTTTCTCTTCGCCATCGTCCTTGATGACGTCATGAGCCAACTGACCCTGCACAAAAAACCCATCGTGTGGAGCTTCACCAGACATCTTGCAGATTTGGACTTCGCCAATGACATCTGCCTCCTCTCTCACAAACTCTCTGGCATGCCAGCGAAGGCGGTCAAACTAGTCGCGCTGGCACGCACTGTCGGACTGCAAGTGAACATCGCCAAGACCAAGCCATGAGAGTTAACCACAAAAACGCAAGGTAGATATTGGTTGACGGATGCCCGGTGGAATTCGTCGAAAGCTCCTGCTACCTCGGCTGCATCATCACGACAGATGGTGGAGCAGAAGAAGATGTCAACTGCAGACTAAACAAACCAGGGGCGGCATTCGGGCGAATGCACACAGTATGGGGGAGTTCGCAAATCTCCAGGCGCACTAAACTAGGAATATTCGGCTCATCCGTAAAGGCAGTATTGTTGTACGGAAGCGAAACATGACTGGCCTCTAATACCATCACACAGAGGCTACAATCTTCACCAACAAATGCCTCCGCATCGTCTGCATAATATTCTGGCCAAATACCGTCAGTAACGATGCGCTGTGGAGATTAACGAACGAGGACCCATCCTTAGGCAATTAAAATACAGAAAGTGGCGATGGATAGGTCACACATTGAGAAAACCATCAGATAGCATCACGATAATGACACTGTACTGGAACTCGCAAGGGAGCAGAGGTCGCGGTCGACCAAAAAACACTTGGAGAAGATCAGTGCTGCGCGAACTAGAAGATACCTACATCTCATGGGACGGTGCAAAAACAGCAGCACAGAACCGTATACGATGGAAGAGTCTTGGCGAAGCCCTATGCTCCCGAGAGGAGTGAACAAGGAAAAAAAAGATCCATTGTGATACCACTGGAACTTGTCCTTACACTATGGGTTCCTGTAGCTTTTATAAACGTTCTCCTCGTTAGTTTTAGATGCGCTATGTCCGCTATATCAGTTAAAAATGCCATACCAAGAGCGCGAAGCCTCTTTCTGGTTAAGCCTTCATACTCACATAGGAGGCGTCTGCTTGTTTCCTATTCTTCTGTGTTAAGACAGATTCTACAAAAACCGTGGTATGGGATACCCAACCTTCTAGCGTGGCTATCTATTAAATAATGACCCCTATAAGGTTTCTTGTAATTTCTCTATTGAGTCTTAACAAGCTTATTGAACAACTGCTGTTCCATTTCGGCCATGTCGGTTTGCTTAGTTCACATGCAGTGCGGTTTTGCCAAATTGTACAATATTGACCATGATGATGGTTTTCCTATCTATTAGTAATTTACAAGTGACTATTGGTATCAATTCGAGCAAATTCATCTGCTTTGCAGTTTCCTGCTATATTCCTGTGGCCTGGCACCCAAATAAGATGTACTTTGTAGTATTTAGAAGTTTAAAACATTCTATGACTGTTTTTGGCGAGTGTGTTCTGAATTCTGGTGCTTTTTTAGCTACTTGACAGTCTGAGTAAATGAAGACCCTATTCTTGGATAATACTCTCGTTTTTATAGCCGAAATTCCCTCTTTTATGGCCGTGACTTCTGCTTGAAATATACTGCAATTATCAGGTAGGCGAAAAAATTGGCTGACCCCACACCACCTATTTTGCTATCTTGTTTTGAGTCACCTGTATAGATGTTCATATAATTTCCGTTAGCAATAAGTCCGTTATCCCATTACTCTTTCGAAGGAAACGCCGTGATGAAGGATTTATTTAAGTTAATGTATAAATAATGCTCTGTTATAAAAGTAGCAAAATTACGCAAATTTGGTACGAGTACAAATGATGAACCAAACAATAAGCAAAAAAAAAACTTAGCAAGTAAAATAAAAATTAAAACATGCGCGATAACAGGCTCATTTTTTGGATAAACGCATATACGAGTATCTCAGTAACCACACACTGTTAAAACTCTGTTAAAACAGAAACGTCAAGTGAAGACCGTGAATTTCACTCTTAAAGCATATCTCACATCTCTGCTTTGCTTTCACTGTCTTAACATGAGCTATCATTTCGTATTTTGTCAGCTCAATTTTCATTTAATCGCGACATTGGCATGCGCGAATACAGCGATCTGATTTTCTTGATGCCATTTTGAAAATTAAATGTTAAAACATCAAGTTGCCACATGTGAAAATGGGACAAAGTCTGAACAAGAATTCGACACAACTTGTAGCAGGTGTAGATGTGAGGTAGCGACTTAATAAAACCCCGCTCGATTGTCGTCCACGGGTTGCCACCGACCTCTATTAAGCCCGACATAAATATTATTGAGCTCTGAAAAAACCACTCTTTTTATATGTGAAGACTCAATTTCCGCGTCCGCTTAATCTTATAAGCGGGTTGGGAACAATATGATTTTGGTTCAAAATTCTGTATTCAAAAATCTGTAATGCAAAATTCTGTATTGCGGAACACTGTAATTTTAAATTTTTGAAATCAAAATTATGTATTGTCAAAATTCTGCATTGCAAAAGTCTGTATTGAAAAATCGGAAGAGCATATGGAAAAATAAAAAAGTGCGCACTTTGGCTTTAGCATCAGGCTGTTATGTCTACCGACGTAGTTCAGTCTAGATTTACAGGACTCGACCACCTCTGATGTGGTTGGGGGGTTGTCTAAGGCCATCAGGGCAGCTTGGCTGTCGCTGCACATATATATCTGCCACTCCATCTGCTTTCCACAACAGAGTTCATCGCTTCTTGAACTGCATACACCTCCGCTTGAAATACAGATGCTTGCATTCCAAGAGCAAAGTGCAGTTTTGCCCTGCTGGATTCCGCGTAGACCCCAGAGCCGGAGCCATGCTTGGTCCTGGTTACTAATACTAAGTCTTAAAATACAGTTAAAAGATAGCATAATATGTGTAAAAATTTCTATATCAATAAATTGAAAAGTTTTCTCAGAAAAAATTCTGGAAAATTCGCTTTCTCTGACCTTCTAACTGAATACAACCCCTTAAAATAACTAAAGTGCCTTAAAAATACAATAGGTTGACTCTTACAAGAGGAGGAGGGATTGTTTTAGTGGCAATAGACGACGGTCGCAGTAAGTACGAACACATTTTAAATCCTACCTCTCTTCTTCTTCTTAATTGGTGCGATAACCACTTACGCGATTTTGGTCGAGTTTAACAAAGCGCGCCAGTGGTTTCTTTCTCGTGCTAACTGGCGCCAATTTGGTCACACCAAGTGAAGCCAAATCCTTCTCCACCCGATCTTTCCAACGCAGAGGAGGCCTTCCTCTTCCTCTGCTACCACCAGCTGGTACCGTATCGAATACTTTCAAAGCCGGAGCGTTTGTATCCATTCGGACGACATGAAGCCAACGTAGCCGCTGGATCTTTTTTCGCTGCGCTATGTCTATGTCGTCGTAAAGCTCATACAGCTCATCGTTTCATCGCCTGCGATATTCGCCGTTGCCAACGTGCAAAGATTCAAAAATCTTGCGCAGAATCTTTCTCTTAAACACACGTCACTTTATCGGATGTTGTCATCGTCCAAGCTTCTGCCCCATACGTTAGGACGGGCGTGATGAGAGTCTTGTAGAGTGTTAGTTTTGTTTGTCGAGAGAGGACTTTACTGCTCAGTTGCCTACTTAGTCCAAAGTAGCACTTGTTGGCAAGAGAGATTCTACGTTGGATTTCAAGGCTGACATTGTTTTCGGTGTTAATACTGGTTCCTAAATACACGAAGTCTTGTGTGTGTTAGGTTGTAACCTCCAAACTATAGGTGTCAACAGTGACGTGGGTGCCGATACGCGAGTGCGCCGACTGTTTGCTTGAAGACAGGAGGCACTTCGTTTTGTCCTCGTTCAACACCAAACCCATTCGCTTTGCCTCTTTATCCAATTTGGAGAAGGCAGAACTAACTATCTCACCCACCACTAAAACAAAAACAAAAAGTTTCAGATTTTTTCAAGTTTGATCATTTTTTAGGCTGAGCTACATTATTTAAAACTTTTTTTTTTGTCGGGACAACTAGCAAGTACAGCCCTCAGACATTAATTAAGTCCATTGTACTACACTTGGATTCCCTTTATTTGTACCCAGTGATGAATTACATCCAACTCTCTTTTTACACCGTCTTTTTTTATACTATTTTGAAATAAAACGATAAATAATAAATATAAATTTTTTTGCACGAAATTTTCATTCATGCACGAATCTCAGACCAAAAACAGGTTTTTCTAAACAAATTACAATTCCTAAGCGAAAGCCTTAATAGGTAGAAAATTTCCGTGTAGGATTAAGTAAAGATATAGGTATACATACATACATACACATGTATCTCAGAAAAGGATACAATAAGCACATTTTAGAATAACCAAGTCCGACTGTGCATTAAAATTTCACTGATAAACTTTTGGTCGCGTGCAGCTGGGTACATGGTGGCGCAAAATTAAACATCCAATTTTGTTTTTGAATCATGTTTTTACTGAGTAAAAAAATTATTTTTATTTTAATTGACCTTCACGCGCATCATTGGTTGTCTGTTTGTATACTGCAGCTGTCTAATTCACAAATGTCGAATATGATTGACGCACATCGCCATTTGCAGAAATTATAAATTTTCCGAAAGGGTGATGAATTTTGCGCCACCCTGTGTAAAAAAAAACTCGAGAAAGCAAAATAAAAAAATATCGCTAATAACAGACTCTGTTCTAACGAAAAAGCCAACAGAAGCCGTCAATAGTTTGAATGAAACCCGACAGATGGGACATATAGTATCTTCGTAATAACTCACATATTCTGTGGGCAAAAAGTAAGGCGAATTTATTTGTCAAACTTCGGATTAAAATTTCGCCCTAGTTATTTTTTTCATGAGTTGGCAGCACTGTTAATAACATCTGGGCCAACTTTCATGTGAATGTCATTATCAGTAATATATTTACGCTTGTGTTTACCAAACGACCAAGAGTGCATTTTTCGATTTTTACAATGTCTGATTTGATTGAGCAGAGAAGTGCCATCAAATTTTGTTGGCGGAATGAAATTTCGGCTGCGGAAACGTTTAGCATGTTGCAGAAGGCAATTAGTGATTCGACCATGTCGCAGAAAAATGTTTATAAGTGGTAGACAGTCTTCAAAGAGGGTCGAGAACGTGTTGATGACTTGGAGCACTCCGGACGACCATCGACGTCAACAGATGACCAACCCGTCAATAAAGTGAAGGAGTTAGTGCTCATCGTCTCAATCGTCGGTTGACTGTTAAAGACCTTACTCATATGATCGGAATATCAGAAGGATCTGTGAAAACCATTTTGAAAGACCATTTGGGCCTACGAAAAGTCAAATCTCGTTTGGTACCGAAACTCTCAATTTCTTGGAAAAAAGTCGTCCCGTTGATGTGTGTGAAACAATGCTTTCAGACTATCAGGACAAGCTCAAATGCATCATTACACATGAAACAACCGACCAATCAAGCGAATATCGTGCTAAAGGCAAGGCCAGACCGAAAAGAGCACGTCAAAGTCGTTCAAAAATAAAGGTCATGATGACAGTTTTTTTCGATTTTCGTGGTGTGGTGTACTATGAATTCCTTCCACCTGGCCAAACTGTTAATAAGGAATATTATTTGAGCATTATGCGTCGTTTACGTGAAGCAATTCGTCTAAAAAGACCAGAATTATGGGCCAACAACTCTTGGTTTTTGCAGCACGATAATGCACCGTCTCACACTGCACTCGTTCTTCGTGACCATTTCGCCAAAAATTCCACGCATATCGTTCCGCAACCACCGTATTCGCCTGATTTGGCTCCGTGTGACTTCTGGCTATTCCCAAAACTCAAGAGACCACTCCGGGGAACGCGTTTCGAGTCGATTGAGGAGATAAACGCTGAATCGAAGAAGGTGCTGATGGCTATACCGGAAATGGACTATTTGGCATGTTTCGGGGATTGGAAAAATCGTTGGCATAAGTGTATTTCATCGAGAGGGGATTATTTTGAAGGGGATGAAATTGATTTACAAGAATAATTTTTTTTTTTTTTTGTTTTTTTTTGTGTAAATATTTTATTTGCAATCTATCTTAATACAAGGATATTCAGCAAATGAGGTCTTATAATCTAATAGCAGCGGTAGTATTTGCACAAATGCAAAACTACATATAAAATTACGATATTTGTTCAAATCTTATATCTTAAATGTATTAAATTTCATTTGTACTAATGAGTTGCTTATCAAGATTTTTCCTTTTACAACCAAATTCACCTTACTTTTTGCCCAAATCTACTGATGGTAGCATTTTTGGTCCATGAGTCCGTGATAAATGTGCACGCTTCGTATCAAGAAGCGATGAATAGTTGCAAAATTAATATTTTTGCCTAATCTCAATTTGTATTTTTATATGTTTTTTACTTATGGACTAAATTTTCATTGTAAATTAATTTAAATTTTTTCTTTTTACATAAAAATTATTGTAATTTAATTTAATTTACATTTTTTTTTTAATAAAAACGAATTCTGTTTGTTTTATAAATGCTAATGTATGCCTATGTGTAAATATCATCAGCAAACACCAGCAATTCTTCGCTCTTATACGAGTAAGAGATGGTGCTTGAGCGATTTAGTTCCCCTCCACATTTGCATATCTGCGTACATAAAAAGAAGTTGCTCTTATTACTGCTTAACATTTTAATTAGAAATAAGCAGGTGTCATGTGCACATGCATGTGTGTGTATGTATGCATTAAATACGCATTAAATATCTTGGCTTCCTTGCCAACATAGTTTACAACGTGTGAACATTTCTTACGCGCCAACTAAATCCACCGATTAGCCAACACACTCGCGTACTTACATGCACATTTTTCCGGTAATTGTAATAAATAAGTATTTTCCGAAGATCATTTATTTAATAATTTTTCACACTTACAAATTAATCCGGATGAAATTTAGTAGTTCAATTACATTTAATGTTCACGCCTTTATAAATTTACAATCAAATGGAAATTGGTATTAAGCGCCAATTCTAAGTTCTATTGCCACTTGGATTAGAAGAGAATAAGAAGAAGAAGAGTAATATAAAAAACATAAAACCATTTATGCAGCTTTCCATTGAACGAACGTTGGTGAGCAGTGGGAATGAAGCAGACGCGCGCACACACACCCCAACCAGTCTACTCCATTGAGCGTTGAGTATGTGCCATTTTGTTCCGTTGTGGCTTAAAGTCTCCACACTCACTCCATTGTCTCCACCACCGCACCGAACCCATGCGTGCGTGAGTGCTCATGTCATGGAGCTGTTCGCTCGCACCTCGCGCATCCAATTAAATATTTGCGTTGGCTCTTGTAATCCCTCCCAAAAACATGGCGGCCAAGCAAGGGAGAACCGCCGCCGTTGCTTCCATGTTCGTGCGTTGGATACTTTGTGGTTGGCATTGCAGGTAAACTTGTAAACTCTGTTGCGGTGACAATAACAACAACAACAAACAAATACAAATACAAATAAACAAATAACAGGCAGGGCAAAATGTGTAGAATCAAATAAAATAAATTAAAAAAAAAAATGTAACCAAACAAAAGCAGAAAATAAAAATAGAAAACAGCTGCGTGCAATGGACCTGGACAGAGCGCATTTGGTTTTTGTGGTTTGTGCGTGCATATACAGTGGCAAAATTTAATTTTTTTCATATTTTTTATTGTGTTTTAAATGTTGCGCACGAGCGTAAATCAATGGCATCGCCAAGCGGTTGGCGAGAGAGCAGCAGCTGCTGCTCATTCTTTTATTGCCGCAACGATCGTCAGCGCTGACAGCCACAACACGCCCACAGAAAAAAATTCACATAAAGGAATGTTACGAAAAAATGCGTGCCACATCTTTGGACGTGTGGTAAGCAATACAACAATAAATTGATAAATGATTGCAAATGTTCAAAGCGCAATAAAAAATTATTAGAGCACAATTTTCGTCGGAAATTGCAACAGAATGACAATAAACATGAATTGTGGAGGTTTTTGTGCATGTATTGCGCTTAATGTGGGGTAATTGATGTATGGTTAAAGGCTTGTAAGTAAATAAAAACATTAAACTAGGTAATTAAAAAAAAACAATTTTTATTTATGTAAGTCATATCTTGATTTTTTTTTAATTTATATTTTTCTTAAGCCTTCCAGAGATTTACAAATTGTATGCATTTTCTGGCACAATTTACTCATAGGTCTGGGATATCAGCGCTAGTTTAACTGTGGTGAAGTTTTTAAACTGAGTTTTGCAAAACAAAATTGGACGTATAAGACGTATGGACGGGTGTAGTATATATATTTCTATATATTTCTTAAACAGAGTTTTAAGAAATCCCATACTTTATTTCAACCATAGTCGAATTAGTGCCTGGTTTTTAGCTTAGCACTTAACTTAGCTTGAGTTTTAACTCCCCACAAGCAGGTACTAAAGTAGGTTTTAAGTAAATGCAGTTCAAATGAATTTTACAAATATCTGTGCGCCTAAAAAATTGTTTTATTTTCAAGTTATTGAAAGAGATTTCGATATAATAAACGATTAGAGATTGTTAAGACGCTTACTCTAATACATTTGAGTTTGTTGTAAATGCTTTTGGTCAACAAAAAAAAAATAAAAAATAACCAAAAATCAATGCGAATTTTGAGCCGCCTTAAACTGGCACTTTGCTATAACAAAATTTAGTGGGCTATACAACTGCATACTTATTTTTTTTAATTCTGATTAAAAAGTTAGAAATTTTTATGAAAATTATTTAAATTTAAATTAAATTTTTTTTTGTAGTATGAACTATATCTTAAACAAATGTGACACAACTGATATTATACGATATATAACCAAGAATGATAGAAACAAGATTTCACCCATTAGAGAGTGTGTGACGCCCATTGTACAGATCCATAAGTAAAAACGCTCTCAGCTGATTGTCAAAAAATGTCCACAGCTGAGGTTACCTGATTCAAAAAGGCTCTTTTATGTAATATTCTTCTTTTTCTTCAGGTTCTTAATCCCTCGTGGGGCATAATGGACATCATGGGTGCATACAAAATTATTAAATTTCAGCGAAAAACGTATCGTATAAAATGACGTAAATATTCAGATATTTCTCAATAATAATGCCTTTTAGTGCAAAGAAATATATTACAAATATTTGTTATTCTAAATTTTCCAAAACAAAGACATTGTTTTGCATTTTTTTCTATTATGTATTTGTAATATTACCATAAAAATTATAATTTGGCATAACAGCCCGCCAATACGCACAAGCAAAAATACCAAGCACTGATATCATTACACACTTGTCTATCTGTCAAACTCACTCCAAGGGTGCCTGTCAAAAAATTGGAGGATAATAGGTGACGTCACACTAGTTTAGTTGTGTCGTGTTACCAATCATTTGCGCTTCGCAACAAATTTAGTGCTTTTTTATACCCAAAATGCGAACATTTTTTAGTGAAGAAATAAACACTAAGTTTCTTTTTTCAATTTGAAGCTACCAAAAGTGTAAGCTAAAAATTATATAATTAAAAAACAAAAAAGGGACAAAGAAATGCCACTCTTGCATTTAAAGTTTATGCTGAGAAGTACTCAGTGCTATAGAAAATTTATTGATTCTTATAAAATTTGATGTTTTGAAAGTGCAAATCTAATTTTCTGCGCCGTTTTTATGCGCAAGACTATTGGATCTTCTTCTCTCATATCTTCTTGGCATTTGAGACATTTTTATAAATTTTAAAAAGCCTTTCAATTTACTGAACATGAATTAAAGTCATAGAGGTGTAAGAAATAATAAGAAAAGAAATAAATAAAAAAAAATTAAAAATAAAAGTACCAGATTAAATTGAAGAACGCCATCAACTTTCGCCATTACATCAACAGCTCAGGTTGGCTGTAAATATCTACCCGTTGGAGGTCTCCTAATGGTATCAAACGGCACTTTCGTGCTACTTGGGGAGCGCCAGACGGGTACTTCAACCATTTCATCTACCTACCTACTTGCGGAAGAAATCATAAGGACTTTTGGAGTACCTTGCCTTGTTACATAACCTCAAATATAGCAAACAAGTGTTTTTCGGGCTTTTTTTAAAGAAATTCTCTTAACACAAGTTCTAAAAACAAGAATGGATTTTTAAAACCCTGATTTTTCAATACAGTTCATTGTACGACACCGTAACACACTTATTAAAAAAAAAAACGCACAGTAAAGACGATTTGTCACGCATACAAAGTTCTTTAAGTAACTCAATAAAAATTTGATATTTTCGTTTCTTAAAATGTGCATTTTAGTGCGTTTTTACATCCAAACCTATGCAACACTGCATTTGCGAGAGAGAAATTTGACTGCTCGTGGAGAACAGGAAGAATAAATTTGGAAAAAGTGTAAATAAAGCGACGAAATGTCACACGCAAATAACACACGAATAGTCCCCAACACCAATAATAATCGCAATCGCCCACAATGTGACCAGATGATAAAAAAGAACCGATAAAATAGAAACGAGTGAATTATTGAACTAATTTAAAAAAAATTTATGTTTTACCTAACTTTTCATTACAAAAATTAATTTAAAATCATTTCACAGATATCTGCTATTCATGCTGTATTATTTCGGCTATGAAAGCAGACAACTCCGTGTAAACTCAATCTCCGTATAACCCAGATTATCTCATACACTGCTAAAGGTAACAAAATTACAAAGGTTAAAATGCATTTTAAACTGGAGATGTATGGAGAAACTTTCTTTTTGTAAACTAGCAAACTAGCAAAAGTCCGACTTGCAGTGCGGTGCCGCTAAAGCAAATTTGTGTATCAGAATTCAATAAATTTTGCAATAATCTCGAAACAAAGCAAACTATTTGGTTTTTGTGTTTGTTCCGGGAATTCAATACGCATGTATAGTATGGCTACATACATAAATATGACCCAAATAGTGTATTTTTTAAATATTTCATAAGCTAAAAAAATAAATAAATAATTGGCGCGTACACTTCTGTTAGGTGTTTGGCCGAGCTCCTTCTCCTATTTGTGGTGTGCGTGTTGGTGTTGTTCCACAAATGTAGGGACCTACAGTTTCAAGCCGACTCCGAACGGCAGACATTTTTATGAGGAGCTTTTTCATGGCAGAAATACACTCGGAGGTTTGCCATTGCCTGCCGAGGGGCGACCGCTATTAGAAAAATGTTTTTATAAATTTTGCTTTCACCGAGATTCGAACCAACGACCTCTCTGTGAATTCCGAATAGTAATCACGCTCCAACCCATTCGGCTACGGCGGCCTAAGCTAACTCTTCTTAAATTTCCTAGCCTCACCTCTTTAAAGTTACTATTGTACGCAAATTCGTTAATATTTATATTTAATATACGAAAAGAATACTTTTTTGTTAGCACCCCTTTCACGATCCGTAATTTAAGGTCGAGTTGGGCGAACTTGCTAAATTTTCTTTAAAAAAAAATTATAATAATCAAAAGAAAAAATCGTAGTGAGTTCAAAATTAACTTGTTTCTACATATAGGATACACGTCATCATAATTTTTTAACCCACAATGACGAACGCTCAATATATATATTTTTTTCAAGGGTCATTTAAAACTTTTGTTTCCATAAAATCATAATTTTTCTTACAAACATGAGCATGAAAAGTCTCACAATATTTCTAATTTCTATACACAAAACTATTATAATCATTTCTCTCTACAGCCTTAAACTAAGCAAATTCTCTTACTAAATATGATTGACACATTATTAAATATTTGTCAAATATTGAACTATTAAAAAAACCACAAACTTAAATCAAGTAATGCCCGTATCACCCTCGCTACCATTAATCTATGTACTTAGCGCCTACGACAGCAACACATTTACAATTTCCCCCAATCAGACAACGAACAGCATCGAGCCAACACACACTACCTCTACCACAACCGTTCACATCTTATCGGTGACTACATCACCACAAATACCACCACCCGCGGTACCACTAACATACACGTAGCAGAAAAACAACGAGAACAGCAATAATGCCAACACCGCCTCCTTGTCGGCCGAGTGTTTTCTGTAGCGGATACGTGAGTTTGCAAATAACACTACAAATTATGGTGCAATGTGCAAAAACATTTACACGCTGCCTCACAAAAACAAAAATAAAACGGAAACAAGAGCAGCAGCAGCAGCAGCAAGAGTTGCAACAGCAGCCACCACTACCACTCTAGCGAAATGTAGTAGGTATGTGTGTAGCATATATAACGCAATAAGACTACCAATAAAAGCTGCATTGGCATAATAGCAGCAACAACTATGCAGAGCTCAAAATAAAGTGAAAAAAGTAGAAGAAAAAACCAGCTGCAGCTTGAATTGAAAAAGTGTGAAAAATTGTGTGACCAACGAAGCTGTAGGAAAGAGAGTGAACAATGTGAGTGCAAGAGAGAGAAAGAGAGAGAGAGAATGTGAGAGTAAAAGTGTGTATGTGTATATAACTTTTTGTTGGCACACAAAGATTGCAAAGCGATGCAGTTGGTGCTCCAATACGGTGTGGAGTGGCACTGTTTGCAGAGAAGAGATAGTGGGGCACATTGAGTGTAGAAAATGCAGCAATGCGCTAAAAAGCACAACAAATAACAACAATGTACATATGTAGGTACAGACAAAAAGCATAGCAAGAGCAAATAAAACAACCTCAAATCCACACTGTGGAGTAAAAGTGAAGGCATAAAAAATTCTTTCAAGCAGATATTGAAATTTTTCAGCAGTTCATTTCAAAATGTATAATTTTTAAACGTGGAAATCGTAAGCCACAAAAAAGGAGACGGAAAGGAAATTTCTTAGAACATAGACAACTGGCGTTTATTAAAATCAGTTTAAAATAGGATTTAATCGTCAACTGGAGGACCAATAAAGTTGTAGATTTTTTTCGGCGTTTTAAAGAAGAAGAAATAACTTTTTAATTAAAGAAATAGTCGAACCATAAAAGTTACATGTAAAGAGAAGACAGTTGTAAATTGAAAAATTCGCTCAACATAAGAAGGTCTAAAGGGATTTCGTTTAAATTTGTTGAGGAATTCAATTCCAAGCCGAAATCTTGGCGGAGTGATATTATGATACTTTAGAATTTTGGATGCAAGCTAAGATATACATACATATAAAGACCCAGTTTGACTAATCTAAAGCTAAAAGTTTGGAAAGTTTGACAATTCTGGCAATGACCACATTCAAATGTAGAAGTTGAGTGCGTTTTCAGCGCAATATGTAAATACTTTAAAAAGCAAATTACGTAACCGTGTATCCCTTCTTTCAGTAAATGCCTTGATCCACATAAAAAAAGAGAAAATTCTTGTAGGGACAATTAAACTAAATCAGAAAAAGTTAATTGGAATATTGATAGGAAACGTGTTTATTCAAATCCAGATGTGACTTGGAGTAAATTTTATGGCCACAAGTTGAAAATTATAAGGCAACAGGCATTGAAATTAATTTGTGATATTAAAAGCACACTTTAAATGTATCGAGGCTATTTTTTTTACAGAGCATACAAATTTATATTTTTATTAACAAATAAATTTTCTGTATTTATACGTGTTTATTTTGTGCTTTTGTTTAATACACAATTGTGAATAAGTATTCTTCAGTAACAAAAATTTTGGGCTTTTAATGTGGCGTACTTATTAAACCATGAAATAAAAGTAAATAAAATGAAATACGGAATTGAGAAAAACTAAATTACGAAATTATGAAAAATTAGCAACTCGTGACGAAGCGTCGAAATGATATGGAAATTCCCCAGATATTGGCAAAAATTTGTAAAAACAAACAAAATTTAAAGAACGCATTTCTACTAAAGATGTTGAGAATTTGCTTTGCGGAAGTTTTGGTGCTTTGTGAAATTCAAAACTTGGCAACACTGAATAAAGGGGATTGTGGGTGAAGTTGAGGTTCTTTGGAATAGTGAAGAAGGACAAATCTACTGTTGGTGGTATTTATTATCTGCTAATATATCATACGGCGGCCGCCGTAGCCGATCGCCCCTCGGCAGGCAATGGCAAACCTCCGAGTGTATTTCTGCCATGAAAAAGCTCCTCATAAAAATATCTGCCGTTCGGAGTCGGCTTGAAACTGTAGGTCCCTTCATTTGTGGAACAACATCAAGACGCACACCACAAATAGGAGAAGGAGCTCGGCCAAACACCTAACAGAAGTGTACGCGCCAATTACTTATTTATTTTTTTTTTTTTTTTTTTTTAATATTTCAAGTTATTATATTTCTTGTTTTCAATGTTGCACTTGTAATTTAAAGTTTTTCTGTGAAATGTATGTACACTGCAATTGATTGCTAAAAAAGCACTAACAACAATTTTTTTGTGGTGTTTTAATTTTCAAAAACCACTAAATCTTTGTGCTTAAGGCCGGCGGGCCAATTAGATGTCCTAAATTCAGTAGTTTTCGCGAAGCGTTATCCGAAGCCGAGTTATCAATAGATTCCCAGAGCGCCTTGCCACTGAAGTATCCAACTTCTGTACAAGATACAACTTGCAATTTTCATCTGAAAACAAAAAAAAAAGATTATTAATTTTCATGTAATTATCTTCTAAGTGAACTAGAAAACACATAGAATTCGAATTTTTGGGGAAGGTAGAAAAAAAAGTGGTTTTTCAAGGAAAAAAAAAACTCTTCAACTGGGTAAAAAAGTCGCTTAAAAAAAGTTTTTTTAGTTCACATAGAAGAGAAAACAATACTGAAGATAACGCATTTTGAATAAAATGGATAGCTTGTTTAGTTTTTTTGCAATCGTGTACATAATTTAGGTAAAATCGTGAAAATGAAAAGCCGAGAAAACGCGCTTCAGAGTCAATGGTCAATGGGCGGAGCACTACAACAATAAGCGCACGGTTGCTCGACGCCGCACTACGCTCGGCTCTGTAGCTCTGCAAATACTTGGAATTTAACTCTGAAAATTTGTGTCTCATGTTCTCGAATATCTAAGCTATTGATTTCACGAAAAAAAAATCCATTTTTTTGATCTTTTAATTGGCCCGCCGGCCTTAAAGTATCAGTTCGTAGCTATGCTGTTTATCAGAAATTTATTTCCCTTTTGGTATTAAAAGTGTTCCCGAAAATTTCCCCAATTAAAATTTTCCTTTTACAGCATAAAATCCATTAACCTTATTTTAGATCAGTAGGATATTAAACTTCATTTAATTCGCATAAAGCTACTTCAGAATAAACAGCATTAAGAGAAGTGACTTTAAGGAAGCGACTGAGTAAAGCCATCATTTCTAAAGAGTATATCAATATACACTCCGATTGCCAATTTGCGATGAAATCTGAATCTTGAATGTGGCAAGGTAGTATAGGTTACCGCCTTAAATTTATGCCGAGAATCAGCTATTAACTCTGACCATCACGTGGGAACTCATTTAACCGGGTGCTAGGATACAACCAGCTAGATTGGTATATTTCTTTTGTTTGGCATTCGTTTGAAATGAGGAAGTCGAGTGATTTTCCTTTTCCGTCATAACAACGCACCAGCTGACGTCTCAGCAGCTGTGGTCGCAAAATTAATGGAAATAGGGTTTCAACTAGTTCTGCATCCTATCTATTCTCCAGACTTGGCTCCGTCGGATCCCTCTGACTACTATTTGCTCCCCAATTTGATAAACCGCTGGCGGGAAAAAAATTTTACTCAAACGATGAGGTGATTGAAAAAACGAATGGTTTTTTTTCGGACAAGTTCTTAACAAATCCTATTTATCACAAAGGACCAACAATAACAAAAAAAGGAGACTATTTCGGGAAATAAAAAAGTTTTACCCCAGATAATTAAGTAGTTTCTATTTTTGCACGGACTTTTCGAACGACCTTCGTAATGCTTTTATTAAAGTTGTGGATTTTCACTCCATTTCTTGTAACAAACAAACATAAAAAAAAAATTTAATAACAGCCTCATTTTGCTCATAGAACTGCAGTAATTTCATTAAACCTTCTTTATAGTATTATTTCGTTCCTGACTTTTACTCCGCAGTGTACATAAGGATATGAGTGCATTCATGTAAATATATATATGTATATGTACATATACATATGTATGTATATGTGGTAAGTTCATACTTGTGCATAAAATCGGAAAAATTCCGGCGCTAAAAACAGCAAATGAGTGTACCGTCAATTGCAATTAGCGCAAACAGCAAAGACAGGTAAAACAACAAGAGCAGGAACAGAAATTGCAAAAACTCAAAATATAGGGCATGAAGAAATGTGAAAAGCACGCAGGCGAGTGAAGCAAACAAATGTTGCCGTCGACCCATAGCCATTGGCGGACGTCACTATGGGATAGCAGCACATACAACGGCATATTAAAACAACAACAGGGTGCGCGCAGAATAACACACAATCCACAGTTTTGATTGGTTGTACATATTGAGAACGTAATGATGCTAGTAGAGCGCTCTCAAAGGTGGTGGTATTGAGCTTGGCAGTGGTGGCGGATTCGCTGGCCATACATTACGCTCAAGCAAGGCAAACAATAGGGCAGCCATACAGCCATACAGCCGATAAGGCGAACCGGTCGCAAAACTCTCCACTCCAATACATCTGGAAGCGGACGCGTTGTGTACATAAACATACGCACACACTCAATAGCAATGTCTGCCGGAAAACTGGTTTGCCTGTGTGCTGCTGGCTATGCCGGCGAGGTGTCAATTTTAGTCTACAATAAACGACGAGGCGTGTTAGATGTGTTGCTGGCGCGGTTTCGCAGAAAACGAGTGAATTGTGAATGAGCAACGAATATGAAAATAATTGTTGGCACAATTTTATGGAATTACAACAAAAAAATCCTAATTGAAAATGAAGAAAAAATGTGAATCAATTTGAAAACAAATTTACACTCAATAAGACCTCTCACAGTTACAATATTAGACTCGCCTTGCGATTAATCGTTCGAAACGTCAGCAAATGTTACCGTACGTCTAAGCGTGCAATAAATACGCGAGTTGCGGGGTTTTGTTGTGCGTGCAATGAAAAGAAATTTGTTAAAAATTAAACAAACATTTTGTAAAGCGCCACTCAGTATTTCATGAAAATGGTAAAAATAGTTGGCGTTCCACCGACGAACGCGATCAGTGATCATCAAGCGCTTGCTCTTAGCTACAATCACCACCTTCACGGTCAGCAGCACAGCCAAAATCAAAATCACCTACAGCCACAAGAAACCGCTGATCATCCACAACAACAGCAACAACAGCAGCAGCAGGCACCTACAGCGATTGCCTCCCACACCGTCTACAGCCTCGCCGAATCTGCGCTGCAGCACTCACTGCTTTATAAAATGGCACGCACGCCCCACCTCAAGTCGAGCTTTTCCATTAATGCGATCTTACCCGAAACGATTGAGGATCACCACCAGCAGCAACCGTCGCCGCAGCAGTCACCACAACACCAATCTCAGCACCATCATCACCTCCTGCAACAGCACCCAGCACTGCAACACCACTATCCACTGCACGGGCAGCAACAACAACACTACCCACCGCCGCACGATATAGACAAATACCGCCGCATTCCGCCCACCGACTTTCACGCCTGCCACTCGCCACTGGGTTCCGAGGAACATGACGCGTCTGAGGTGGAGTCTGATCTCGATGTGACGAGCATGTCGCCGCCACTGCTAACGGAGGGTAGTGAGGTGAGCGCGCATAGCTTGGAAAATGGACAGCGCAAATACCGGCGCAATGGACGTGCGCGTGGTGCTCGTGGTGCGTGTGGTCATGCGGATGAGAGTGCCGATAGTGAGGCTGAATGCGTGGATGAGGATACTGAGGCGGATGTGTGTGAGGCCGAGTTGGATGGCGGCGCCGATGAGGAGTGTGAAGAGGAGGATGTGGATTGTGATGCGGAGGGCGAAGGTGAAGGCCATGCGGATGGTGATGCGAACGCAGAGAAATCAGCGGACGGGAAGGCAGTGAGCGATAAGAAGGGCAACGAAAAGCCTCCGTTTTCGTACAATGCGCTCATCATGATGGCCATCAGGCAGAGTTCGGAGAAACGCTTAACGCTGAATGGCATCTACGAATACATCATGACGAATTTTCCTTACTACCGCGACAATAAGCAGGGCTGGCAGAACTCGATACGCCACAATCTCAGCTTGAATAAGTGTTTCGTGAAGGTGCCGCGTCACTACGATGATCCGGGCAAAGGTAATTACTGGATGCTTGATCCCTCGGCAGAGGACGTTTTCATTGGCGGCTCCACTGGCAAGTTGAGACGGCGCACAACAGCCGCTTCACGCTCACGGCTTGCTGCATTCAAACGATCTCTTATCGGTCCCATGTTCCCCGGACTTGGCTATGCGCAATTCGGTCAGTTTCTGTATCCGCAACAAGCCGCAGCCACTACCTCCGCGCCGAGCCTACTCGCCAGCATGTACAGCCGCTACAATCCTTTCGCGCCAAAGAGCCCGGCTGTTGCGGCTGCCGCTGCAGCAGCTGCAAGCCTGCCAATGTCCATGCAATTCGGTGGCGCGCCCACCGCCTCCGTGATGGCCACCTACAGCAGCGGCATGGAGCGCCTATTGGGTGCGGTGCCACATCAGAGCCATCCAGCTGCGGCAGTGGCGGCCACCAGTGAACTCTATCAGCGCCTGCAATATCAGCAATTGTTGCAACAACACGCCACTGCGGCGGCAATCGCCGCGCATCAACGTCATCAGCAACATTTGGCTAGTGGTGCGCCCGCGCCTCCCCCTGTCGCTCATCATCCGCAACACGCTCAGCATCTGCAGCACTTGGCGGTGTCCCCGCATCAACAACAATTGCAAATTGGCGCGACACACGCACACATAGGCGCACAGCCCGCTTCACCCGGCCAACCCATTTCGCCGGCGGCACAACCGGCGCCGACGGCAACGGCTTCGCCCATCCTCAAACCCGTGACGGTGGTAGCGCGCAACGATAGCTGAGTGGCAGGTGGGTGCGGCATGGCAGTAGAGGAGGCTGTATGTATATAGTTGTAATAGTATTTTTAAGTGTGTATTTCATAGCTTATAAAAACTGTATAGTGAATTAAAAATTTAAATTTAACTAAAATTGTAAACTACGCGCAGCAGAGAGGCGCAGCATTCGGTGATCTTGATTTAGGCAGTTTTCATTGTAACGGCAGGAAATCACATTGTGCAACTTTTGCAATGGCTTTGAATGTACATTTAGCAAAATAAAGCTAGTAGGTAATAAATTATAAGTAATTAACAGTGAAAAACAAAAAATATTAAAATTGTAAAAAATTAAAAAAATTAAAAATTTTTAAATTCCGGCAATGCTTTCGAATATTCACGCGATTTATGTTTGAATATGTATGTGTATGTATTAACAATAAAAACGTTAGCTAGTAATACGAAATTTACTGAAAGAAGAAATCAGAACATTGCGAACTCGAAAAATAAAAAAAATATTTATTTATTAAAATTGTAAATGCGCGCGTCTTTTATTCGCCTATTGGAGGAAATTTCGAATAGGACTTTTTTATAACAACATTTTATAATAAGAACGTTTTTTCTCTGACGGTGTTGGCTAGTTTTTTTCCATATGAAGAATAGAGGGGCATTCGTTGTATAGCGAAAATGAAAAAGACTGCCGCAAAAAACAAAAATTAAAAAAAATTTGTCAAAAATCAACGCGATTTTTGAGCCACGTGAAACTTGCACTTTATTACGCCAAAATTCAATGGGCCATAAAACTGCATACTCGAATTTTCGCTAAATATTCTTTTTAAACAGCATGAAATTTTTATGAAAATTTGTCGATTTATTTTTAATTCGTACCAAGTTTGGAATTTGGGTTTTGAAAGCAGAATGAACTTTATTTTCGTAAAAAAAAAAAATTAAAAAGCAACAGGTAGACAGGTAGATTTGGCAGCCACATCGCTCATAGGAAAAGCGTTGCCATGTAAACCACGAAATGGATGCGTTGTGAGCCACAGGGCGTGGGCTACATTTCTGCTTGCAGATTGAAACATCCTGAGCTTTGGACAAAGCGTGAAAGGTTGTTGATACCTAAGGGGTAAACATGTTCATTAAGAAGTGGCATCTTAAATATCGTTTCCTGCTTCTGGCTAGAGCCGGGCATGTGCAAAAAAGTTGTTAAATTGTTTCCAACAAACTCCTCATTCCTACAGCTACGACAGAAATCATGAATGTAAACGCCTAAACTCTTTGCGTGATTTTCTATGAGGCAATGTCTTGTGAGGGCCCCTACTAAGGTCCTAATGTAAAGTCTACTCAGTTTTATAATATTCTTGGACAGACGTAGAATTAGCCTTGGCCATGTTCGCTTAGCAATTTCACAGGTATTGGCAATACATTGCCAAAATTTGTCAATAAGACCCTTTGCTACAGTTTAACCCGCTCGTTGGGCGAGCGTCGCTGAGGACGAGAGGTATTGGAGTGCGCAGTAAAGAAATTAAATAGGTTGAACGTTATAAAAACTAAGGCTTTATTTAACACAAGAAAAAAATTTCATAATATCAAAAAGTATATTACAATAATTGTAAAGAAACTGCTATCACTGCTTATATTGAAATGCCTGAGTGGATTCCTTATTGCACGGATTTCACTTACACTTGACGAAGTAATGCCATCATCTTCCGTCTTATCAGATTCAAAGTAATATTCGTCAGCACTGTTCATCTCTAGATCGCTTAGCCATCGTGCGTAGGATAAAATATAAAAAAAGCCTGCTGGTTCCTCTGGCAGTGACACTGAGAGACTGAAACGAAGAATCGAAATTCGTTCTGACTCTACAGTCATCTCACATCGTAAGCTTACATTATAAGAAAGATAAGACTTCATTGCTAATGGCCCTTAATGCCTTTGAATGAAAATGTGGCTCTTTTACTGTACCTATGCGTATCTTATCACTCAGAACGACAGACATCGCGAGCCTTTCAGCTACAAACTAATTTGGGCGGTTATACGGCCGATACGCGTCCGGAACGATAAAATGACTTGGGCGGCTATATGCCGACACTCGTCCCCAAAGGGTTAACTTTACGAAGTGTTCGTACCGTTCGTTTAATGCGAAAACGTCATAGCCCAGAAGTTACACCCAACTCCTTATTTATGATGTGAAAAAAAAATTTGGTGAAATCTACTAACATAATTTTCGTAGATGAAAATGGAAATAAAAGATGAAATGAAAACACAGATTTTTACTTGGGGACGAACAGTAAAATGAAAACTGTAATTCCCAGTTTTTGATTTTTTGAGTTAAAATGTTGTTTTGGCTAATCGATGATATTATTTAGAGCAGCAAAGAGAAAGGGAAACTCAACCAAAAATAATAATAGATTTGAAACGGCAAGGTTTTATGTGACATCCTTATTTCATTATCTTAATTTTTTTATTTATGCTTACTTGTACTTTTCATGTTATTACGAGAATTCAATAAAGGATCTTTCAAAAGTGTCGCCTAGATGCCAGTAGAGTTATTCACTATTAGACGGTACCTATTTTGTGCCCCATGCGAAAGTTTTCAAGTAGACAGATGTACGATTTTACACGATAGAAAAATGCGTTCAAATTATTGAGACTTATTATAAAAATTGTTCACTTATTATTGAAGAAGAAGAAGAAATTGCAACATCCGCGATTGTTTTGGTGGTATTTCGTCCGAATGAGTCGAAAATTCAAAGGTTGGTGAAATTAAGCTGTCTTACTTTCCATTGTAAAAAAAAACAAACACAAAATAAGGTTTCTCTAAGCGAACTATACAATTTGACTCAATTTAAGGCTACCGTCGAAGTATTTCCACTTAACACAGTTTCAAAGCCTACCAAACTGCATATATGGAGATACTGAGTATGATGATGCGGAGACACCTTTTTTAAATGGTGGTGGTGGAACATAGAGAGACCAGCTCTGCAGGTGAAGTAATAATTGAGAAAATGATGATAGGCGAAGAAAAGTGGATCGCAAATCTAGTGGAGGATATTTTCCGAAAAAAAGCGTGAAAGGGAAACTTATGTTGGAGAGCATTGAGCATAGGGGTCTCAAAACGGGCGATCCTGGACGCAGGGTGAGTAAGTAAGTGTCCTTCTTAGGACGCCGTCTGGGCCCTCTACTTCGAAGCAATGCGGAAAAAATCCAAGAGAAGAGGAGGGATATTTTTAGTGGAATCTCCACACACGTAGTAGCGACGCTTACTATATGATGCTCAGGCATTTTGAACCCAACCTCACCGCCGAAAAAGAAACAAAAAAAAAAAAAAAGTTTCATTCATGAGTTTGATTGTATTGAAAATACTTCTAAAGACCAAAATTTTTATGAAAAAATCATTTCATTAACGACTTTATTAGGGATGTATATAAAAAAGTATTCTAGACCGCGAAACTGGATTAAATTATTTCCTCTTAGAGACCAATTTTTCAATAAAATATGCTGTACGAAGACTTTGTGGTACACTGTATGGTATATGATATGCGTATTGCAAAATTGCTTTTCCAGTAAATAACCTTAGCTGATAATCATACAAATTTATGCTTAAATGATTTGCAATAACGTTTTCAAAAGGTTTTTCATGAAAGTTTTTTAATGATTGTTTTCAATCTATCTAAAAAAACTATATAGACTAATTGACAAATTTAAGTAAATAGAAAACAATAATTTATACCTTTCGTAGTTAGCCTACATAGCCGTAGACATCCAGCGATTGGCTTATTGAAAGAGTAAGATTAGTCTTGGGAGCAGCTTCGAAAAACGAGCTCTTGTTCCTAAGACCTCCTTCACAACTATTTGGTACATATCAAGAAGGGTGCCCAGCTACGGGTTACGTTTGGCTAATTAGAAGAGAACACAATTTAAAGTGCACAATATAGAAGTGCTTATAGAAAAAGAAAAAACAGAATTTTTAAACAAATAAGTAAAGAATATACGGCTATGGCCTCAAGGGAGAACACCACTGCGATTTTTCAAAAAAATCGACTTTTTTTTGCATTTTCTTAAAGTAGATATATTCAAAAATATGTAAAAAAAATGTTTACTTAAAATCTTGAAAATTGACGAAGTCATACCCAATACAATAAGTGCAGGTAGTGAGTTACAACGGCCAATGCAAACTTTAAACGCGTTTTTCTCAAAAAGACTTTTCTGAACACGGTGGCCTTGATTTCTCCAAGACTTATGAACCGATTTTAATTTTTGTTTTAATTTTTGTACATGTATTGGCTACAGTCATACATAGCATTCCAAAAATTAATATTTTTTCCAGCCTTCGGAAAACAAAAAAGAGGGTAAAAACACAAACTCATTTTTCAAAGCTGCACCATTTTCTCAAAAAAAAAATAAAATAAAAAAAAACCGCCACGTACGACGTACCCGTAGATGTATAGATTAAGAATTTTTCTGGTTTTTCGCTTTCAGAAGATTATTCATCGCTATATCGGGGCCACCAGGGTGCATCAGTTTTTACGACGTCAAAGCATTAATATTAATAACAATTGTAATTTTTAATATTTTTTAATTAAAATTTGTGTCAGTATAGTTGAATATGTGTTAAATAAATTACAATTTGTCCGATCCTCAAATAATCATCCCTACTTATAAAAAAAAATCATGAAAATCACTTAATTTTCACGCGTTCACAGTGGTGTTCCACCTTAAAGGTCGCCTGTCGAAACATGCGATATATCACGTAAATTCATTTACAATTAATTTTCTGTACTTTAAAGCACCAGTTATGTAAGGAACAAGCTTTTTCCAAGACTAATAATTTTTCGATTCTGCACATGTAGTGCATCATAATGTGTCAAAGTTGTTTTTTTTGGAAATTTGCAAAACGCAGCTGTGATATTGTGATAATATTGGGTATCTCCAATAAAATGTTCAACGTCTTCTTTTTCGGTTAGATTGCAGAGTGTACAATAATCAATAATTTTTAGATATATAATATTTGATTTCGAAAGATTGCTTTATTTATTATTATTATTTACATGAGAACTAATTATAAATAATTAATCCACTAAAGATAAGCGCTGGCTACTAGAGCCTTCGGCTCATGTTACTAAAATTTGGTTTAAGGGGTGAACCTCATGTAGAAGCCTCAAATCGGTCATTTTTTAAACATATTTTTAAAGGTGGTAAAATAATTATATTATTTTGAAGCTTTAACACAAATTTATTTAACCTTTCGAGAGCACAAAAAAATCAAAATGGCGGATCAGGATCATTTCTTGTCGGCTGCCTACGGCGCGAGGTCCCAAACTGCTCTATTTATTACTCTTAATCTAGCGATCTGAAACCAAAAAATTAAATCGGTTTTTTTATAACATATTAACGGAAAGGATGAACCTACAAAATTAAAAAACAAGTATAAAATTAATTATAAAATAAGCCTTTGAAAAAAAAAAATCAGAATTCAGGGCTATTTTATTGACATTTTTAACCCCCAAAAAGTAATTTATCAACGCGAAATATCTGAAATTTTAGGTTTATGCTTCCGATAGTAATGTACAGAAAGACCTCAACAAACTGCATACAAATCGGTCGATAACTTTTATTACAACTCGAGCAATTTTTAAAAAAAGTCGTTTTGAGATAATTGAGTTTAAAGTTTGACGTACAGGAGCGCGCGGACCGCTCTCTACCTAGTTAGTGGGCTGTAGAAGCTATAATATTGAGAATTTCGACTTGAAAATTTCACAGTATCGATTTTTTGAGCCTTCAACTTTACGAGACTAAGAGGCTTTTTCTTTGATGCAAAACTACAGGTTGGTTGAAAAATATTGAATGAAAAAATATCAACAAGTAAATAAAAAAATTATATACCGATTTAATATTTCATTTTTCATTTGAACACATCAAAAATGTATTTTGGCCTATCATTTATTCTTTGTTTCCAAACCATTTGATGTTTCGTGTGTCAGTGTATTTTTTCGCAATGAAAGTAACCGCATATCGTGCAGTAATAAAAATATTTAAAAAATTAATTGGCAACAGAAATTCGTATAAGATGCTAAAAATGTTGTAGGAATCTGCTTCTTCATCTTGAACTGTGTTGTAGCATAAAGAAATCAGAATATAGTATATGTATACCCCGTGAAAAATTATGAGAGCAATACATATCCATATCGATTTTAATAAATTGGTGTTTTTTTAATATAGCTTATTTTATAATAAAGGCCAAACTTTATAGAAGACTTAAAAAAAATAAATTTTTAACCAGTAATTCGAAAAAAATTGGGTTACGCAGTTTTAAAGCTCGCCAAGTCTTAGAATAATAAAGTGCTAGCTTGATAAATCATTTTTTGATTTTTGTACAATAAAACAAAATTTCTGACGATGTTATGGATTTCCGCCATCTAACGAATGCACGACATTTTTCTATTCGGTGAAAGCGCGTAACATCGTCCCGGTGAAAAGGTATCAAAAATCAAGGAAAATTTTAAGTGACATCAAATTTGCGCTACCTAATTTTTTTCTTTAAAACCTGTTTAAAAAGTTTAAAATTTTGATGAAAATGTCTTATTTTTGTTCGAAACTTTAAATTTGGGTGATATATACAAGGTCCGGCACTCGAAGTGTAACCAATTAAAAAGGCCGTAAATTTAGTTTGGAAAATTACTTTTATTCAATTCAAAGTAAAAAATGTGTGAAAATAATACAAAATTCAGAATCAATTTATTTTTGCTCGATATGATCACCTTTTGCCTTGGCTATGGACTTGAGACGGTCCAGAAACGAATCGCAAGCTGCCTGAATGTGACTTGCAGATATTTTGGCCCACTCGTGGACAATGGATTTTTTCAGCGCCTCGAGACTGGTGAACCTTTTAGTTCAGTCTTTGCTCTCTAAAATGGCTCAAGGAGAATAATCCATCGGGTTCGCGTCTGGTGAATTTGAGAGCCTTAGTGTGGCCATTCGTGGTTCACTCGAGCTTTGTGAGATGATGTCGTGTCCTGTTGAAATGTGTGTCTGCCCACGGCTTCAAAGAAACCTCAAGAATAATTTTCCGATAATATTTCGCACTTACCTGATGCCAGACTCGATGAAAACGATTGGAGAGCACCCATCTGCGGTGACAACGGTCAAAACCATTACCTGTGGCGGGTGCTGCCTTCTGGTGGCCAATCGATGACTCAAATTCTCGTACGAATGATCTCGGTCAAATAAACCCTATCGCTTTGGGAGTTTACGAATTGCTCAGTTTGAAAAATTTTCTCGTCAGAAAACACAAGGTTCGGAAATTTTCCGCTTTCGCCCAAGCCAGACTTGTTGCTGCTTTGAAGGTGAGGATCTTGTTAGGCTTGACTTTGAGATTATTCTTCAGCATGCGGTGGATGCTACGGTCAGATATTTTCAGTTCTTTCGCCATTTGATAGACACTTCGTTGAGGATTTCGCTCAAGCCGTTTCTTCACTTTTTGAACCATTTCCCGTGACGTTGCAGTCTTTTGATGACCACCTCCATGACGCTTCGCGATGCTACCAGTATCATTTTAACGAGTACTTTAAGGTGCTCGAGCACACGAACGATCGCTGGTGCTATTTTTTGTGGACTGTATATTCGACGTGCTTTGAAAATGTAACTTTCGAGTCCAACTCAAAATACAGACTCCCTCAGTCGAGTAATTTTGCTGGAAATAAAAAAAAAATGTATAAAATTGTATGATTCGCTAGGAAAAACAGCTAAAATAGCAGGAGATAAAATAATTTCAAAAATCAAAGCAGTTTTTACTGAATACATACAACTATATACATATAACTACAAAGAATTTCTTCGTAAATCCCGCAGTAGTATTAGGAACTCGAGTTTAGTGCTCCAAAATCGACAACGAAATTCGTAGCACCCTGCTACCGATTGGCTCAACGCTTTGCTTAAAAACTAATATTTTCCTGCTTTCCAAATTATTTTAAGAGCTAAAACGCAGGAAATTATTAAAACGAGTAATTAATTTGCCTCTTCATTAGCTCGCTAAATATTTCCATTAAATCCTAGACTGAATGCCTTCATTTATTTATCATTGATGGCTTACTGCAGATAATTTTTATTTTCCTCACAATTTCATAGAATATTTCACGCCTTGCTAATTGAACTGCTACCAGTCTGGATTAATCTGTTGATGTGACAAATAACTTTGTATGTTTGTATGTAGGTACAAAATTCCGTAGAATTCAATGGGAACAGTAGTGCGTTATGCCGGCGTAACAGGAAGTCTCTAATAAACGCATTACAATGCTTTTTTGCTCATTGAGCAAATTTAGACGTTCACTGTTTATCAACCTTGGATTGAAGTGCTGAAGCGCCGAAATACCGATGTGTCGGATTGTTGAATCAAATTCAATTAAGTATTTAAAATATTTGTCTCCAACTTAAGTATATAACGCTCGCTTGCTAAAAGATTATCAAGATTCAAAAAAAAAAAAAAAAAATCTTAAATAAGATTCTGTGCAGAAACCAACTTTTATTTCATCTTGTCTAAAAAATTCATGGCGATATCTGTTAAAAGTATTTCAGTAGTTGCAAATGTGTCTTTACTCTTACGTAGGGTGGCATAGTAACTAAATTGAAAACTTTGCAGCCGTTTTTCTCTAATTTTGAATTTTTTGAGTTGAGGCCTTCTTCCAGCAAACAAACAACATTTTTCATACAAATACTACTGTGGATCCTGACAATGAACTGAAAGGATCTAGAGGGTAGGAGGTCACATGTGGTGGCTTACGCAGATGATGTGGCAATAATAATAAGAGGAAAATTCCCAGCTACTCTCTGCAACATAATGCAAAATGTTTTGAATGATGTAAGCCGGTGGGCGGAATCGAGTGGTCTTGGTGTAAATCCCAACAAAATAGAACTAATTTTGTTTACTAGGAAACACAGGATACCTGTTCTACTTTTCGAACTCAATTATTTACCACAACTTTCTCAACAATAAAAAATTGGGGCAATGGGGTAATGGCTAATAGAATTGGAGTCAGTGGAGTGGATCTATAATGTGGTTCCAAGCTCAATGAAAACGTATTTGGAGTTTAGAGTGAACTCTAAGGCTACCTTATCATCGTAGCATATTTCGGGCTGAAATTCTGGCTATAAGGGAAAGCCTTTTGGTCTTCAAGAAAAGTGTCCTCACGACAAGAGAAACAAATATATACTCAGATAGCCAATCGGCCCTTAAATCACTACAATCACTATAAATATTATCTCGAATACTTGACAGAACTAACACAATACTGTACAATAAATCTGCTCTGGGTACCGGCTCACAGAGACATAGTAGGTAACTGGAAGGCAGACAAACTAGCGACATTGGGTACGACATTACCGATTCAACCTGATAAAGCGAATATACCCATACCTTGTACTATAAGCCCCCAACTTGTAAGCTACTAATATATAGATAGACACACTTTCAAACCTGCCAACATGCCATGGGCTTAAAAAATAAACAATTTTGTATGCGCGAATACGAACGTTTCTGCCAAGCATCTACTTATACACATATATCGAAAACCATTGGCCACTTTTTTGTTTTGCTAAGAGCAAATCATTGGTTGCCAAGTTAGCGCTATTATTTCGAAATTTTACGAGGGGTGCCTTTTATATTTCGGTATTAGAGAACAATAACAAATTTTAATCATCGAAAATCACTTTATTGTTTTTCAAAATATTCTCCATGAAGATCTATACACTTTTGCATGCGTTTGAACCAATTGTCGAAGCACTCTGAATGAGGTACCTCCAAAACATGCATTCTGAATGCCGCAACCGCTTCTTCAGGTGTCGAAAAACGTTGACCTCTCAGTTTGTTTTTTACGTACAGGAATAAAAAGAAGTCATTCGGTGCCAAGTCAGGACTATACGGCGGATGACCCATTAATTCGATGTTTTGGGTGCTCAAAAATGCAGTTGTTTGAGCCGATGTGTGAGAGCTCGCATTGTCCTGGTGAAGAGTGATCCGTCTTTGGTGATTGGTTTTCCTAATTTCTTGGAAGACAACTGGTAAACAAATGGTTGTGTACCACTCAGAATTTACTATTCTGCGTTGTTCTAGTTTTTCCGAAAAAACAGGCGACCATTTGCTTGGAAGTGCTTCGTGCGCGAACAACTCTTGCTGGATTTGGCTCATCTTGAAACACCCATACAGTCGACTGCTGTTTACTTTCGGGCTCATACGCGTAAATCCATGATTCATCACCTGTCACGATGTCATAGACGTGTTTCGAAGCCCCGCGATCGTATTTTTTGAACATTTCCTTCGACCAATTAACACGAGCCTTTTTTTGAGCGATTGACAAATTGTGTGGGATCCAACGCGAACAAATTTTTTTGACAGTCAAATGTTTATGCAATATTGAATGTATGCTGGTCCCACTAATGCCTAAGATTGTATCAATCTCACGATAGGTCACATGACGATCTTGCAATATCAGTTCGCGCACAGCATCAATGGTTTTCGGAACAACAACTGATTTTGGACGACCTTCACGAACTTCGTCTTGGAGTGAACTACGACCACGATTGAATTCACCATACCATCGATAAACACTGGTCCTTGATGGAGCTTCATCACCAAAAAATGAATTAAGTTCATCCATGCAAAGTTTGCTGAGTTAATCCACGTCGAAAGTTGTAAAAAATAATTAAATGTTCACGATTTAATTCCATTTTTGGACCGAGATGAACCTTTTAAGTTACTGTAAACAACACAAATAGCGCTGGTATTTCAAAACGTTCTGAGTACGTAAAAGCCAAAAAATGTCGAGCTTTGCGATACAGCTGTCAGTTGCCAGATTGCAACACCAGGGTTGCCAAATCCTGCCAAATAAAAGGCACCCCTCGTAGTTATTTTATATTTTGCTCGCTTTGGAATACCCATATAGTTTATTGCTTTTCTTTCCATGCTCATCTACATAGAATCCATGATTCGATGGCTGAGTAGAAATTAAACACGTTTTCTATTTTTCAGTTGATTAGAAATTTTTTCACAGTAAAAAAGTAATGAAAATGGCTTTATAGCTCCTCAGTAAATATTCCCCTTAGAACTGAATACACTTCTGCATTCGCTTGAACCAGAAATGGATACCTCTAAAACGAGCTGTTTACAGGCTGCAACAGCTGCTTCGGGTGTTGAAAAATCGTTGACTGACCATTTTATTTTTGACAAAAAGAAATCATTAGGTGCTAAATCAGCGCTGAAAGGTGGGTGATTCATTAATTCGTTCTTTTGAGTGCTCAACAACTCTCTCGTGTGAGCCGATGCTCACTCTCTCGTGTGAGGCTAGTGCTTTATAGTGGCAAGGGGTTGGCCTTCATCGGAAATTATCGAATTAAGTTGACCCATATACTGTTATCGGGGTAAACCCATTTCGAAAGTCGTAATAAATCAACATACGATCGCTTTTGTTGGAGTTACGAAATTCCATTTTTTGATGAGGTGAAGTTTTAGAATCACCTTCGAGTCACAGAAATAATGGTTGCATATTAAAACAATCTCCGCTCGTTTGGGCTGAAAAATATTAAGCTTTCCAATGAGTACTACAAACTACTACTGGAAACTGACAGCTGTATCGCAAAGTTTGACATTTTTTGCCTTTTACGTACTCAGAACGTTTGAAATACCAAATTGTTGTTCCGAAAACCATTGATGCTGTGCGCGAACTGATATTGCAAGATCGTCATGGGACCTATCGTGAGATTGAGACAATCTTAGACATTAGTGGGACCAGCATACATTCAATATTGCATAAACATTTGACTGTCAAAAAAATTTGTTCGCGTTGGATCCCACACAATTTGTCAATCGCTCAAAAAAAGGCTCATGTCGATTGGTCGAAGGAAATGCTCAAAAAATACGATCGCGGGGCTTCGAAACACGTCTATGACATCGTGACAGGTGATGAATCATGGATTTACGCGTATGAGCCCGAAAGTAAACAGCAGTCGACTGTATGTGTGTTTCAAGATGAGCCAAATCCAACAAAAGTTGTTCGCGCACGAAGCACTTCCAAGCAAATGGTCGCCTGTTTTTTCGGAAAAACTGGACATGTCGCAACCGTACCACTAGAACAACGCAGAACAGTAAATTCTGAGTGGTGCACAACCATTTGTTTGCCAGTTGTCTTCCAAGAAATTAGGAAAACCAATCGCCAAAGACGGATCACTCTTCACCAGGACAATGCGAGCTCTCACACATCGGCTCAAACAACTGCATTTTTACAAAACATCGAATTAATGGGTCATCCGCCGTATAGTCCTGACTTGGCACCGAATGACTTCTTTTCATTCCCATACTTAAAAAACAAACTGAGAGGTCAACGTTTTTCGACACCTGAAGAAGCGGTTGCGGCACTCAGAATGCATGTTTTGGAGGTACCTCATTCAGAGCGGCAAAAGTGCTTCGACAATTGGTTCAAACGTATGCAAAAGTGTTTAGATCTTCATGGAGAATATTTTGAAAAACAATAAAGTGATTTTCGATGATTAAAATTTGTTTTTGTTCTCTAATCTCGACATATAAACGGCACCCCTCGTAGTGTTGCCTAGGAGCAGCAATCGTAACTACTCCGTTAGAGTACAGTATCAGTATCGATAATCTTTTCAACATATCGGCCATCGGATAGTGAAAGTATAAAATAGAAGAAATAAGCCTACTGACGACAGCTCAGCAACAGCTAAAACATATCGGAAAATATATATTATTCATAAAATAGGAGGATGTCGCATCACAGTCACTGAAATCGCTGTTTCTGTCGCTGTTTGTGTGCCATCATCGCCAGTATGGGTTACTCGGAATAAGTTGCACAGATTATGGCCAATTGTTGCTGTCATTTTGCAGTTGCACATTTCAATTGAAACTAGTAGAAATGCGCGAGCGCGCAACATATTTGCGTTCGAGAGCCAAGACGATCGAGCAGATTGAGCAGATGATGCGGCACAGAAGTGGCGGCAGTTGTGGTAGGGCAAATGAGCGCCGACGGGCGAATGGATGGATGCCTTACGAGTGTACACTTTGAAGCGTTTGTTTTGAAATGTCTACGACGCTTTTATATATATTGTAAATAACAGCAACAACAACAACAACAATTGGCATATTAACACAGACGACGATGACGACAACGACAACGCCGCAGTCAACAAGTCAGTAATCTCATACAGTTTATCCAATTCAATTCACTTCACTTTAATTTCGTTTGATTTGAGGCAACGCACGCCAACGTCCATGCGGCCAGCGCTGATGAGATAATACACAAGGTGGGTGGGTAAAGGGCGAAGGAGCTGAGATGTAGGATGAGGCGACGCGTACCGCAGCCACGACTATTTGATATTATCAAGTTTAAGATGCTGATTAGTCGCAGCTCGACTCGACTCGACTCGCCTCGGCTCAATTTGTTAATATAATAGTTTAGTGCCAGCTGTGGCGGTTATTGTTACTATTGTTGTTATTGTAGTTGTTGTGGTTGTTGTTGTGGGTTGCATTGCACTTTAGAAACAGATTTGCTGGCAACACAATTTCATTCAAGTTGCCAATTATGCGCTCATTATTCAATCAAAGTAAATTTATTTGTTTGTTCGGATCTTCTTAGCGTAACAACAACATCTACAATAACAGCAGCTACAGTGAGGAATTCACAAGAAATGTACATATGTTTTGAGCGCATAAATGAGAATGTAAGCTGCAGCGTGCTACTAATTGGAGGCGTCCTGGAATTTGGAAAAAATAAAAAATATTTGTTGACAACTTGAAGAACAGAAACTCACGTAGTGGTTCATTTCTGCGCTGTCAACGTTGTGGTAAGCAAATTGAACGCCTGCGCGCCGTCTCCTCTACCTTCAAACGCATTGTATCATAAATATACTCGCACGCATTCATTTATACCCAAGTGTAATCATTAACCGCCGCTGCGGCAGCTGCTCATTTTCGCTTTTGTTTGCGGCTACAAAAATTAAAAGCTAAACTGAGCATAATTTGTTAACAATCACATAAAGGCGACTGTTTGGCAACTTGCCGCTTATGCAGAGGCATTGCGCGGAACGCATCGTAACAAACATAATTTTTCTTGTGGCTTAAACGAACAATGAAACACGGCTATAACAAACGGCGGTGCGCGCAACATGCAATGAAAAATATTAAAAAATTATCATAATATGTGCAGTCAGCGAATTATGCAGCGCTTTGCGGCAATTCATAAGCCTGCAAATTTGCGCAAGCCGACTCCGCCACTCATTTGCTGCTGTACTGTTCGCATTTTGCTTTTTTGTTAGTGTTTTTTAGTTTTAGTTTTTTGTTTTTGTTTTGTTAATTTGACTGCCCATTTGATTTGGATGGACCGCTGCACCCGCCAACACTAACCGCCGCCATTTGACTGACCGCCTTACTGCTGATGTGACTGACAGCCTCCACCATTGTTCATTGTGGCCGGCGGTGCATTGGTGAGTGGTGAGTGTCGTTTCGCTCCAATTTCGGACATTGCCGACACCGCTTCGCTATAATTAAGCGCGGCACATTGCCTGTCAGTTGGCAGGAGCAACAAAGCAAAAAAACAAAACGTAAAAAAAATACTAAACAATAACGCCACTGCGCGCCTTAGGTGGGAACCGGAGGCACAGTGTTTGATTTTGCGAAAATGTTGGCAGATAAAACGATCCAATGAAGCAATCCAATGAAGCAATCGGCTTTTGTGACAGCTTCAAATTAACATAAACATTTATAGGAAGATTTTTTTTTATTATTATCTATTGGGTTGCTCGAAAAGTAATTGCCGATTTTAGATATACACGGTGCTGATAATTGTTTGGAACAGCTTGTGACTATTTATTTTAATTTTTTGACAATTATTAGCTGTCACTTTTAGCTTGCTTTAGAAAACAGTGCGCGTAATTTTGTTTATATTTGTTTGTGATAAAACCTTAAAAGAAAGACAGGGGCGAAATTGGTTTATCAAATTCCGTTCTGGGGATTTTTCACTTAAGGGGGGATTCCCATTTCAAACGGCAAAAAATACGGTTGTTTTACGAATTTTTATTGATACAACTATCAGTTGAATCTTTTGAAAAATTGACAGCCATATTTATTATGCATTATATAAAATCAACTTCAATTTTTGGTCGATTTTCTGGAAAATTGTGGCTTTGACAACGCTCGAGGTGAAATTTCTATGAAAATTCCTGGTCGCTGGCCGCCACGATAACTCAGCTCCAGGTTGTCTGAAAGGAAAAATTCAAATGGTATTTTACTCCTTATGAATATAGTTTCAGTATAAGCTATTGAAAAAAATTGTTTTTCGAAAATTAATATAACTGCGATGGTTGAAAGACAAAGTTTGTTCTTTCGCAAATTTTTCCTCGAATTTTTATTTATAAAAAAAGTCATGCATGTATCTCATTTTCCATAGTTTATGATAGAGACAGATATTATTTCGAGATTCGTGTCGAATTTGACAGCAATCGACCGAATAGTTCTCGAGATATCATGGCGGCCGTATAGAAAAATGCTGTTTTGAGAAAAACGTTTTCAAATATCCAGTATTCTCAGTATTATGGAGCGCGCCGAGTTCATTGATCACGCATAACTTCGCCAATTTAAAGAATTTTGTCATGAAATTTTGCACAGAGTTTTTTGAAAATATAATAAACAAGAATCGGTAAAAAAAATCGATTTTTTTAAGCCGGGGAATGGGAATCCCCCCTTAAAGAAGAGCCACGTTCAGGTCGGCCAAGTGATGTCGATGATGATGCCTTGATGCCTTGATAACGGCTTTAATCGAATTGGATTGTCATGTAACTTTGCGTGCGATTGGAGAGAAGTTAAATATACCAAAACCAACCGTTCATGAGCATATAAAGAGTCTTGGACTGGTGAAACAGCTTGATATTTGGGTACCACATGAATTGAAAGAAATTCATTTAACAAACCGAATCAACGCTTGTGATATGCATCTTAAACGCAATGAAGTCATGGTCCAAGCATGATGAAGCACCACAAACTACTTCAAAGGCTGATATTCACCAAAATAAGACTATGCTGCCAGTTTGGTGGGACCGGAAAGGTGTAGTGTATTTTGTGCTGCTTCAGACGAACCAAACGATTAATTCGGATGCCTACTGCCAACAATTGAACAAATTGAATACATTCATCAATGATAAGTGACCAGAATTGATCAATCGTAAAGGTGTCATATTTCATCAGGGCAACGCTTGAACGCATACATCTCACTCGCCGAAAATTGAGAGAGCTTGGCTGGGAACTTTTGATGCATCCACCATATAGCCCTGACCTTGGACCATCAGACTAACATTTGTTTCGGTCTTTGCAGAACTCCTTAAATGGTAAAACTTTCGGCAATGACGAGGCTATAAAATCGCACTTGGTTGAGTTTTTTGCAAATAAAGGCCAGCAGTTCTATGAGCGCGGAATAATGAATTTGCCGGAAAGATGGCAAAAGGTTATCGAACAAAGTGGAAAATATGTAATTGATTAAAGTTCATTCTAAGTTTCAATAAAAATGTATTTGCTTTTACTTACTTACTTCCGGACAACCCAATATTTTTCTATTATTCCTTAGATCTCTTCATTCGCAAACTGGGTTTTGAGCGTTGTGCTAGGGCTATCCTTCCAAGCAGGCTGGATTGGAAGAAGAAGAGAGTCTGCACGAATATAGATAGTTGTGTTTTACCCGATGGATCCTAGATGGATTCTGGAGTAGCAACGGGGGTCTTCGCGATGCTTACTTCGGCTCAATTCCTCTCGACGACGATTAAAACGCACAACGCTAGCAGACCTTATGGAGAGCGAATAGCGATTATATTGTGGAATGCTTCTTAGAATATATTAGGTATATTTGGCTGATCAGAATAGATCTCACATAGATCACAAGCGCCCGTAGTGTTACCAGAGTCCTTGGAGTCGTGTTCAACAAAGTTCCTGCTACATGGCTTGGCGAGTGAAATCATAAACAGTTTAAACTTTTGTCGCAATACCCTTCAGAGATGAAAAGTATACCGATCCCAGACAGTTGTAGCGAGTTTTGCTTAGAGCAGAGCAGTGAAAAAGGAGGTGGTCTAACATACCCCTTTCTTCTTTGCATAAGTTAGACGCGTCGCTCTGGACTAATCCCATTTTGGCTGCGAGATGCGAGGTGAGACAATGTCCCGTCAGTACTCCAACCAATATTTTACATTCCTTTCTTGGGAGTAATACAATAAAGTTGGTTGTTTTGGTGTTGCAAGTTCGTAGCATTATTTTGGCAATCCTGTGGGAGGTCGAGGCTTCCCATATAGGCTTTCAACTGAGCGTGAGGATTATATTTGTTCGACGAACTCAACCGGGTGCCAAGCGGGTACTTGCCTTAGCAAGCTCGTTAACTCTCTCATTTCCCTGTATTCGCTTGTAAACTGGTACACAGTAAACTGTGACCTGTCTATTCTCGCAGAGCTCATTCATTTTGGATCTACAGTGTAACACGGATTCCCAGATAGTCATTGCAGGCATTCCTTTAATAGCAGTTTGACTATCGATGAAAATGTTTGTGTGAGTGTCGTCCAATAATCGGGGCAGACCAGTTGGGAATGTTGTACTTTCTTGTGAATAGTACTAAGTCCGTCTTCTCTGGATTTACTTCCAGTCCGACTAAATCCATCCACTTGTAAATCTCTTTGACCGTACGTGTGAGTACTTCACTTATCGTTTGAGGACATCTACCCAAGATGATAACAGCCAAGTCGTCACTATATGCCGTTCGTTTTGGTCCGCTATCTCCAAATTTGATGATAATCTGATTCCTTAAATCAAGATTCCATAGAAGAGGGGAGAGTACTTCTCCCTGTGGAGTCCCTCGATTTGCCTTTTTTGAAATTGTACTGGACCCCCATTCGGCCATCACTATCCGACAGCTTATTAGGTTGCCGATCCAGTGCCGAATAGCAGGTTCTACACCAGTTGACTTTAGGCCTTCCATCAAACTTCCGCACACACATTGTTAAAGGCTCCAGATATATGATATTAAGAAAAACTCACTTCGTATATTCTTTATAGTGCAGCTCTTTTTCTCTCCATAGCACCTATAAAGATCTGTTTCAGTGGACATTCCCTTAGTGTCAGCATGCTGATTTGGCGACAGTAAGTTGGGTTCGTTCCTTTCCTTAATGTACGAATCAAGCAGTCTCTTGAACGTTTTCAATACGATTGATGTGAGATCCTGAAGACCTAGGGATACAAGTGACTGCTTTTACCCGGTTTAGGTGTAAAAACAACCTTAGCTACTCTCCAGCTAGGGACGTAATTTAGCCTTAGATAGTCTAAAAATAAAACTTTCAGCTTCGGTATTAGTGCAGAGTTTCCTTTTTGAAAAATGCTGGGAAGGTTCCATCCGTAATCGGGGATTTAAAGGGATCAAATGACTTCAGTACCCAATCCAACCTAGTTGTTGATACCAGGCTCTCGAAATTCTCATCACTCCTTATATTATGCATAGCTAATTCATTATTCCATCGCTGCAAACGGGAAAGTGGGTATTTTTCAGTACTTCCAGTGTTTCTCCACAATCGGGTGCCCATTTCCCTTTGCAGATCTTTGCAGATTAAAGTTAGAACAGTGGAAGATTTGGCAAGCAACTTCCGGAGTCTTGATGCGTACGAAGTCTTGTTTATACTGCCACTGAAACTCTGTCAGGAGCTTCTTTTGGTTTTCCTTATTTCCTTCTTGTAAAGAGACAGTACGAGTTTATATTCCCAGTGCAAACAACGCTTTGACCTCTCTTCTTTGCTTACCAATGGCCTCCTTCTACCATGGAGGTTTGGGAGTACGCTTATGCCTTGAAAGTGTGCAAAATCTATTGTATGCTAAAAAAGTTTTGATTGTAAGAAGTTCCATTGTAGCCTCCAGATCCGCACTTGTGGAGAAAAATGCTTCTTAAGACAAGTTAAAGTATCGAATGAAAATTGCTTGTTGGTGTCCTTTTATTTATATTAGGTGCACTAGGCGCTTCTAAACTATGTCTAAAAATCGTTAAAAAAAAACAATTACTTTCTCATTGCTCCACTGTGCCTCAACCCAGCCTAAGCTGTCTTTGAACGATAGTTTAGTACAAAAGCAAACTGTTTTCCATAACAATAAGAGCACCGTAAATTAAACAAACACTAGACGAAAGCGTAACACCTTCTCTGCTACAAACAAAGAAAGGAATAAAAAATACCAACTACTATGAAAATACCCAAGCTAAGTACGCACATACATACAGACGTTTAAGCCAACTTGATGAGTTGGGCAAAAAGAAAAAGAGCAATAACGACCAGCCACGAATCGAAATGCGATTGGGGATGATGTTGATGATGATGATGGCGCTGATGAGGTGAGTAGAGGTGATAGCAATGGGCTGGGCCCATCAGGTGCTAATGTGTGTATTTAACATTTGGAAAAAAAATAATAATCAAATAAAATAAAATGTGCGAGCTCGTAAGCAATCAAACAATTCCAGCAGGCCACAGATAATAAATAGGGCGGAACGGCAAAGGCAACGCCAGTAACAGTAACACCTTTGACAGCAACAGTATTAAACAGTAATAAATATTAAGAAATAAATAAAAAAGAGTACAACAAAAATAGAAGCAACAACAGTGTCGTGCAATTATTGTGGCCATAAGCGTCGCTGGTAACACAAGCGCGGCTCTTTTAGTGTTATTGTTGTAGCTGCATTTAGCTGATTTTTGTTTGGCGCGCGGTTTCATACACTTTTAGCTGCCTTTTGGCTGCATTTAAATTTTTTTCGTGTTTTGCAATTTTAATTTTTTTTTTTTGTCCCTATTTACAATTTTATCACTAAATTTTTTTTTTAATTCTCGCTATTTTAACTATTTCTCTCTAAGGCAATGGTGCTTTGTCGCAATTCATGGGCTTTACTTCCTTTTCGGCTTTTGCTATTAAACTAAATACAGAGCGGACACTAAAATGTGAAATTAATTTGAAGAATGCATATACGAGGGGTGTCTTTTATATATCGGGATTAGAGAACAAAAACAAATTTTAGTCATCGAAAATCACTTTATTGGTTTTCAAAATATTCTCCATTCAAGATCTATACACTTTTGCATGCGTTTGAACCAATTGTCGAAGCACTTTTGCCACTCTGAATGAGGTACCTCCAAAACATGCATTCTGAATGCCGCAACCGCTTCTTCAGGTGTCGAAAAATGTTGACCTCTCAGTTTGTTTTTTAAGTGCGGGAATGAAAAGAAGTCATTCGGTGCCAAGTCAGGACTATACAGCGGATGACCCATTAATTCGATGTTTTGGGTGCTCAAAAATGCAGTTGTTTGAGCCGATGTGTGAGAGCTCGCATTGTCCTGGTGAAGAGTGATCCGTCTTTGGCGATTGGTTTTCCTAATTTCTTGGAAGACAACTGGCAAACAAATGGTTGTGTACCACTCAGAATTTACTGTTCTGCTTGTTCTAGTGGTACGGTTGCGACATGTCCGGTTTTTCCGAAAAAACAGGCGACCATTTGCTTGGAAGTGCTTCGTGCGCGAACAACTTTTGTTGGATTTGGCTCATCTTGAAACACCCATACAGTCGACTGCTGTTTACTTTCGGGCTCATACGCGTAAATCCATGATTCATCACCTGTCACGATGTCATAGACGTGTTTCGAAGCCCCGCGATCGTATTTTTTGAGCATTTCCTTCGACCAATCGACATGAGCCTTTTTTTGAGCGATTGACAAATTGTGTGGGATCCAACGCGAACAAATTTTTTTGACAGTCAAATGCCTAAGATTGTCTCAATCTCACGATAGGTCCCATGACGATCTTGCAATATCAGTTCGCGTACAGCATCAATGGTTTTCGGAACAACAACTGATTTTGGACGACCTTCACGAAATTCGTCTTGGAGTGAACTAGGACCACGATTGAATTCACCATACCATCGATAAACACTGGTCCTTGATGGAGCTTCATCGCCAAAAAATGAGTTGTAAAAAATAATCGCACGAAAATGTTCACGATTTAATTCCATTTTGGACCGAGATGAATATTTTAAGTTACTGTAAACAACACAAATAGCGCTGGTATTTCAAAACGTTCTGAGTACAAAAGCCAAAAAATGTCAAACTTTGCGATACAGCTGTCAGTTGCCAGATTGCAACACCAGGGTTGCCAAATCCCGACATATAAAAGGCAACCCTCGCACAAGGTGGCGCAAAATTAAACAATTTGAATAACTTTTTTACTAGATTAATATTATTTTATTTTATTTATTTATTAATAATAAATTTTTGTATTTGATGAAAAAGTTATTAAAACAATTTCCGACAAATTTTGTTTCATTTTGTAAAAAAGTTTTTGAAAAAAAATTGATGATTAAATTTTTGTAGCAAAACTTTTTTACCAAATAAAAAAAAATATTTTCAGTGACGAAAATCTTTGCCTTTAAGGGGTTTGAAAAAATGCTGATTTTCAATCTTTTTTTTTTTTTGGTAGTCAATTGCTTTATTATACAAAAATAAAAGCATAGCAATAATACATCGTGTTTCGACTTGACTTAAGCAAAATTTCAAAACTTTCTTTTCTCCAGAAGTGCCTTGCAGTGATCATCACAAGTCCTTGGAGATGCATCTAAAATCAATCGGACAAGAGAAATTAGTTTTATTAATAGATAATCTTGTGCCTGATCTCGAAGCTTTTTTTTGTTCAAAATTGACAATAAGGCGGCCTCAGGAAATATTTTTCAGATTTTCGAGAAAAAACCGACAATTGATTGTTTAAAAAAATCGAAATTTTTGAAAAAAAAGCTTTCGATCAGGCACGAATTTTGTATATTTTTCAAAAGCAGTATAAATTTTATTGAAATCTATCAAGCGGTTTTTAAGTTACAGTGATCACCAGTTCAAAAAAATAGTTTTAAGAAAAACGCATTTAAAGTTTTGCTATCGAACCGGAGCGCCCGAGCGCCCTTTGTTAATTGTTGAATAACTCGAAAAGTATTTGCCAGATTCACTTCAAATTTTCACACAATATTTTTAAGATATTTTACTTGAAGAAAATGCAAAAAAAAATTCAAGTTTTTGAGAATTTCAACTACCCCTAACCCCTTAGCTCGTATCTGTACAAAACGCAAATACTGTGAATGAAGCTTAGAAACCTACACTGGTTACTCAACTCATAATCCTAAGTCCCTTTTGAGAGTAAGTTCTTACTCCACTCATCTGTTTTGAAACCAATCTATGGAATACAACTGTGGTGATCCAAAGATTCTAATCGAAGGCTCTTAGAATGATTATGAACGCTCGATTCTACGTCACAAACAATCAAATTAACAGCGATATTGAAGTCCCTACTGTATGTTCTGAAAGTAAAGAGCCATACACTTTCTCACCAATAAAAAACCCTTGATCAGCCAAATCCCTTTATTTCTACTTTCATTTCTCACACAGTGAGCGGCTTAAAAGGAAATCAGTATTATTGTAGATCTGTAATATTGAATGCCTATACATAAAATATGGATGCACTTATTGTGAAAAACAGACTGCAATAAATGAAATGAATTATAAGAAAATCTTTATTTGGTTCTTGAAGCGCTCCATTGCTGTTTGGTTGTAAACAAAAACCATTACAAGGCGGCTCAAAATTAATCATCCAATTTTGTTTGTGAATTAATTTTTTAATGGAACTTGCAGGGCTTACTTAGTATTATCTCAGCTGCTAATTAAAAGAAAAATGTATAAAAACAAAGATCTAAGTAGGGTAATTTTTCCAAGGTGACAAAAAAATGTTTCCCCAATTTTTTCAACAAAAAAATTTATTTTGTTTTTTTCTAAAATAATGTTTTTTTATTACATTTACTCATCCAATTTTGTATTTGCATAACTTTTTTAATAAATAAAAAAATAAATAAATAAATGAAAAATAATGAAAAATTTTGGTTGATGAAAATTTTGTTTCTGACCTTTAAGCGCTTCATTGCTTGTATGTTTGTAAGCCCATCCCAATATGAAGCTTGTAGGGATTAAATTAATATTAAAAAACATGTGACAAAATGGAGAAAAAAAATTGTTTTTTATTATTAATAAAATAAAAATAAAAAAAAATTTACAAAGTGGAACAAAAAAAATTGTTTTTATTATTGTATAAGAAAAACATAATAATAGTAAACAAACTGACAAACAAAAAATTTGTTTCCCCAAAAATTTTTAACAAAAAACTACAATTTAAAAAAAAAATTTTCAAAAACAAATTATAGTTTTTTCAGAAAATTTATTTTATATATTTTTTATACAAAAAATTAAAAACAATATTATAGTTCTCTGTTACAATTTTTTATATATTTTTTATAAAGGGTGGTGAAATTTCAAGGGCCGATGTTGAATGTGAACCACACCTAAACGTCAACGACACCGTTGGACTTCTTTCTTTCGGCTTATTTGAAAGAAAAAGTGTACGTCGATAAGCCAGCAGCAATTCAAGAGCTAAGGGATGAGATAATTTGGCACATTAACGGCATAGAACCTCAATTATGCGTCAGCGTCATCGAAAATTTGGACCATCGGATGGAGGTGTGCCGCCGAAGCTGCGGCGGCCATTTGGCCAATATTTTGTTCCATACGCCATACCAATATTATCTTAATAAAGAGAAGTGACAATAATTTCCTAAAAAAATTGTATTTTATTCAAAATGAACATGGGCCCTTAAAACTTAACCACCCTTTATAAAAAATTGTTTAAAAAAAGTTATAGTTTTTAGCTAAGAAGTTTTTAAATTATATTTTACTCTAATTTTTGTTTTTATTTATTGTTAATAAAATAAAATTAAAATAAAAATAAATGACAGAGTGGAACAAAATTGTTTTAATTATTAATAAAAATAAAGAAAAAAATGAAAAAATCTGACAAAGTGGAACAAAAAATTTGCTCCCGCCAATTTTTTTAACAAACTACTATAATTTTATAAAAACATTAAAAAAAAAAAAAAATTCTAGTTTTTTGTTAACATTTTTTTTTAATAAAATAAAATAAAACTAAAAAAAATTGCAAAGTGGAACAAAAAAAATTGTTGTTTATTAATAATAAAAAAAAACAATAAAAATGAAAAAAAAACTGACCAACTGACCGAAAAAATGTTTCCCCCAAAAATTTGTAACAAAAAACATAATTTTATTAAAAAAAATTTTTCAAAAATAAAATCATAGTTGTTTCTTAAAAATGTGTATAACATAATTTTATAAAAAAAAATGTTATCAAAAAAAAGTTATAGTTTTTTGTTAAAAATTTTTTAAGTTACTCTAAAAAATTAACAAAAAATTTCATAAAAATATTAGAAATAACCGCAAATATTTCACTATACCAAAACACTATACCAAAATTTTCCACATTGAATAAATCTCAAAACTTTTAAGTTTTTCTCAAATTGTTTTAGTTTTCTTCTTACTATCTATAATCAAACAAAAACAAACAAATAAACCAAGTTTTAGAAGCTTTTGGGCATTGTCACAAAATACTTGAATCACATGACATGAAATTGATTAGGTAAGTTAGTTCCAAATCCTTGTTTGGGCAACAATAAATAGCAGCACATAAATCTTGTTTCCTGATATAGGACCAGAGCAATATTTTCAAGGACCCAGCGAAGCTTCTTAAAACCACAAGGATTTTAGCAAATCATACCAGCAACCGACATAAGTAGAATGGCGCTGTACTGGAACCCACAAGGATCGCGCCCCAAGGGACACCCTAAAGGATCTTGGCGCTTAAGCCTTTTTAAGGAATTTTTAAAAAATTGACGAATCTCTCTTATGGACTCAAATTAAGGCGAAAGCGTAAAGTATACAACATAGGCAAACATTTGTTTCAGCACTGCGCGCCCCTCAGCCGGCACGATAGCAATTAATAATAATAAATATAAATAAAATAATAATAAAAATATAAATATATGATAGGTCTGTTACAAAATAAAGAGTTGTCAGAATATAAAATCTCATTAGAAGTGATTGGGGGACCATTCTAAAATAAATGTAATGTCACGAAATTTGGCTTGTCTTCTTGGTTAGCTGGGTGCTGGCGCAGTACGAGGTGCAGTGCAGTGGAGGTTTTCGCTTTATTTAAATTATGCAAAAAAATGCAAATATTCTTTAGTCAGTGAGCGTAAAACTACAAACTGCTACTAAATATGCCACTGCTACCGATTCTTCCACACAGATCACCTTTTAGCCAATGCGACTGTCCTCTCACTGCCGTAGTTATTACAAGCAACCCCGCCAAAAGATATGAAAGATTTGACTTCGACTCTTTTGTGTCTTAACAACTTCTAAACAATGAAAACGTTCAATATCTCCACGTAATTTTCACTAAAATGGCAACACTAGCTGCAAGTTGAAAACAAAAAGTCCAACAAATACCAAAATAAGAAAACAATGAAATTTAGGAAAAAAAACCATGACTTTTCATGCTTCTCCGTGCAACTCATTCGTCATCTAGCAATGGCTAAGAGGCTATTGAAAACAAATTTACAAAAAATTATTGTGTAAAGAAACCGTTATTCATGCTTACTCAGGACCAATTTGTGGCATAATTCAGTCAACATTTAAGTAAAAAGGCATACATACATACAACAACTATAAAAAATTTACATAGCATTAATTAATATGCAATGCGCTGTAACAGCAACAACAACCACACAAGTGTCTATGTAAATTATATTACAGTGTTAATTGCGTTATGTTTTCGCGCTTTTGTAATTGGAAAAGTTTTCCTTTGGCTGTGCATTCGAATTAAACTAACAATTCCATGGTCAGCTATTAAGTGTTCTTCCTCTTCTACTCTTTCATTCTTTGTATTTTTATTGCACATACTTTTCTTGTTATTCCAACAGTAATTGTCATGTTAATCATTTTTATAATTGGAATTGTAATCGTTGGCGAGTTGGCGTAACTTCTGGTGTTTGCATGTCAATGCAATATAAAAATAAAAATATGCAAAAAACAAACAACAAAATGTTTACAATTAAAGAAGTGTTTAAGTTCGAGCGTAACGAAGTTTATAGGTATACCAGGTATATATTCATAAAAGAAATGCATTTTTGAGAAAAATGTACCAATAATTTGGAGCAGGATCGAAATTAAATTAGGTTAAATAAAAAACTGTGTTTTTATTCTATTCAGTAATTTTTGGCAAGCCATAAATGGTTTAACGCCAGAACTACGCTTCCAAATTTGGAAATTTACTTTGAAAAAAAAAAAAATAATAATAAAACAAATCTGTTCGCGAAGTTCATAGAGCACTGGCGGCATCATCGGTTCTTATTTCTTTCGAAATGAGGAAGGAGCTGCCGTTACGGTGAATGGCGAGCGCTATCGAACCATGCTAACTGAATTTTTGTTTCTAAAAATTAATCAGCTAAACATCGAGAATATTTGGTTTCAATCAGACTTTGCAACTTACCATGCAGCTCGCTTATTAATCGATTTATTGCAATATTCACGCCACCATTGATGTGATACGGCCAGATTTATAATATGTTATTGGAAAAAGTAGTCAAAAATTGAACAGATCGAATGGACCATCTAGCTCGTAGCCTCGGCGAACATATGCCGGATATCAGATTAAATCTTTAATATATTTGAAGTCGAGATTTGGCTAGGTACTAATGGCTACTCCAGGGCCATATGGATGTGGCGGCGGATGAGCCCCTAATGGGTGAACGGTGGCGTCCTAAGCCCCATAAGAGAGTTACCGATAAATTAAAACTGTCTGGAGGGTATAAGAAGGGCAAATTCCGCCCCCAGTAAAGAGGTGAATAAGCTGGCGTCCTGTACTCCTCTAAATCTTTGTGCGAACGAAACATCAACTAAGCGTCGTATAAGTTAAGAAGGACAACGATTGGTTTTTGGAGCGTGATGACCTCCTTGATGATAGAACTCAAGGAAAACAGAATGCGAAATTCCTTCAGCTTGTGAGGCGAATTTCAGCGATACAACATCGACATTCTAGGGGTGTGAAACATGATGGTAGAATCATCTGAAACAAAAAAAATTAAATTTATTTGTTAAAGGAGATTTATGAAAGACTAGCAAACCCGGCCCCCTTCGCTGGGCACACTAAAATAGAATAGATATGGTTTAGAACAGAAAATATATGATTTTCATATTATTTATTTCTTTATTCTTTATTCAAGCGCTTTGGCATAAACAATATTTTTTGTTTTTCTATTTGTTTTTGAGTAAATATAAAATATAAATTGAAAATCAGGAAAAAAGAAAATTGTTTTTAAATTTCAAATCAACGCATATGAATAAACAATCGTCTTTTTTCCTGATCATCCATGCATTTTTCGTTTCAATTTATATGTTTTATTAAGCATTGGAGCTTTTTTAACCATTATCCATTTATATTTTTCAAAAAAAAAAACAAACAAAAATTTTTTTTCCACGAACACATAATTTCATTCGGATTTCACATTAAATTCTCAAATTTCGTAAGAAATTATTCACTGTTCCAAAATCCACTCCAAAAAAATTCACAAACAATTTTTACATGTTGCACTTACGTTTTTTCCTTATGGCATCCAAATCAGAAAGAAATATTGACACATTGTAACTCACACTGTCAATTTGACAGTTCAATTCCACCCCAAGCGTTAAAACAGTTGCCAGTGCTCCGAATTACAACCAAACTTTACGAAACCCATTTTCAATACTTACTTAACAATGTGCGTAAGTTTGGTTTAATTCGGTGCAAAGACACGGCGGGTCCACGTTTTGGCATATATTTCGAAACCCCAGTCATCAATAGGTATGAAAATTACCCCGTATTAAAGCACTTATCAACAGCTTTCATTTGATACCCATATTGTACATACACAACCAAAGGTTACCCGGGTCCACGTTTTGACCTATATCTCGAGACCCCAGTCACGGAGCGGCATGAAAAATACTCTGTACTAAAGCATTCACCAACAGCTTCAATTTGATATCCATATTGTACAAACACATTCTAGGGTCCACGTTTTGGTCTCTATCTCGAGACCCTAGTCACGGAGCGGCATGAAAAATACTCTGGACTAAAGCATTTACCAACAGCTTCCATTTGATACCCATATTGTATATACACATCCGAAGGTTACCCGGGTCCACGTTTTGACCTATATCTCGAGCCCCATTTCCAAAATAAAATATAATCCATTTTACTCGTGGATGATGTAGCTTTCGAATGGTGAAAGAATTTTTAAAATCGGTCCAGTAGTTTTTGAGCCTATTCATTACAAACAAACAAAGTTTTCCTCTTTATAATATTAGTATAGATATAATCCTGGATTTTCGGATCCACGGATTTTCGTTAAAAAAATCGGCTAATGAGTTATTACAAGATTAGTTATTATTCGAAAACAAAAAACCTCCTAGGGATACTTGTTAAATTTTGTGCAGAAATATTATGCAAAATTTCCGTTTGGTCCAGTAGATTTTGAGTTATGGCATACACGAAGTGACAAGTTAAGGAAAAACGGTTCTAAGTCGAGCAGGTGTAAAAACCACGATGGAAGCAACGGACGCTCAAATACTTACAATTGCGCCAGTTTTTCTCCGATTGACTTGGAATTTTGCAAAAATTCTTAAGATATTCTGGATTCATTAAATAAATTTAAATACTATGCAAAATTGTATATCTTACCAAACCCTCCTAATAAAAGTATTCTTGGTACTACACGAACTTATTGTGAAAGATAAAATTTATTATTTGTATTATAGTATACCTCTACAGTTTCATGAAAGGAAGATAAACTCTTTCAAATCTTGCAGTGTTTTCTGAATATTGTACTTATATATCAGCTTTTCAAAATAAAGTTCGAATTGAAACTCTGTAAACAGACTTTTCGAAAGCATTTGATAAGGTTAATCACACGATCTAAATCGAGGATTATATGAATTCACTCCACTCTTTTAAAATGGATTAAATCCTATCTCTCCTCTCAGGAATGTGTCGTTAATGTTGTCATCTATTTTTTTTATTGCGTTCTCTGGTGTGCTCCAGGGAAGTATATTGGGTGCCCTATTTTTTATAACTTTTGTTAATGACATTTTCAGTTGTTTTAATAACGCAAATTTTCGTTTGTATGCTGTCTATTTAAATATATACTCGGTGATTGCAAGTATAGCGGACTTTATAAATCTTCAATCTGATTTAGATAATGTCGTTGCTTGGTGCAAAAGAATTTAAATACATATAAGCAAGTGTTCTTATGCCTCTTATTCTAAATCTTGTTGTCTTATACCTACCACATTGGTGGTTCTAGATTGTCCCATTCGTATGAAATTATTGATCTTGACCCTAGATTCGCTTTTCAAAGACATTTAAATCGCACCAGTGCAAAGTCATATTCTGAACTTGCTTTTATTCGACGTTCTAATTCAGACTTTGCTGATCCGTATATACTAAAGCAGTTTTAAACGAGTACCTCTCTTGTGTGTTCAAAGCTGGAATATGCCGTATTTATTTGGAGACCATATTATGTTTGTCATATAACTAGGCTCGCACGTATTCAGAAAGTCTTTGTATGTTAAGCTTTGCGTTCTTTGCGTTTCACTGATCCTATTCCATACTATAAAAGACCGGTGCTTGCTCATTAATCTAAAAACATTAGATATTAGAAGGACCATTCTCTCCCTCACTTTCGGTTACGATTTGATAAGTGGAGCGATTGACTCCCCATCACCACTCGAGAAAATTAATTTTAATATTCCAATGCTCAGATTTCTAGAACTTTAAAATAATTTAATTCGCTTTCAAACCTTATTGGCCTTATTTTTCTTCCAAAAAATAATATTTCGAAATGTTACTAAACGAAAAGTTTAACAATTTCTAAGTATTCTCTAATATTCTGTCTTTGTAAACTATAAGAAATGCTACATTTTTTTCATTAAAATAATGATGATGACATTATTTAATTAATTATAAGTTTAATATATTGTTGATTGATTTGCTTTTCATAGTCTGTAAGAAATATTGCATTTCTAGATTATTAAATGAATAAATAAATACAATAAATAAAGCAGATATAAACCAGAAACAAACTCAACTGATGATTACTAAATACAATATTTCATATAATATTTGAAAATTTTTTTATTAAAAACTATATATTTTTATATTGAAAAATATTCTGTATGATCAGGTTGACCATTTGCGGTTAGGAAGGTATTAAGCTTCGAAAGTCAAGTAATTTTATATTTACATACACTTAGTATCATAAGTCTACGCCTCTTTGTAAGTAGTTGAAAAAGTAACATGGAAAAAGTTCCTAAGTTTTTGAAATCAATTTCTCTTATTTTAAAGATATAACGATATTCAGTTTATTAAAAATATTCATAATTTATTTAAGGCGTTACATACGTCCAGCAGCGTCAAAAATGCGCTAAAAGAAAAACTGTTTTAGAAGGGATAGCACTAGAAATAAATATAAAAAATGTATGCATTGTTTATTAGTACTTAAACTTTATAAAAAAATTTATTTTAATTTTTCTTTACCAAAATTAGTATATAAAAAATCATGTGACACAAAATTCAATAAAAAAAAGTTGCTCCACGGTCTGCATCATTTCTCGTTGAAATGTTGATGGATCTGTAAAAAGTAAAAAAAAAACTTGTAAAATTAAAATTCAAAATAAAGTTGTAGTTACAGTCTCCCGAGCTGGATTATTAAATTTCGAAAAATTTGACTTTTTAACTTTGAAAAAGTATGCGTTTCACGTCATAAATGTCACACTTTAATTATATTTATAAAATTGTTTAATAAAAATATCAAAAATCCGGCTCGACAGACTATAGAGAAAACACTTTCGAATATATTAAAAAAAAACCATAAAAAAATATTAAAAACTGCACGAGTTATCATGCAAGCTGTGTCTAAAAAAGCAGTAGAAAAACGAGTTTAAACTTTCAAGCGCCTCAAACGAAGGACAGCTGCCTGTGCGCATCAAACTCTCGTCGGGCAGTTACATTTTCTACCCTAACTTTGTGTCTATGGGGAAGTTTTACAATCGACTTCCACAGAAATACCCCTGAAATTATAAAGAATAATAATCTGTAAAAAAATCGATGTTTTGAAAATTCTGGACGTAATATTACACCATTTAACGATTAAAAAATTAATTATATTTCAAACTCAAGCTGAAAGACTCCAAAAGTCTACGCTCATTTATAAAAAAAAATTTAAATACAATATTAAAAAAACTCACAAATATTGCACGTTTTTAGTCGCTTTTTGGGTACCCAACATTTGTTTTTTCCCCTTATTCACTCCTCTCGGCAAGACTCAGTCTTGCGTTGGTTTCGTTAATCTATTTTGATTCCTGACAGGGTAGGTGATTAGCCTGCCGCTAATGTTGGGTACCCAACATAGAGTTTACAAATTTGGCAGTCTCTTCGACAGTAATTTTCTCCCCGCATTGTCTTGACAAAAGCAGTATTCATTTGATAATTCCAGTCTCCCGAAACCTTGCTTTAAATTTTGTTTTAAAATTTCCAAACAAGCAAACTTATCCATTATTGAATCAATAAACTGCATTTTTCTTAAGCCACCAGCTGCCATACTCCCCACACCATCAGCCCGTCACTGTTGGTAATAAATTTTCTTTATTCAGCGACGTAAAAGATTTTCTCCACACAATTTTTCTTTCTTTGACAACAAAAAATGCTTCCATCCGAAAAATAATCCTTTTCCAAAATCCTGGAAACTTGTGTATTAGAACAGCTTCTAAAGCAATGCGTTTTTGCCTATTTATTAGAGATATAACTAGGTTATTCCTAGCAACTCTTCCATAATATCCAGCTTTTCTTGTGACTCTTCTTACAGTTGAAGTACTAAAATATTTTTGAAATTTATTCCTTACTTCATGTTTCACTTTTGAAGAAGTTGCATTTCAACATCTTTTTTTCACAAGCCCTGGAAAACTGCGCTTTCCCATTTCTGTTGATTTACAATACAATGACGCCCTTGGGACGTTCTTGGCTTTGAAGTTGTAATTCCGATATTTTCTTAGTTTTATGCCCTGCCTGTTGTTCTTCCTATTTGTTGATAGTTTTGGTCTTCTTTTCACAATTTTATTACGATTTTCCGCTCTCTAAAGCCAATTTCTTTTAATTTTGCTTTTATTGTAAGGCTCCGCACAGAATTTTATTGAAAGCCGATCAGCTAATAGCTTCTTAAAAAAAAATAAATATACATTTTCTTAGTAAAAAATCGACCTAACACCACCAGAGTCGATGGCGACGCATTGCGTTGATAATTTTTATCGCCAGCATGACTACTACGATGGTAAACAACGAAGATTGTGAATTTATAATGAGCTTACCGTTACAATTTCATTGCCAACTAGTGGGAGCGTAGAATTATGGTATCTAGTGTAAATATTCCCAAGTGCTTAGTTTGGGAATATCTTGATCTCGAAATAATTAGCGTGAATGAGTATTGTCAATGGGTTTGTAGACTAAACTAAACAGCGATAAAAAACAGTGCACTATTTCCGGAAATTTTGCTTTTAAACGACATTCTTTCTAAATCTGTATGGGAATATTCCAAGTCATTTTATTCCAAATCGGGAAGGCGTAGTATTATTTTTAACAGTAAAACTCACATTATTTTTATCTTTTACACAATGATGCAGCAAATCTCTAATTTCTAAAAGGATACGCAAATCAGGATTAACTTTACAGAGTTAAATTCCTATTTTTCGATTTTTTTTTGTGAGCCGTGAGTCGTTTATTTCAACGAAAAAATATGACTCTGCGAAATGAATGGTGCAACTATTGGCGCCATTTGTCCTTATCGACCGGGCAACGTGTAACTCTAAGCCATTTGGCGTGGCCACAAATTGGCTCAGTCAGTCAACGCGCGGTTTTTGCGATTATCAGCTGGCCTTTTGTGAGAAATTTGTCCGCAAAAACGAAAGGAAAAAAAAAACAAATAAATGAGAAAAAAAAGGATGTGAAACAATTGCAAGGATAATGCAATGTCGACAGACAGCAGGAGTTGTATCAAGATGACAACATCATTAGCGTAGACTTCAATGTGATGAGTATTGTGGCAGGATGTTATGTGGAGGATAAGCGCATAACGGTGCACCTTTTGCTTGGGAATGCGCTATGCACATAACTACGTAACGTAATGGCACGCGGTTTCGTATTGCCGCATGGAGAGGATTACAATGCAGCTATCGAAGTAGGTGAAGTGGGCAAAGAAATGTTGAAGAATTCCTTGTTGTGGTTGCATGTAATCCTTGTGCATGCAAGACAGCTGGTGATATAAATAGTTGGTCCACCATGAGTGAAAATATAAACACCTTACTTCCGGAAAGTGGAGAAAGGATGATGAAGAATCTACTTAGGCGAATGTTAAGGAATTTCTGCGTAAAAAATATGATCTTGTACATGATTGAGAAATTACAAGTCGACGCCTAAGTAATCACTTTTAATCGCAAGATGCGCTAATTTATGCATTTCGTGTTTTCCATTATTATTATTTTAGCTCACTGTGCACTGCGACCAAAAGAAATTTAATGTACAAAGCCTGCTGAGGTGCCCTATATTTATTTTAAGGATTCTTAAAAATTTTAGCACATTTTGGGTTTTATTGTTCCCGAATTGATATGAATGCACGACAATACCACCAAGGTGGTGTAGTCCAGTGTCCATTTCACAGAGACGGCAGATGATGGCCTCAGAGACACCAATTTCATTTAGGTGATATCTCAGGTTACAGTGGCCTGTAAAGAAACCAGTTAAAAGTCTTAAGTCTACTCTGCTGAGAGAAAGTAGCTTATCGGAAATTCCTCTCTCCGTCGTTAGGAATTGTTTCGCCTGTCGCTGTCCCATAGATCCCCACCAGTGTTCAAAGAATTTCTTCTCCTCCCAATTTCTGCGATATTCGTCAATGTGTCCTTTTGTGAGTCCACAGAAAGACTCAGAACCAAATAGAGGCATGTTTGCCCCTTTTTTAGCTAAATGTTGAGCCTTTTTCTTTCCCTAATTTCATTGATTTACTGAAGAATGCGTTGGGTGATGGGATTATCTTCAGTACATTGACCCACAAAATTACGTGATTTATCAAATCTCCACAGTGTTTTTATGATCTAAGCATTTGGGGTTAATGCTCTACGTGTGCAAACCAATAACAATGCAACTTTCTGTGACATAGGGCTTAAAATTTTCTAGAAAATAGTTGAAAGTTGGTGCTCCCATTCGAATAACTGAGGCCGAAACGGTTTTTAGAAATGGCGGTGCAAGTAAATTTGCCTAAAAGAAACACAGAAAAACAAACGCACTAAGGACGTGGACAAGTTATGGGCAAAAGCACGGGCATTGCAATTTGTTGACTTACCGTCGACTTATTTTGCATAAACAATGTAGCGCAAAATTAATCATCCAATTTCGTTTTTGAATAATTTTTTTACTGAATAAAAAAATTAATTTTGCATGCACAAAGTGGCGCCAAATTAATCATCCTATTTAGTTCTTGAACAACTTTTTGACTAAATAAAAAATTTATTTATTATTTATTTATTTATTACAATTTTGTTTTTGAATAACTCCAGATTTATATAATATTTTTTTTAAATTTAGTATAAGACATACTAAAAATTTTTTAATAATGAAACATTTTTTGGAAAAACTTACATATATCGTAAAAGAAAGGTTAGACAAAAATTTTTTCATTTTTTTTAAATACTCTCCCAAATTTATTTATATATATGAATATATATATATTTACAATATATAATTGGCTTTTTTTTTTGGGTATTTGGCCGAGCTCCTCCTCCATTGCCTGCCGAGGGGCGACCGCTATTAGAAAAATGTTTTTCTTAATTTTGGTGTTTCACCGAGATTCGAACCTACGTTCTCTCTGTGGATTCCGAATGGTAATCACGCACCAACCCATTCGGCTACGGCGGCCGCCAAATTTATTTATTTTGGGTTTTTATTTTGTTCTAAATTTTTGGGATAAGGAAATGTTTTCACTTTTATCATTAATAGTTGAGGCTATGCTATCTTTGGTTCTTTTAAAGATTATAGTTTTCTTTTAATTTTTTAGGATAAAATATACTAAAAACCATTTAACAAAGAAAATTTTTGTGAAAAAATGACATATAATATATATTATCGTAAAATAAATTTTGGCAAAAAATTTAAAAATATTTTTTTTTTCATTACTTAAAAATAATCTCCTAAATTTATTAATTTTTTTATTTTGTTCACATTTTTTGGGATAAAAACCTGTTTTCGCTTTGGCAGGTTTTTTTTTTAATTCTTGTATTAATAGTTGAGGCTATGCTATCTTCGGTTCTTTTAAAAATTATAATTTTTTTTTAATTTTTTAGGATATAATACGAGGGCGGCTTAATAAGTCCGTGACTTTTTGTATTTCTGACCTCTTTACTGAAAAAGAAATACTGACTCCTGTCAAAATTTGAACGTGCTGCGTCAGTTAGTTTGTGTTTTACAGCTACCTTTATCAGACTACCCAGTAATTTGAGGAGAAATTGGAAAAAACTGAATTTCTTGTGCTTATTAAGCCGATTCACCATTAGAAACCCACTGTTTCGACTGTTGTTTGGTCTCTGTGGTGTGGTGGGATCCATGTTTCGTCCACGGTTACAAAACGGCGCAAAAACTCCTCCATATTGCGATTAAAAATCGCCAAACCTTCCTGTGAAGTTGTTACACGATTGCGTTTGTGGTCGACTGTGAATTACTGGGTAGTCTGATAAAGGTAGCTGTAAAACACAAACTAACTGACGCAGCACGTTCAAATTTTGACAGGAGTCAACTGACAGATGCCTGTTGACAGGAGCAGTATTTCTTTTTCAGTAAAGAGGTCAGAAATACAAAAAGTCACGGACTTATTAACCCGCCCTCGTATACTAAACACCTTTTTAATAAATAAAACTTTTTTGGGAAAAAATTGCATACATATTACGTGAAAGTAATTTTAGACAAAAATTTTCAGAAAACATTGTTTTTTCATTTTTTTAAAATACTCTCCGACATTTATTTCCTTCTTTTTATTTCATTCAAAATATTTGGAATAAAAACATTTTTTCAGTTCGAGTGATTTTCTTTAATTTTTTTTGTTAGTAGTTGAGGCTATGCCATCTTGGGTTCTTTTCAAGATTTTTATAATTTTTTGTAATATTTTATGATAAAATGTACTTAACCTTCTTGATAAACAAATTAAATAAAAAAATTAAGATTTTTATAATTTTTTAGGATAAAATATACTAAAACCTTTTTTTTTTGGGACTTTCTCTTTTTTAATTTTTGAAAAGCATCTTCTAAAATTTTTTTTATTTTTTACTATGAGTAATCCCCGCAAGTTACATGATGAGATCCCTATAACTTTTCGATCTATATTCAAATACGTAAAGCAAATTAGTGCAAATCAGATGGTTCGTTCATTTATCTATCAACGAGGCTACGTAATGGAGGATGAATTTCCTGCTTTTGCACCAAATATCGTTCTGTCTCTATTATAACTAAAAAACTTTTTGATACTAGAAATAAAAATACCTTCTTTTTACAAGTAAAAAAAAATATTGATACCTGCAATATATGAAGAAAGGGATTGACATTTTTGTCTGGTTTACAGATTAGATTTTAGATTTTTTTTGTCTTTTGCTCTTAGTATTTTTTACAATTGTAATTCTAGTTTTTATTCGTGCGGTTGTATGTATAGTCGTATTTTTCTTGGAATATTTGCGATGTTGCTCATCACAGCAGCTTCTTGATTAATTTCTACGCCGAATTTGTTTTTGTTATTGCTGCTACTGCTGCTGCTGCTGCTGCTGATGATGATTGCTCTTTGTCATCTCGTTGTTGACTCTGTTTGTGAGGCAACAAACCGTGTATGTCTTGCAACTATTTAATTAAATCAATAGGGTCAAGTGGTAAATATTTTGACCCGCGACTGATTAGTAATAGTACTTGCGAGTCGTTATGAGTAGCGGCAGACGGACGATCGCACATTAACAAGAGCTATAACACAATTATAATATTGTAGCGAGCAAAATGTAACAATAACGAAGCAAGTAGCAGTCGTAAAGGGTGGTCCCCAATGACAATAGTATAAATGAACTACTGAAGAAGTGGCTGAAAAAATTTTGGCTTCCCGGCGCAACCGATTGGGAATGCTCATTTTCGTAGTGTTTGTAGTCTGAAGGAGATATGGCACGCAAAATTTTTTTTTTTGAAGAGATTTTAATATATGTAAGTATGTAGATAGATATATATGTTTTTTATTGGTTTTTAAAATGGAATAATTTTTAGCATCAAATCACTTTCAATTAAATTCTTGTTGATATGAAATGATTAGAAAAATATTTTGGCAAAAAGGAACGATAAGTTGACATCTATTACTTTGCGGTTCTCAAAAGCGCCGACATCATAGAATTTGTCATTAAAGGGATAATGAAATGTCTTCTGTTTATGTAGTGCTACAATGGCTACAAAAATATTCGGAAATTACCACACAACTTTGTGAAGTTTTACCAGTTACTCAGGCTTAGTTCAGACATAACTTTTTGATATTTTCACCGAAATATGCATTTCTTTTTATAATTTACAATGTCCATGCCTCTATAAAGCTCACACAGCCAGTCTTTTCTTCTTCTGCGGCAACCGTCGGCCACGAAAACTGTGCCATAGATTTTGCGTGTAGTATACGTAGTTCTCTCGAATGCTTCTAGCGCTTTCTTATCTTCTGGGACTTCTAAACACTATTGTGCATTGTCAGGTAGAGGAATAATTGGACCACATTTTATTGAAAATCGTCCAGAGCAAGCAATTTCTGTGGACTATGCCTCTTATCGGCGCATCCTGAGCGAGTATTTGCTGCCAATAATGAGAGAATATCCTTGTATTGGGATCTTCCCATCAATCACTTTACTGCGCAGCGAAAACCTATCACTTGGGTGGCAGAATAACGCGCTTGATTTCAAAGGAGGGGCGTTCACAACTTTGTCACTGTTAACAGCAGCAAGTGTTAAAAAATGCAGATACTCGTCTTGTATTCTCGAGAGTATTGTTTTGTCCTCGTTCGGCCTAGAACGCTGCCGAGCTGCAAAGCCTTTTGTGACAAGCCCGAACAGAAAACTGTCGAACTTTCTTCTAAAACGAGGTCAACCGAAGGTCTGATGGTCGGTATTATTACAGGGCCCAATCCATGGGGTCAGCATTTGAATCATTGAGAACCCGATACACCTTTTTTGCTTAGAGTAGGTGGACATCACTGAGAATTTTTTCTGTAAGTCTCCTGCCTTTGCTGGAGCAAGGTTACTCATTTTGGGTCCCGTTATCACCAGAATGAGTAAAAATCGTTCCCTTAAACTGGAGGATATTTTCAGATTTGCCAAAGAGCTGGGAAAATCCTCACAGCATCTCTGTCTCTGTCTCTATTCTATCCTATTTCTTTCTTTCTTCTGTTATTTCCCTCCTCCTCTTTGGTTATCTACTCTTTTACTCTCAAGAGCTTTGACTACAATGGGCTTTTTAGCCAGAGTGTTTTAGGTGTTACCAAATTCCTCGGTGCTTCTTGGCTCGCCTTTTTCAAAATTCAATTTCAATTTCCTTCTTGCAAGTATTCAGTGCTATACCCACGAGTACACGGCAAAAGTATTTACTTGCTTTTCTTTCAAGATTTCTTGCTTTGAAATTACATGCGTCAGGTGGTTTGGCAATACCTGTACATCGGTACTGGAAAAGGGATTTGGCTGAGTAGAATTCGACAGAACCATTGCCATAGCTACAACTTTAGACCTCAGATTCAAACGTATTCAGGGCCCCGCTTCTGCAAAAGCAGTTCAAAATATTAGCGAGCCGGTTGCCCCACTGAGGTCTTCAAAAAAAGATGTTGACAAATTTGCTTGATGCGTAGCGGCACCAATTTCGGTTTTAAAGAGTAAGCAGCCAGAAGAATGGGAAGATCTTAATAGTATATTTTCAATCGTACATAAAAAATCAAAAAGGTTCCTCTGGATGTGTTTTAGAATAAGTCCGATACTAGTAAGTATTGAGTACTTTTCTTCGATACTTTCAACGAGTAGAGGTATGGCGGATATGGAGGTATTGGAGCAACGCTATCTTCATCTGCGTCATAAAACATCCGCAGAAACTCCTTTGGATCCGCGGCTTATACCGATTGACAATTAAGACTTCGAACGTTGAACCACTGTATGAGTTGGACCACCCTGTACACCTTGCACGCAACGCTGTCAAGAAGCTGAACTCGAAATCAACTCACAGATTCTTCGTCAAAACTGAAGTATTTATTTAGTATAATAAAAAAGCTGCTGCAGACACTCGACGAGAAGCTTTTGTTGTTGTTGTTGCTTTTGCTGTTGCTGCTACAATATATACACGCTTTTGTGCCACACATTCATTGGCTTAATTGAATGAATGGCGCGCGGAAATTAAGTTCACGACACTGACTTGACTGTTAAGCGTAATTTGTACTCGTATGTACGTATATACGGAGAGTTCTAAGTTGCAGTGGCCGAACCGGAGGCGGCAGGCCGTAGGTCGCAGCGTTCGCCCACAGCAGCAGCCAAGTCAAATTGAAAGCACTGACTGTGCCTTTGACTATTCAACAGTCGCGTTGCATTAATTGTGGCTTGTGTGCTGAACTCACTGATTGATGTTGCTGCTGTTGCTGATGCGAGACTGTCAGCCACACCCTCACAACTATTTAGTAAGGCAGGCAGCAACCGGCCGACCAGGCGAACCAAATAGACAGACTTTGGATGCGCTTGTGCATGGGGGGCCCATAGCCACGGACGTCCATTAGCGACAGTTCAAACTGTCAATTGAACGGAAGCTGCTGTGATCGCCTTTGAACTTTCGCCTCTTGCATCCGCCACGAAAGTCTTGAGAAAGTGGCTACGCACGTCAGAGCAGTTGTAAGACTTACAGAGAGACTACACACTCCCGCTGGTGTGAGCCACTTGTGTATTGGTTTTCCACAAGCAACGGCAGGCCACTTGAAGAGTTTTCTTTGCCACTTGAGTCCGAGCGCTAGCAAGCGCGAACGGAGGTGAGCCGAGGCGAGGCGTAGTTGGGTTGATGGACAATAGCAGCAGGAGTGGCAGTAATAGCAGTTTCCCAGCGTCTCTTGTCGATGTAGAGCGCGTGATCGATCGAATGCATTGCGAAGTACCTGAGTGCTGGAGGGCTAAGCGACAGAAGTCACCCTCAATTTGAGTGAGCCAAGCCGAAAAGTTTTGAAACCTTCAAGCTAACTAAGGCAGCCAAGCCTTGAATGATGAAGCAATTTCGCACATATACATACATACAAATATGCTCTGCCCAAGCATACATACAATTCCATACATACAACTTGCATTAGTCCATGCCTTCTGACTGTGGCAGTGACTGCGGCTACGTCTACCTCTGCGCCGGTCTGCGGCAATTGCACTCGCCTCTTCCTCTCACGTCACTTGCATGCACTTACATTCGGCATTTGGCAGACACTTAACTTCAATTGAAATCAGTCAATTGGAATCAATGAGTCCATTCGCTTGTTTCCCAACAATTTTGCAGTGTTGTTTCCGCAACCGATTGTTTGCAGCCACCACACGCAAATATTCGCATACACGTTACGAGTGCACACACACACACACACATAGCGCAAATTTGCACATACACACTTTGGTCCTGCCTCACAATTAGGATCCGACATTCCGTTACCACAGATTTGGAATTCGATGTGGCAGTTATCCTTGCAGTTGACTGAGTCCTGTGATCGGTGAGTGTATTTATATGTTTTTATGTATGCCCGTATCCTTGTGTACAAAAGTATGTTTGTGTAAATGCCATACGTGTAAAAAATAATCGTTTTTTTCTTGAAAAATTAAAAATCATAAATGTGTTTCTGCTTATTGAGTTTTTAAGCTCATTTTAGTGGAAATTTTGAATATTCCTGGGAACAAAGAACAGAAAGTCATTGCTGTAAATACCAATGCAATTAGATGCGAAAAACGTATGCACATACTTATACTTACATCACCAATATTGCTGTCACACTCACATTTAAAGAAATTAGTAATCACATTTTTTTAAATATCTGACGTCTTCTTAGAAAGTAATTCAAAGATTCTTTAAAGCTATTGAAACAATATTTTCAAGAAATGTTTTGAAAACTGTTCCATATTTTGCATTAAATAAGGAAAAAGTAGCAGTAAACTTGTTGGAGTTGGGTTCATAGACTTCCCCGTAGCTCAGCAACCTAAGTGAATTCAGTAAATTAAAGTAGTTCAGCCGTGTTAAGCTCTCAAAATAAGGTTCGCCCAAGCACCTAATTCTATTTTTATGCCACACCAAGTGAAGCTCAGTAATTTCCACCTGATCATTCCAATGTAGAGGACGCCTTTCTCTTCCTCTGCTGTACCAGCAGGTACCGCATCGAATACTTTCAGAGCCGGTGAGTTTGTATCCATTCGAGCTGCATGACCTAGACATTGGAGCCGCTGGATCTTTATTTGCTGCGCTATGTCTATACCGTCGTAAAGCTCACACAGCTCATCGTTCCATCGCCTTCGTTGCCTATTAGCAAGGGTCCAAAAATCTGTCGCAGAACTTTTACCTTAAGGCCACCCGGTGGTCTAGAATTTACAAAAAATCGATTTTTTTTCTATATCGAAAGTATAGTATCTTAAGAATATACTGTGGAATTTTCATGCGGAAATTCTCAATATTATAGTTTCTACAGCCCATTAACCAGGTAGAGAGCGGTCCGCGCGCTCCTGTGCCTCAAACTTTAAACTCATTTATCTTGAAACGACTTTTTTCGGCACGGCGGGGATGAAAACAAAACAACTATTAAACTATTTAAACATGTATCGCTATTGTCGGAACTAGAATCATAATTTTATTTAAATAATTTCCTATTTTTTAAATTAAAAAACTAGTGAAAAAAACCCGATTTTACGAACTTTTTTTTCAAAAGTGCGCCATTTTGTCAATTTTTCATTTTTTCGATTTGTTCTAGTTCCGACCATAACTGCACTCTTTCTGATTAAGAATCTTCTTGAATTTTGTGTTTCAGATGAGTAGAAGTCTCGAAATCATCTACGCCGTCCGGGCTCGATTTTTCGAGAGGGTCATCTTCAGCAGCATTTTTATAATAATAAATATTGTTTCAAAATTTAAAAAAAAATTTTTTTGTATGCTCAATAAATGTACTAATAAGCCCGAAAAGTTGAAACATCGTTTTTTAAATTTTTAATGGCCAAAAAACAAATCGTGAAAATAGGTGAAATTTTCGTGCTCTAGACCACCGGGTACCCTTAAACACTTCAAGAGTCGCCTCTTCGGATATTGTCATCGTCTAAGCTTCTGCGCTTTGATAGGGCGCCAATAGAACGGGCATGATGTGAGACTTATAAAGTGTTAGTTCCACTCGTCGAGAGTGGACTTTACTACTCTATTGCCTACTTAGCCCAAATGATGGTACAATGGTTTTCCTGAGTGAGTGCTTGGACTTGTCCAACCCCCACAAATCTAAAATCTAGCGCAAAGTATATTAGCTCTTGTTGAAAAGAGAGTCTTCCGTTGGATTCAAGACTAACATTATTACCGACGTTCATAAATTTTTCTTCCTATTAGTTCCCCTCCATTCTTATAACCTGTGAACTAGTATCACAAAGGTCAAATTTGATTTTCTCCCAAGTGCGTCCTCTTTCTGGGCAACGATTTCAATCTAACCTTACCGGTGTTAATGGCGTTTCCTAAATAAACGAAGTCTGTTACAACTTCAAAATCAATGGAGCTTCACACTTCAACCGAAACAGTGACGTGGGTGCCGATACGCGAGTACGTCGACTGTTTGTTTGATATCAGGAGGTAATTCGCCTTGTCTACGTTCACCACCAGACCCATTCGCTTGGCTTCTTTGTCCATCTTAGAAAGGGCAGAGTTAACAGGGCGTCTGTTAAGATCGTTGGCTCCATTTTAACTAGTTCTATTGTGCATAACACTGAACAGACGCAGATGAGATGATCTATCGTTTCTTCCACCTCTAGGGGTTGCGACTTCTTCTCCTTAGCATCAAAGCACTTGCCATTGCTTCCTTCTCAACCTTGCGCCATTTGTCTCTATCGAAGGCTACCTCCTTCCACCGCCGCACGTTTAGCTGTTAAGGCCAACTTCCACGTCTTCGAGCCATCTCTTTCTGGGGAGTCCTCTTCTTCGGCCTTGCACAGGGCGTAATTCAACTGCCTTTTAAGTTGTTCTTTTCTTGGGCATTCTAAACACGTGTCCGAGCCATCTTATCCTTTGAGTTTTTATAAATCTTATCACAGTTTCGTTGTTTGCTAATAGTTCCAGTCTTTCAAATACCCTTAGCCGATTAATGTCATAGTTACCAACTATGGTAGCAAATTTATTCAATTCCAAACCTTTAATCATTTGAACACCAGTACCCAGTAACCTGTCTAAACAGTTAGCTCTCATGCCCATTTTTATAAGGTAAGTAAGTAGAAAGGCCATAGCAATTAATTCAGTACTCAGAAAGATCCAACACCAGATGAAACGCGTGAGCATAATAACTCTTTGTGCATCTGAGATATCGAAGTTTGAGCCGCACAAAGCTCGAATCCACTATTTCCGAGGCTAAAGCCTTCATTGTTGCCTAGCTGCTGGAACATAAAAAACTATATTCCAGTATTATTCGGATGCTAAAAGTATTACATTTTACAAACTTCCCTAATGGTAAAGACTTCCTACTGAAAAATGCTCTCTGAGTCTATTACTCTATTCTCTGAGTCTCTTGATGTGAAGATCCGTTAATAGACATTTTAACCTACTTCACAGTTAAACAGCGGGGAAGAGATATGCTTCGAAAGTATGTTGAATACGCTTTTTCCAAAGCCACAGTTTCCTTAGCCTCAAACAACCCTGAGGACCAGCTCTGTCGTGCATGATGTGGTCACCCTAGTGACTGCAATGCAGGCCGATCATGGCAGCCTGCTCTTTGTTGTGGAGATATGTTTTACATCTCAATGGCTTTCGACCAAACCACAGAACTTTACAGATTGTTCCGCCATTTAGATTCATTACACGAGTTCGGAAAAAGGCTAACCCTATTCCACCCTGAGCATTTTCTTGCAAAAGCAGAGAAATCTTTGGCTATTTTAGCACGCTGCTATTTAGTAGACGTGCAACTTAGCTTAGATGTCAGAAAGACCCCTAAACGATATACTAAGCACTCGACAAGGGAAAAGTAAACTGATCAGTTAGAGAACAAAGATTGTTGTTGGTTCTTTTCCTCCTAAAGGTGAAATTATACTTCCTTCGGTCTGAATTTACGTTAAGTCTATATTTTTCAGTCCACGACTACAACTCGCTTAATGCTCTTTCTTGGATGCCACTGGTCACATTAGTACATAACTTGGATGTCATAGCCACGATATCATCTGCGTACTACAGCTCTAGGTAGGTCATACTATTATGAGACCTCCAACAGGCAGATATCTACAGCCAGCCAGTGCTGTTGATATAATGGAGAAGATTGATGGACCACTGAACCAGGCTGTCGAAGAAAGGAGCATCCAGTGGCCTTAATTGTCTAGCTGACAAACCTGGACTTTTGCAGAGAAAATGCTCACCAGTCTACATCTCTAAAAGCTCCCCACAGATTCTGTAACGGGGGCTAAATGGTAAGCCTTGCTTTTCCACGTGCAGCAGGTATGGAAATTGAATGGCGTGGAGTCCCTAGGTTATTTTTTATTCCCCTTCTATTGTACTGCTTTGCAGCTCTATTAATCGTTAAAATACGATTTTCTTTAAGGCAGAGCCAAAGCACAGACGGGATCTCTCTCGTTTGTACGATACACATAATTGATGAAATCCCGTTTACGATGACCTCTTGAACTCCGACCTTGGCCTTTCAGGAAGCATAATTCAAAGCTCCTTCGTTTTCTTTTTCCTTTTATGGTTGGATTTTTACGTGGCGAATCCCAGACCCAGCACACAACCAGCTACCCTAAGTTGCTTGGCCTTGTCACCTTAGCTCGATCTTCGTGTGTTCGGAAGCTACCCATACTTGGGCGAAGCCTGGAAATTGTGAGCAGCTTGAACCATATGTAGCTTTGTACGAGCCTTATGAGCCTTACGACGACATAGACATAGCGCAGCGAATAGAGGACCAGCGGCTTCGATAGCTGGGTCATGTCGTTCGAATGGATACAATCGCTCCGGCTCTAAAAGTATTCGATGCGGTAGCAGCTGGTAACACAATAACCAGTCGTATGGCCTATCCATATCCACTAGCCTTTCGAAAATTTGTAAAATAAATAGCAAGTGGCTAATGGATCTGAAAGTCTAATGGATCCTAAAGTAATTAATGACCCTTTTGTCCTACTTTAGTGAAAAAAAAACACTTAGTGGGGATATGGTTAAGCAACTGGCATAATTTTTAGACACTGCCCTGATAGGGGATCACTGGAATTGTTGTCCCGTAGGCTGAGAGATCTCTTTGCTTCAGCGTGGACAATGTTGCTTCCTAGCTCGTTGGCTTTTCGAGCATTTAGTTTCTTAGTCTCCCGGATATAGAGTATTTTTTTATTGTTATTTTCTTAAGTCTAGTTTAAGTTATCTCTGCAAACCTTTACCTATTTACTCTCTTGGCGCTGCGAATGAGAAACAAATTATCCAAATTTAGCGGAATAACACAAAGTAATCAGAAAATGTTTTATTATTTGTAATCTATAATTGGCTGGATAGGAAAAGACCTGACATTTGTTAGGAAACACTTAATTAGTATTAGTAATGAAACCTTCCTAATATCGGAAAAGAGAGTTGGCAGCATTGAATATAGCGAGTTATACCAGTTTTATGAAGTATACCCATGCTCGTTCGTGGCGAAACTTACTCTATAGTTTCGTTGTTGCGTTCACATGCAAATTTTTTGTCAAGCGAGCAAAGCTCAAATATATTGAGTAGAGAAATGGTGAATCGAAGACGACTAATATGCAAAATCGCAAAGAAGTTCATTCGAGTACAGAAAACAGAGCTTTCCCAGAGCGAATGATTGGAGTTGCAACAGCATACCATCAGAAGATCCCAATCCCTGCTCCTCGATGAAACGATTAACCAACTTCGCATCTCAAAATTTTGCAACTCCTTTTGACTACCAATCTTGCTTCACGCAAACGTATATGAAATATTTTTTTCTTTTTATTTAAAAGATCTTGGAAATGGCGCCTGTCTGCGCAGCAATCTGCTTTTATTGTTTAGGAAATACAAATTTTACTTCTTCTTTAAGATTTATAGAATTTCTTAGACGGCGCTACCTGTCTGACGATCTGCCCTATTCATACTGATGCAACTTTTTTGCCAATACTAATTTTATTCTTCGCTCGCTGTCTCAAATATAATTCATCATTTTAAACACTGCCCGATGTTTGGCCCGGAAAGAATGAAAGAAACAAAGGATTAAACTACACAAAACGCGAATTAAACATGAACACCAACACCAACACCAACAACATTAAAAAACAAAATAAACTGAAATCAAAGGCCAAACCCGACTCGTTGCACGGAAATGGCCACAAAATCTGGAATATCCATATAAAATCGAGCTTTTTTATTTATTTCAGCTCACTGTGATTATTGTTGTTGCAGTCGCAGGCGTTTTTGTTTTCTGGTCGTTTATACATTTGCACATATCTGCATTTACCATACAGTGACGGCGGTGGCGTTGTGTCGGCGGCGACTCGCTGATGCTGAACACCACAACCATCAGCCCCACAACAGTCGTTGAATGGAAATTAATTTCGTATCAAATTACGAAAATATTTTGCTAACAACAATTAGTTAACTCTCGTTAATTAACACGTCTTTAGTGGAGGAGAAACAAACAACAAAGCAGCAGCAAAAAACAAAGCCCCACAGTCGTGTCCAGCGGAGGTGGAGACGGAGATGTAGGCGTCAGTGTTAGTGGTTGCGATGGCATTGGCGTTGGCGGTGCACGATACACTGTTGTTGTGGCGAGTTGTGGCATTTAGCGGCGGCGGCAACGACATACTATCGATTGTTCGCCTCGCCAACGTCCCTCCGCCTGATGGAGGGTATAAAATGAAATCAGTGTTGACAGCGACGCTTTGCTTCATTTCAATTCAATTCGATTCAATTCGTTACGATTCGTTTGCGCCGCCATGACAGCTAGCCGCTCGAGCGTACAAGTCACAGTTCAGGGACCAGCAACAGTCGTATTTGTTTTTTGTTGTTCTTGTTCGTCTTGCTGGTTAATGTGAATTCAATAGAGTCTCTACTAGACAACGGGAGTATATTAAATAATAAGGCATATGAGTTGGTGTAGAAAGCGATCAGAAGAGTGGAAGGAACCTTGTGCAGGCAAACTGGTTCTACTCGTAGTAAATCGTTTTTGGATGACATGATTGAATATTTTTTAACAGAGCGAGCTTTCTGGGGTAGCTTTCAAACTATAAGGATGCAATTCGTTTGGACGAAAATTGAAGATAATCAAAAACTTCTTATATATTTTTTAACTAGTATGGGGTTAATGAATATTCCAGGATGTACGAGTATTTCTCTCATTGTCAGGATGCCAACTCTAAAGTTGGTCTCTTGAGTAAGTTTGGAAGTTATTAAAGTTTTCGAGAGTAAACTGAAGTGAAAGCAATTTATGTTGGCCTCTTCTGCTGGCATATGTGGGAAGCTTCCATAATGATTATGCAAATGATTTTGATAAACCTTGGGAAAATACCTCAAGAAATGGTTCAGCACTAATTTGATAATTCCTAATAGCAGTCACCCCTCGCCAGGCAATTGCCATTCTCCGATGGTATTTCTGCCATGGAAAAACCTGCTCATGAAAAAACATTTGCCTTTCGGAATCGGCTTTAAACAGTAGGTCCCTTTATTTATGGAAAACACCAAGACGCACACCTTAAATAGGAATGGAAGCTCGGCCAAACAGCCAATAATCGGTGTATGATTGTTGAGTCTGTATTTTTAGCAAATTTGAAAAAATTATACTCCCTGCCAGGATGATGCGCAGCCAAGCCCTTGTAGCCAAATATACACGTATATAGTAAGTTACACGTATCCCATAGGTTAAGTTAGGTTGAAGCGATTGTTTTGTGAGACACACTCAGGCTCATAGCCCATTGGGATGCCGCGTGGGGGAGCTTCCCCTATTTCTCCTAAAACCATCCTTTGGGCGTGTCTACCTATTAGGCAATGTCCCGTTATGACTGAAATCAGTGTGCTAAGACTGTGTTTATTTTGGCTTAGCAAAGATTCTGTGCGTTTAGCACTAAGAGTCGATCACAGTTGATTGGCGATTTTGCAGGTGGCTTCATTGCGCCATCTTTCGTTTGCTTTCCTTACGATTTCTTCAAGGATAAGTAGCTTACATGTTTGTAAGGGAATGCCTATGGCATTGTCTATGCACTCATCGGTCAACTTGGTGCCGAGTCTCGCTAGTTCATCGGCTCTACAGTTACCCTCAATGTCGCGATGGCCAGGAACCCATATTATCCTTAGGCGAAATGACTCAGCCATCTCGTTAAGAAATGTGCGGCATTTCATGGCTACCTTGGAGGTTGTCGACTGCTTTGTGCGGGATTTTATCGCCGCCTGGCTGTCAGTGAAAATGTAGATGTCATTTCCGGATATCGCATCACACTGTACCAGTGTCGCGGCTTTCGGGGAGCCGAAAACTGAAGGAGATCCCCAGATGCTCGGAGTATACACCTCCGCGCACCCTGCCCTCGTATCCCATTGTTAGAACCAAATCCTTATTCGCCTGATCTTACCGTGCAACTTTTGCCTGCTTCATAAGTAGCACCAAGAAACCTCTAAAGGCTATTAAAAGCACTTGAGCGATCTAAGTGTTCTGAACATAGTATTCACCTTTTCTGAAAATTGGTATAATTGTATATTTCAACCTAAAAAATTCAATTTGAAAATTGCTAAATGTTAAAAAGAACTGAAGATATTTCTCTCTGTACAACTCCATATCTGAATTTTCAAGGTTGAAACATTATAAAATTTTTTTTTTCAGAATTAATAAATTTTCTTCAAAATAATTTCAGTTTGCTTCTTATTAAACCTATAAATAAAGCAATTTTAGGAAAAATTCAAGACTATGTCAAACATGGAATCTCTGAAGTGTCCGCGAGTATAAGGTGGTATCTGCATACCATAACCTCAATTCCTACTCTCACCTCCACGTAGTACATCCCGGTAACCTAAGCAACAATAGCGGAACGCGAGATATCCAATCCACGTGGGAGGCGTTTTCAGGGCTAACGAGAGGGAAAGTTTTGGGGCTCCTGAAAATTCGCAGTATTTATCGCGGAGCGAGCGGCTACAAAAGCTTATCGCGGGAAAGAAAATATTTACGATCATGCTAGTCTGCGGCAAACTCAGTACTCCTCAGAGAGGACTGATTACATTGTCCCGACGGTAACATTTACAGGAAATTTGCCACTTTCCTTCCATCTCCGAAAACTGTGAACTGTGGTATTGGAGCTGGTATGTATGATCATAGACTTAGAATTGAAACATCTGTATGGCTTCTTAATGCCTACAGTGTCTTCCAGGGGGAAGTATTGGCAATAGGGGAAGCTTGTAGGCAACTAATCGCAGATTTCTCTTTTAAGAGCGATATCGTTATTCTTTCGGATATGCAAGCTGCTATCCCGGCGTTGGATTTAGTTACAATAACCACTAAACTGGTGGAAAATAGCAGAAATAGCCTTACCATCTTGGGTGAAAACCGTAAGGTAACTTAATCCAGTCCCGGGACATCGGAAGATTGAAGGTAACGAAAAAGCAGATGAGCTGGCAAGCATGGGATCTGCCATGAATAACATTCTAGCAGAATCGGTACTCCCACTACAGGGCGCAATCAAAAATACAATTTCCTTACCTCCAAATCGTCTATTATAGATGAAGAGACCAGACGGCAGGCAAAATTAGCAGGCACATTTACAATCTTAAACAAACGTCAATACTGATAAACATGAAACGCCGGGACGCCTTGAGACACACGGCAGTTATAACTGATCATCATAGTTGTAAACAACCAGATAAAGCAAAAGGAAATTTCTATTTCCTCTGTGAATGCCTTGCCTTATGGAAGAAGAGAATGTCAACCCTGGCAAAGCACTGTTCGAGAGTCTCGAACAACTGTCTGGCTTAGACTTCAAAAACCTAATAAAGTTCTTAAACTGCACAGACTGGATATCATCACGCCGTAAAAGAGTTGGTAATCAAAGAAACAAAGCTCCAGATGCACAAAACTATAATAAGACCGGTTTTCCTACGGCTATGAAACACGGGTTCTTAAAGTTAATGACGTGAATTTACTGATGCGATTCGAAACAAACATTCTCAGAAAAATATTCGGTCCCATACGATTAAAAGACGGTACAAACCGTATAAGGTATAACACCGAATTCAGTGACTTAAACGAAATGTGACGTGTTTTTAAAGCAAATCCTGAAGGAGCAAGAAGGAGAGGCCGGCCAAGACGATGATGGTTGCAAGACGTAGGAGACGATATACATAGGAACGATAAGAACCTCCTTAGAGTGAAAACGGGCTGTCGAGAAGAGTGGAGGCGTATTGTAGAGGAGGCAATGGCCCACCTCGGCCTGTAATTTCAATTTGATGATGAAGTTGGTAACGAGGATGTGGCAACAAAATGGTGCGGTAGCCACAGTTGGATTCTGGATGCATCACCACTTCAACCAGCCAACCGAATCTGAGGTCTCATATTCCATTCGGGGACAAAAAGAATTCATGTATATGTATACCCTATAATCAAAAAGTACCGGGAATGTTTAATTATAACGAGCCGCGCTCGTGGGAACCGTTCCATATTTGTTTCTCAGGTTGGTAGGACTGTAAGACACACATCTGTCACTATATATCCGTTTTAAAGCGTTTGAGAGATGCTGTACATCGCAAACGGCCGAAAATGTGGGCAAACAATTCTTGGATTTTGCATGATGATAACGCACCATCGCCCCGAGCCCAAATTGTGCTGGATTATTGTACCAAACACCAAGTAAATACCAGCGTGCAAGCACCGTATTCACCTGATATGGCCCCGTTCGACTTCTTCTTGTTTCCCAAGTTGAAGTTAACCACCTCGTGGAAGAAGATTTCCGTCGATAGAGGAGATCAAAGAGAGTGCGACGAAGGAGCTGAAGGCCATCCCTTTGTCGGCCTACCAGTGCTGCATGGAGGAGTGGGTTAAATGTTGACGCACGTGTGTTGCTTCAGACGGGAAATTTTTTGAAGGTGATAAAATAAATTTGCCTGAAATTTAACTCAGTTTTGTTTTATTTAAACATTCCCAGTACTTCCTGATCATAAGGTATGTCCCAAAAGATTTGAGGGAAGAATATTTCCAGCTCTATCACGAAAAATGGAAGTTTTGAATGTTGAGCTTTGCGGATAGAAGAGAGATTGAAGCTTATGTTAAGTACATGAGTATGAAGTCGAAATATAATTTTTTTAGCGCGTCAATTACGGAATTTAATACCCACACCTTGCATTTTTACCTTTATTGAAACAGCAAACTTAAAAAAAAATAAGCTGGTACCTCTTCTGTGTATTTTGATTAATTAAAAACTCTATGCTGAATTAAATTTTATAAACTCAAAATATGTGCCTGTGTGGGTAAACAATTGTATGTGTGTGCAGTTTTCATTGAGTTGAAATGCTTCAAAAATTCCAAACCCGCAACTGCAGTCGTAAAAAATTGTAACAGTTTTAAATGTGTAATTGCAATTGAGTGGCATTTTATTGCTGACACGTTTGGCGCGGTCGTTAAAACAAAAAACGAGCGTCGCAAAAAAATTTTATATGCAATTTATGACATTAAATAAATAAATGTTTGTGTAAAAATGTGTAAAGACACCGGGAGAAGAAGAAGACGAAATGGATATGCTGATATGAAATCTTACTGAAAATGTCCTGACAAGCCTGAGAACATTTCGCTTAACGCAATTCATAAATCAAAATGGTAAATATTTAAATATTCATATCATTTCCGCGCGCCAGTTTAAATGTGTGCACGTGCGGTTGTGCGCGTATGTGTGTGTGTGTGTCTGTATGCCCGCATTTCGTATGCGCCAATACATTTCTTTGTAGTGAATATCAATTTCACTGCAACGCTGCTGCTTGTTTGCTATTTCAGTTTTGCCATATTTGTTCTCATGACACGAAACGCGGGCAATAAACTTAAAGAGAGCGGCAAACGCACACATAAATCCTACGACACATATAAATGCATTGTTTTTTTTTTCTTTGCTGCCAACACACAAAAATGACAAGGACACTCCCATATTTAGCACGTTAACGCTTGGTGACGGCAGTAACAAACGACAATAATGGCAGCCAGCCGTCAGGCACTGCAATTCGAATGGGAGCACCCAGCCAGGCGAGAATATCTGCAGTAATAACAACAACAACAGCAATAAAAAATATCAAATGGTAAATGGCAAATGGAAATGTTGAAGCAACACCCCTTCCAGGCGCACATACACATATGCACACATACGCATATATGCAATGTGTGTAGCAAAGGGTGCCGCCTGCTTGCGAGCGCTGGCAATCAAGGTGCGCGCGCCTGCGCCCAGCGCCCATTACCCGGCACTCATTGCCCAGCAATGCAAGTCCTGCGCATTCGGGTTAAATCAAACGAAGTGAAAATAATGTAGCACAGCGCGCTGAACGGCAATGAAATGAACTGGCTTGGCATGACTTGGCTGCCGTGACATGGCTCAGCTGGCGGGACTGCTGCTGCACGAGTGTAATGTAATGGAGAATGCCATTTTCAATTACGCAACACATACCTGAGGCGCACCCTTCCTTTGGTCCCTGGCTGGTCCTGTGCTCGCTTTCAACTTCATCAATTTCTTTGTTTTCCCTCGCGGTCACAGCCATTATTTGGTGCATTCAACACACAACAATTCGTTCCTTGCATATGCTTGCTAGTTGTTAGTGTTGTTGTTGTTGTTGCTGCGTTTAATGTGTTTGTTGCCGGCGCTGTCATAGCTGCTGGTTTATTTATTTGTGTTTGCAATACAAAATCAGTTACGCTTTCACCCTGATTTGTTTTATTCGCGCCGCGCATCAACTCCCAGCCCAGCCCAGCTCAGCAGCACCCATCTTTTTTGCCACTGCTGCTGCTGCCAAAGTTTTGCTCCCTGCTCGGCTGTTGCTAATGACAGTAACTACTTTATTTATTCGCATTCGCATTGCCGCTTGTTGTTATTGTTAGTTTGTTGCTTGTTGACATGTTGTTTACATTCGACGCTTTCTGTGTTGCTGCTGGCGTATGTCCTGTGCTTCCTTCTTCGCTTGGCTTGTTTGTATCGGCTCTTTAACGTCAATTCCTGCAACTTCATCGGGTGAGTTTGCTGACGCATTTACAGGCGATTTAGAATCGGTAACAGCATCAACTTTTTTTCTTTTTAGTTGCGCAGATTTCATCCCTTCAGGGTAACTTTAGTGTTTTGGCATCATACGCATCGGTGTGGATTTCTAATGAAGCTGCTGGAATTGTGGTTGGTCAGTCAATTGGAAGTCAAATTTAATACAATAGCGAGTGCGCTGTTGAAATTGAATTTTTACAAAGCAAATTACATTTTTGACTTTTTTACATTTTTAATAATTTACTCAAGGCATAATTAAATTTTTACATTTTAGTAATTAAAAAATAATTTTTTTTTCACGGTAAGACTTCAAAGAGTTTATTGGCACAGTTGTACCGCAACTTCTCCAGCTACTCAAGCCGCAACTTTCTTTAAAATGAGGTCTTAACCAGACACTGCAAGGCGGGAATCTATACGGTGATACTACAGAATGATTAACAGAATTCCCTTCCGCCTTATCTGTCTCGAGGATCAATCAATCAGTTTTAAGGACTTTTGGTTTGATTTTTATTAAGATCAAATATTTTAAAAATTATTTAATATACTTTATTTATTTAGTTATTAGAATTTACATATAAAATTAAAACTAAGTATATGTCATATTTTGGTACCTTTTACTTCGATTTAACTAAACCACAGTTAAAAGCTTTGGTTGGTTGAAGTGGTGATTCACCAAGAGTCCAATTAATGCTTCCGCACCATTTTGTTGCCACATCTTCGTTACCAACTTGTTTACCGGTTATTGACAGAGTGACTATTTCCAGTCTGTGCGATTGGGAAACCTTCTAAAGTTGTTGCCGGCCAGCTCTTCGAGGATTTCAAAAAGCAGTTTGCCAACGGCTTACATCCTCGCTTTCCATCGGCAGGGCATTCACAGAGGAAGTGGAAAATAGTTTCCTTTATCTCCGGTTGATTATAACTGTGGCTGTATATATTGGAAGAGATGCCCATTTTGGCTGCCTGCTCTCCTCTGGACCAGAAGCCAGTAAACACTGCCGTGAGCCTTTAAGCATCCCTTCGTTTCATGTTTATCAATGTTGATGATTGCTTAAGGTTGTGGGTCCATAACGTTATGCTAATTTTGCATGTCATCTGGCCTCTCTATCTACAATCCGCGATTCATAGATGGTAATGGTAATGGTTGTACGGGTTAGGCTAAGGCCTTTGAGCATTGCGACCTGATTGATCTATTGTGAACCCCTTGCTTAATTTTGATTATTTTGTATTGCGAACCAGCTCCTTAGGAGGGAACATTTGTAAGTCTTCATCCTCTTGTAGGTACAAGCACAGGATTATCTGTCTCCTACGGCCTAATGTTCCACATTTTGTGTTTGTGAATAAGTGTTCCATGGTCTCCTCTTCATCACAGCAGAACCTGCTTAAACTAATGCTAGATAATCCTCTTCTAAGTCAAAGGCGCCTATAAGTGCTCCTATAGTAATCTGAGGCCCTCTTTGTCTAGGGTTAGAGCAGATTTCGCTCAGTTGGCATTAAAGTGCAGGAGCTTTTTGGAGTGATTAAGACCGTTTGGGTCGATCCAGTATTCCTTGTTTTTTATTTAGGCCCATTTTTTGGTTTTCTGTTTTAGGTTGTTTTTGTTAAAGTCGAAAAATGGGGTTGGTCCAATAACAGGCCCTTCCACCCCTTTTTTGCTATAGAAGTTTGTCTTCACGTTTCCTTCGTGCCCCCCATGTCCTGGTACCCAAATCAGGGAAACCTGATTGAAAATCGCCAGTTTGTTGAGTGCATTGTTAATATACATTCTATAAGGGGTTGTGAATTGAACGTAGGAAAGCTATTTAAGGCTTTGAAGACTGATTGACTCTCCGAAAGTATTTCAATATTCACTTTTTTTTATTTATAAACCTCTTTTGGATACGATTTCTACTGGTTCTGTTATGGTGAAGAGCTGCGTATAGAAAATTGTGGTATCTGTGCTCAGTGCTAACGATTTGTGTGCTCTAGGCCCCACTATTCCTGCTCCTAATCCCTGGAGTGATTCGTAGATATTTTGAGGAGATTGCATTCTTGATTGCACCCAGTGGTGTGAATACCGATTCTTCATGAATGTAATTCTTGGTACATCCCCCTTTTGTCAGTTCGCCCACTTTTTCAATTCCTTTAATGGTCCGATGTCCCGGGAGCCAGTTTAACCCCTTAACCTACGATTTAGATGCTGGACCGAAATCGTTTACAAGCTCGCTCAGTTTTTTTAAATCAACAATGCTTAAACCAGATCTTTTTAAGAAGGTAACTTGGAGGCACTAGTTAAGACATTTTGCAAATTCCCCAGGTCTTCAAAGAAATAATTGCCAAGATATTTGACACGGCTTCTTTGAAGTGCAGTAAAGGAGGTGTTGCACCGACTTTTTTTCTTCTTCATCTCCATAACTCCTGCAGATGTCATTCTTACGTACACTCATTTTACTAGGCTAGAGTGCCTTTAGTGCAGTGACCCTATATAACACCGGTGAGAACGCTGGTAGTTGATCTGTTGAATCCAAGCAGATATTTTGTCCTTTTAAGATTCATTTTTGGCCAGCGCGTTAGAGACCCTGCAGTTAGTAGTCAGTGACAACCTTCTATTGTTTTACGCGATTTCTACAGTTTTACCCCTATCTATCTTCTTCTTCTTCTTAATGGCGCGATAACCGCTTACGCGATTTTGGCCGAGTTTAACAAAGCGCGCCAGTCGTTTCTTTCTCCTGCTAACCGGCGCCAATCGGACACACCAAGGGAAGCCAAGTCCTTCTCCACCTGATCTTTCCAACGCAGAGGAGGCCTTCCTCTTCCTATACTACCACCAGCTGGTACCGCATCGAATACTTTCAGTGCCGGAGCGTTTGTATCCATTCGGACGACATGACCCAGCCAATGTAGCCGCTGGATCTTTATTCGCTGCGCTATGTATATGTCGTCGTAAAGCTCATACAGCTCATCGTTCCATAGTCTGCGATATTCGCCGTTGCCAACGTGCAAAGGTTCAAAAATCTTACGCAGAATCTTTCTCTCAAACACCCCAAGTGCCGCTTCATCGGATGTTGTCATCGTCCACGCTTCTGCGCCATACGTTGGGACGGGCATGATGAGAGTCTTGTAGAGTGTTATTTTACTACTACTACCCAATTGCCTACTTAGTCCAAAGTAGCACTTGTTGGCAAGAGAGATTCTACGTTGGATTTCAAGGCTGACATAGTTATCGGTGTTAATGCTGGTTCCTAAATAAACGAAGTCTTTTACAACCTTGAAATTATAACTGTCAACAGTGACGTGGGTGCCGATACGCGAGTGCGCCGACTGTTTGTTTGAAGACAGGAGGTTCTTCGTTTTGTCCTCGTTCACCACCAAACCCATTCGCTTTGCCTCTTTATCCAGTTTGGAGAAGGCAGAACTAACAGCGCGGTTGTTAAGGCCGATGATGTCAATATCATCGGCATACGCCAGCAATTGTACGCTCTTATAAAATATTGTGCCTGAGCGATTAAGTTCTGCGGCTCGTACAATGCTCTCCAACATTAGGTTAAAGAAGTCACACGACAGCGAGTCACCCTGTCTGAAACCTCGTTTGGTATCAAACGGCTCGGAGAGGTCCCTCCCAATTCTGATGGCGCTGCTGGTGTTGAGCAACGTCATCTTGCATAGCCGTATTAGTTTTGCGGGGATACCAAATTCAGACATCGCGGCATACAAGTAACTCCTTTCCGTACTGTGGAATGCAGCTTTGAAGTCGACGAAAAGATGGTGTGTGTCGATTCTCCTTTCATGGGTCTTTTCCAAGATTTGGCGTATTGTGAATATTTGGTCGATGGTTGACTACCCCTATCTATACAACGACAAAATTATAATCGCATAATAATATTTTATTTTAAAAATATGGTTTATAATATAATAAAAACCACATAACGCAAATTTTCAAGGTTTGTACAATTTTTTTTTTTTAATTTTATAAAAACTTTCAACTTTTTGTAAAAGAATTTTTAGAATTTTTCGGCGTATACAGCCAGTCGTTAGGAGGCAGTAAACTTCCATTTGCGGCACAACATCAAAGACGCACAACACAAATTGGAGGAGGAGCTCGGCTAAATGCCAAACAAAGAATGTACGCGCCAAAAATTTTTTTTCTGTACCTCCTTAATTTTGAGTAAATATAAAAATTACACTTTCTTAGAGAATATCTTTGGCTGCAAGCAAATTATTGTAGTTATCTTCAAAATCTTTAGCGCTCGTTAAAATTTCCAATCGAAACTCAACCAAGCAGAATGCGGAGAGCATTTCGGTCTCACGATGTTTAGATTACTAGTTAGAAAATCTACTTCTACTCAATTAAGATATCTTTGTTCCAATTTCAAGATTGTATAAATTAACACGATTCAAATGTGTAATTACACATAATGTTTCTTGTAAGACTCCATTGTGGGATACGCAGACGCAGCGCCTTGATGATTTGCCTGCAATCGTTTGGATTTTGATATATACATATGTTTGTATGTCTGTATGGATGTATGTGCACGCGGAGACTTTCTACGATGTCATTTGTTACCCTCACCGCAAAGCGCATTTTATTGCAACACTTACAGGCCAAACGTCCTGGCTGCTCAACAACTCACTTGCCTTCGCTAATGCGACGATTACCTACATAAATTTATGCATGATACTGTGTGTGTGTATGTGTGTGTATATACACATGTCAGTATGTTGGTACAAAAGTGTTTGCGCTTCAGCTATTGAAATTCAAATAAATAAAATAATATTTGGGATTTTGCACCCTAATACCTGGGCCAAGGAAAAATCGCGTCGCAGCAAAGTTTGAGCTTGGAATTAGCAGGGTAAGAGAGGGTAGTTGCTTTTTAGTGTATGGCGTTTGGGTATTTATGGGGTGCTGTTGTGATTTCTCAATTTCCCGCCGCACACAAACGCATATTGCTGTTACTCATAACCAAATTTTGTGGCTGCTCCTGCTGCCAACCAGCCAGTGTCAGCCGTTGATCGCCTTTGGTGTAGTTAAGCGCTGCTGTTGATATTTACCAGCGCATTGTTGTTGCAATTTGCTATTCTTGTTGCTTTTATTGATGTCGTTGTTAATATCATTGTTTGCCTACACGCACACAACGACACACACACACACATACATTCGTTGGCATTCACAAGCAATTTGCTATGCCTACCCCTGTTGTTGTTATTTAATATTTCGATATGGCAGTAACATCATCATCAACAACAACATAGCACAACAAAAAGAAAAGTAAAATGAAAAAAAAGAAACACAAAACAGCCAATCCACCCATCAACCAACCGGCAGCAACAACAATTTGACAGTCGTCACGATTGAATGTTGAATCAAAAGTGAAGAATTTGCTGCCAGCATCCCAGCGTTGAGGTCTTAATCTAACCAAAAACTAGAAACCGAAATTCTCCTGAGGGTTGAAGCGCTGACAGCGCGCACAAAGGATATACGCACGCAGTCGGGCTATACAGCTATTGTAGCAAATGTACCGCTACACAAACGCAGAACAAACTCGGCTGTTTGCCGAACGCATTACACGGCTGTACATTACGCGCTATTGACTTTTGCTCACTCATTGCCGTAGCGGCCGCAGCCGCCGTCATCTGTCCGAGCGCTCGTCTAATCGACAGCAAACGACTTTCACATGCAATTGCACGCCTCTAACGCATGTTTGTATGTCTGTATGTTTGTATGCCCACATATGTATATATGTATGTATGCATCTTTGTATGGGAGCATGGCTCATCCTTATGGCTCGTACTTGTGCTAATCCTCTTCTCATCCACACATACGCTCAAATTACTTTTATTCACTGAGATTTGTGCTATTAATTTAATTGTTGTAATTTAACGAGGTGACAGCGCATTGCACATTTGCACACATATCGGCTTAAGCGGCTCAGCAGCATGGCGTAGCTTTGTGGATTTGAGTTGTCAACTTGAAAATTTTGGTAACAATATTATGAGCAAAAACAAAATGGTATTTTTAGTCCTCGCATTTCAGATTTTCGTACAAAAAAGTAGTGGAATGCAAGTTGCTAAGAATTTGTGTTAAAGCTGGTCAAAATTTTACGTATACAAAGCTAGGAAAACCGGCAAATCTATATCTGACATTATGCAAACTGGAGCCAAGATACCTTCGCGGATAATATCTGGCTGCCAAAAAGGCGATAAACTCAAACAATAAAACTTTCAAATTTGTAATGCAGTATATTTTTTGTTTATTTTCCTTTTTCACTCCGCTCGGGAGCATAGGGCACCGATAAGACTCTTCCCTCGTACGCGGCTCTGGGCTGTTGTTTTTGCGCCGGCAGCTTGCTAGATCGCGCAACATCGATCTTCTCCAAGTATTCTTTGGTCGCCCGCAACCTCTGCTCCCTTGCGATTCCCTGTCCAGTGGCATTCTCGTGATACTCGCTGATGGTTTTCTAAGCATTTGCCCTATAAATCGCCACTTTCAGCATTTGATTTGTCTAAGGATGGGCTCTTCATTCGTTGATCTCCACAGCGCGTCGTTACTGATGGTGTTTGGCCAGAATATTCTACAGATGATGCGGAGGCATTTGTTGATGAATGATTGTAGCCTCCGTGTGATGTTGTTAGATACCAGTCATGTTTCACTTCCGTACAACAATATTGACTTCACACATGAGCTGAATATTCGAAGCTTAGAGCGCCTGAAGATTTGAGTACCCGCCTAAACTCGTTTAGCCTGCAGTTGACACCTTCATTTGCTTATAGTTTAGCAGAGGTAGCAGAAGCTTTCGACCGGGCAACCGTCAACCATTATATGCCTTGCTGTATTGTGGCTGACTCTCTGGCGGTGTTGACCTCTAGTCCGAAAGTGCGTGTCAGCGAGACTAGACTGTCCGCTTTCGCTTAGATTAGGTTAGGTTATGGTGATAATCAGCCTGTACGACCAACTCACTTGTACCTTACAGATAGGTTATGATACCACTGTGCGACATGGGAACTTCATTTATTTTTCTTCGTAGAATCATTTTGTTGCTTTTATGAAACGCAGGATTCGTCCCATTTCCACGCCAGACAGTTCTGTAAGAGAATAAAAAAACGTTTTCCTAAAAAACCTGCTCTGATTCTACCTAAGGCTAGGCAATTGCAAAGGAAGTGCTCAACTGTTTCTTCCTCTTCCTCATCTCCACAACTTCTGCAATATTCATAGTAGAAAACTCCTAGTCTCGAGGAATGCCTGCCAAATAGCCAATGACTGGTTAAACAAGCCAAGACCTTCGAGAAATCATCTCTTGAGAGACTAAGCAATTCCTTTGTTCTTTTCTTATTTATTTGCGGTCATTCGCCTTCGTTTGCATGTCAGTGAGTTTGTAAGAGAGGATGTAGATGTCATCGGCGAAGTCCAGTACAGTATATAGAGGAACTCAACTTGCTCAGTCAATGGCTGGATATAACTCTAGAACGGGATCCAAGCTACAGGTATATCGAGGCAATCAGAGGCGGTTGAGCTTGCTAGCCTAGAGCCCTTCTTAAGCTCAACCGAAGCGGCACTAGTAGAAGTTCCTTTTAGGCGGAACTTGAGTTTCACTATTACAGCATTCCAAGTAGTCAATGAAAGAGTTTAAAAGCCTGTACCATGTCCAAGAAGACATCGCCTGACTATAACGTACTGAAGACCAAACAACTGTAGCGGATTACCCAACATCTCAGAAGAAAACACGGTATTCACAGGACACTGGGAAGTAAGGGAGCACGCGACGCGACGCGAAATATACCGAGCAATAATATACGTGGCAGTTGTAGAGAAGTTTAGATCGATGAAACCGATTGGAGAGGGCCCATTTGCAGTTACAGCGGCCCAAATCATTACCTGTGGCGGGTGCTGCCTCCTGGTGGCCAATCGATGACTCAAATTCTCGAATGAACGGTTGGTCAAATAAACCCCATCGTTTAGGGGGTTCACGAATTGCTCAATTTGAAAAATTTTCTCGTCAGAAAACACAATGTTCGGAACACGGAAATTGATCGCTTTGGTCCAAGCGAAGCAACTCCTGCGCTCTCTCAAGTCTGATTTTTTACTGCTTTGGTGTGAGATCATGCGCCTTTTGGATGTAAGGCTTTACTTTGAGATCATTTTTCAGTATGCGGCGGATGCTACGGTCAGATATTTTCGGTTCTTTTGCCACTTGATTGGAACTTCGTAGGGGATTTCGCTCAAGTCGCTTCTTCACTTTTTGAAGGGTTTCACGAGCCGTTGCAGTCTTTTGATGACCACCTCCGCGACGTTTCGCGATGCTACCAGTATCATTGTAACGAGTAATGGTGCGATAAACAAAAGTTGTATTTACTTTAAGGTGCTCGAGCTCACGAACAATCGCTGGTTGTGATTTTCCTGCCAAATATAATGCAAGCACATTATTACGTTCGAAATCCATTACTGATTTTTTTCGCGTTTACTCTCGGCAAAATGCTTCCGTGCGCTTGTAAACAATTCTCTGGGCTGTAATTTAGCCAACTAACAACAGCTGCGCGAGCGGTCTGAAGTTGATTACACTTCGAGTGCCGGACCCTTTATAGAAGAAGCCTTTAAAGTTTTATTTTTACTTCGCGTTAAAAGATACTTAAATTCAGTTTGTTTATATTTGGATTCAACATTCACTACTTAAAAAGCCAGCTGTAGAGTTCACTCTTATCATTCAACCGAAATTGTCCTGGTTTGTGCTCCACACTGAATACACTTTCGATGACATTTATTTGAACACATACAAAATTTTAATCGCGACCCAGGTGCGCCTATAGGAGACTTTTGCGAACTCGTCCAAATGCAGTCCCTATTTGGGATTAACTCATATTCACATTTTTATAAATAGCAGTAGCAACCTCGAGATAACTGCAAGTGGGATCATCTGATTCTTTGGTATTCTTGAGAGCTGTTGGGTCAGATTTTATTCTGATTCAATGCCTTGAGAGCTAGGAAGGGTCGGATAGATGGAACGTGACTTTTAATCCTAGAGGGATCCAGATCCTATCAAAATTTTACTAAGAAACGAGTACAGGTATATGATAGTAAGGGCTGCAAAAACGCCTTGGCTTGTCACTAAAGAAACAAGCTCTGCTACTCTATAAGGATGAGACAAAAAAAAACTAAAAAACTAACTTGTCAACACAAAGGACCTAAAGGAGGCACATCTTATCTTTCTCTCGTTTTTCAATAAAGTTAAATTTTCGGAGTGCGTAGATTCGAATGGACATGTATGAGCATCAAGTAATAGACAAAGTTTTTTCTAATAACAGTCGCCCCTCGACAGGCAATTGCAAACCTCCGAGTGTATTTCTGCCATGGAAAAGCTCCTCATAAAAACCCATTTGTGAAGACGCACGCCACAATTTGCAGAGCAAGTCATTATGAATCGTTTAACGCTAGCGCACCGCTTCCAAATTGTGGAAATTTACTTTGAAACAAAAAATAATAATAAATGAATCTGTTCGCGAAGTTCATAGAGCGAAGTGTTGAAAAAGACGCCGAAATAACGATTCATCGTCGTTCTCAACTAGTTGGCTTTTTTCCTTCGATTACATGAACATTTTTTGTAAGGATCTTGGCTCCCGTGTCTGTAAAATACAGCTCGTGCAAGAATTGAAGCTAAAGGACCATCGTTTGGGTCGAATTTTTGCTGATTGGGCTAATTTAGATTTATTATTCAGATTGTTCACGAAAAAACGAAAGCCATGAAAATTCGGTCCACGAGCAGCCGGCCATTCCTCTTAGTGAATGGCGATCAAATTGAGAACGTTGGCACTTTTACTTACTTGGGTAGTAACATTGCCGCTGAAAATAGTACGAAACTAAACATTATCGCCAGAATAAATAAAGCGAACAGCTCCGATCTATTTGGTCGTCGAGCATTCTCAGCGTACACACAAAATCACGATTTTTTAAGTCAAATAGTACTCTTGTATGGATCGGAAACCTGGCTCACAAACAACTGGATTGAAGACAAAATTCAAAGCTTTGTGAATGTTTACTCAGAATATTGCAGATCTGGTGACCCAACATCATAAATAACGACGATCTATACGAGAGGTGCAAAATTCAGCCGGTAGCTAACATGGTGAAATTGCGAAAGTGGAAGTGGATTGGGCATACGCTTCGTAAACACCCAAATGAAATCTGTTGTCAAGCACTGAACTGGAATCCAAAAGGTGTTCCTAAGGTTGGTCGTCCAAAAACAACTTGGAACAGTCCAGAAGGAAGTTGAGAAGACAGGAAAAACTTTGAGCTCGAAAATCAAGCTTTTTGCAAAAAACGGAAACAGATGGAGCTATTTTACTGAGGCCTTATGCTCTAGTAGGAGAATCAAGAACCAATGATGATGATGATGATGATTCAGATTTATAAGAAAAATAGTCAATAACTGGACTGCCTCGTGACATGTAACTCGTAGCTGCGGAGGCCATACTTTTATGTCGGATATCAAAACAAAAACAATAAATGCTATAAAGTTATCTTTCTCCTTTTTCAGCTCCTTAATCCCTCGTGTGTTATAGGGTACCAACCATGCCTGCGCGCCATCTTGTGCGATGTTTGGCAATGTACTTCAATTGATTCCTGCTCCATCCGATGCTTCCAGCTTCCCTTTCAACTGTTCGCCTCCATGTTTTCCTTGGTCTACCAGGCTTGCGACCAACATTCGTGAGCGGGTTCCACTCCAATGCCTTTCGTGCAATGCAAGCATCGTTTTTCTGTAAAGTGTGCCCAATCCATCTCCATTTTCGGCGTTTTATGAGCATTTCGACTGGTTCTATTTGGCCGGTTTCCAGCAGATCTGAGTTCGAAGTTGTTTTGACGCATATACCCTTTTTGGGTCTTTGGCCGAGCTCCTCCTCCTCTTTGTGGTGTGCGTCTTGACGTTGTTGCACAAATGGAGGGACCTACAGTTTCAAGCCGACTCCGAACGGCAGATATTTTTATGAGGAGCTTTTTCATGGCAGAAATACACTCGGAGGTTTGCCATTGCCTGCCGAGGGGCGACCGCTATTAGAAAAACGGTATTCCTAATTTTGGTGTTTCACCGAGATTCCAACCTACGTTCTCTCTGTGAATTCCGAATGGTAGTCACGCACCAACCCATTCGGCTACGGCGGCCGCCTAACATTAATATACCAGATTATAATAAAAAAAAACGTTCCAACAATATTTCTGTTTTGTAGTATCATCTTAGGTTCTCAAGCTCTTAACAACACCCGATATATATGTATCTTTACGTTTATACAAAGTATTAGGCTCTTCGAAAAACATGTAATTTTCCTCTATGGCTCAAAAACAAACAAAAAAATCGAATGCTTGCTGAAAGTGTATAATTTATCTTTCTTACTGTTTACTGTGCAACCGTAAAACGATTCAGTAAATTCCCATTAAAAGCATTCACGCAAAATTAGAAAATTATCACATATGCAAATGAGCAATTTCATAACTCTGCAGAGGTAGCAGCATCAGCAGCAGCAGCCGGCAACAGCAGCCGCAGCCGGTTTGTTTGACAAGCTAATTTCAAACACACATCGCTAAAAGTGCAACCGTATGGGCGAGTAATTGGGACTAGGACTGCAACTGTGACGGCAGCAACAACTGATTTGTGCAACACTTTGTAATGGCATGCAACACACTTTTATTACAGCGAAGCAAGGCTGTGGCACACACGCACACACACACATGTACACAAGCAACTAAATAAGCAATCACAAGCCAATATGAAGCGGAAAGCAATTGGCTGACGTGGAAACAGGAGAGCTGGTGAGTACGTGATTATTATCAGGGAGACTTATAAAATTCGCATTTGTGGCTATGGATGTGTGCCGGTGTGGCTGCTGCACTAGAAGATCGTTGAATTCAACAATTTTCGCCAAACAAATGAGAGTGTAAATTCGCGTGTAAACACTTGGATCACCTGCTGCGGCGCATGCGCATGCTCAAGGCAGAGCCCAACTAGCATTTTTCGATGGCTGGCGGCTGGCGGCTGGCGGCGGTGGCTCGAGGCTGACACTTGTTGACCGCGAACCTTGCGGCTAGTCTGTGGTGCAGCCACTGGCAGTGCTTCCGTTCCGTTGTTGATGCTGCGTCTGGGAATTACATTTTCAACTATGGATATTTTCGCCAGCCACAAACAACAAACAAAATGACAACAAGCGTGGTGAGCACAATAATAATAACAAACAACAAAGACGTCAACGACCCGAATGCAACGGTGCGACGGTGCGACGTAGTAGTTGCTCTGCGAAATGTCAGTTAAGAAGGTAGTAGACGCAGTTGTAGTTAGTTGCTGTGGCGCATTGTTGTTGTTGGCGCATTGAATTGTCAGTCGGTTTGGGACAATAGGCAATCATCGTAGCGCTACTACGCATTTTATTTGCTACAATAACAACACAGCGAAAATACGCTCGGAAGCATAAATTTTGCGGCCGCAAAGCCAAATGCAAGAAATGAAATCGCAACAGCAACAACAACAACAAATATGCAATGAAATATAACCCAATATCGCGAATGCAACAACAAATGCGCGAAACGCTTATTAATCGCATAAAGCGCGCATTGCATTGCATTGCGAAATGTGAATGCGCTGGGCATGCGCGTCGCCTCAATTTCTACTGCGAGAGCGCAAATACGAGTGTTCGCGCATGCGCGTGAATATGTATGTGTGTGTGTGCGCGTGTGACCTGCGCATGATCGCAAACAACAAGCGCAACGAAACGCAGAATGCAGTGGAACGCGCAACAACAGCGCGCTGGTGATAAAAAGGATCACAGCGTGTCGCCACGGATGCGTTGATCATTCATTATTTGAGGATTGAAAAGTTAATTAACATTTTTTACCAACCAACCATTCGCTTGTTGGAGCTGTGCATATAGTGGCTGCATATAGTGGGCAGCGGACGCGGCATGGCGACAATGATGAGGTCGTTTGGACGGACGGACGGTCGATCGGTCGGCTGGTCGGCTGGTTGGTTGGTTAGCTGAAACGACTTATTTATTGAAATTTCAGTAATGCAAAAGCAAATTATTATTATTGATAATATTTAAGCTGCACTGGACCCTTACACTCCAAAGGGATCGAAATAAAAAGGCTGCAAAAGTAATAATAATTGAGACACAATCAAATTCAGTTCACAGGCGCAAAGTTGTTGTAGTACAATATATTTAGCGGTATATGTATGTATGTATATGCATATACTTTATGTATAACTCAGTGTATTCAGTGGAGGCATATAAAGATTTGTTATAAGTGACAAAGTTGCGGTTCAGGCAACCACCACAGCTGCATACGAGGCTGGCTCAATAAGTCTCTGAAAATCAGAAAAATTGCCTGCTCTTTTCAAATTCAATATCGTTTATCAAAAAGCAGCGCACCTCATTTTCTGACTGGAATTTCATACAGATGGTATGGAATGGTTCTGCATAAAAATTGATATAAAAACATATCCTGTGTTATTCGGAAATATTTTTTTGCACAAAGAAGCCATAAAAAAGAGGTATTTTTCGGTACTCTTTGCGACCATATGAAATCTTCCATCCCTGATTTACATAAAGCCACTATAAACTTAGCCCTCCATTTGGAAATTAAAACCGTGTGATTCGGCAAAGAATGGGGACTCAAGCCATAGGTCGTGCTGTGGATTTACAACGCAGTGGTTCAGCCAATTTTAAATTTTGAATGCCTGATTTGGTGGGAAGCTCTTCGGAAGGACTGTAATATCACTAAAATTGGGAGGGTGCAAAGGCCTGCATGCGCTGGCATCACCGGAGCATGTAGAACTTGCCCCAGTACTACCTTGAATGTTGTTCTGCACTTACTTTTCATCGACTTTTACGTTATTTTAAGGAGTTTGGCCTCGGCAGGCGATCTTTGAAGGGACATAGTAGAATTTCGAGGCAGTAAACCCGCATTTCTCTGATTTTCGGACAGACCTTTCTATCTGCCAACTGGATTTCGAGAGTCGTTTCAGGCCAATCTTACAAAGTAAGCAGGATTGGAACGCGGAGAAAATCTTCACCGGAGCTGATACCTCTATCTTCACTGACGCTTCCACGATGGAAACGAGAGCCGGAGCAGCGGTTCTTTCTAAATCAGCCGACTTATTTATTTCTTTAAAATTGGCGAATACTGCTTATATTTTTGAAGCAGAAGTCCTTGCAAACCTGCACGCACGCAAAATGCTTAGGGAACGTGGGGACGAGGGAGATATTAATATTTTTTTCCGATGGTCAAACCGCGATCAATGGCTCTGACGACGCCATGGTGCAGATACAAACTAGTCAATTCCTCTAAGGAGCAGATCAAATCTCTTGGTGGTGCACAACTTATTTTTAGGAAAGCGTAGAAAACCCTCTGGTTCCAGTACAATAGACGGAGAACTCAGATAGTCCTGGCGATTTCACGCCATTCAATTTCCAAAATCGTAGCTGTGTTTCTCCGTCGCTGGACGATTGGCACGCACGCGGAAAAGCTAGGTTCATCAGTTAACCCCCATTGCAGAAGCAGTGGAGATGGAAAGGTATTAACAATGGAAGTGAATGGAAATGGAAGAGACAATTCGCTACATTTTACAGTTTTTCTTTGATAAAGGCGAAAATGCAAGCCAGGCCGCTGAAATTGTGAAAGGTGTTTAAGGTGCCGATACTGTAAAAGTGAATTACGTGCAAATTTGATTTCTTCGATTCCGTTCAAGCATTTTTGATATTAAAGGTTCACCTCGTACGGCAGGCCGGTCATCGAAAATGTCGATAAAATCACAGAAATAAAAGTTGAGCGGCATGTTAGTAGTCATAGTATCACCCAGGAGCTAATGATCGACCATAAAACAGTTATAAGCCATTTGCACAAAACTGGATTAAAAAAGAAGCTCGAAGTTTGGGTGCCACACGAAAAAACATGATGGATCGAATTTCTATCTGCGAAGCCTTGGCGAAACGAAATGAAATCGACCCATTTTTTAAACGGATGGTTGGATGATGGACTGGGAATGAGAAATGGATCACATACGACAATATTGTGCGACACCGATCTTGATCACCGATCAAAGCGTGATGAAGCAGCTCAAACAGTGGTCAAACCAGGACTAACGGCCAGGATGGTACTACTATGTATTTAGTGGGACTCGAAACGAAGCATTTATTAAGAGTTGCTTCCGTATGGCGAAACTCTAAATCCCGATCTCTACTCTCAACAACTGGACGGTTTGAAACTAGCGATTGACCAGACCCCGCCAGCATTGGCCAACAGAAGAGGTATTGTGTTCCATCAGGACAACGCAAGGCCACACACGTCTGTAGGGACTCGCCGAAAATCTCCGGGAACTTGGTTGGGAGGTTGTAATGCATCCACCATATAGTTCGGAGCTACCACCAAGCGACTACCTCCATTTTTCTCTCATTGCAAAACTTCCTGGGGGATAAGGAATTGGTGTCAAGAGAAGATTCTGAAAATCGATTACTATAGTTTTTCGCCAATAAGGGCCACGACTTCTATGAGAGAAGAATTATGAAGTTACCCTAAAAATGCAAATAAATTATGCAACCAAATGGTGCATATTTGACCTAAGTCGGACAATCCGAATCTTAAATAAAGTTTTGAATTTTACATAAAAATGATAGATTTCTTTCGTCGCTGTAAGGCACACATCCAGTCGGGCATATTTCCGTATATCTCATATATTTCTTGGGTGTCATTGTATGAAGATTGCGTGAGATTTCCATATATTCCTTAGGTGAGAATTGTAGATTATGGGGCAGCACTATGGAAACGAAGCGTCGCTTTAAAGCAAGCACCATGGCTGGAGCTTATTTATGAATTACAAACGCTCAACAATTATTTAATAAGTCTGTTGAGAATTACAGACGTTTGTGTTTGTTAAGTGAAAGAAATGACATAAATATATATAGTTTTGAAACTTTAGTTTGAAACTTTTGAAAAGTGTTATTTTTTGGCCGTAAAATCGTTAGCTTCGGACCTGATCTCTTTCAAGAGATTGTCTACTAGTCCTAAAAATGTAAGGTCAAGAAATAAAAAAAAAAAATGCCTGATCTAGCACATTTATTGGATCCAGCCATTTGAAATAAGGAAATAAAGAAAATTACTCTTTTCTTAACTCAGCTTAAGTAAAAAAAGGAGGAAGAAGAGAAACAAAAAATTAATAAAATATTTTAAAAGATTTTCAAAAGTGATAATAATTGAATTTTAGAATAAAATTATAGCATGAAATTTTAGTATAAAATATGAATATAAAATTTAATAAACATTTTCACATACTTTGGACTTCTTATTACTTTCATCCAGAAATATATAGTAAGTTATGCGTAAATTGCAACACTCTATGGCCACATTCGTTATATTATTCTTATTATTATTCCACTTTCAATTACTTTTTTCCACTGCTGTTATTGTGTCATTAAGTTTATACACACAACACTTCATTAAGTCGCAAATAAGCATGAGAACACTCAAGGGCTTTCCTTGAAGCAGCAGCATCATTTCATCACTATGCGCACCGGAATGGTTGATGCGGGCCGCAAAATTCAGAGCAAGGACTTGCAAGCATAAGCAAACAGAAGTACACTCACTACAGGATACAACAAAGTAAGCCCAATAAGCTTGGTTGTTGGTCTCGTATGTCAAATTGAGTGTCAACTGGCAATTTGGTGTTATGCTGGGGTTACAAACAAACTCTCTTGCAAACCGCGGCAGACGCATGCAAACAAAGAAAGATACACTCAGAAAAATAAACCGCTGACTTAGGTTGTAGTAGAAATCACCGTTCTGGTTGGCTGGGCTCACTTTCTGGCGGCGGAGTATGTGGCCAAACTTGTCCAAAACTAAAACCGCCTGCCACGTCACCGTCTGCCCGCTAATTTCTTACGTATTCACTCACTCGACCAATCAGTCGTTGTTCAAATGGCAGCAAAGCCAAATGAGCGAGGGCTGGGCTGATTTTTTCCCTATATCACCAACACCATCTCAGTTTTTTCGTAAACAAACCGCTGTCATGACTATCATGACGTCAGCCAAACATATGATTCTTTCAAATTCGCTAAGAGCCGGTTAACGGTCTGATCTTGCCATACCTTCAGAGTTGTTTTCACCATGGGAGCGGATAGGGTTCCATCACTATTCTTATGTTGGATTAGCTCGTATCTTTCTAATAGAACTATGTTACCTATGTTAAATTGAAAATACCAAGTAATTTGAAAATAAAAGCATGAGATTCTATTGTCACATCTGAATATCACAGGATAGTATAAGTATTTTTTGCGCTATTATTTATAATAGTAAGCAACTTGCTTTAAAAACTCAAAGATTCTGCTCTATGTAGATGATTTAACAATTTTTAGCAGCATTTCTTGTATATCAGATATTCTGTCTTTGTAAAATGATGTCAATGAATTGACTAATTGGAGTAGAAGGAATAAAAAAAAAAAAAAAAAATAAAATTATCTCTTATTATCACAATTGGTTTAAAGACCGAGTACAACTTCTGCCTATTATCAAAAAATATTTCCACATAGCTTTCTCACATAACCTAAGCCTCATTGGGTCAACATATATTCTTCTTGATGCCAGCCGTTCACCTTCATGAATTCGTGAATTTCGGAGTGATGTTTGACTCGACCTTTGCTTATTAATATTTGTTAATTCTTTAATGCGATCAAAATTGGAAAATGCATCCTTAATCTGGAATCCGATCTATTCAACTTATTCCTATCGCATCGAAAAGAGTACTGCGGAGTTTCATGCACTTTGCTCTCAAGCAACTTTTCTTCTGTGATCTTCTGCCATCCTATACTCCCTGTTGATTGCTTTTAGGAATGAAGTCACTTGAATCGAGAAGAACCATTCAGTTGCTGTTGTTGGTGATATCATTTATGGTTTGATTAATTTCGCGGAAATATTCGAGCTTATAAGTTTCAATCTTCCGTAACGAACACTGCGCTTTTACTTTCCATTTCATGACAAGCTAATTAAAGTTAACAAAATTTTTTATACTTATTTTTATTTATGTATTTTTCATCTTTTTTTACGCCATTGTAAGAGCTCTCATCGAACTCAGTAGAATATTCAGTAACCACTCTCGAGGTCTCGTTTTAGCTCAAAGCCTGAATCTTTATACATTTAGTCTTAAATTCTTACTACAGCCAATTTTGTTAAGTTAGTCTGGAAGGTTTATGCAAGGTGACGTAAAATTAATGACCCAAAAGCATATTTTTAAAGTCATTAAAAAAATGGGATGATTAATTTTGCACCATCTTGTATAATCACAGACTCAATAAGCGTTCAAGCTTACTTACCCGAAGGCGTCTGAGTAACTTAAGCGGGTATATTTTTCTGTATCCACAGTATCCTTGTTCCCGAGTCCATTATGCCAGAAATACACTCGGAGGTTTGCCATTACCAGCCGAAGGGCGACCGCTAATAGAAAAAACGTTTTTCTGTTATTATGCACCAACCCATTCGGCTACGAGATGGAGGCTCTATGAACCACAGAGGAGCGATCCCTCTCCCCAGTTGGCTTCCCGATGTAGTTTGGACAGATCAACCATATCGAGGGAACTTTTTATAGTCGATTGCCTTCAAAGGTTTCTTCGGGGTTTCCATAGAAGTTTCTCCAAGGCTACTTTTTACGGCCAAGAGCCGCCTGCTTGTAATACTAAGATCATAGGCGATCTGGTGAGCATCACAAGAGAAGAGAGATCGTCTTTAAAAATCATAAAATAAAATGGGTACCGCGAATGGCCAGAGAAACATCTTCTGGCAGAGTTCATGGAAAGTGACAGTGGAGACACTTCAATTGAGGTTGAGATAGAAGATGGTACTTTCTGTAAATCGCAGCTATATTTTTTTCTGAGTGTACTTTCACGCATATGCTCGCATATGGAATTTCTTGTAAGCTGGCCACTTACTTATAAGTAGCACAGTGAAGTGCAGTTGTAGTTGTAGTTGGTTGCTTGGCGGTTCGGTTGCTCGGTTGCTGAAGTGTCATATTTAGTTTAAGCCTATTAGTCAAGAGTCAGAGTTCGCAAATGCCGCAAGGAATTGTGGGTGTGCGGCAATAACAACAGAGCGTCAACGAAGAGCAACACTAATACTTTGCCGCATAATGAGGTGGAATCGGAGTGGCGTGGTGCAAATTGAGCTGGGGGTGGATTTGTTGGTAAAAATCAAACAGCCGTTGTATTGGTGTCCCGAAGTAACAGTTGTATGCGACCCAATACTATTAACTTATTTTTATTTAGTGTCTCATTTGCTTAACTGCGATAACTGCAATGAAAATCAAGTGATTTTATGCGCTACTCCTAACACCCCACGCCCGCGCTCGCTTTTCAATATTTTTCTTGCACTTACACAACGAAACTTCTTGTTTGCCGCGAAATTGTCTTCAATTACGGCAAGAAAATGTGGAAAAAATAAGACGATATCCTTGGCGACTGCGTGTGAACAGCTGCTACTATTTTTGAGCAATCGTCGTCAGCGTCGTCGCTGCGGCAACGGCTGCAAGTCATCGTTCATTACCTTCCACTGGGCTCAGCTGAGGCCGTCGAAATCAAAGTCGGTCAAAGGCGCAATCGAGCACACAAACACACACACATGCCCACGATTCGTATTCGTTTGCGTATTTATTTATTTATGCAATGTAGGTATGTAGGTTTGCATGTATGTTTGTGCCATTGTGCCCTGGGATTCATGCAGTCGCATTGTGGTTGGGCATATCACATTTCAAAGCCTTCTAATTTAACAATATTCTCATTAATGTGTACACAACCCGCCTGGCACTCGGCACTCGGCGCTCGAACTCTCGTTTGACAACACAACTCATAGCTAAGCGGACTAAGGCGTATTTTTGATTTTCGTCCCCGCGCAGGGAATTATGCGCGCCATCAGGCTGCGCAGTGAGTCTAAATCGTCATTACAGTGAGGTAGAAGAATTAAGATGTACTGGAGGTGGTGGTGGTGCGTTGTATTTAGTTGATTGATAAACGAGTGTTTGCAATTTTTAACAGTGGGCAAATATGCTGTGAGATTCGCTCTATAAATACAATGTGGAGCTCAAAAGTGAAAAGTAATGCTGAGAGTCACCAGTGTGCCATTTGCTTAACTAAGCGGAGATAAAGTAAATTTGTTGTACTGAAAAGATATCGTACGTCTGTGAGAGTAACTCCGGCTGCTATGTCATTGGGGATTTGGGAGCAAAATTCTATCCGCTCGTTTCACACGAATCCTTCTCTTCTTCTTCTTAATTGGCGCAATAACGGCTGCAATTTAGGCCGAATTTAACAAAGTGTGACAGTCGTGATAACCGGCGCCAGTTGGACACACCAAGTGAAGCCAAGTCTTTCTCGAATACTTTAAGAGACGAAGCGTTTGTTTCCAGTCGGACGACATGATTCTGCCAGCATAGCAGCTGGATCTTTATTCGCTACGCTGTGTCTATGTCGTTGTAAAGCTCATACAGCGCATCGATCCATCGCCTGCGATATTCGCCGTTGCCAACGTGCAAAGGTCCCAAAATCTTCCCCCGAATCTTTCTGTCGAACACTCCATGTGTCGCTTCATCAGTTATTGTCATCGTCCAAGCTTCTGCGACATACGTTAGGACGGGCATGATGAGAGCCTTGTAGAGTGTAAGTTTTGTTCGTCGAGAGAGGACTTTACTACTCAATTGCTTACTTAGTCCAAAGTAGCACTTGTTGGCAAGAGAGATTCTTCGTTGGTTTTCAGGGCTGACATTGTTATTGGCGTTAATGCTGGTTCCTAGATTAACGAAGTCTCTTATAACCTGGAAATTATAACTGTGAACAGTGACGTGGGTGCCGAAATGCGAGTGCCCCGACTAGTTGTTTGATGACAGGAGGTACTTCGTTTTGACCCTGTTTATCACCAGACCCATTCGCTTTGCCTCTTTATCCAGTTTGGAGAAGGCAGAACTAACAGTGCGGTTGTTAAGGCCGATGATGTCAATATCATCGGCACACGCCAACAATTAAACGCTCTTATAAAATATTATGCCTCGGAGAAGTTCTTTCCAAATCTGACGACGCTGCTGGTGTTGAGCAACGTCATCTTGCATAGGCGTATTAGTTTTGCGAGGATATCAAATTCATTCAGACATCGCGGCATACAGGAAACTCCTTTTCGTACTGTCGAATGCAGCTATGAAGTCGACAAAAGGATGGTGTGTGTCGATTCTCCTTTCATGGGTCTTTTCCAAGATTTGGCGTATTGTAAATATTTGGTCGATGGTAGACTTTCCAGGTCTAAAGCCACACTGATAAGGTCCAATCAGGTCCAATCAGTTGGTTGACGGTGGGCTTCAACCTATCACACAATACGCTCGCTAGACCCTTATAGGCGATATTTAGAAGACTAATCCCGCGGTAATTAGCACAGATTGCAGGATCACCCTTCTTATGGATTGGGCAGATCTCACTTAAATTCCAATCGGCAGGCATGCTTTCATCCGACCATATTTTGCATAGGAGCTGATGCATGCACCTTACCAGCTCCTCGCCGCCATGTTTCAATAGCTCAAACGGTAGTCCGTCGGCGCTCACGGCTTTGTTGTTCTTTAGTCGCGTTATCGCTATTCTCACCTCGTCATGGTCGGGTAGTGGAAAGACAGCTCCGTCGTCAACGCTTGGGGGTATCGGGATCTTCACATTCACTGTAACACGCGCAGCTATCACAATTTAACAGGTTCGAGAAGTGTTCCCTCCGTAATTTAAGTATGTCAGTCACCAGATCGCCGTATTTCTTCTTAGAGAAAAACCTTCTGTAAGCCACTAAACTTTCTGATAGATTTTTTCGGGCGTTGTTCCTATTGGTCAACATTGGCACTGGCTACAGCTACATATGTGTATCGGGTATTCTTTTAAGAGCTTGAGAACTTAAATTTATAATATGAAACGGAAATACATATTGTTGGGGTGAATTGTTTTAATTATAGCTTAGAAGATAACTTCAGGGCTTCTAGTTTTTGTATATAATATCCGGTATATGTTCGACACGACTACGAGTTTCATGGCTCATTCGGATAGTCCAATTTTTCAGTACATTTTCCAATAAATCTGTTCCAATAAATCTAAGCGATATCGATAGTTCTCACGTAGCTAAAAAATACCACCCGATATTATATACCCCATTAATAGTCGCTCTTTTCCCAAAGAGTTTAGCTCTTCCCAGTCTTGATTCTCTGCTAAGTTGTGAAAATGTTTTACTCTCTCCCAAATTTTACCAACTTAACCCACTGTGCCACTTCGCTAACAAAATGCGATGAGCGCAAAATACGCAAATTCGCATTCTGTTACAATTTCATGCCGGTTTGTTTGTGCAGATTTCGATAGATAAGAAAAATATACAAAAACATTTCGATTGTAAACATGCAGAGGACCTCCACAAATGCACACGAATGCACATGCACACATACATACATACATACATATATCAGATGTCCGCTATAATATATCCGATATAACTAATCAGGCAACCAGGCAAATAGTCAAACAAGCAAACGCCCGACCGAACAGTCAGCCAAACATAACAAATTGCAATAAAACAAATAGAACAACACAAAGTAGCGCCGCCGCAGCAGCAACAACAACAACAGCGCGCTTATTGCTCAGGGGGTTGTAAGGCGATGTTGTTGGCTCGTTTATTTCATATTGTATAATCATAAATGTAAATAGATATGTACGTGCAGATTAGTACATATGTATGTGTACTCGTGCGTGTGTGTGTGGCTTCGAACAATAGAGTCGATTTGAAAATTAGAAAATCGTTACAAATTTATTTGAGACCGCCTTACTTTTATTATTTTCAGTTCCATTTATTTATTTTTTTTTTTGCGCAATGTTTGCCTTTTGTTTTTGTTTGTTGTTGGTGCCTTTTGTGCATTTGCTTGTCGGATTTACGGAAATCAAGCAATCGCTCTTACAGATGTATGCCCGTACATACATATTTACATAAATACGAACATCCAAATGGGCTCGTAATATTATTGTCTGCTATTCCGCTTGAATGTTAATGCGTAACAAGCCGCTCAATCGACGCACTTCACCTCCTCACTTATGTTCCTATGTACTTAACTTATATATACATATGTATGTATGTACGCATGTACCCTCGTGTACCACCTATCATGCCGCACCGCTCCTCACGCCACTTCATCCTCTGTTACGTGCTGCCTTTCCCTGCTGTTGCTGCAAGGATACTCGCATTATCGCATATTTGCCCAGCTTATCAGCGATGGTAATTCGATACAATTTTTCTGTCTGCATTCACAACAAGGACGAGTTACTTTCAACTACTTTGGCTGAATTGTCCTTGCTATTTGTTATTGTTCTTAGTCGTTGTAGTTGTTGCTATGCTTGCAAACAAATGACAAAAGTTGGCCAGCAATACTGATGGAATATTGCATTCAAGTTCGTCAAATGAATAGGCGTCCATTCTTAAAATGAATAGTCAAAACAGCTCGAATTACCAGTTTACAGATGATTTACATTTTTTTTTTTTGTATTTTGCCATAGTTTTGTTTCATAATTTTTTATTTTCTTGCATAAATACAATATATGATTTGCTTTCATGTTCGATTTTTTCAAAATACTCATCAGACGCATTAAAAACTTTGTAGCTTGCAAATGCAAAATGTATTTATGGATTTACTGTTTTTAATAACTTTAAGTAGGCCATCAAAAAAGTGCAAGGCGTATGTTGAGGGACCTTCTGCAGAACTGTTAAGCAAACTTCTAAACTCAATCCACATTGAAGGATTCTCTTAAAAAGTGTAGCACCTTTAAATCGTATTCAGGAACCTAATGGCGAATGTTCCTCATCAAATGCTAGAAATCCTACCACCGGGACGACGTGCATATATTGGCATTACCGGAGCATGTCGAACTTGCCCCAGTCCTGCCCTGAATGCCGTTTCGCACTTACTTCCCATCGACTTTTCTGTTATTTCCATCGCAGCTCAATGTGTAATCAGGTTAAAGGAGGTTGACCTCTGAAGGCAATCGTTGACGGGGCATGGAAGCATTAACACCGTATTTCTCTGAACTTCGGATAGATCTCTCTATCCGCAAACTGGAATTTGAGGGTCGTGCGAGAGCAATCTTTCCAAGTAGGCAGGATTGGAACGAAGGACAAATATCCACCGAAGCAGGTACCTCTGTCTTCACTGATGGCTCCAACATGGAATTAAGAATCGGAGCAGGGGTTTTCTCTAAATCAGCCGATTTATCTATTTCCTTAAAACTGTCGAATACTGCTGGTATTTTTCAGGCAGAAGTCGTTGCGAACTTGCACGCACACAAAATGCTTAGGGAACGTGGTAGCGTGGGAGATATTAATATCTTTTCCGATAGTCAAGCCGCGCTCAAGGCTCTGACAACGCTATGGTGTAGATCCAAATTAGTAAGCTCCGGTAAGGAGGAGATCGAATCTCTCAGGTGTGCAGGTAACATTTCTTTGATCTCGGTTCGAGGACATAGAAACATAAAGGATTTTCCAATAACAGGTGTTTCAGGTGACTGGATTGCGCTATCGAGAAGTGATTAACAATTTTGTATGGCCGGAATTGGATGTATTGATCTGGACAACGTTTATTTTCAGCAAGACGGCGCTACGTGCCACACAAGCAATGAAACCGTGTTATCTTTCGAAGAGGTGATCGCAATTGGCCACCAAGATCTTGCGATTTAACACCTTGTGACTTTTTTCTTTGGGACCACATGAAAGATAAGGTATACGCCAACACACCAACAGCCAAGGGTCGATTCAAGACGTCAAAGATGGAACTCGAGAGGCTATCGAGGACATAGGGCAGCCACTGTGCAATTCGGTTATGGAAAATTTCATGAAAAGGATCTTGTCCTGTAAATGTGGTCGTGGTGGTCATTTGCCTGATGTTATTTTCCACTATTAACGGCATACCTTCATCTTTATAATGAAATAAACATCCGATCATTTATATTTAAAAATAGCATTAGTCATCGACTGTTGTCCCTCTGACTGTGGTTAAAGGGGAATTGCACAAATTTTTTCTCAGGAAAGCGTAGAAAAGTTAGAGCTCTATTTCGAAAACCCTGTGGCCCTAGTACAATAGTTGGAGGGCTCACAAAGTCCTGGTGACTCCACGCCATTCAACTTCCAAGCTCGTAACTGTGTTTACTAGTCATTGAACGTTCGGGACACATGCGGGAAACCATACCATTTAACCTCCTTTGCAGAAGCTCTGGGCACCTTTCAGAGAACGAGATTGTTGAGCACTTTCTCTGTAAATGTCCGGGTTTGGCAGCTAGACGATTAAGGTCACTGAGGGAGACATCTGTATGTGTCTGCAGAGACAGCCTAGCTGCGCGCATGGCCTTAGACAGCTCCCTAACCACATCAGGGGTGAACTATGTCGGTAGACATAATAAGATGATGCTAACATCGATCCCGGGACTCGTGGGTATCGCAGGTAACGAGATCTCTGACTCCTTAGTTAGGATGGGCTCTGAGGCCAACTTTTTTGGCCAACAGCTTGGCAGGATGGACTAAACTGATGTTACCTGTCATGTCCGACTGACTGTCGCAAATACTCCTGTCATTAAGCAGAAGGGACTGCAGACAGCTGATTGGACTGACGACGGGCCACTTTCTATGGGCAAATCACATGGAAAAGGTAGGCATCCCAGCACTTTGCCTAGCTTGTGATGAGGAGTATGAGGCAGCGGATCATTTTCTGTGCATCTGCCCCTCTTCACTCGAATCCGGTTTGAGGTCTTTGGCACTGATGTGTTAAGAATCGATCACCTTGGCTCTACTGAAATTTTTTCTTAGGTCGGGTAGATTTAAAAAAATTAAAAGGGAATCCGAGTGCAGTACAGTGGACTTAATTGTGTCTGAGTTCTGTATTTCTTAGTTGTCCCGACAAAATAAGGGCACTGAGTGATCCTTACCTCGACAGCCAGGAGCAGTGCTCCAACCTAAATCCCACCAATCTTCTCCATTAGATCAATAGTTCTGGCTGGCTGTAGATATCTACCTGTTGGAGGTCTTATAAGGGTACGTCGCTTTAGTGCTGCTTGGGGAGTGCCAAAGTGATACTTTAACCTTTTCAACTACTTGCCTAGCTACCACATGTGTTCAGGATGTCATATTGTTTAACAAATTTTAGGAATACAAATGTATTTCAATTCATTGATTCATTGAGATTAGTGGACCAGAGCTTAAACATTTTTTAAAGTCACCAAAGGAATACGTTTGACGTAAATGTAATAAGTTTTATTTAACGCAGCAGATTAGATGATTTGGCCGCATTATAAGAATGCCCAATGAAATAATCCAAAAAGGTGTGTTTACTTTGCGTCCAATTGGAGGAAGAGAGAGAGAGAAGCCGACCAAGAAAGAGATGGCTTCATGACGTCGAAGGTCTTCAAAGCGATGAACGCTCGTAATTGGAGAAATGAGGTAAGAGAGAGACTGAATTCGAGGAAGATCGTTGATGAATCTATGGTCCACCACAGACTATGAAGCTGAGAGAGAGAGAAAGAAGAGAGCGCAAACATTTGGAGTGCAATAAACTACTTTTACCACGATTATATTTTTTATTCCCACCAATTCAATCCTTTTTGATTGTCAGTTAACTTACAGCTTAGCTGAGTGTCAAATACATGCATACATATTTACGCATACGTAATGCAAAAGATTACCTTCATTTAAGTGCATTTGTTTAGTTGCCACTTCAATGTATTGTTCAACAAAAACCTTTACTATTCCAAAGTGCATCAACACTCACGTCATCCTCTTTTCGGGATTGTAAAGTTTTATTCAAGTCTGTTTTTTGTTTCTCTTTTATCTACTGCCTCCTCTTTTTGTCACCACCTGCTCTCACATTAATTTCGCCGCATTTATGAATCGCATTTTTCTCCTGCAAAACTTCGTGTTCTAAGACTCAAGAGTCAATAGCAAATTAAGATGTGCACAGACTGCAGTACAGTGCAACTGGAGCAACCAATTTAAAGGGAAAAATAATAAAATTTGTTTTAATGATGAAATACTGGGTTGTTCAATAAGTTTTGCGGTTCGATAAGAAAAACAAAATTGTATGGTTTCAAATGCACTTTATTATTCAGTATAGTCTCCCTGACCTGCACACACTTGTTCCAAAGAGATTCGAATTTATGAATTCTATCCCTGAATTGAGAATCTGGAGGGTCTGCAAAAGACGCTTCCACAACCGTTATGACCTCATCATTTGACGAAAAACGCTTTCCACGCATGCATTTTTTTAGCTCTGGAAACAGATGGAAGTCGCTAGGGACCAAATCTGGTGAATGCGGTGGATGCTCCAACAACTCGAACTTTAATTTATGGATTTTAGCCATTGTCAAAATGCTCTTGTGAGGCGGTGCATTGATGAAAACATTCATTTTCTTTTGCAATCTGGGTCTTTTTCACGAATTTTTTCCCTCAGCTGGTCTGAAAAGTTACAATAATACTCAGAATTTATTGTTTTACCAGTTTCCACAAGCAAAATATCTTTCAAAAAACAGATGCTAACACCTTCTGATAACTGGGTGTCGCTATGATGAGCTGCTCACCGGAGCTAGGCAAAGGTCAGTTGAACTTGAGATTCGCTAATGGTGATGGATTGGTTCTACTTTGCGAAAATTTGCGTCTGATATCTTTCGAATGTCCGTAGACTGAAATCCACAAGGTTCACGCCATAGAGGTCCACCCAAAGCATCTTGGAGATGAAGCCTGTACGGCGAATTCACGACAGCTGTCGACTCTCTGGCGTGGCCGCAAATAAGGCTTAAAGCCAGGAATGAGAATTCTACAATGGAATTTATTTATTCATTTATTCATTTTCATTTTCGTAAGTCAAGAAATACAAAGTTTCTTACAGACTACATAGAACTAAGAGTATTTATATAGAAGTAATTAACAAAATTAAAGCTTAGGAAACTAAATTAACAAATATATACTAGGTAATTATTTAAATTTCTTACAAAAGGAAGACATTTTTTAATTGGGTATTATTTTGCACTATATAATGTCCTCTTAAAGCCAACATGAGCAATTTTGCAACTTCGAAAATTCCTGCAAGGAATATTAAAATGTATTCTTTCTAGAAGAATTTATTGGTTTCGCCACTATGCTCCCCAGCCGGTGAGCTAGGAAATATTAATAATAGCAAAGGCAACAATTTACGGTCTGTAAGCCAGTTCGTAGAGTCACTAAAAGTTAGTTGTGGGCATCTTGAAAATTGTTGAAAATTTACTTAAATTCTAAATCGTTGACTTTAAGTTGAATTTTTGATTGTTGTTGCCCTACTGTTCACACACTCGATAAGATGGCACAGTTCTGTACTCAATTTGGAAAACCACAAATGCAGCAGCAACCCGACAAACATTCCAATATTAATTATAATAATCACCGCCATCGTCGGCCGCAAACGACACCCTCTCCGCCCTCCGTCCTCTACATTGATCGCTCTATTCACGGTCCGCCATTCACTATTTACACAATCGCCGCTCCCAACCGACATCCACAAAGCTCACCTAACCAACCAACTCATTTGTCTCCAACAATATTTTCGTTAGCTACCCGCAGTGGGGGAAATGACGGTAGGTTGATCGGTTAGCCGATTTACTGCTTGGTTAGTTGATGTCATGCTGCTCCGTGGCGAATCGCCAACCCGCCCTCATCCTCGCCTCCGTCTGCGGGCGCGATCAACTCATTCCCATCAGCGTCCTTTTAGTCGTTGCTGCGTTGGCAGCAGCGCGGCTCTTAAGTGCGCTAATCCGCGTGTTGTCAACTTCATTAGCTCGATAAACATGCCGACACATTAAATTGGCGGCGCAGATTTGTGCGGCGGCAGTTGATTCTGCTGCTGCTGCTGTGGCTGCTGGTGACTACCGCCGATTGCCGGTTGCCGATTGTCATTTGCCGCTGTTGCACATGCTGGTGGCTGCTATGCGGCAAAACGCGTTTGAAGTTGAACGAAAAATCGCTGCCAGTTGCAGCTTTAATACCCATAAAGTATTTCTGATTGTCGACTGCCGACGGTTATTAGCCGTTAAAAATGGTGGCAACATTAGGACTACTAAAGTAAGAAGCCAGGCTAAAATAAAGAGGGAGAATGCAGAGGGGGCAGAAGGCGACAACGGCATTAATGATTGCGACAGCAGTAGTTGTAAGTTGTAACAGTTGGTTGACAACATTTTAACGCAGTTACAGCAAACAAACTTTTTATGCAGTTGCAGTAAATATCAAATGTGCATATGTATGTGTGTATGTAGTGGAGTGTAAAAGTGTAAAAGTAGAGAACCGGGCGAAGATGTAATTGGGGGAAGTTTCTCTGTTGTACCCACGCAGCAGTTGCATGTATTTACTTGCATGTTTTTGTGTGTAAATGGCGAGGTGTTGAATGCATGAAATTGGATGCGGAAAAGTAACAGCAAAGCGAAGGGTTAAATCGAATTGATTGAACTTTGTGCGGAAGTGATTTAAATAATAGTTCAGAAAAACGAAAAAAACGACGGTAGATTTGCATAGAGTTTACAGGGCTTGCTGATGTGCAGTCGAGATTCCAAGACACGCGGATGCATTGGGGCAAATAAGATTGAAGCCATTAGATTTGATAGGAGGAGAGGGGTCACAGAGTCTCCAAGAACATTAAACAGTTCCTTCAACACATTTAGAGCCTCTACGACATGAAGCGGCCGTGTTTTCCATATTAATCTCAAGCGAAGTAGAGTCAAAACCCTTACAAAATGAAGACAATGTCGATTGACAACTTCAAAGGAAGCGTATACAAAGAATTTATCCCTTGGTTGGATCAAATACACAATCCTTAATACACAAATCCAACTTCTCGTTTTGAAGGGTTTGGCGCATCGTATTGGCTGTCTTCGGCCAAAATGTTATGTAGAAAGAATATATTTCTTTTTTTCCAATTTCTCCGCCTCCGAGCTGCAGAAAAAACTCAGCGCATAGTAAGAACTCGGGCTTGAACCTTGAAAATGTAGCTGAGAAAAAGATAACAACAATTTAAAAGTTGTATCCTGTGTATTCAAAATGGGTATGGATCAGTGCTTTTTTCACATCACCAAAAAATGCAATCTTATGCAAAGGCGAGTTACGCTAAAATCATGAGTAAGGTCCAAAGAACAGCTCTTTTATGCATCTCTGGTGCTCCAAACAAAGCGCTAGAAGCGCTAATCAATTTGCCTGCATTAAATCTCATAGGGAATAACGTGGCCGCCGTCTCGGTGCTTAGACTCAAAAGTATGGCGCTATGGAAAGAACAGTGGTTTGGGCACGCCTGTATTTTGTACTCTCTGAATAGTCACAAACAAGAAATAGATTACTCTATTCCTAGACTCACCTATGACAGGCTCTTCAAAGCGAGTATACCGTCAAGAAGGGAGTGGCAGACACAAAGGCCATGGAGAATGGGGGAATTAAATTTTTATACAGATGGTTCCAAGCTAGGCGATAAAGTTGGCTATGGAGTATTTTCGAAAGAATTAGAACTGGAACTATCCGTTCGACTACCAGACTACTGCAGCGTCTATCAGGCAGAGGTTTTAGTCATAAAAGAAGTGGTCACACACCTAAATATGCATGCCGTAACAAAAACGACTATAAATATACAATATTCTCGATAAGCCAGGCGGCCTTTAAATCAATGAATGTGGCTATATTAAGATCAAAGGTTGCAGAGGAATCCCAGGTAGCCCAAAATGATATTAGCGTCGTATTCATGGTCACACTTATTTGCGTTCCGGGGCACAGAGATATTGAGGGAAACTGTAAAGCTGATGAGCTAGCCAGAAAAGGTACTGCTCTTCAGCAGCTCAATGATAAAAGTACCATTTGAATACCCATGGCCACGAGTAAACTAATAATAAAAAAGAACATTACCTAAGAAGCCCATAGCTCATGGAGGCATGAAGATGCATGTGTAACAGCTAGGCTACTATGGCCGCAAATAAACAAGAAAAAGACAAAGGAATTGCTTAGCCTCTCAAGAGATAATATCTCGAAGGTCGTGGCTTGACTCGTTTATTTGGTTGGAATTCCTCGAAACTAGGAGTTTACTCACATAAATATTGTAGAAGTTGTAGAGATGAGGAAGAAGAAGAAACAGTTGAGCACTTCCTCTGCAATTGTCCAGCCTTAGCTAAACAGAGCAGGTTTTCTAGGTAAACACTTTTTCAATTCTCTTACAGAACTATCTGGCGCGGGGGTTAGACCAATCGTGCGCTTCATAAGAGCCTCAAAATGGGTTCATGAACATAAATTAACAAGGTTCCCGTGTCGCACAGTGGTATCACAACGGACCTGTAAGGTCTAAGTGAGTTGGTCATACGGACCGACTACCACCATAACCTAACCTAACCCTTTCAGAGTTCACGCCGCTGCATCTGAAGATAAAAGAAATTATGCAAATTGAAAGTGTCAAACTATCTGGAGTATATGATGAAACATTAAACGTTATGCTTGAACAACGTACTGCACCAAAAAATCAACTACATCCTTCCGAGCGTCAGTCTATACGTTTTGAAAGTATAGTATCACAACGGGAAGCTGACAATATTATCGGCGCAAATGCGACCCACATCTATACCGATGGAAGCTAGAAACAAGATGACGACTGGACGTCACGTAAATTTAAATTACATGACATATGTACTGTCTTCCAGGCTGAAGCTCTAGCAATTGACGCTGCACTGAAGTGGGCTCAGAAAAAATTGAAAACGGAAAAACTAGTAATATATAGCGACAGTCGCTCTTGTTTGGAAGCTATCCAAAATCGGACCAATCCTAATCCCCTAATTGCATCAATTCATCAGCACCTGCACCTTCTTCGCCAGGGACACAGAATTGACTTTTACTGAGTCAAATCACATATCGGTATTGAAGGAAACGAGCGCGCAGATGAGCAGGCAAAAGAAGCTACAAATCAAGGAGTTGATCTAGTATACACTGCATTTCCTTTAAGCTACGCTATACGGCAAACTCGTCTTAAAATATTCGAGTCATGGCAACAGGAGTATGCCGACGATACCACTGGCTCCTTTACGAAGACTTTCTTCCCAATTCTTGAAGATACGCAACTATACCGACAACTCTTTGGGATATAATTCGAATTGACACAGGTGTTTACTGGCCATGGCTTCAATAAGGCATACTTGAAGCGATTCAAAATCATTGACGAAGACTGGTGCCCGTGTGACCAACTCACTGTGCAGAGTATGCATCATCTTTTGCACGACTGCCCACGCTTTCACAATGCACGACAGAGACACGAAACATTCTGTGCCCAATATGATATTCCAGCAATGATTTTGTCAAAAAAATTATCGATAATTTAAAAAACTTGAATACTTCAAACAATCCTACCTCATGACTAAATCATAATAGTAATATAGTAGAATAACTAATCAACTGCTTGTATCCAATCGCAGGCATTTTATTTCAGTTAGCTGTTAAACTATAAACTGTAATCGAAAATATTTCTAATCTATCTGAATGTCATACTGCACACACATATGTATGTATAAAAATATTTGCACTAAAATACAAATTAATTGAAATAATAAACTACTCGAAACGCAGTAAGCGCGTAGAGACCAAGGAAAAAAAAAACCTACCATATAAAACATGAAACACCAAAACAAACTTGAAATCAAAAAAGGTTAGCCGCCCTAATGTACGCAAATACTTACACACATGCATACATACAAACAAACGTACATGTACATGTCCGTGCAAGCCTTTCGCATTTAGTTTTGATATATTTTTTCCTTGTCCTCCATTGAAAGTGGCAATCAGGTGTGTAATTCGATATCTTTTTGCTTAATCCAGTCGCTTAATTTATTTAACAACAGAAGCGCACCACTTTGAGTTCGGCAGAGGATCTCAGATTTGAGCATAACACGACCAAACATAAGCAGCATCAGCGGTAACAACCACACCAACAACGCCAACAGCAACAAAAGCGGCCAAATGGCAGCTGATGCCAAGGAAGCAACGAAGCAGAAGTGCAAAAGAGCGTGTCCTTCTGCGCGAGTTCGAATTCGCATTTATTTTGGGGAGCTGTGATTGTTTTGTACACACAAGCGAATGAGCAGGGCAACAAGGAGATCGTTTGGTTTTTGTTTTTTATTCTCTTTTTTTTCGTAGCTAAATGGCAAAATATATTCGAGTAAACTGAAAATAAATTAAAATAAATGAGCGCAAATCAGTGCGATTTAACCAAATCGTGCATAACTAAAAATACACACAAGCAGAGATGCTTATTAATGTATGTGTGTATGTAATTACATATTGTGTGAATATGTATGTGCATGTATATGCTGTGTTAAATGGTTCCTTGTTTGTCAGATACAGGAAGTGTCAAAGCACAACATAAACACAAAGCAATTATACATTCGTGGTAGTGTTGTTGTATTTAAACGCACTTAGCTTAGATGGAAGCAGAGCGGGAACAATGAATAAGTGACACTTAGGTAATGCAAGAAATGAGTTAAGCGCAGCGTAAAAGCATTGGGAAGTTTCCTATTAGAAGGTAATTACCGAGATTCGCTGAAGCTTTCTACCCCGGTCAAGCGTATGCTGTGTGACCCAGCCAAGTCTTTCTTTACTTGCCCTGTTCATTGCAAAGCAAGTAATTTCCTTTATTCCTTATTGGTCCAGTAAAAGTTCAAATGAATTGGCCGAAGTTTTTTCTTCGTGCCAACTTGCGCCAATTCGAAGGACCAGCAGTGATCAATTCATTTACGTTTTGGGCTTTCCAACGCATTGGTCTTTCTCTTCCTTTGCCACCATCAAATATTTACTTTCTGCGTTTGAGTGCTTGTAACCGCTCATAATGTTTGAGCCAACCAGCGGACCAACTGGGTCTAATGGTAATGGTAGTGGTTATATAGAGTCCGGCACTTGAAGTGTAACCAATTAAAAAGGCCATTGATTTAGTTTGGAAAATTACTTTTTTCAATTCAAAGTAAAAAATGTGTGAAAATAATAAAAAATTAAGAATCGATTTACTTTTGCTCGATATGACCACCTTTTGCTTGACTATGGCCTTGAGGCGGTCCTGAAACGAATCGCAAGCTGTCCGAATGTGACTTGCAGGTATTTTGGCCCACTCACGGACAATGGCTTTTTTCAGCGCCTCGAGACTGGTGAATCTTTTAGTTCGGACCTTGGCCCAAAGAGAATAATCCATCGGATTCGCGTCTGGTTAATTTGAGAGCCATTGTGTGGACGTTATGAAGTTCGGAACGATGTTTTTTAGCCTTTCGTGGTTCACTCCAGCTTTGTGAGACGATGCCGAGTCCTGTTAAAATGTCTGCCTACGGCTTCACAGCAACCTCCAGAATACGTTCCCAATACTATTTCGCAGCTCAAAAAAATTTAGAAAATATTAAGGAAGTGCCCTGAATGGGGCAGCCTGTCTAACATTTCGCTTGGATTCAGAGAAGTTCTCCGCAAAATTTTTCGAATCGGTGATATTACACCATTTCCTTTCACACAGCTGGACTTGTGCGGGCATATCAAATTCTACCGAAGTAGAATGAGTTATTCCTTTTCATATTTACGAAAGAGACTTGAAATCGACTAAGAGTTGGTAAGTGTCGATACTTTTTTTTGGAACTTTTTGTAAAGGGCAGTGGTTTAAGTAGTATACGAAATGCAACATCGGACTACCGTTTCTATCTTGGAGCCGTCAGTGCAGACGGAGGTACAAGCTTCGGTTCAGATTTTCTAACTATTCCAATCCTGCCTACTTGGAAAGATTATCCTTGCACGCCCCTCAAACTCTAGTTTGCGGATAGAGAAATATGTCCGAAGCTCAGAGAAATACGGTGTTAACTGCCAAGGCACGGCCTGTGGTTCGAGAACCCGTTTTTTGCTGAACATAGATTTTCAGGGGTAGAAAGCTATACTGGGCCTTCTTTATCTGATTTCCAATGCGTAGCTTCCAATGGAGGTTGGAGTCAAGTATCACTCCAAGATACCTAACCTCCGATGAGTCTAAAGTGTGGAGGATATATTTTCTGATAAATAGCATCAGCTCCGTTTTGTCAGAGTTGACTTTGAGGCCGCAACTGTCAGCCTAGCAACTGAGTATAGCCAGCGACCTTTTCAAAATATCACCCATGACTAAGGGAAACAGTTCCGATACCATTAGGACCAAGTCATCGACGTTACTACCTTGACCCCACCCACAAATGTGGTATTTAAAGCAAAAAGGAGTCACAAAATACTGCTGCTTAAGCGCAAATTATTAAAAAAAATGTTATAAAATATTGTATTTTATATATTTTTTTTTCAGCATTCAACCCATCTGGCTATTTATGTCCCATTACCTACAAAAACATTTTTTTTTTTAATTTTTCCTTTTATCTGCTATTGTGGCCACACATTGTAATCCTTTTAATTTATTTACTTTACAATTAAATTTTTTTTCAGTTTCGCTGGTCACTATACAATAAGAGTTGTTCGTCATCTTACTGCTTTCTTTTTTTTTAATTTTTTTAATTTCTATTTTTTTTTGCCTAAGTGTTGTTTTTATAGTTCTTGTATTGTTTAAACAAAGCGCTAAACTGCCCACGCCAGCAGTAGTGGCTTTAAAAAAAATTATGAAGAATATGATGAGATGAAGATTAGATAGAAAGCTCAGTAGATCCGATTGAACATACATACATATATATATGTGGGTGCGTGTATACAATGTAAGGGCTGTAGCTTTTATCTATGTATTTATGACTAAAGGCTAAGTGCTGAGTGTTTAGAGTTTTCTCAAAAATTTGGTTGAAAATTATTTATGCTTAAAATAAAATTTTATTTGACTAATTTTTTATTCAAACCTCTCACAAAATTGGCATTGCATAGACTAGGGCTTGTTAGTCCTCGATTCAGCAAGTACTACCTTACACATTCATATATACAGTTTCAATAATTTATTACTTCCCTTAAACAATTTTCTGATTCCTCAAAATTTATGATTCTAAAAGAGTCCTTTTTTCATCATAAATGTGATTCTGAGACTTTAACAAGAATGGACAATACGAGGGCGCAGAAGAAAATTGTAAAAGGCAGCTGACACTGGTTAAATTCGAAGATGTTTCTGAAGTTGATTCTGTTGCAACCTATAAGTAATGATGCCTCTGTATTAATAGTTTTATTCTTCCATAGAATTGTTCACCACATCATAAGTCTGACGGCTTCCAGTGCACTAATCGCAGGCATGCACATTTTGCCAATTACCTCTCTTGAGCTATATGAAGCCACTGTGAGCTTACACACTGAGTTCATCCTTTTACCAATGATTATGTCCAGTTACTTCACAAATTCTCTTATTTTAAGTACCGAGTTTTTGCTAGCAAGGGTGTTTTTAGCGACATTTTCTTATATATTCTTATATAAAACATAGAATTTTACTAAGATTCTCTCCCAATAAGTTTGCGTTGGCAATTGTTCGATCTTTGTCAGTTTTCCTTAATAGAAATTTGGTGCGTATGGCCAGGGAAATATCGTTCGCTTATGCGTTAATCATAAAGTTTAAACCCTTTCTATAGATGAGTATATTGAATTCCCCTCCCTAGGCACCTCCCTGATCAGCCTGATCAGTGAAAATCCAGCAATGTCCGCAGCGCAACGTCTTTGCGTGACGTATGACGCACGAGTGATTTGTCAATGTAGGCATGCTCTATTTATTATTAAATAGTAATTAAATACATTAAGAAACTTGATTACAAAATTAAAATGAAATGAAGTTAGCAAAATTACTGCAAAATTACGACTGTTGCTGCTGAGTGGTTACGCTGACGACTGAACTTTTTTTATCCTTGTTTTTGTTCCTCTTCTCTACTTCGTACAGGGGTGTTACTAGTATGATTCAGGGCTGCCATCTCACATGTATATATTATATTTTCCTGCGGTTCCTTGGTGGAATATAAGGCCTCAATTAACAGATTATAATTAGATTTATTTCAAGTTGGAAATTTTATTTGTCTCCACGAACAGCCTGTTTCTTCGCTTCTGCATCCACCTGTCGCTTGCAAGTTTTGGGGGGTGTCCAGCGTCTGTGACTCCCTTTTAGATTCCAATCCCACGCAGCTCTTGTGATGTCGGCCAGGGGTGTCGTCGCAGTGTATAGCCGATCCACTTTCATTTGCGATGTCGTACTTCGAGAAAGAACGGTATTTGTTTAGTAATAGCAAATAGGTCAGTGTAACTTATGGTTTTAAGCCAGAATATCCGCATAATTTTGCGTAGATAACTATTAAAAATGGTTCCACGTCTCACAACCTTATATATAGTACCACCGATTTTACGTTGGCGTCGAAAATCCGCAACTTCGTACGTCTGGTAGTAGATCCCTAGAAATGGCATTAGTTTTAGCTCAGTAGGTGGCATTCTTTCGTTTGATATGACTTTTCTTTCCGCTTTAGAAATAAAAATGCCATATGATTCTCTCCAGTATCTAGGAATGCAACTGAATGCAACGACTCCTTTCCTAACACCGCGTTACACACATTCTGTCCTATGAACCAAATATCCTTTTTCGGAAAGGGGATAAAATATAAAAATACACGTGTAACGGCGATTTTCATGTACACGTCACAATTTTTTTTTTTGTCTTTTATACCTTTAAACGAGCAATTCTTGTATGCATATCTGTATAGCCACACGATCTTAGGATTAGCTGAACGGATTTGAATGAAATTGGGCACACAGATAGTGTATCACATTTCTAGTCTTTTCACCTAGGTGTTGCCACTGACAATGTTTCACAGGGTTGCCACCTGTTCGATATTAAAAACAAAAATTGCATGAGATATGCCGATGTGGATATCAAAAGAAAGGTATTTCACTCCGCATTACAATAGAGATATAAAACCCCGAAGATTTTTATTAATTTTATGATATTAAATTAAAAATTGTTACATTAAAAATTTTAATGCTTTTAAAGAAACTTAGGCCTTTTATTTTTACGTTTGTAAGCATTTGTGTCAGTATCGCGACAAATAGACCAACAGTATTCGCCAAGCATATGCGTAATGTCTTGTCCTTAAAAGCGCTTTTCAATAGCCGCAATGTCCTGATGGAACCGTTCGCCATGTTCATCGCTACAAGCTCCTAAATCACCAGGGAACAATCTAAATGATTGTGAAGGAAATGGATCTTTAGCGACATTAATATGCCCATTTCGCCATATGTCGAAATCATTTCTGCAACAATATTTTTATAATTGTCAGCTCGTTTGTTGCCAAGAAACTGCTCAATAACGGCAACTGTGCCTTTCCATGCACGTTGTTCGATAGCATTAAATTTTGATGAAAATTCATAACTTGCAACTATGTTTTTTATCTGCGGACCACTGAAAACACCTTAAATTATACACATCATTAAAAAAATAAAGTTACTAAAAGCCTTCGTAAGCATGAATCTTTGCGCCGCTCAGTTTCGGAAAAATATTGCGTAAACTTCCAATCGCCTCGCCCTCACGCTCCAGTTTTTTAACAAAATTTGATACGACACCGAGCTTAATGCGCAGTGATGGCAAAATGATTTGAGATGGCTGCACTAATGGTAGATTTTCTATACTTTCTACGCCTACTTTGTAGCATGTTCGCGGCTTCCACTTCAATTCAGTGTTTGCTGATCTCTTTTGCGACCTTCCCATGAACACAAAAATCACTGGTGGGCTCTATATTTTATACATAAAAAAAAAATTCTGACGTGTACATGAAAATGGTCGATACACGTGTATTTTTATTTTTTCTCCCCTTTCCGAAAAAGTATTTTTGGTTCATAGGCCAGAAAAAAAGTTCGTTTTTGTAACGTTTTCGTTTTTCGAGTTAGACGCGCGTTTTGATCACTGCATTGCAACGGAGCTCGGGAATTTGTACAGGCCCCTATTGGCAAAGCCTATAATAAAGATTGACTATCATTGTCTTATGGTTTGTGTGGCATACTTTCCTTGATTCTCTACTGGATTCTTGATTCTCTACCCAGACCAAGAATTTTTGAGATCAGAATTAGAGGTTGGAATTATGAACTTGAAAATATTTATTGTGTCAAAAGAACAAAGCAGAAAAGTATGAATATAAATTAAGAAAATTTTTATAAAGAAAAAGTCCACCAAAATCCGTTAAAGAGTGGCACAGCATTTTGTCTTTTCGGCTGCCCAATGCTTTAACACAAACAAAATTTACGCACAACTTTAGTTGCCCTCACTTCAGACTTTAAGCGTCCCCCAATATCAAGCGGGTTAGCCGAACGAAACGCAACAAAAAGCAACTGCGAGTATTACAAACATTTTTGGACATGCCGAGCATTTCAGGCATTTTTCGGGGCATATTGATTAATGGATCAAAGTCTTTTGACACGAGCTATTTTGGTTTTAATAAAACAAGCACACAACAGCCAGAAAAAAAAACGTCGAAAAAAGCCAACAAAAACAACGAAAATCCTTTGTTGATTCTGCTGTGTTGTACACACAGAGTATTTAAACTCTTTTTATTCAATAAATTTTCAATTTTGACTGATTGTGAGTGAGCCAAATGAGATCGCCACAACAATTGCTACTACAATGCATAACACAACAACAAGAACAACAATAACGCAAGTTAAAAATTTCACAGTCTTTGCCGATTGCGCGCGGCTGGCGGAGTTGCCTAAGCGCGTCGGGTCGAAGCGTAGCGGGTTGGTGAATCATTTTTGTTCTCGAGCGATTGTCTTATTAATAGTAATCCCGCGCGTATAGCACAGGCAACGTTATTGTTGTTGCTGTTACCATTCGAATTATTTTGTGTGATCTTGTGTTGTGGTGGCTGCTTAGTCTGCCGTTTTGTGGGCCAAAAACCGACGGCTGAAGTGGACTCCAAAGGCCACGTGCGGGTGGTTCAGAGGTACTGCACTTTATTGTTGCTGTTATTGTTGTTGACGGACGCGCGTTCAAGTATTCGTCATTACATTTGCCGTCTGTCCGTCTGCGCTCGCTGTTTACAAATCGTGATTCAAGTACTTGCGTCAATCGAGGCGGCGGTGGCGATGGCGGCGTGGCAGCCAACAATTGTAATTGTGTTATAACAATTGTTGTTATTGCTTTGATGGTAACACCGTCACTAGCACGTATGTATGTATGTAGTCTTGTGTGTCCACTGTGGTTTTCTGCTGTATTTGGTTGCGGCAAAGTTGATGAGAAGATGGATTTTCGTTAACTTTAGCTGACTGTCGTTGTTGTTGTTTTTGCTGCTGCTGGTGTTGCTGTCACTATTATTTAAGTATGTTTGCTGTGAGGCTGTTGTGGCAGCAGGCATTGTTGCTGCTTAGCAATTGTTTTGTTATTATTGCTGTTTGCTGTTATTTGGAGTTTTTATTACCCTAAATGCCAATGGCGTTGAATTGCGAAGGGGCACAGTGTGTCGTATTTGGGTTCTGTCGATATGCCGCCTTGAACTTGACGTATTTTCTCTGTGTGTAATTAAGTGCGTACTGATCGATTTTTTGTCAAGTGATTCGAGTATTTTGGGCATAGTCGTAAATTTTCTGAAAATTGGTTTATTTGCAGGCCAAATTTAAGAAAAAGTAAACTGAAAACTTTTTGAAAAATGTTGAAAATTTGGGGTAAGAGTTATTTAAAGTCTTATTTTTAAAGAGTTTTCTAGTCTTCTTGACATTTACATTTGTATATTGTTCTTTAATTTGATTTTTAAAACAAATTTAGAAAATATTTTTTTTTTGTGGGAAATTTTTGGAACTAATTTAGTATAAAATATACTTAAAAAAAATTTTTTTTAGAAAGTTTTGAAAACAGAGTTTTGGGAATATAGTCTTACAAAAAATGAGAAAAAGATCTGAGAGATGTTTTTCACAAATGGCAAAAAAACATTTCCCAACAAATTTTGAGCAAAAAAAATTAACTGTTTTCTAAAATTGTTTTTTATTTTCTATTTAAAAAAAAATTATTAATTATTTCTTTTTTTAATTTTTTATTATTTTTGAAAAAAACCCATTTTTTATTTATTTTTTTCAAATTTATTTTTTGAATTATTTTTTTTTTTTTAGTTTTTTGTTATTTTTGAATTTATATGAGTGTAAATGAGTAAAAACAAAATAAAAGAATAATTTTTTTTTTTCAAACAGTAATTTTTTTATTATTTATCTTTTAATTTTCTTAAATTACTCATTTAAATGTCAAATCTAAAAAGCAACAAAGATTTATTAATTGTTTATTTTTTTAATTTTATATATTTAAAAAAAAAATTGTATTTGCTTTTTTTCAAAAAAAAAATTTTTATTTACTTTTTTTTTTGAAATCTCAATTTTTTATTCCCAAAAATAATTTTTTTATTCATTATTTTATTTAAAACAAAAATAAGTTTCGAAACAAAAAATTATAAAAAAAAGCAAATTAAAAATAAACAAGAAACATTGTTTAACAATACAATTGTTAACAATACAATATAAATATAATAATACAATTTTTTTGTGATAGTTTTTGAAAAAAATTTAGGATAAAATATTTAAGATAAAAAGTAGATACACATGTTTTCAATTTTATTTATTTATTTTGTTAGGTACATTTTATGCTAAACTTTTTCCAAACATTTTAAACAAAAAAATTATGTTTGAAAAGTATAAAAAAAATTTTTTTGGAAAAAAAACTGATTTTTTTTGCTAAAACATTTGTTGGACAAGTTTTTGTTTTTGGTTTTTTGAAATTTGAATTTTTGATACATTTTTTTCAAAACTTATTTTTGTTTTAAATAAAATGATGAATAAAAAAATTATTTTTGAAAAATTAAAAAAAAAGATAAATAAAACAATTTTTTTTGAAAAAAAACATAAAAAATAACTTTTTTGTTCAAAATAATATAAAGTACAAAAAATAAATAATTAATAAGCTTTTGTTTTCAAAGAACTATTTTTGAAAAAATAAATACAAAAACTAAAAACTTTCTTAAAAAAAACTGTTTGTGAAAAAAGTACAATAGTTTTTTTTAGCTCAAAATTTGTTGGGAAAAAATTGTTGTTTGTTATTTTTAGAAAAAGTACGCACATCTGGAGTGACGCATATTTTCGTTAAATAGGACTCTGATCTGGTATCGCTATTGACGAAAATGGTCTCTGCGTGGCTTCGGCCAGCCACTATAACGTAACCTAACCTTTCAAAAATACTCCTGCGACTTTTTTTCTTATTTTCATATTTTCTCAAAAAATCGTATTTTATTCTATATTTTTTAGATTTCTAAATTTTTCAAATTTTTCAAAAACACATTTTTTAATGCGTTTATTTTATCGTAAAAAATTAAAAAAAATATAAATGCGGATAAGAACCGAGATTATTATACTTCCAAAAATGTCTAGCAAAAAATCAATTTTTTTTTAATATTTTCAATGGACTATGAATAAGTTCGTGCGGTTTTACAACAGATGGCGTAACTTGATTATTATTCCATCGATCCACATTTCCAAACATTCATTGGAGAGCTACTGTCGTAAGGCACAAACGTCAGTATAAGTTTTTTATTTGAAGCGTAAACAACAATATTTTTACCACACTTGAAAATGTCGAATTTCGTGCCAAATAATGTGTTTTTGCGGGGAATTCTTCTTCATTATTTTAATATGAAGAAAAAAGCAGCCGAAAGTCATCGTATCTTGGTGGAAGTTTATGGTGAGCATGCTCTATCTGAGCGAACGTGCCAGAAGTGGTTTGCACGCTTTAAAAGTGGTGATTTTGGCTTGGAAGACGAAGAACGCGAGGGTGCGCCGCCAAAGTTCATGGATACCGAATTGGAGGAATTGCTCGATCAAGATCCGGCTCAAACGCAAGAAGAGGTTGCAAAAACTTTGGGAGTTGATCAATCAACCATTTCCAAACGTTTAAAAGCCATGGGAATGATCCGAAAGGTAGGCCATTGGGTGCCGTATGAATTGAAGCCAAGAGACGTTGAACGCCGTTTTATGGCATGCGAACAACTGCTTCAACGGCACAAAAGAAAGGGTTTTTTGCATCGAATTGTGACTGGCGATGAAAAGTGGGTCCATTACGACAATCCAAAACGTCGGGCAACGTATGGATACCCTGGCCATGCTTCAACATCGACGTCGGCGCAGAATATTCATGGCCTGAAGGTTATGCTGTGTATCTGGTGGGACCAGCTGGGTGTTGTGTATTATGGCTACTGAAACCGAATGAAACGATTACGGGGGATGTCTACCGACGACAATTGATGCGTTTGAGCCGAGCACTGCGAGAAAAACGGCCGCAATACGCCGATAGACACGACAAAGTTATTTTGCAACATGACAATGCTCGGCCACATGTTGCACAAGTGGTCAAAACATACTTAGAAACGCTCAAATGGGATGTCCTACCCCACCCGCCGTATAGTCCAGACCTTGCGCCATCCGATTACTATCTCTTCCGATCGATGCAACATGGCCTGGCTGACCAGCACTTCCGTAATTACGATGAAGTCAAAAAATGGATCGATTCGTGGATTGCGGCAAAACCGACCGAATTTTTCACAAAGGGAATCCGTGAATTGCCAGAAAGATGGGAAAAAGTAGTAGTAAGCGATGGACAATATTTTGAATATTAAATTTGTAACCATTTTACGTCAATAAAGTTTCAAATTTCGAAAAAAAACCGCACGAACTTATTCATAGTCCTATTATATATTTTTTTCTTATTTTCTTATTCTTTCAAAAAAATTTATTTTTAATCTATGTTTTTTTAAATTTCCAAAAAATTTTGGAAAAAAAGTTTAATTCTTAAAAAAAAATAATATAATAGGACTATGAATAAGTTCGTGCGGTTTTACAACAGATGGCGTAACTTGATTATTATTCCATCGATCCACATTTCCAAACATTCATTGGAGAGCTACTGTCGTAAGGCACAAACGTCAGTATAAGTTTTTTATTTGAAGCGTAAACAACAATATTTTTACCACACTTGAAAATGTCGAATTTCGTGCCAAATAATGTGTTTTTGCGGGGAATTCTTCTTCATTATTTTAATATGAAGAAAAAAGCAGCCGAAAGTCATCGTATCTTGGTGGAAGTTTATGGTGAGCATGCTCTATCTGAGCGAACGTGCCAGAAGTGGTTTGCACGCTTTAAAAGTGGTGATTTTGGCTTGGAAGACGAAGAACGCGAGGGTGCGCCGCCAAAGTTCATGGATACCGAATTGGAGGAATTGCTCGATCAAGATCCGGCTCAAACGCAAGAAGAGGTTGCAAAATCTTTGGGAGTTGATCAATCAACCATTTCCAAACGTTTAAAAGCCATGGGAATGATCCGAAAGGTAGGCCATTGGGTGCCGTATGAATTGAAGCCAAGAGACGTTGAACGCCGTTTTATGGCATGCGAACAACTGCTTCAACGGCACAAAAGAAAGGGTTTTTTGCATCGAATTGTGACTGGCGATGAAAAGTGGGTCCATTACGACAATCCAAAACGTCGGGCAACGTATGGATACCCTGGCCATGCTTCAACATCGACGTCGGCGCAGAATATTCATGGCCTGAAGGTTATGCTGTGTATCTGGTGGGACCAGCTGGGTGTTGTGTATTATGAGCTACTGAAACCGAATGAAACGATTACGGGGGATGTCTACCGACGACAATTGATGCGTTTGAGCCGAGCACTGCGAGAAAAACGGCCGCAATACGCCGATAGACACGACAAAGTTATTTTGCAACATGACAATGCTCGGCCACATGTTGCACAAGTGGTCAAAACATACTTAGAAACGCTCAAATGGGATGTCCTACCCCACCCGCCGTATAGTCCAGACCTTGCGCCATCCGATTACTATCTCTTCCGATCGATGCAACATGGCCTGGCTGACCAGCACTTCCGTAATTACGATGAAGTCAAAAAATGGATCGATTCGTGGATTGCGGCAAAACCGACCGAATTTTTCACAAAGGGAATCCGTGAATTGCCAGAAAGATGGGAAAAAGTAGTAGTAAGCGATGGACAATATTTTGAATATTAAATTTGTAACCATTTTACGTCAATAAAGTTTCAAATTTCGAAAAAAACCGCACGAACTTATTCATAGTCCTATTATGTATATATATATATATAATTGGCGCGTACACCCTTTTTGAGTGTTTGGCCGAGCTCCTGCTCCTATTTGTGGTGTGCGTCTTGATGTTGTTCCACAAATGGAGGGACCTACAGTTTCAAGCCGACTCCGAACGGCAGATATTTTTATGAGGAGCTTTTTCATGGCAGAAATACACTCGGAGGTTTGCCATTGCCTGCCGAGGGGCGACCGCCAAAAAAACTAATACTTATATTTTATTCTAAAAAATTAAACAAAAATATAAATGTCTATCAAAAAATCAAATTTTTTTTAATATTTTTAAAAAATATATTTATATTGTCCTAAAAAGTTAGAAAACATTTTAAATCCTTACAAGGACTGATGTTATTACACTTCCAAAAATGGTTAAAAATAATAATTTTTTTAAGGACTTCAAAATGAATTTGAGCGTCTCCAACCCTATCAATTTAATCGTTTCTAAATTAAATGCAAAAAAAACAGCTTTCATCCTCGATCTAAATTTATCCACTGCAGCTATCCTTTCTAGTGTACACCCTGAAACCACTAAATATGAATTCTATTGTAAGGCATAGATTGATTATGCAAAATCTGGACCTCTCTCACACTCATATCGCACAGTTTGTAACCAAATGTGTAAGCATTCAAAGTAAGTTAAGTGTCTTTTCTTCACAGTGAGTTGGAAATTTTCTCTATTTGACTGAATGAAATATGTAAATAAAGAGTTTCCACACTTAAACACTGTACGCTGGCCAGCGGTTGGTAGCTTTGAAAGCGCCTGCCGCTCGCATTCTTATTATTTTTTTCGTTTTTTTGTTTGCTGCCTGTCACTTGTGTTGCTATTTCAATTCATGTTGTTGGCAAAGGAATCCAAAGCCAGTATTTGCTGTAAGTGCTTTCATGGATATTGTTGTTGTTGTTGTTGTTGTAATCTCAGCAGTGGCAGGCATTGTTGAGCGATCAAAGCGAAGCGCATTATTATTATTATTATTGTTCTTGTTGTTGTTTGTTTTTGTTATTAAGGCAACCACCAAAAGCGAACAAGTGACTATGAGCATTTGTTCCACACGCCGCCGCTGCTTTGTTTTTGTATTAAAATGTAATTACTCATTTACACTCATTTAAATGTCAAATCTAATTGTGCGCGGTGTGACCTAAAAGAATTACAAATGCGCGAGTGTGAATGTGTGTGTATGTGTGCACTATAAATGGGTGAGTATATTTACAAACACCCGCATAAGCGCACGCCCATTGCTGCACGCCGCCACCCGTCGTAGCGTTTTGCTGTTGCTCTAGGCAGCACTTGAATTCCGCTCAGCCAAGAGCCAAGCGTAATTTGTGGTAAGCTTTTCAATTGTTGTGGGGACCTCGATTTGAAATTTAGTAAACAATTGAGTATCGCGCGCCTAAAAGTGTACCTTTTTTACATTTGTTTTTCTTTTTTCTCCTATTCTTCTGCTTTTCTTACAGCTCAACTCTACTATAACGCAAAGAAAAGTAACAACTATGACAACAACAATGCGTGCAATGAGCGAACGAAGAAGACTAATCTGCGCGGACTGCTGAAGACTGATGATGCCGTGGGGATGGTAATGTTGCAGTTGAGGTGCAGAAGTGTTGGTGTCTTATACAAATAATATGCGAGCTTGGTAAGTTGTATGGAATTTGTTATTATTGTTGTATTTGACCACATGTTACCGTTATTGCTGCTGAGCACGGCTTAAATGTGGCTTTATCTGTGCCATTGTTGCAGCTTTGTTGTTAGCTGCTGGCTCATGTGGTAGCACAGCGCGCGCAGCATGCAACATCATCCATTTGTTTGAGCAAACAACGATCCATTTTAATGTTTTGCTGTGCTTTGTTTTCTTTTGTATGCAATGCTAAAATTCGAAAAGGTATTGTAACTTTGGCCGCCTAACAATTATTTGTAGAATTTCGTAAAAAGTGTGGCATATATTGGAATGTACAGCCTGCGACAAATTATAGCGCATGAGCTTTTTGATTTTCCGGGGTTTTTTTTTTATTTTCATTATTTTTGCATAAAAGCATGGCGCATTTTCTAACAAAAACCATTTTCTGTACAAAATGCATCCCATTTTCTTGTTAGAATTTCTAGAACGATTTTTGGTATACAATTTTATAGGTTTTTGAATTTTAGTATTAGACAGGGCAAGATTATTTTCCTTCACGTTGTAGGTATAACAAATTCACAACACTTGGGTTTCTTTTTGTATTAGGTAAAGTCTTATTTTAAGGGGTTATACGCAGTTATGAAGCAAATAAAAGACGGGTTGTCAAGGATTTATCCTGAAGAAACTTCAGAATATTTTAATTTGAAAATTTTTGGCGGTTATAAAAGCATCCTTCAAGAACGTAACAAAATTTTTTGTTTATGAAAATGTTGATTATAGAGCGCGCTGCAGGCGATTTCTGGAACCTCCTTTAAAAAAAGACGATTTACGGTGTACATCGTAACTCAGGATTGGATTATCTGAAATCAAAACACCAAACAAATTTTGTTAATATATTAGATTATCTAGTAATTAATCGTTCGGCTAATTAAAATAGTGAATTTTCACAAAATGGCAGCTTTTAAAAGAAATGATTTCGATTTTTACGTTAAAATTTGGCCGTAAATTGATTATAAAATGGAAAATAAGTATCAGATTTACAAAAGGAACGATTAATTACTAGAAAATGTATCTTTAAAGATTGAGTTAAAACGGTTGACCGATCAAACAAGCCGTTTTCGAGATATCGTGTACACCGACTTGAAAAATGCCGTTTTGAAAAAAACACGTTTAAAGTTTCAATACCTACCTTAAAACGTGCCGAGGCATCTCTACATATTTAGGTATAACTCCGAAAGTATTGCTTAGATCTACTTCAAATTTCGTGCGTATACTTTTGAATATATGTACATTACAAAAATGCAATAAAAAAAAAAAATAGATTTTTTTGAAAGTCATAACTGCGTATAACCCCTTAAAGCCTGTGTGCATAATTTCTTGTGCTTAGTAGTTTCTGTTGCTTTCGCCTACTCTTCCTCTTCACAAACAAATAATTCCCCTCCTTTTGTTTGTTGATTCATAGAGCCTGACGACACAGCGAGTTCGGAAGGCGCAACCTTGTATTCTACTATTATTGGGATTGTGCGAGCAACTTCGGCTGCCAGAGCCGTCAGCAGCCGATTTCTGCTTTGGTGAGGAGATTTTAGAAGTTTGGCCAGTAGTATACCGTTAACCGGTTCTCAGCGAATTTGACAGAATTAGCTGATAGGCTGACTTAACAGGGGATGTGTTTAGGTTAAGGTTACTTGGTGATATACGAAAAAATCAACATAATCTATGCTTAAGGCGAATTCAATACTGAAGGTGGCGTCTTCCCAAAACAGTTACAGTTATTTTTCGCGATTTTGACAAGTCTGACGTCAGACTACTTTCCAATACAAAACAAATAAATAAAATAAACTAAAGGACGAGAAATAACATGTTTGTCAAAATTTTTTATTAAGTTGTTTCTTTATTCGCTAAAACTTTGCGCTAAAATTTAGTACTATTATACTCATTTTGCTATTACGAAAGCTTATGATATGATATTTTCATTATATCGAGAGCTGTTTATAAAATATTATTTCTTGTAATACTACTGTGGGCAAAAAGTAAGGTGAATTTGGTTGTAAAATGAAAAATCTTTATTTATTCTTGTAAATCAATTTCATCCCCTTCAAAACAATCCCCTCTCGATGAAATACACTTATGCCAACGATTTTTCCAAGCCCCAAAACATGCCAAATAGTCCATTCCCGGTATAGCCATCAGCCCCTTCTTCGATTCAGCTTTTATCTCCTCAATCGACTCGAAACGCGTTCCCCGGAGTGGTCTCTTGAGTTTTGGGAATAGCCCGAAGTCACACGGAGCCAAATCAGGCGAATACGGTGGTTGCGGAACGATATGCGTGGAATTTTTGACGAAATGGTCACGAAGAACGAGTGCAGTGTGAGACGGTGCATTATCGTACTGCAAAAACCAAGAATTGTTGGCCCATAATTCTGGTCTTTTTAGACGAATTGCTTCACATAAACGACGCATAATGCTCAAATGCGCTTGATTGGTCGGTTGCTTCAGGGTCGTAAGCATAAATCCAAGTCTCATCTCCCGTAATGATGCATTTGAGTTTGTCCTGATAGTCTGAAAGCATTGTTTCACACACATCAACGCGACGACTTTTTTCCAAGAAATTGAGAGTTTTCGGTACCAAACGAGATTTGACTTTTCGTAGGCCCAAATGGTCTTTCAAAATGGTTTTCACAGATCCTTCTGATATTCCGATCATATCAGTAAGGTCTTTAACAGTCAACCGACGATTTTTGAGCACTAACTCCTTCATTTTATTGACGTGTTGGTCATCTGTTGACGTCGATGGTCGTCCGGAGCGCTCCAAGTCATCGACACGTTCTCGACCCTCTTTGAAGTCTTTGTACCACTTATAAACATTTTTCTGCGACATGGTCGAATCGCCAAATGCCTTCTGCAACATGCTAAACGTTTCCGAGACCGAAATTTCATTCCGCAAACAAAATTTGATGGCACTTCTCTGCTCAATCAAATCAGAAAAATACACTCTTGGTCGTTTGGTAAACACAAGCGTAAACATATTACTAATAATGACATTCACATGAAAGTTGGCCCAGATGGTATTAACAGTGCTGCCAACTCATGAAAAAAATAACTAGAGCGTAATTTTAATCCCGCGAAGTTTGACAAATAAATTCACCTTACTTTACACAGTAGTATACTAAAAAATTAGGACTAAAAATTAGACCTAAAATTGATTACTAAATTTAGCATGAAAATTTAGTACTAAAATTTTTTTTTTATTAATTATATATTATAAATTAATTGTATATAATAAATTTAATTAGTTCCAACATTTTTTTAGCAATTCAACTTTTAATTTTAGTAATTAAATTTTGATCCTATTATATATGAACTATTTACAAAATTGTATTAAACGCGTACTTTAGTGAGATTCAAACTAAACAAACTAATGAAAACAAAATGTCGCGTATTAAATTGTGAAAGCGCAAATTAATCACATTTCACACGTATTCACATACTCTTCCAATCAGTCGTTGTTCAGACGGCAACGAAGTACCTTAACATAAACTGTATTGATTTGTTTCGTATATCGTTTTTTGCAAACAAATCGCTATCATGGCTTCGGTGACGTCAGCCAATCAGCTGATTCCCTTAAAATCGTTGATAGCCGGTTAACAGTCTGACCTTACCAGATCACTAAAATCTTTTCACCATGCAGTGTTACAGCGTGAACGGCATTATTTTCGAAGAACTGCTGTCCGTTGACTCTGCCAGCCCAAAAACCACACCAAATGGTTGTTGTTGTTGTAGCAGTAACTTTGCCCCGTCAGTGTAGTGTAATCACCGGTCGTCTTCGTCAAGCTCATCTAACGGTTGGCCCAGGAAACTTGCTGTTTCGACAGGTTGGGTCTAGTGTGAGAGGGGTGTTAGATGAGTGGGTTTGATGGGGCATGCAAAAAGGTGGTTAGTGTCGTAAGGTTTGCCTTCACATGCCGGACATATGTTTAATATGTCGTGGTCGATTCTGGATATGTAGGAGTTTAACCTGCTACAGTATTCAGAACGTAATTGACTCTCGGGAAAGTTTGAGCTCTTCGTCTGCAATGGGTGGTAGTTGGACTTCGATGACGGCGTTCGGGGGTTGAGAGCTCCAGAAGGTCATAAGAGTCTCTCGATGAATATCGTTGATTGTCTGTTTGTACACTGTTAGATCCACTAATGGTCGGTCTGTTTTGTCCTGGATCTCGTCCGCGTAATTAAGGAGGTGCCTCCTGATATGCTTGGCAGGTGGCTCAGGCTCAAGCAGGTATTTGCATGGGTGAGACCTGTGATAACACCTTAGCAGAAACTGCTTGCTGAGCAGTTAATTATGCTCCTTCACAGGGAGCATATGGGCCTCGTTATGTAAATGTTGTATTGGGGGCATCAGTAGACATCCTGTCGCAGTCCTTATGGCAGTGTTCTGGCAGGTCTGTAGCTTCGTCATCGACTTTTACCTTAAGTTGCAGTTTGACCTCCTTGTCCAGGTGGTAAAGAGGGTCGCCGTGGACTTAGTTGGGGAAAGTTGTAAGTTCCTCTCAGTGAAGAAGAAAGAAAGGCAGTAATTCGTTGCGGATGCATGGTTTTTCTTTGAACGGCAAATAGATTTTCAGTAACCCAGGTGGCTCAGTTTTACTTCTTAACGTACCCGTTTAGGCGAAAATAAGCAATCACGCATTGGGCGAAATGCACTCCTTGCAGAATGGCCATTTTCATGACTCGTTTGGATTACTTTTGAGAATTTTTTAACTAAGTATCGCTGCGTAATTAAATTTGCCAAAGCCTGCAGTACCAATGTCTGGGAAAAAATTTATAAAAAAAAGTTAATATAACAAAAAAATCGCTGTCAAAGATGTGCATTAGGCTTGAATCACCGCATACTTAGTTTAATATGGACTTCCCCACTAGTTTTTCTGTTATGCATCGCTTGGTCATCGCTTTGTTAACTTGTCTGCTTATATGGCTTATTTGTTGTTGTTCTTCTTCTTCTTTAGCAGAAAATTGATTACGCAGATTGCGGTTAGAGGCGGCCCTTAGCGCAGCAAGTGGCCCAGTGCGTAAAGAAACAAAGCAACAGCAGCTACAACAGCAAACAATGCCATCGCTCGCTGCAATAACGCTTCGTTTGACTGATTGATAATGACATTCCGCACAACAAATTGCCAACAAACCGCCGCAATGCCTCAACAGGCACACACACACACACACATACACAATCACCTGCACATGTGGACCCATTTCCAGTTCCAAGTAACCACTCGTGTGCACCCAAATATGCATTTTTAAGTATTCTCTGGAGGCAGCCATCCATAGCCCTGCCTGCCACTCTTCCGTTACTCTTTCTGCTGCTGTCACCTCGCTCATCATCAACGCTGCATCTTCATTTTCTGCACCACATCGTTCTTTTGAGAAGCAGCTACGCTTGTTTTTTGATTGATTATGATTTGAGCGGATTTCTGTCAACAAGGTTTGCACACAAATACAGAATAAATGAAATAAATGAATTCGTAAAATGGCAACCAGAAACATTGCAAATGAATTGCAGTAAACAGCAACAACCAACAATGACAATGACAATAACAACAGCCGCACAAGGAAGAAAACATTCAAATGCCCCAAATGCTGGCAGCTACCATCTTCCAACAATTGCTGTCGCAGCAATGCATCAACAACCAACCAACCAACCAAACAAACAGTCAACCATTCAAATTTTCAAACAACAGTAGAGCAACACAAGCAAAGGAAATTTTGCAGAGAGGCAAACAAAGAAGCGAGGACAGCAATGGCACCGAGGGGAGTTGAATTGCGCTGAGCTGTGGCGCATGAGTGCTCATTTCGATGCCAAACAATGGCAGTCGGCAACAATTGCAACTACTGGGAATGTAAGTATGTATGTATGTGTGTCTGATATTTTGTATGACTGAATATGCTTACAAGTTTTATATCAACTCGTTTTCTGCAAAACTTTACTGCAGTCGAAAAGAGATGAGAGCATTTTTGCAAAGTGCCATAAACACACCCTTCATTAAAGGATAATCGTGCACTGAGAGAATTTCATGTGATGGGATCAAATTAAAATGGAACCGGTTACAGATGTTTGAATTCAATTTAAAAGTGCTCCCATACACCCATAACTTCTACTCCAAAAGTATTCGAAATTCTTTAATAACACGCAAATAGTTCAAATGTTATTTAATCCATTCCATATTTACGATTGTCTTAGGACACATTAAGATTCAGTCCACTGTGTTGCCGCGCGGAGGCTCTTTTTCTTATCTCTCTTAAAACCACTGAGCGCTTTTGAACGATTTTAAAAGATCCCTGATTTCCACCTTACTGAGATCGTCCAATTCACTAAGAAATTGTGTACCTAAACTTCCGGCTCGCCGTAGCCAAATGGGTTGGTGCATGTCCACCATTCGGGAGTGTGTAGGTTCGAATCTCCGTGCATGAAACGGCAAATTGAAAAAAAGAGTTCTGCTCTCGGCAGGCAATGGCAAATCTCCGAGAGAATTCCCTCCATGAAAGAGCTGCTCATAAAAAACCATTTCCCGTTCGAAGTCGGCGTAAAATTGTAATATAGGTCCCTCCATTTGTGGAACAGCATTAAGACGCACACCACAATTAAGAGGAGGAGCTTGGCCAAATACCAAATTATTATTTATTTTATTTATTTATTTCTTTTTTTCATTCCAATGGTAAATTTACATCTGGATAGAGCAGAACAATGACCCAAATGGTGCGAGATCGTCTCTTCCTCTACCGCATCTAGACAGCAAAAATCAGGGGAATGCCGACTAATGGCAAACATCGGTGGGCCTACAAAGAGGAAAAGAAGGCTAGTCATGGCAGCCACCAACTCAATTCTCCTTTAAGGCAGCGAAGTTTCGGGTGATGCGCCAAATTGTAAATCCAAGCGCAAAGTTCTGGAAACTGTACAACAAATAGCGGCACTCAAAGAGGCAGACCCTACCGCACTGTCTCTGCTGTTGCAGTCTTTGCGATAAGCGAAGCGATACCCGTCGACAACGTGGCGAATGGTTGCGTGATATAGCGCGTAGATATGGTGAATCACGTTTTTTAGTTATGACATATGGCTCGCGGAAAGAAATGCTCTGAAGAAGCAGATTGGCGACATCGCGCCGAGCAACATAAGCAGCAAAACGCCCGAACTAATGCAAAAAATAGTCCCGGGATGGGGGTCTCTCCAGAAGAAGAGAAGGGATTGTTTTATTAGCCACACCACTCGACGCAGTAGACGACGGCCGCTGTAGGTGCGACAGCGTAGGGCTCGTAATGCCTAAAAGAAATATATATACAAAATCAATCATCCAATTTTATTGTTGAATAACTCTTTTACTAAATAAGAAGAGACTGGATTTGTGTGGGGGAGTGAACAAGCCCAAGCACTCAGTCAGGAAGATTATTGTACTACACCCGGGTAGATTACAGTGAAAGGAATAGAGAGACAGGATAGATACAGTATGGATAGTAAGACGAAAAAATTGATTGAGGTCATTCTTCCGCGAATCTTTTGGATTCATTAATGAGGAATAGTATGAACTTATCCATGCTCAGAATATCATACCCCAACATCCTAAGTCTGATTGTGGAGAACGCCGGATGCTCTGCAGTGTTCACATTTTCCCGAAAGGACAGTCATATTGGATCATCAAGCATTTCCATAGGAGCCCTATGCTGACCACAGGCGTCACTGACTGTTACTACAAATTGCAATACTACTACTCGGCCACTTTTTTTCAATTAGCCAATAAGACACGCTCAAGATGGCACAGATTTCCGTAAGGAATACCGTGACCATCTGTCCTGTGGCATAGGAGTACTTAGTGTCTTCGTCTAAGTACCTTCCAGATCCGCTACCATCGCTGGTTTTGGATCTGTCGGGATAGAAAGTGTGCTGATATCGTGTTAACGGATATCTCTGGACTTATCTATTGATCTCTATCTAAGATCAGAACATCATACTTCCTGTCGAAGCTAACAAAAGGCACCCGATTGTCCACTGGCATCGAGAACAGTGTGCAGCGCTCCAACAACTAGTGAAATATCTGACAGTGGCCAGTGTTTTCTCCGTTTTCCTAGGATCCGTTTCGAATTTGTAGATATAGAGGTTGCAAGTTCAGGATGGCATCAAGGTCATCGCCAGATGTCGTACTCATAGCGTACACTTCTTTGCAATCTGGTTAGGGGGTTTACACTGGACTTAACCATAGTAGCTTTCCACCAGACTACGGAAACGTATGTGATAATGGGTGTAATCAGGGTGATGTATAACCAGTGTACTATAGCCGGCCTTAGACTCCATGTCTGGCCAAAGGTTCTCTTACACTGCCAGTAGACTTTTTACTAAATAAAAAACAAAAATAGTTTTGAGTCATGAAAATCTTTATTTGGATCTTTACGCGCTCCAATGCTTCTATGTTTGTAAACTAGTATACTATAGTCTATAGGTACATCAGATATCGAAAATGGACTCAACTATCGATAGAGTGGAAAGCCCTAGTCACCTTAATATTTAAGCTAATCGATTCTTATGACTATCTACAGTCCCTTCTGCTTAGTGGCAGGCGGATCGGCGACAGTCGGTCGGACATGACAGCTAACATCAGCTTTGCCCATCTGCAACCTTTCTCAGCCTGCCAAGCTCGCTTGTGGGTTGAGGTAACCCGTTTGCTAACCATGTGCTCAGAGATCCATGTTAGCATCAGGATATTATGTCTACCGACATTGTTCAGCCTAGTTTACAGTACTTAATTACCTAGTAAGTGGTTGGAGGGCTGTGTAAGGCCATGAGCGCAGCTTTGCTGTCACTGCAGACGCATATATAGTAGATCTGCCTCTCCATCTGTATTCCACAACAAAGTTCATTGCTTCTTGAAGCACAGATGCGTACATTCCAAGAGCAAAGTGTAGTTTTGTCCCACTGGATTCCACGTAGACACCAGAGCCGGAACCGTGCTCGGTCCAGGATTCATCCATGAAAATTCGAAAAGAATGTTTGCCGTGCTGATTTTCAGAGTTTGATCACAATAGAGTCTCTTTTCAAGTACGACTCTTGATGGCATGGAGCCAAGGGGCATAGAGAGGATCGTTGGATCGAATTGCATGCCTTCTCTGTTGCTCAATCCCAGACAGGGGCCGTACCAGTTCCCATTGTGTTTTAGCCTACATATGGTCTTCAAGGCCTCTCCTTGGACGAAAACATCAACTGGGTGTAGACAAACCAGAGCATCTAATGCCGGGCCTGAAGTAGTTGGAAAAGCTCCGGTGTAATAGATGGCTACAGTTCGTTGTAGTCTCGATAAGGTTTCCCTGATTCACACGAGAGAGACTCTGCTCATCCAAACTACTGATGCATAAGTGATAATAGGTCTTATCACAGCTTTGTAGATCCTTAGGATCTTGCTAGGAGGAAGATCTCACATTTTCCCAAAAACACCTTTGCACTGCCAGAAGGCTGTCAGTGCTTTGGATGTCTGTGTTTCATCGAAGGTAAAGGAGTTCCAATAACAGGTGTTATTTTGAATAGCCCGCTATTTCGGTAGATGTCACTTTTGAAGCTGTCATTTTTTGATATTTGACAAGTAGAAGCTACGCCATTAATAAAAATGGAACGATACTCGCTTAAACAACGCATGGAAATTATTAAAATTCACTATAAAAATGGTGTAAATTTGGCAGAGACGGTTCGTAAAACTCGAATATTTTTGGGTCATCGTGAAGCACCTTGTCGGACCACAATACAGAAATTGGTGAAAAAATTCGAGCTGTTGGGACAAGTTAGTGATGTGAAGAATAAAACCCGTGCACGTCGCTCAAGAACAGCCGAAAATATTGCTGTTGTAGCCGAAAGTGTTGAAGAAAACCCAGGTTTGTCCATTCCTCGTCGTTCTTTCGTCGAATTAGGCATTCCACAAACGTCATTGTACCATATTTAGCATACAGATTTGGGTCTTAAGGCTTATAAAGTCCAGTTAACACAAGAACTCAAGCCGGCCGATAATAAACAACGTCGTGTCTTTGCTGATTGAGTCGTTGAAATGCATGAAAATTATCCGGAATTCCATCGAAAAAGCATCTTGAGTGATGAGACTCATTCTCACCTCGGTGGCTTCGTCAACAAGCAAAATTGTCAGATCTGGGGCTCAGAAAATCCAAGAGTTATTGTTGAAAAGCCTCTCTGTCCTCCACGTGTGACTGTTTGATGCGGTTTATGGTCCGGCGGAGTCATTGGACCTTATATATATATAATATAATTGGCGCTCGCACCCTTTTTGGGTGTTTGGCCGAGCTCCTCCTCCTATTTGTGGCATGCGTCTTGATGTTGTTCCACAAATGGAGGGACCTACAGTTTCAAGCCGACTCCGAACGGCAGATACTTTTATGAGGAGCTTTTTCATGGCAGAAATACCCTCGGAGGTTTGCCATTGAATGCCGAGGGGCGACCGCTATTAGAAAAATGTTTTTCTTAATTTTGGTGTTTCACCGAGATTTGAACCTACGTTCTCTCTATGCATTCCGAATGGTAGTCACGCACCAACCCATTCGGTGGCCGGTCATTGGACCTTACTTTTTCGAAAATAAAGCTGGAGCAACAGTTACGGTGAATGGATAGGGCTATCGAGAGATGATTAACGATTTTTTATGGCCAGAATTGGATGGCATTGATCTTGAGAACGTTTATGTGTGGAATGGACAAACCTGCCACACAAGCAACGAAACCATTGATCTTTTACGGGAAAATAACACCTCTTATTGGAAAACACTTCATTTGATTTCTTTGGATAGCTGGATTGTGACTCCTGTCTAACTTGGGTAGAATGAGTCCATCAAGCTTCCTATTTCTGGTCAAGAGGCCAATACCAGTCTTGGAAAGGTTGGCCGATAGCCCACTCGCGCAGCGCCAAGTGTCATCATATGCAGAGTTTTCTGCACTTCTCCACTTCATACTTACATAATTTTTTTCTGTGTACTCTCGAATGATACCTTTGAGTATTTTTCCACGGGATCATGAGACTGTCAAACTTCATGTAAAATAAAATTTTAAATCCAAAAGAATTAATAAGCAAAATAAACTGTCAGCAAACAAAACAAATCAACACAGTAATAAACACACACACACACACGAATACAAATCCTCAGATATTTACCTATAAAAACAAATGAGAATGTCTCAACGAATTAGTGCTGTACGTAGCGATGTGTGAAAATAAGCGTATTTGCAAATAAACTCATATGGACATATTTACACAGCATGCACGAGCAATGCATGCACCGCACGGCAGCCCAGTTGTCCAGCTGTCCGTCTAAATGTTGATATAATAGACGACGGCAAACAAATCGGTAATCCAAATCCCAAGTCAACAGCAGCTCTACGACAAAGAAGATACACACACACACACACGCATACATGCAGCCATATGATACAGGGGGCTTGTGGAGTTTAAGCAACAGTGGCAATGCGTGAAACAGCAGGAAGTGGACGAGAGGACGGCAGAGTAGTGCAAATTTCAAGATGAAGACGAAACTGTGCTGACAAAGTGGCTGACAAAAAAGCAGCGCGGCAGCAACGGAGCACACCTGGGAGACACAGCGCACGATCAGATCAGACGAATGGAAATGGATGGATGGATGAATGAATGATGGCGCAGCAGACGAAATGAGTGGACCAAAAGACAAGCAAATTTGGACGTGTGACCATTTGGCCTGTTGTTTTCGCCTTTGTCAGCAGTGGGATAAATGGCAAGCGGGCAGCATGAAGTGGAAGAAGAAGCAGAAGCCAATGCAGCAGTCACTGCAGCCTGTACATGCGTACACACACATACATACATACGCTTATACCTACATACATACATATGCATGTAGATGGATGGATGTCCCGCTGCTGGTTGCACGTAAGTTTTATGCCGGTATAAATGTCACTTTCAATAAGAATTCGAACACTGCTGATGGCTGAGCGTACAGAGAAAAGCGCGCATGGAGCAATTCATCATCGTCGTTTTGTTGGCAGCGTCAACAGCAGGACGACAGAAAAAACCACTAAGAAAAAACAAAAAAAAATAAAAACAATACACATTCAAGGAAGCCAATTCCACTGCCATTGCCGAATTAAGCTGAACGCTATGCAGATTGAGTTGGTTGAGTTGCTTGACTTCACTTGACTTAACTCGCTTTCCTGGCGACTTCTAAGTAGGCAAATGATGAGTACATCCACGCTGCTGCTGGTGCTGCTGTATTGTGACGTCTACACATGTTTGCCCGGTGTGTATTCCCATGTTTATGTCCTCATTTCGATTTGTATACATTCAGCAAGATCGTCCGAACTGTCACTCGCGCAATAGATCGATCGCTACATTTCGGCGAAGTAGCCGACAAACTGGCAACCGTGGCAGCGCAACAGTTGGTATGCTGCGCTGGCTGCAAAACAAAAAATGTGCTAGTTCAAAAACAAAGGGGCAAGTGGGAAAGAAAAATTATATAAAGGATGCCACATTGAATGCCGGAATCAGCGGGTGATCGACCGAAATTCACGAAAATCACCACTACAGACAATTCAAATTGCTTGCCAGGGATTAAAGCACATTTGGTCTTTGTTTTTTGTGTTTTATGCTTTCTGCTTTCGATGAAGATTTTAAAATGAGCAATGAGCTGGCTGAACGAAGGTACGGTGAAGCAAGGAGGCAGTGCTTTAGGAGAAGCAAATCAGGCGCAAATGTCGTTTACATGTTTAAAATGTTACTTTGTACTAGGTGTGGCTATTATTTTTTTAATTTTTTATTAGAAGGTCATTACGCACTGCGACCTGAGCTGATGTATTGTGAAAGGCCTATTTTTGTAACCCTAGAGTTTTAGGCTTTTTAAAAATTTTAGCACAATTTTGGGTTTGTTGTTCCAAAGATTGCATGGAGATACTACGATACCACCAAGGTGATGAAGTCTCTGTCTGCCCAACGCAGAACATTCGCAAAGCACATGTTCTGAGCTTTCTATGTCCATTTCGCAAAAGCGGCAGACAATGGTCTCAGATAGACCAATATTACTTAGATGATACCTCAGGCTGCAGTGACCTGTAAGATATCCTGTTAAAAGACGCAGATCTACTCTGCTTAGTGAGAGAAGCTTGTCAGATATTCCTTTGTTGAGACTTAGGAATACTTTGGCTTGACGCTGACCGGCACAGTTTAGCCAGTGTGCAGCAAATTTTCTTTCTTCCCATTTCCTAAGGAATTCATTAATGTGACCTTTTGTGAGTCCACAAAAAGGCTCAGGACCAGTAAATTGCATATTTGCTACTTGTTTTGCAAGGTTTTGGTTAGAGTGGTTGGTTGGTTCGTTAAAGTGGTGATTCTTCCAGAATCCAACTAGCGCTTCCGCACCATTTTGTTGCCACATCCTCGTTACCAACTTGTTAAATGGTTATTTACAGCATGACTATATCCAGTCTGTGCGGTTTAAGAACCTTATTAGGTTGTTGGCATCTAAGCCAGCCTGTTGTTCGGCACTCTCGAACAGCGGTTGGCCCAGGGGTAACATTCTGTCCTTCCATAGGGCAGGGCATTCCCAGAGGAAATGCAAGATTGTTTCCGTTTTCTCCGATTGTTTACAACTGTGACAGTATGTATTGTGAGGGATACCCATTTTGGCTGCTTATTCTCAAGAGAGACTTGGGCTGCTTTGGCGGAAATGTGTGCGGGTTTGGGCGTGTAATTGGCGTGTATATTAGGCCGGGTCGATTTGTGGGGGATGGTTCCATGTGTAGAAGTCCACGCAAGTGGGGAAAGTTACTGATCGCCATTCACTTGGGAATGGCCAGGACGATTCTTCTGCATATGGTTCAAGCAGCTCACAACGGCCGGGATTAGCCCACGTATCCTCTGGGTAGCTTCCGAACACCCGTTCGGGAGTGAGCTAACGTGAGAAGGCGAAACATTCCAGGATAGCTGGTTGTGCGTTGGGTTTGGGACCCGCCACTTAAAAATCCCCCCCCAATGAAAAGTTTGAAAAAGCCTCGGATGAGACCTCCCTATGCTGATGACGACCCCTGCAAACGAAATAAGGAATATGATTTGAGGGCATGCACCTGGAATGTCCGGTCCCTTAATGGGGAAGGTGCCTCTGCCCGGCTGGTTGATGTCCTCGTGAGAGTAAAGGCTGACATCACTGCCATCCAAGAGATGCGATGGACGGGGCAAGGTAAGAAAACCATAGGACCTTGCGACGTCTACTACAGCTGCCATGTAAAGGAGCGCAAATTCGGTGTCGGATTTGTTGTGGGAGAGAGACTTCGTCGCCAAGTACTGTCGTTCACTCCGGTGGACGAGCGTCTCGCAACAATCCGCATCAAAGCCCGTTTTTTTAACATATCGCTAATTTGCGCCCACGCCCCGACGGAAGAGAAGGACGATGCGACCAAAGATTCTTTCTATGAGCGCCTGGAACGCTCCTATGAGCGCTGCCCCCGCCACGACATAAAAATCGTGCTTGGCGACTTCAACGCCAGGGTGGGCAAGGAGGGAATTTTTGGTCCCACAGTCGGAAAATTCAGCCTGCACAACGAAACATCCGGTAACGGACAGAGGCTGATCGACTTCGCCGGGGCCCGAAACATGGTAGTCTGTAGCACCAGATTCCAGCATAAGAAGATTCACCAAGCCACCTGGCTGTCTCCTGATCGAAAAACGCGAAACCAGATCGATCATGTTGTGATAGATGGAAGACACGCTTCTAGTGTATTAGATGTACGTACGATCCGAGGACCCAACATCGACTCGGATCACTACCATGTTGCAGCCAAACCGCGTACACGCCTCTGTGCAGCAAAAAACGTGCATCTACCTACGCAAAGAATGTTCGACACCGAAAAGCTGCAATCACAACAGACAGCCAGAAGATTCGCCACTCGACTCTCACTCCTGCTCTCAGAGAGCACTGCCCAACAAACCGGCATGCATGAGCAATGGAGCAACATTTCTCATTCTCTACGTACCGCCGCCGAAGAAGAAATCGGATTCCGGCGAGCCCGAAAAAACAATTGGTACGACGAGGAATGTCATGCTGCCGCAGAAAGAAAGGATGCCGCCTATAGAGCCACGCTGCTATCGGGAGCAACGCGAGCCATGTGGGATCGCTACAGAGAGCTGAAAAAGGAAGAGAGACGTATTATCCGAAAGAAGAAACGAGAGGCCGAAATACGTGAGTGCGAGGAGCTTGAGATGCTGGCCAACAGGAACAACGCCCGAAAATTCTACCAGAAAGTTCGGCGGCTTACAGAAGGTTTCAAGACCGGGGCGTTTTCCTGTAAGAACAAAGACGGCGAACTGGGGACTGACGTACAGAGCAATCTTAAATTATGGAGGGAACACTTCTCGAACTTATTAAATAGTGACAGCTGCGCATGTCACCGAGAAAGTGAAGATCCCGATACCCCAATCGTTGACGACGGAATTGTCGTTCCGCTGCCCGATCATGACGAGGTGAGAATAGCGATAACGCGGCTAAAGAACAACAAAGCCGCGGGCGCCGACGGACTGCCGGGTGAGCTATTCAAACATGGCGGCGAGGAGCTGGTAAGGTGCATGCATCAGCTTCTATGCAAAATATGGTCGGATGAAAGCATGCCTGCCGATTGGAATTTAAGTGTACTCTGCCCAATCCATAAGAAGGGCGATCCTGCAATTTGTGCCAATTACCGCGGGATTAGTCTTCTAAATATCGCCTATAAGGTTCTAGCGAGCGTATTGTGTGAAAGGCTGAAGCCCACCGTCAACCAACTGATTGGGCCTTATCAGTGTGGCTTTAGACCTGGAAGGTCTACCATCGACCAAATATTCTCAATACGCCAAATCTTGGAAAAGACCCATGAAAGGAGAATCGACACACACCATCTTTTCGTCGACTTCAAAGCTGCATTCGACAGTACGGAAAGGAGTTACCTGTATGCCGCTATGTCTGAATTTGGTATCCCCGCAAAACTAATACGGCTATGTAAGATGACGTTGCTCAACACCAGCACCGCCGTCAGAATTGGGAAGGACCTCTCCGAGCCGTTTGATACCAAACGAGGTTTCAGACAGGGTGACTCGCTGTCGTGTGACTTCTTGAACCTGATGTTGGAGAGCATCGTACGAGCCGCAGAACTTAATCGCTCAGGCACAATTTTTTATAAGAGCGTACAATTGTTGGCGTATGCCGATGATATTGACATCATCGGCCTTAACAACCGCGCTGTTAGTTCTGCCTTCTCCAAACTGGATAAAGAGGCAAAGCGAATGGGTCTGGTGGTGAACGAGGACAAAACGAAGTACCTCCTGTCTTCAAACAAACAGTCGGCGCACTCGCGTATCGGCACCCACGTCACTGTAGACAGTTATAATTTCGAGGTTGTAAAAGACTTCGTCTATTTAGGAACCAGCATTAACACCGATAACAATGTCAGCCTTGAAATTCAACGTAGAATCTCTCTTGCCAACAAGTGCTACTTTGGACTAAGTAGGCAACTGAGCAGTAAAGTCCTCTCTCGACGAACAAAACTAACACTCTACAAGACTCTCATCATGCCCGTCCTAACGTATGGCGCAGAAGCTTGGACGATGACAACATCCGATGAAGCGACGCTTGGAGTGTTCGAGAGAAAGATTCTGCGTAAGATTTTTGGACCTTTGCACGTTGGCAACAGCGAATATCGCAGACGATGGAACGATGAGCTGTATGAGCTTTACGACGACATAGACATAGCGCAGCGAATAAAGATCCAGCGGCTACGTTGGCTGGGTCATGTCGTTCGAATGGATACAAACGCTCCGGCTTTGAAAGTATTCGATGCGGTACCAGCTGGTGGTAGCAGAGGAAGGGGGCGGCCTCCTCTGCGTTGGAAAGATCAGGTGGAGAAGGACTTGGCTTCACTTGGTGTGTCCAACTGGCGCCGGTTAGCACGAGAAAGAAACGACTGGCGCGCTTTGCTAAACTCGGCCAAAATCGCGTAAGCGGTTATAGCGCCAATTAAGAAGAAGAAGAAGAAGATTTGTGGGGAGGCAAAAGAATCGCCCATTGCTCTGTGATAATCATATTCTAGGGATCAAAAAAAGAAACTTTGCCGAAGGAACCATACCTCTAAAACGAATTCTGATGTCCCCCAATTTGGGTCGAACTTTTAGTGTCTTTTGTGGGGAGGTAAAGAAATCGCCCATTGCTCTGGGAAAATCATATTCTAGGGATCAAAATAAGGAACTTTGCCGAAGGAACCATACCTCTAAAACGAATTCTGATGTCCCCCAATTTGGGTCGAACTTTTTAGTTTCATTTCTCATGTAAAGGCCAAAAATGGTGATTTTTAGAAATGATTGTATGGGGAACCCCCCAGGGGAGTTCCAGGGGGTGTTCCACTGGCATGGGTGGATCGGCCGTCCAAAGTTAGTGGGGGTCGGTCATACATTTGGGCTCGATTGGAGCACTCTAAATGGGTAAAAGTGGGATTTTTCGTTCGACCCAAATTGGGGGCATCAGAATTCGTTTTAGATGTGGTTCCACAAATGGAGCGACTTGAAGTTCTAAGTCGCCTCCGAATGGCAAATGGCTTTTTTTATGAAGAGCTTTTTCATGGCAGAAATAAACTCGAAAGCTTGCTATTGCCTTCCAAGGAGCAGAAAAATCTTTTTACGTCGTTTGGTGTTTCATGGCCTCTATGTGTTTCTAACCGTGGTTTTACCTAATGGTAGACACTTCTTCTTCTTCTTCCACGGTTTTGGTCACCTTTAACAAAGTGCGTCAGTCGTTTCTTTCTCGTGCTAACTGACAGAATCTTTCTATCAAACACTCCACGGGACGCCTCATCGGATGTTGTCATCGTCAAAGCTTCTGCGCCATACAATAGGATGCGCATGATGAGAGTTTTATAAAGCGTTAGTTTTGTTCGTCGAGAGAGGACTTTACTACTCAATAACCTACTTAGTCCAAAGTAGCACTTGTTAGCAAGAGAGATTCTGCGTCGGATTTCAAGGTTGACATTGTCGTCTAGTTGTCGACTAGTTTGCGATAATTAACTCGTTAACCAAAACATCTAGTTTTGTCTTATCGATTTTTGTTATAAGAAGAGTTCGCGAATAGCAGAATCGCTAAAATTGTTGTTACAGAAAGAAAACAATGCAAATATTGTTAAAATATGCTGGTGAATTTCACTGCAGTCCCTATCCAATGATAGACAGGCAAAAATTCAAATATCAGCTATTCAGCCTTCTGCGAAACCTACGCTTTCGAATGCAGCACCTCTCGGTAAATATATTTAATAAAGCAATAAGTGACGATTTTTTTCTTACTCTCACATGAAACTCAAAAAATCCGCTACTAAAATGAACAAACCTGTTTGGCCGATATTCAATGGTGCCAATTAATTTGTTTTGACAGAAGGATTCTCAGAAAGATATGTGGCCTTGTACGCCTTGAAGATGATAACTACCGCATTTGGTACAGTCTGTATCAGAAAAAAGGAACCGCGATTATTCATGTAGTATAAAAGATATTTAAAATTTTTTACATGAAAGTAAACCGTGTAGTCTTCATCGTTGTCGAGTATAGCCTGGCATCTACTTCATGCTTTGAACCAGCTTTTCTGCTTAGCTCGTCGACAAACAGGGCTAGATTTTGCAAACTTGACGCACGAGTGGCTTTAAATAATGGACTGGTCTTCGGCAAGATGCGTTTTCATGGTTTCCCACACATTTTCAATGGGGTTGGCGTCTGGGGACTGGGAAGGCCGACCCAATAGTGTGACGCCATTTTCTTGTGTTGTTGTTTCTCAATCTTTTTTCTGAGAGCAGTGGTTTTGATACCGTAAGATGGTAGAATGTGTTCGCCTCCTTCAATCGACGTTCTAAGATGTTGATACTCACATCTATTTCCTTTTTAGCAACAACTGATCGTGCTTGGAGTAGTCGTAAAGAAGGGTCCTGCTTAATAAGTTGGACGATCCCTTTATCCTGCTTTTTTGTAGCCACTCGCTTTAAACAGCGCTCGGGTAAGACATCAACATTTTTTACACCTTCTACCGCTGATTCCACATCACAACAAACTTTTTTCATTTTTAATAACTTTTGCAGCCGCGGCCTAAGATAATTTCGGCCTTTCCGCGTGCATAAAAATTCCGCCTCAAAACGCTTCGCGTACTTCTTACTCATTTTTGTTTGGTTGCGTTTACGGGAAAGTTTCAAACGACACTAACCTGAGTTAGCGCTGGCGACGTAGCCCTTGAGTGGGACTATTATGCAGCAAAAAGCAGAACGAAATATATCTTGAAGTTACAAAGAATTCGATGGTACGGTCGCATTCTGTGATCGAGTAACGATAGAACTGTAAAACAGATATTCGGAGCCAATCCACAAGGTGATAGAAGAAGAGGTCGGCTGAGAAAAAGATGGAGAGCTGACATAGAAGATGACTTCGGAGCTACGCGTATATCTGATATCAAACAAAAAGTTCAAGACCGCGTGACGTGGAAGCAAATTGGAACGGAAAAATGGTGCACCCCGAACTATGGTGCTATGATGATGATGTTTGGGCGGTATAAGTTTTTTCAAGTTAGCTAAGAGTACCCTACAGATGATTAAGACCCGCTTGCATTTTCAATATTCCAACCGATATTCTTTGCTACTAGTCTGTCTTGGCTCCGTAATTCGAATATTAATAATTATAAGACAAGGCCAAGGATGGTAGATACCAGGTTTGCTGTTGTTGTTGTAGCAGCATAAACTTTCCCCATACTAACATACGGGGAATGCTGCTGGAGTGACAGTCCTTGGCCGGATATAAATCCGGGTCGTTTCGGTAACGTAGAACCGACTGTCGTGGTTTGCTTCTTAGGTTTGGTGAAAAACATAACGATTTTCATTATTCTTGGGATTGTGCATTTACAATGGGTTCCTGAAGGTCAAAGTGTTAGCTATAACTTCTTTCTTCACGTTGTTCTTGTTAAAATCCTTGCAAGAATGAGGAAAAAAGCGCAAAGAATTCAATGGCACAGTCACCTTCTGCGATTGACCAGTGATAGAACTGTAAAACAGATATTCGAAACAAAAAAAAAGAGTTTTTCATAAATTCTCCACCAAGACAAAGCGCTGGCTCATTCCGCAATGTTTGTTACGGATACCAGTGTCAGACTATGCGCTTTCGAACCGGATCTTGAAACGTGCCATTTTTTTTTTCTGCTTCCTAAAGTGAAGTCGGCTTAAAACGAACAAGATTTGAATACGTTGAAGCTTCAAGAGAAAAAGCAACAACAAGAGAAAAGTCAACAACAGCCGGGTATATACCAAAGGAAAGTTCGCATAGAGCGTTGTAGTTATGGAGTCTCAATAATGGTTTGGTGCGGAGTGCCTTGTAAAGGCGTTACATCTCTTCATTTCAACGAAAACGAGGTCAAGACCAAGCCAAAAGTGTACTAGGAGGATGTCTTAGAAGAAGTGGTGAAACAGTTGAGCAGTACTCTCTGGAATGGAAAGCGTTGGATCTTTCGCTGGATAAGATTCCGCTCCAACCCATAAGGCAAAAACCACTAAAAACAATATTCCTGGGTTCATAGCCGCAGAAGAGTAGAATCTTGGTATGCTTTAAGTCCAGATATGAATCCATTGGACTACAGTTTGTGGTCGGAATTTGATAAAATGGCCTGTCGAAGACCTCACAGAAATTCGGAGGGTCCCAAACAATCTTTGGTTCAAGCATCAACGTCAGCTTCCATGGATACCGTGCGTGCTGCTATAGTTGAAAGGCCTAATCGTTTGAAGTTTTCCTTTCCTATGAAATAAATTTTTTTTTTAATATTCACGTGATTAAACAAAACTAACTTCATTAAAAAATTATTATAATTTCAAATCTATAAAGGACTTAACTTGTAACATAACTTAAAAAATGTCAAGTCGCATATCATAAATTGAAGGAGAAACTCGGCCAAATACCTAAAAAGGTGTAAGTGCGAATTATACAATATATATATAATTTAAAAAACGATAACCAGTGCTTCTTAACCTATGCAATGCACTCCATTTTATGATGGTTTCTTAAGAGATATTTATGTGGTGGCGCAAAATTAATCATCCAAATTTGTTCATGCATAATTTTTTACTGAAAAAAAATTGTCAAAAAGGCGGGGTGCATATTGAAGCTGATAACAAAAAAAGTTGTTCAGCATCAGCCTCATTATTCAATAGCCACACCTCGTAAATGTATTTGTGTATGTCAGCTGTATAGCGGGGCGTATGTATGGCGTAGATATGTATGTTTCGGAGTGACATGTTTGTGGTCATTTGGATGTTGGCCGCGTCCAACGCCATACTAATTAGTTGTATTAACAGGTAAGGCATTGCGCCCATACATATGTACATACACACTTACACATAAACACATGTCATTGCAGTAATTTACTTATTCACCTTTCTTTGGCGGTAAAAACCCCTTTGAAATACCTATAAATTCTTAATTTTTCCATACAAAACTCCGCCTTCAACCGAGAAAATTATAAATTTTATGACTTTTTAATTTCCTCGGCGCAACGATTTGCATCGATTATTGGTGCACAAAATGGATGAATTGGTGCAGTGACTGGCGCAGACAGAAGGTCGCACTAAAGTGTATTAAATTGTAACACACGCATACGCACACATATATACAAACAGCCTAAACATATGCACATCATTTAGTGTGAATTTCGCTTCCATTTCTCCTACTAGCTCCCTCTCCCGCTCCCCCCTGCGTGAGCATCATCAGCGAAATGTTGACAATAATGCCAATCTACGGCTTATTAAGCTACACACAATCGTTGCCGCCGCCAACTGCCGCACAAACAACATATTTATTTCGATATAAATGTCAGTGCGAAGGTACATATGCGCACATAAACATACCTACAAACAGACACACAAATGTACATATATATAATTCGTACTTGTCTGTTCGTGCGCGCATACCTACGATCCGCCGTAATAATCGTCATAATAATAAAGTCGTAATAAAAACAAAAGCAAATAAAATAAAACGAAGCGCATCGAATCGATTCGAATTGTAGCGATTTGAATACATCCCAAATGAGTTTGGCTGTTCTCATCGCGCGAGACGATCGACGACAGACGGCAAATGCATGAAATGCACGACAGACGTGTAAAGTACTTAAGAATACGAATAGGAATACGAATATGTGTGCAGGGCATTCAATACTCGTACAGCGGTGAGCGCTATTGCACAGTGTATCGTAGTTTGCCAAGTTGCACCGGAAGGAGTTCCTGCTGTGTAGTGATCGCTTACAGCTCAATTTGCAGTAACTCGAACATTTTGTAACAAGTGGAGCGTTTTTGAATTAGTGAATTAGTAGCTATTTTCACTACAGGAGGGGGTTACTCTGTTTGAGGATTGTTTGTACTTATATCATTGAATAAGTTTTTATTATTTATTATTTAATTTGTACGTAAAATAGGTATGTGAAGAGCCAAGTGGTTCACACCATCACCTCTATCTCAGTTGAGATGTACCGGAAAGAAAGTATTTAAAAATCTATAACCAACGCTTTTAAAACTATTCTATGCACTGCATTTTTTGATGGTTTCCTTAAAACAGATATTTGTAGTGGCGCAAAATTAGTAATCTAATTTTGTTTTTCCATAACTTTCTTATCTACTAAGTAAAAAAAAATTGTTGAGTGATGGATATCTTTATTGCGACTTTTTTGCTTGTACTTCCACTATTTCACAAATTTTCGTTTGAATATTGTGACTATTGTCTTCTTCAAGCGTTGCTTATCCAATACCCAATACCACTAACTATCTCACTTGCACACTGAGCAGGGCTTTTCTCTTAAGCAGTCAAATTATCTATTTCCCAGTGATGCTAATTTTTTTCAGGCAGACGTCTTTGCGATCTTACAGGCATACAAAATGCTTAGGGAGCGTGGAAGCGAGGGAGATATTAATATTTTTTCCGATAGTCAAGCCGCGATCAAGGCTCCGACGACGGCATGATGCACATCCAAACTAGTTAACTCCCGTAAGAAAGAGATCAAATCTCTTGGGTGTGCAGATAACATTTCGCTGATCTGGATTCCAGAACATAAGAACACAGAGGAAAATGAAATGTCCAAGAAGGGGCCGACTGAATTGGGTTCAGAGTCCTCCTACCCGGTCATCGGCATCCACGTTTGTGCCATCTTTATATGGAGACCGTATCACCTCTGCCTGAACGAATTAAAAAGCATTTGCTTCGTTTCGTTCTTAACTCGCTTACTTGCGTTGATCCAATTCCTTCGTACGAGGCAAAATAGCATATCTGTATTATCTCTATATTAATAAATGTGAAGGTGTTATAAAATAGAAAGAATATCCTTTCACTCGTACGGTAATATAATTGACATTCCACAAAAAAGCTGTGGAGTAATGATTTATTCTCTCTGGAGCGGGTTAGAATGGGTTATACCTCTTACGCTCCGATGCGTAGAACATTGAAAGAGTTGAGCAAAATTTTCGATTCTTAGACTTTCGATTTTTAATCTTCTAAACAATCTTTCAAACTGTCACTGAATGAATCATAAGATAGGTATGAACTATTTTGTTGTGGTCTGTTATGTATTTCTAGACTAAGAATAAATAAATAAATAAACCTAACCGTTTAAGAACCGATCCCCTCGTGGTACTGTATACAGTATTGACGCTTACATCCTTTTTGGGTATTTGGCCGAGCTCCTCCTCTTATTTGGGTTGTGTGTCTTGATATTATCCAGAAATGGAGGGGCCTACAGTTTTACGGCTTTCCCAAATGGCAGACGTTTTTTAAGAGGAGCTTTTTCACGGCGGAAATACATTCGGAGGTTTTCCATTGCCTACCGAAGTGTCCCCTTTTGTTTTTCTTGTCATTTGGTGTTTTTGCCCTTAGATTCTAACCTGTGAACTTCCGAACGCTAGTCAAATACCAACCCATTCGGCTACGGCGCTCTCCTGGTACTAAAGTCAAATAAATCGTCGAAGGAATCAGCTAATTTGCTGACGTAATAAGTGAGAAGTTTGAGGTTTGTTTAAAACAGAGAGCTTGTTTAACACAAAGATGGCACCAATCTCCTACCGCTCAGCACTCAGTGCATTGGACGGACCAGCTATACAATTTATTAGTGGGTTGCTTGCGTAATTTCTTCTTGTGCTTGTAATATTTTCCACCAGTGTGGTGTTTCGCCTCTCTGATGGGCGCAAGCAAGGCGAATTTATTACAGGTGACAGCAAACACATATAAGTAAAACCCTACATGTATTTGTTGTTGCGTTTGGTGCAAGCATCATGTCAAAATCAGCAAGCAAATGTAAACATACGAATGTAAACATACCAATACATACAAACAAAGCATATCATTTTGACGTAAGCCATACCTACGGCGAAAAATTCAGCTGGGTGAATGCTGTCACCTTATTAAATCCACCGTTGGCGCAAGCTTGTATTCTACGATTCTTGCTGAACAACGACTGATTGAAAGAGCGTAAGAATATGTGTGAAATGAGCGCGCATATTTATACAATCAATTCCCTCTCTCTCTCTACTCTCATATGATGTAGCAGCCATAGTTACTCTTCCAATTTTATTCGGATGGCAAAATTTCACTCTGTTCACATGCGTGTATTGGAATCTTTCCACTGTTTTTTTCATTTTTAGAAACCACCTTTTAGAAGGAGCCCTGCCTGTCCCCTCCCACCATGCGTTTATCATCCCGAATTCAAGAATGCGTTTCTTTGTATAGAAAGTGGGTTAGGTTAGATTATATCGATGCCCATGAGAGAGCTCACTTGAACCCGATATCAAATGCATCCCTTTGTGATATCATTTTAGCAGGAAAGGGAGAAAAATAACAGGAAAAAAGAATAGACTGGTGGTATATAGCAGATATAGAGAGTTTTGGAAAACAAAATACTCAATTATAACTAAACACAGCTATGTCAACCACCCCATGATACTCCTCAAATTCATCAGGTGGTTAATATCAAGGTTTGCTTTTTAGCTCATCCTGCCGACAGTTCGGCACCCAGTAAACTAATAAGGGAACTGGGCCTGGATGAGGTACTGCGATGATTAGAGGGCACAAAAGACCATAAGGTCGAAGTGTAAGCCTCCAATAAATCGAGATCTAAATCTAAACTCGAGAGAAGCAGTTTTTTAAGATTGGAGTTCCCTCGAGCACCTCCGATCCGCACGTGAACAGAGGGCTCTCGCGACCTACAAGTTGTTGAACTTGCTCTGCGCGAGCTGAATTGACGCGAAGCAAACTTTCCTAGGAGCAGACAACATGTAGTAAAAGATATCACAATCCGCTCGTTTTGCGAAGAAACCCCCTCACAGGTCAGGTGCCTAGTCAGCTCATCCGCAAATCAGTTTCCCGCAAAGTGTCTATGACACAAGTCAGCCCAATTTTAAAGAGTAAGTTTGGGGGCGTCCATAAATTACGTGAGATGTTTAAGGGGGGAGGGGGTCGAGTCAAATCTCATCTAATCTTACGTTGGAGAGAGGGGGGGTCTCGGCAAATATCACGCAATTTTTTTTCTGATTGAAACAAAAAAATTGTACATGCTTAAGATTTAATCTCAAGCGTAATCGTAGTATGATTAAGATCATTCACTAATTCGTTCGAAAGAAAATAATTTCATTCATATTTCGACGTTATACATTACTACTGTCAATTTAATCTGAATTTGCGGTACAGTGTAGCCCGTCGGTTGTTTTCGCGCCACTATGAGCCGAACGCCCTATCACTCAGGTTGACGTTTGACAATTCCGGACTTTAAAGAACATGACGGAAAATCATTTGCTCCATTTCTAATACGCGTACCGAATCAACCGCTGAATGCCTTCATCAGCACGCCTATTGATCTCTATTGCCCAAGTATACGTGATGATTTAGAGAAAATATGCTGCAGTACATGCGGTATTTACTTCGCATCTATCACAAGAGCTGCAGAGCACAGGAGAGCAGCTCACATTGCACCAGCTAAGCAAGCGCGTATGTTCCGCAAAGTGCGAACCTCACGGATTGTCACAAGATGAGCTAATGAGTTACTATGCGCAAGCGTCAACGGCTTAGAGTGGATAGATCAGAACGAAGTTGAAGGAGCAGATGCTTTTACTGAAAATCATATGGACATGTTGGTCCCAATAGTCTCTCTTGAAACCGCGCATGATTCTCCATGGACTGAATTAGAGTAGATATTCTTTTTTTAATCGCAGTAGTTACGATTTAAGTCTTCTATTGTTAAATTTTTATTACACTTATAACTCTCAGCAATATTGATTACTAGTCTTAACTAGTCGTAAATAAAAGCACGAAGCAAATTTTTTTTCTTTTTACAATAACAATCCAACGCGTTTACATAAGAAACCCACATTTTGAAAAATCTCACGTGAGATTGGGGGATGGGGGAGGGGGTTGAATAAAATCTCACGACATCTCACCAGGGGGGGAGGGAGGGTCAGAAAATTGAAAAAAACACCTCACGTAATTTATGGACGCCCCCTTTCCGATACATCAAAATGTTTGCCAAGTGCAAAACCACTCACTATGAAGCGCGGATTATTTATGAATAATAAGAAAGCGAATACAGGAATTATCAATAAAACGAAATGGAATAAAATAAGAATTTCACTCACCTTCTTTGTGCATAAGTCCTGTTAGCGCCCAAATAACATCGGGCTTCGCTCAAGAAAAATCACACTGTGCTTGTCACATCCAACATCTTCAATGCGCTTACACATACACACGCACACACACAGCCACAAGTAACTGATGCTGTCGTTTTGTCATCAAAGTATACAAATCTGCTTTATATTTTTTTAAGGCAATCAACCCCCTTCATGCATACATACATACAAACATTCATAAGTGGCTACAATCCAGCCAGCTCGTCGCTCGGTCAGTCACATTCAAGTGAGGAATGGAAATTCCAATCTATGTACAGATGCATAATAACGCGCAACATAACAACAAAATATGCCACAACAAACGCGGCGTAGCTGATGTCAAAGCGGCAGCAGCCGTAATAAAGCTAGAAGGAAGATGATCGAACCAGCGGAGAATGCAGCAGAGATACAAATCCATAATTATATTTTTTGATGTCTTCATTTGAGTGGTCGAGCGCTGGAGCTCATGTGTCGTCCGCGACTGACCAATATTTATGCACAACACGGCGATAAACTCCGACATGTGTGTGTATGTATACGTATGTGTATATGTGCGGCCGTTTATGAAGCGTTACAGTGTTGTCTCGACGCTGAGTTAACAGCTTTTTTGATATTATTATTATTATTATTTTCCTTACTTTTCTTAAATTTTTATTTATTTTTCTTGGCATTTTTATATTCTGATTGTGCACCGCATCAAACGCACCGACGGACCGCAGCGTTCGCTGCCGTTGCCGTTACCGCTCAAATAAGCCAGAGATGTTGACAACACAAGAAAGGCACAAATGATTACACACCAACAGATAAAGCCAACTTAAATGCATGTTTCCGAGTATGCATTGAATATTCTTGGCTTTCGTGGCTTGGCTGCTGCCTTGTTTGTTGTTATTATAATGAGCGCGCACACTCATCCTTGGTAGCTGATAAAAACCTAATAAGAAAATAATAGGTCTCAAATGTGAACAAAGTGGGGAAAAATATTGTACTTAGGCAACAACAACCATCGACGGATGCATTAACAACAAATCACTCGAGTGAGTGGTCTAACTAAGGAAATCGATGGCACCTCGCTGCTCTCTCTTACTCGCTTATACCGAGGTGTGTTCCAAAGTGAAGACGAGCTTTTGAAAATATAAATTTCTGGAGACCAGTACTTGAGATAAAGAATTAGAAAGGTTTGTGCGCATAGACCTGATTCACCAAGTTTTGTGTTAGACCCTTTTCACGCGCACTCGTTTATTTGCCCGTTTCCTGAAACACAACTATATCCCGGAATATGACGCAGCGCTGTACAAAAACTTTGAGGAATCTTTGATATCCTTGAAGACATATCCAGTAAACCGTTAATGACCTAAGAGACGTAATCGAAAACTGACTGCCTATGTATAAAGCAGACAAGCTTAAAAGAGATCTCAGCATGAAAAACGTTGCAGTATTATGGAAGTCTGCAGGCTTCTTTCAATGAGAGCAAGTCTTATGCTTGACAAGCTGGTTACGTAGCCCACCCTTTTTTTTCGCAGTGCAGGTTAAATTTGAGGTTGAAATCGAAAATGTCAGAAACATCATCAAAGGTGCCGTCACACTACAGAGGGACTTTTATGATCCCGCGTAACACCATAACATTCCTCCTTTAAGGAGATTCAGTTCTTATGATTCCACTGACACTATTCCCCACCTCGCTGCTAATTCCACCCTAGAAGATAAGATGGAGTCGTGTTTGTGCCGTTTAGACACGCCAGGTACCTGCATTCGCGCTTCTCTACTAATTGGGTATGTGAGTTATATGCTATCAATACCACTTTTGCCACCAATGGGGCATTTAAGAGTTGCAATATCGTTACTCGATATCGACTTGTCAGTTATTTGGCTCACCTCAGAGGTTCGTGATTGTCGTCTGTTCGTAAATACTGACATACCCACAGGAGATCTGCTTAAAAACGCCTTATTTGTATTTGATGACGCGCCTGTTGGATGTTCTACCTCGATCGCATTCGTCTTGCTTCCGCTTTGCGCTCCCTTTCTATGTTACGGAGTTTTATTACAATTCTTGCTGCACACTTTTATATTTCTATCCCATTTATCTTTCGAGGCAGTGTACCCTTGAAGTCAGGATAGAAAAGGAGAGAGACCCCAACGAAGTTGTGGTTGCAAAATCGTTTTCGTAAAGGGGGAATGCGAGTCAAGCCGCAAATCATCTCAGGCTTTTAAAACCACATCACTCGCAAGCAATGGGTATCTTAGAAAGAAAGAGAGAGAGAGAGATCACTTCGTGGTTTGCACTTCGGCCGCATAGTCTTTTGTGCCGTCTGCTCATCACACTACTTTATCCAGACCCAATTTCCTTATTAAACACTGGATAGAACTGGATTGGTTTGAGTATATGTGCCTTTTTTCCAGCTGCAGTTGGCCGAGATGTCTAAACTTCTTCCCAGCTATAGCGCTACATTCAGAGAGAATATACATTGAAGTCTCCTGGGACAACAATCAGTGAGCTATATCCCGATCATATGCAGATGATCACGCAGTCTGCAGTGGTCTGTAAGAATGCCTGGCGTAGCCCCATAGTTTGGTGACAGCTACGCTTCCTTAGCCTTAGCTCTTCACTCCTAAGCTTCTCCTTGATGATGTGTTGTAGCAAGGAAGGGCTCGGTGTCTTAACCGGGTATTGTCTTTTTATGCGATGCAGCTCAGATAGATATAGTCCCTCTCACCATAGGTATTTGGGAGATGATGGGCTATAGTCATCACATATCACAATCAAGCACAAATTTTAATTTCACTTGATATCAGCGTTAGTTATTACCCGCTCGCAGAAAATCAGCGTTTCTTCACCGGCAACTTCTAATCACCATCGTTTAAATATCTGCTTTCGACCTCTCGTCTTGCCGCTTCTCCGTTCCCGCTGCGAATGTTTCTCCACCAGCAACTCATAAATCGAATATTTAAGTACTTCGTTCATTTGGTCTTCTCGCCCTACTTCGTGTTTTAATGATACCATTTTTTTTTTGTCGGGACAAGTAGCAAGTACAGCACTCAGACATAATTAAGTCCATTAAACTTCACTTGGGTTCCCTTTTTAATTTTCTTTAAACCTACCCGTTCTCCGAACAAAACTCAGTAGACCTTGTGGTGCCAAGGATTCAAGGTGGTCGCTTCTTAACACATCAGTGCCAAAGATCTCAAGCCTTTTTCTCATCCTCCTCTCCTCATGCTGGGCAGAGTGCACTGTCTGAGGTGCCTACCTTTTTCTTTACTTCGCCTATAGAAAGTGCTCTTTGGTGCAACCATCTAACCTGACCAATGTCGTTGAGATGACTATGAAGCTTAAAATCTCCGTATCGCTTAAGCCGATTTCCTTAAAATTTGGTCAAAACTTAGCTTTAACTCTTTGGGATGGCACACCTGTACCATACTTTGCCACTTTTCATATCTGTGTTGCCCATACAAAACTTTTACTGAGGAAATTTTTTTATTTCTCTAACAATAAACTCTGGAAACCGTTAACTGTAAAGCCGATGAGCTAGCCAGAAAAGGTACTGCTCTTCAGCAGCTCAATGATAAAAGTACCATTGGAATACCCATGGCCACGAGTAAACTAATAATAAAAAAGAAAATTATCCAAGAAGCCCATAGGCCATGGATACATGAAAATGCATGTGTAACAGCTAGGCTACTATGGCCGCAAATAAACAAGAAAAGAACAAAGGAATTGCTTAGTCTCTCAAGAGATGATTTCTCGAGGGTATTAGCTTGTATAACCGGTCATTGGCTATTTGGCAGGTATTCCTCGGAACTAGGGGTTTTCTCCCATGAATATTGCAGAAGTTGTGGATATGAGGAAGAGGAAGAAACAGTTGAACACTTCCTTTGCAATTGTCCAGGCCTAACTAAAACCAGAGCAGGTTGCCTAGGTAAACACTTTTTTAATTCTCTTACAGAGCTGTCTGGCGTGGGGATGGGATCAATTCTACGTTTCATAAGAGCAACAAAATGGTTCCACGAAGGAAGGTAAATGGGGTTCCCGTGCAGCATAGTGGTATCACAACAGACCTGTAAGGTCTAATTGAGTTGGTCGTGCAGACCGACTACCACCATAACCTAACCTTACCCTAACCCTTTATGGGTGTTTGGCCGAGCTCCTCCTCCTATTTGTGGTGTGCGTCTTGATGTTGTTCTACAAATGGAGAGACCTTCAGTCTCAAGCCGGCCCCGAAAGGCAGATATTTTTTTATGAGGAGCTTTTTCATGGCAGCAATACACTCGGAGGTTTGCCATTGCCTGCCAAGGGGCGACGCTATTAGAAAAATGTTTCTCTTAATTTTGGTGTTTAACTGAGATTCGAACCTAAGTTCCCTATGAATTCCGTATGGAAGTCACGCAGCAACCCATTCGACTATGGCGAGGACAATTCCTTTTTTATTATAAATATTATTACAGATTATGAAGGAAGTTGGCATTTGTTAGAGGATGAGGCACCACCTCATAGATCCTATTTTTTATAGAAAATCGAACCCTAACTACCCATCATCTGCCATTTTCATCTCATTTGTCAGCGTGCCACTTTTCGATATTCGAGGCAATTTATTTGCCGATGAGATGATGGTCTTTTGTGGGAGTAGAAGCATTTCAAAGTTATTATCCGACGTGGTGGAGGTGATTCTGATACCGTTCGAAACTATTGACTGATTTGGTAGGGGACTGTTTTGAAAATAAAGAAATCGATTATGCCAATAAAATCATTCTGTGTTGGTTTTTAAGTATTTTTTGTTTTAGTATCACTTAACTTGGAATGCACCTTGTGAAAAGTCTTTGCGGCATAATTCCAACTTTTACGACACCAAAAGAGCAACGAAAGGCAAAAATGGAATAGATTCGAGATATGAACTGCAAGGCAAACACACATACACACCACTACCATTAACTTTTGGGAAAAAAGCCTATAATATCCTATGGCTTACTCCAGCAACTCCAACTCCAACTCAGCCCTCTTCCACTACTCAATCCATCGCTACCCTTCTAGCGCAGCTTTGTGTCGCCCACCAAAATCTCATTAATGTGTATCTCTATAATTGGCTACTATAAATATTTGGGCTACCTGTCGATTGTCGCACGGTCACTTAAGCCGCAACAACAAATGCAGCAAACTACATATAATATCCACATATTTACATATAAACAAACATACATATGACTGCACTCAAATGCATGCCTGCATACGCGCATCTAGGCATAAAAGTCAATGCCGCCACCCCGCCACAATTCCATTTTAAAGTCATACAGAAATTTGCATATTTTTCCCATAGCTGCATTTTCGAAACGACTATGGCTTAATGCAATTGAGTTGGTGACAAGAGTGGTGCACGGTGAGCGGTGAGCGGTGAGCGGTGAACGGGTGTAGATAATGATAATATGCGCAGCCGGTAGTAATAGTTGGCTGATTGAGTGATTATGAGCGAGTAAGCGAGAGCGTTTGTTAAAAGGAATGAAGTAAATTGCTTTGGATAGGAAAGACATAAAAATTAAGTTGTTTATACAAGTACATACAGACATAAATGCAGCAGCATACATACATAAATATACATATATATAGGTTAGTTTAGTTCCATTAGTGGAAGAGGCATCTAGTCTCAATAGTTTGTTTAGATGGACTTAAATAAAAATATATTACATTTTAAACTGTTGACTTGGTTTTATTTTGAAAAGTTAATTAGCAAGCCATTTCAAATCATAGTTTGAGTGGCACGATTGCATTCATTAAAACATTTTCAACATATCTATAAAGCTCCTACACCTTCCAAAGTCTGCGATATTCGCCGCCACCAGCTGGGTATCAAAGGTGAAATTTCTCGCTTCCGCCGAATATTTCTCGCTAACACTTCAAGGGCTGCCTCATTGGATATGGTCATCGTCCAGGCTTCTGCGCCATCCATTAGAGCGGACATGATGCGAAACTTATAAATGTAGTTTTTGTTCGTTAAGACTGCCATAGTTAATGGTGGTTCCGAAGCAAGCGAAATCTTTATTACATAAAAAAATAAAAGTGTGAACTCTGACGTGGTAAGACTGTAGTGCGTTGGCTGTTTACTTCATAACAGCAGATATTTCTTCTTTACGTTATTTTTTCCATAACTACACGACTGTTTAAAGCAGTGATATTACAGTACATATATTTATATATAAACTAATATAGACGTCGGCCAACGTAGCCGGATCGGTTGATGCCCAGGCTCGAATCTCCGGGCAAGAAACACCAAATGATAGAAAACTAGTTCCTCTTATAGCGTCCTGTAGGTCCCTCCATTTGTGGGAAAACATCAAGACGTACGCCACAAACAAGAAGAGGAGCTCGGCCAAACACCCAAAATGGGTGTAAGCGCAAATTATATATATTAATTGAGAAGAATACTGGGTCCAGTATCAGGTCTCTATTGCATAAGATATAATAACGAGCTAAAGAAACTCCTACAAGGTGAAAATGTCATGCATGAGAAGTGAAAAGGGCGACCACGGAACAGATAGTTAGATGACGTTGAAGACGATCTAAGAAGCATAAGAGCGACGAGCTCTCGTAGTATGGCCATGGACCGAGATGCTTGGGGAATAATTTGGGAGGAAACTAAGGCTCACACCGAACTGCAGTGCTATGCATGAAGATGATGATATAACTAATATGGTTGTCATATACCGCAATTGTACGCTGTGATACATAAATTATTCTGCCCTGCGATTACATGTTGCAACTCAAACAATATTTTCTCACGTCATTTAGCTTTAATTGGATTGAAGAGATTCTGCCCAGTTCTGAGGAAGGTGATGCTATTGCACAACTTCATTGTATACAGTCTTATTAATTTTTCAGCAATTTATTTCTTGCGGCCCTGAACTCCTTTTCTTGCTCTCGAAAGCAGCTTTTAAATTAACTTCTCGATTCTCTCAGCTTATTTTCATAACTTGGCGTATTGTAAATATATGGTTGATGGTAGACTTATCAGGTGTAAGACCCTTATTTAAAAGGGCCAATCAGTTCATTGTTGTTGGGGCTTATAATGGATTAAAGCAGTTCATAGAACTTTATATGCAATATTAAAAATACTGAGTTCACGATATTTAATTGAGATGTAAATTGACCTATCATCCGACCATATTTTGCATAAGAGTTGATAAATGCAATTTACCAGCTCATCACTGCCATAAATATTCGCACGGCAGCCCATCGGCCTCATTAGTTTTATTATAGAATTTACTGACCGTACAAGACGAGCACTAATAGATTGCCAACTTCTCATGAAAATTAACTGAAATATTCACTGCTACTCCTATAACATCTAAGTTGTAAAAGCCGTTTCGAAAAATTAATCAATTAAACATCGGATACATTCGGTTTCAACATATGGCGCAACTTGGCTTACATCACACTTAACAGTCGATTTATTGCAATATTCAAGCCACGATTGACGTCATACGCCCAGATTCATTAGAAAAAGTAGTAAAAAGTTGGTTGGTTGGTTGAAGTGGGGATTCTTCCAGAATCCAACTAGCGCTTCCGCGCCATTTTGTTGCCACATCCTCGTTACCAACTTGTTTAACGGTTATTTACAGCATAACTATATTATATCCAGTCTATATCCGGTTAAGAAACCTTATTAGGTTGTTAACGTCTAAGCCAGATAGTTGTTCGAGATTCTCGAACATTCTGTCCTTCCATAGGGCGGGGCATTCACAGAGGAAATGGAAGATTGTCTCCTTTTTCTCCGGTTGTTTGCAACTGTGACAGTATGTATTGTGAGGGATACCCATTTTTGATGCTTGTTCTCCGATAGACCAAAAGCAAGGTATGACTACCCTTAGTCTCCAGGCGTCCCGTCGTTTCATTCTTATAATGCCGACGATTGCTTGAGGTTGTAGGTGCGCCATAAAGTTCTGCTAATTTTGCATTTCGTCTGGACTTTCCACCTACAGTCTGTGATTCGGAGGTATTTTTGGGAAATTGTGCTCTTGACTGCACCTAATGGTGTGAGTACCGATTCTGCAAGAGCGTTATTCATGGCAGATTCTCCTCTTGCCCATTCATCTGCTTTTTCGTTACCTTCAATGTTCCGATGTCCCGGGACCCAAATTAAGGTAACTTTATGGTTTTCACTCAAGATGGTGAGGCTATTCCTACTTTGTTCCACCACTTTGGAGGTTGTTGTGGCCGAACCCAGTGCCTGGATTGCAGCTTGGCTATCCGAGAGAATAGCGATATTACCCTTAAAAGAGAAATCTGCGATTAGTAGCCTACAGGCTTCTCCAATTGCCAGTACTTCCGCCTGGAAGACACTGCTGGTATTAGGGAGACGCACAGATTTCTCAATTTTAAGTCTGTGAGAATATATACCAGCTCCAACACCGCAGCCCATTTTACTTCCATCCGTATAGACTGTAGTGTCGAAGTTGTTTAGAGAGAATCCCTTATTCCATTCTTCCTTAGTTGGAAAGAGAGTGGCAAAATTCCTATTGAAAGTTAACGTCGGGACGATGTAGTCAGTTCTCACCGAGATTAACTGAGTTTGTCGCAATAATAGACTAGCATGACCATACGTTTTTTCTCTCCAGCGACCCGCTTCGTTTAACCTAAATGCATTCATTGCCGTCTTCTTAATATGTAGGTCTATTGGAATAACGTGTGTCAGTGCATTGAGAGCCTCTCTAGGACATGATCTGATTGCACCGACTGTTATTGCACATGCTGATCTTTGTATTCTGCCGAGTAGTTTGGTATTGTACTCTCTCCCTAGAGCCTTCCACCAAACTACCGAACCATACGACAGAATAGGTCGTATAACCGTCTTATACAGCCATAATGTATGCTTAGGTTGAAGACCCCATCTTCTTCCAACCATACGTTTACAGGCATATAAAGCAATTTCTGCCTTCCTTACCCGTTCTTCAGCATTTAATTTCCAGCTTAGTTTGGAGTCCAGAATTACCCCTAAGTACTTTGGTTGGACTGATCGATTGAGCCATGTAACTCGTAACCGAGTGGAATTATCTAGCAGATTATAATGAAAAGAAAATTTAAAAAACTATTTACAAAAACTCATTCCAACAACATTTCTGTTTTGTATTGGGTATGGGAATAAATTTCCGCCCTCATAAAAGAGATGTCGCATACCCATCACGCATGAGCATCCAAGTTAATGGGCGCACATTTTGGACTTATAAGGGTAGCTTGCTATGTATTTATGCCTAAAAGATTAAGGCCGTGCTGGAATGCCTAAACGGACTGTGTGCCTTGAGTAGTATCGATCACTCAAAGCCCTAATAGTATGAAATCGCATCCCGATGCAGAAGAATCATCAGAACGATTGCCAGATTCAACTTTCAGCGTACCACTAACTTCTTGAAAGTTCTAGTATAGAACTAACTTCCGTCAAGGAGATAACAAAAGATGGTCGGTATAACCCACTTGCAGAACAGCAGTAAAAATTTGGTCAAAAATCAGCTAGAAAATATTTAACCAATTCGTTCACTTGGAGAGCAACCTTCTCTGTCGCGGACTGGACTTGTACTGGGCACTGCCTAAAGAGAAGGCATGAGAATTCGTGGAATCGAGTGGTCAGCAAACTCCTTTTGCTTCAGCTGCGATGACGAGGAAAGAATAGAAATTGTCTCACAATATCTCTGTCCGTGCCCGCCCTTGGCTAGGACAAGAGAAAACTCTGTCTTTCACCATTACCTGTTGTTGTCTCACTGAACTGAGTTCAGCGACTAGCCTTGAATTTTTCAGATTTATTAAACCATTTTTTATGGTTTTATTTCTAGGAGTACTGCCCTGCACGACGATGAAGACACACACAATTACCAAAATTATCCCATGAAGTACTACATTTGGTTCATAAAATATATTTCTCCCACATACTTCGTATTCGATATTTTTTCATGCCAATTTATTTATAATAACCAATCGTTTAAACTTTTGAAGTATTCTTCAAAATAAAATTTTGTTGCTTTTTATGTGTAAGAAATAACAAAGAAAAGTCTGATACAGGTGCGTTAAATTATAAAATCACTTTGTGAATAATGCAACATCAAATGTGGAATATCATCAAATCAAATATTTGAAAATAACAACCTGAGCAATTTGTACAAAAACAAGCACCTGTACCGTCCGACCCACCGGTCGATCAACCAGCCGAGTGAAGGAACACAACCTGGCGTGGGGGTCAGCTTGAGTGGTGTGGTGCATGCATCAGCAGCAAGGAGAAAAGTACGTTGGTAGCAAAATAAAAAAAAATTAAAAAAGTTTACAAAGAAAAATATGTTTACCTTTTTAATGAGAGTCCAGCAATTCGATGTGATTTGAAAGCGTTCGCTCGACTCCACCCAGCTGCGTGTGTGTATAGTCAACAAATTATACAACAGCACACAGTGGACAACACGGCAGGGCATGTACGACAACAACTATAATGTATCAAGTGAAACAACAACAACAATAGCAACAAAGTAACTTAGAAAATTGCTGTAGTGATTGGTGTGAACCACCATATGTGTCCCGGTTACAGGACCAACAAGCGCTGAGTTATGAAACAACGTCAGCTACACACACAAGTGGCGGTGGAGTGAGTGGCGAGCGGATGTGTTGCAGGAAAGTGCTTATTTCACTTCTTCACGCCGTCACATTTTTATCCCCTCAAGCCATGGCGTGTAAAATGATGATACACTGCAGCAACAGCCTTCCCGCACCACTCATTCGTCCTCCACCCGCTTTATTTGATTTTAAACTTTAAATTACAGCTTTGCTTTGCGCCGCCTAACGTTACTGGTGGGTGGCTCTTTTGTGCTTCGTGCCACATGGCCTACTACAGTTGCTCACAAAAGCGATCGTACTTTAATTTGTGGTGTAAATTTGTTATGCATTTCGTTTTAAATTTTGTGTTCCGTTCGTAGATGAGAGCGCTTTTGAGTAGACAACTTTGCTAAATAGGAGACGTGAAATTGGGGTCTGGTTCTTGTAAGTTATCAAGGCATGAGAAACTAAAACAAGGCCATAAGCACCCACAACGACTAGCGAAGAGTTGAAAAGTTGTTTACGTCTGCTTCATTCGGAGATATCCCTTGTGGACTCGTTTTTCCTGCCCAACTTTTCATTTAATGGCACCACAATGTAAGACTTTCTAGGCGCCTGTCCAAGTGCGATCTCCTTCTTCGGAGCAACCTTCTAGCCGAGCCTTATATCAAATATGTCTAGGCTCATTAAAGTAGTTCAAGATTCTCTTATGGGGGATATGGTTACATTGATCGTCTTCTTGATTGGTAATCGCCCCAGCTTAACCAATATTGGCTGAGTTTAAAAAAGCGAGCCAGTCGAGCCAAGTGAAGCCATCTGATCTATCCAACGCAGAGAAGGCCTTCCTCCTCCTCTGCACCCACCAACTGGTACCGCATCGAATACTTTCAAAGGCGGAACGTTTGTATTCATTTGGACAATATGACCCAGCCAGCGTAGGCGCTGGATGCTGTATTCGCTGCGCTATGTCTATGTTGTCGTAAAGCTCATACAGCTCATTTTTCTATCACCTGCGATAATTGTCCGCAAAATCTTTCTCTCAAACACTCGAAGGGACGGCTTATCGGATGTTGTCATCGTCCACGCTTCCGCGCCATACGTTAGGACGGGCATGATGAACGCCTTGTAAAGTGTTAGTTTCGTACGTCGAGAGAGAACTTTACTACTCAATTGCCTACTTAGTCCAAAATAGCACTTGTTGGCAGGAGAGATTCTCCGTTGGATTTCAAGGCCGGCATTGTTATTGGTGTTAATGCTGGTTCCTAGATAAACGAAGTCTCTTACAACCTCGAAGTCATAACTGCCAACAGTGACGTGGGTGCCGATAGGCGAGTGCGCCGACTGTTTGTTTGATGACAGGAGGTAGACTTCGTTTTGTCCTCGTTCGCCACCAGACCCATTCGCTTGGCTTCTTTATCCAGTTTGGAAAAGACAGGACTAACAGCTCGGTTGCTAAGGCCGATGAAATTAATCTGATTGGCATACGCTGGAAATGGTGAGATACCTTTGTAGCAGTCCACGCAAGTGTGTAAAATCCATCATCACCATTCACTTGGAAGTGGCCAAGACGATTATTTTGCATATGGTCCAAGCAGCTCGGAACTTCCGAGCTTATCTCAATATCCTCTCGGTAGCTTCCTAACATCCGTCCGCGAGCGAACTAATGTGGGAAGGCGAAGGCGAACTCAGTATAGCTGGTTGTGCGCTGGGCTTGAGACTCGCCACGTAAAAATCCCGTCCAATGAAAACGAAGCCTCGGGCATGCTAGTGGATTTCTCATAATAAACAGAATGCTTATTGATTTCATACGTGGTAGTCCAGGGGATTAAGGTCTGGTCAGTTAGACGGCCGTAAGTTGTCATGTGGTCATGTACGTTTTCAGCCATCCAATCTTGTGTCGCTATCACTTTTTGTGAAGAAGCAGAGTCTAGAAAGATGTATGGACCGCAACCGCGTACACTATCCATTCAGGGCTTCACTATTGTCTCTAGAAGCTCGATATATGCAGCAGAACTCACTCGAAACTCTTGAGTGAAGAAGATTGGTGTCCTGTCGTAGTCGTTTGCGGCTCACAACACCTAACAGCCCATCAGTGGGTGGAAACTTCGTGTGCATGAGAACAGAAACCTCTGTAGAATTGGAGGATAGTCATCTGCCATTAAGGTCATTTCTGCGGTTGGTCTTTTGGTCTTGGTCAAAATTAATAACATAACATCTCAGACACTTCAGGGTGTTTGTTTAGCACACGTTTTTGATCGGAAAACTCGCTGTTTTCGTGTTTGATAAGACTTCTTCTGCGTATAACGTAGGATTTACACCGGAGATCCTCATGGACAACTCAATGCATAAGACCCTCAGAAGCACCCTCATTCGTTTTTAAGGGTCTTGATCAATGCTCGCTCCCATTTTTTTTATAAATTCTGCAGACTGCACAGTGTCAGAACGTTCCTAGGGTTTTTTTTTTGTTTTGCAATAGATTCTGCATCGCCCCCGGATGCCTCTAATACACGGCGAACCTTATGAATGTTCATTACTGGCGCACATGAGAAAATTAGAGATTTGTAGTACTTGTGATAGCGACGCACAGTGCGGCCGATTCCCAAAACGCTGGCCAAAAGTCGAAAAAAAAAGTTTCTAGATAGAGTTTTTTTGTCTTTGGGTTGGCTACAGTAATGCCTTGAGTAGTGAAAACCGTTCATAGCAACGTCCTGTACCCTAAGTATCCTCTGTATTTTCAGTCGCAACGTGGCCTTCGTTTGAGCATCGTATTACTGTCGATGAATAGTGAAAGTTGTACACATTTGAAAGATTTTGTTATGGAGTAAATTGAACAAAGCCAAATGGAATCATCTTCGGAAGGTTAGTAAAATACGAGAAATCTTTAGTACATATCAATACCTCGACACAAAATTTTTAGCTGCAGCAATACGTAGATACTTTTTTGCAATTTTTTTTATAAAATTTGAGTTTTCAAACTGTATAGTAATACAACGCCGTCATATGCTGCTTTGAAACCTATTAAAGGTTACTCAAAAAAGGAATGGTTACTGAATAAAACAAGATTCAGCTGCTACCACTTGCTAATCAGCGACCCCGAAAACATATAAATTTACATGCATCTTGATTATGTTCTTGAATATACGCTATTTCACGTGAGGGGGGTGGAAGGGGGTGGATTTTCAAAATTTTAAGATCAAATTCGTAATCAGCGACCCCGACAACCCCCGAGTAAGAAATTTTGAATCAATTACTTAATTTTTTGAGTTTTGGCCAGCTTTTCGGGAATCGGCCGCACTGTGCGACGGGGCATCCTATAACGAATCCGAAGCGGTAGAAATAGGCTGTTCCCCATGCGTGCGCAAAAGGGAGATCTTCTCGTATTTCCAGAAGCAGACCGTTGACAGATAAGACGGATACCTGCCAAATAACTAAACAAACGTGGCCCAATTTCAATAAATCCAGAACTGACGAGTTGTTCAGAAAGCCACGAGTAGACTTATTCAGAATTACGTCAACAGTAACCCGCCACCGGTCTTTGGGACACGATGCCTGAAAAGTGGGGTAGCCAACGATAGGTGTAGAAGCTGTAATCAAGAAGAATTTAAGGAAACAGCCTTTCACGATCTGTGAGAGTGCCCAAGTTTGGGTGCTCTACGACGTAGAATGTTGGGGATCTTATCGATGGTTAATTTAAAGAAAATTTCGGAAAAGAAAAAAACAACATAGGCAGATATATAGTCAAATCAAGATGGTTCAACTAATAAAAAGTAGTGGTTTAACTATTTATTGCCTTTTCATATAGTTTTACGAGGTGTGTTCAAAAAGTACTGCAAATTTTGTGTTTTTTCAAAAATTATTTATTTATTCATTAATATCTATTTTGTCCTCTTCAAAGAAGTCCCCATGAGATATTATGCACCTGTGGCATCGTTTTTTCCAATCTTCGAAGCACTTCAAAAAATCATTTTTTTTATCTTGTTCAGCTCCTTCTTCATAGCGTCGTCCTTTCATGGGCCTCTTCAGTTTCGGGAACAAGAAAAAGTCAAAGGAGGCCAGATCTGGGGAATACGGTGGCTGTGGCATCAATAGTGTGTTGTTTTTGGCCAAAACGCAAGTGCCAGTTTTTGTTCTTCCACAAATCCGGGCAAAACTTGCAGGTAATATTCCTTATTGACCGTTTTACCCTGTGGCAAGAACTCAAGATGCACAACGCCCCTGCAACCGAAGAAAACGGTAAGCAAAACTTTTACATTCGACCGAACTTGGCGCGCTTTTTTCGGTTTTGGTTCGGTCGGCAGCTTCCATTGAGATGATTGAGCTTTGGTTTCCACGTCATAACCATAAACCCACGATTCGTCACTAGTTATGACCCTCTGGAGCAAAGTTGGGTCGTCGCAGACAATGTTCATGCGACCAAAAGGTCGAAATTGAGCAGTTTTGGTACGAATTTTGCGGCGACCCGTCTCATGTCCAAATCATTGAAATAAAAAAAATCGAATGGCACGAGCCAATCGATATGTCTAGATCCTCAGCAACTTCTCTAACGGTGATTCGACGATTACCATTTTCTTCACTTCATCAATTTTTTCTATTGGTCTGTTATTGAAGTGCTCGAGCGTCCGGCACGCTTTTCGTCGTTCACATCTTCTCGGCCTTTGAGAACACTTTGTACCACTGATAAACGTTGCTTTGGTCCAAAGTTGCTTCTCCCTATGACACAGTCAACATTCGGAATGCATCCGCGCACTTAATTTTGTTTTTCACACAAAATTTGAGACAGGTTCTTTGTTCCATCTTTTTAAGTAGGTAAAAATCGAAGACGAGCCGAAACACGTGCAAGCAAAGCAGCTGTCACCAATTAACTGAACTTTCAAAATGGCCGAACTTGTCGGCAAGAGTGAAAGACATGAGTACCAACATATCGCCACAAAAAAATCGACTTTCGAGTATACGTAACCTGCGAAAATTCAAAATTCGCGATACTTTTTCGCGATATCTTTTCTAAAGATATAATGGCACCATCCCACTTCCCTACCAAAAGTCCCTACCCAAATTTTCTGTTTTTGTTCATTCTCTAATTTTCCTGTTACATATCTGTGCACAGTCCCCATACAATTTTGAGAAATATCCCTACAAATATCTGGGACCGACTGTCCGGGGTAACTCATAGATCTTATAGATTGCTTTAATTCTCTTAACTCAAAAGCTTAAAGCCAGAACTCGAACACTATGAGAGGAGATGATGGGATGATGAGGGTTAAGGATTAACAGGTACGTCGGTACGGTGATCTTCATATGGTGATTGATTTTGCCGTGAAGCGGGTGGATGGCTAGCCAATCCTCATATGGAGCTTCCCTCTTAGTTCGTGTTGGGTTGGTCCCCATGATATGGGGGTCAAACCACCACTTAAGCCTCATCCCCGCGACAAGGAGACCAACATGATGAGGAAATTTGGAGCAAATTAAAAAAATAAAAATTTTGATACAAATTTCACGTTTTTTAATAAGAATTTTTAGCAAAATTTCAGGTATGCGGCTTTATAGGCCACTGAATTCTGGTTTAATTAAATTGCAGGTTTTAAGTGGCTCAGAAATCCCGTGGATTATTGACAATTTTGTTTTTCTTCATATAAAAAATGTCGAGCATTCGATAGATGGAAAAACTTTACAAACCTCCAGAACAAAAAAAATTAATATTTAAAATAACTAAGAAGCAAATAATTTCTAAAACCTTGTTAATAAATCCTCTTTAGTTACTTAACGCAGTATTTATGAAATAATTGGAGTAAAAAAGTATGGCTTCGATTAGAAGTGGTGGGCTGATGAATTTTGTGTGTCACTGTAAGTAGCAGTGCGTTTCATGTAATTTGTTTAATTTGTGCTGGTCACTAAAAAGGGGTTCATTACTTATTTTGTGGTCAGTGGGTGGCACCACAACGTAGCTCATCTCCAAACGCGAACATGCAAATGATTACAAAGTAGAAAAACGCTGCTGACATGGCGGTAATTATTGCAATAAGGCCTTCTTTTGTGCATAAATACACACACAAACATATACTTATGTGGAAATAAACGCATGCCTATCGCATATATGTATGTGTGTGTGCGTGCATTTAAGTGCTTATATCCGTGCAATGCGAAGCCCAAAATGTGTTGCTAACTTTTGTAATAATAATCGAATAATATTTGTACACAAAAGTGATTGTTTCTTGTCAGTCATTTAAAATACAATACATACACACGCACATATATTGCAGGGTCTCTCTACAATATTTATTGAGTTACAAATATAACTGGCTGTGGGAAATTGTGGGACCAGCGCATGCACTCGCACACATTCACACTCACTGCTGCGACTGCTGGGACTGCTTAATTGCTGTTTATTTATTTATTTATTGATTTTACAATTTCATTTGGAAAAAACTTATGGGAAAATATTGTAATATGTTCAGTTTTGTTGCCGGGGCTGATAATTCGGTAAATATAAACTAATCCAACTCTGGCTTCCTGGCTGCTAGAAGAATAAACTATTTTTAGTATGAGCTCGATTTTTAGATTTTTCCCTGCTCACACAGTCTATTGAGAGATGCTCGTCAAACGGATTAAATATGTTTTGGACTCTTACAACAATAACACCAGGTTATTGGTACATGATAGATTACTTGGTTTGGCAAAAACTTTGGCGAAAAACAAAATTGTGAAGAGTACTTCGGCTGTCACGTAACGTGAGGACTCGCCGAATTCTGCACGATCATTTCACACGCATTCACACACTCGTCCAATCAGTCGTTATTCAGACGGCAACGAAGTGATATTGTGCTAATTTGTTTCGTATGTCACTAACACATTCTTAGTTTTTTCGTAAAAACATCGATTCTTTACCACTTCTCTGTCAGCCCATCAATTGATTCTGTAAAATGCGCTGAGAGTCGGCTAACGGTCTGATATTGGCCACCCTATTGAATTTCTTTTCACCATGACAACAACAGCGTTTTGCTACAAATTAAGAGAACGACCTGCTTCGGCTTTGGGTATTTTAAGCCACAAAAGTTCAGTTCGGTTTCGGCTTCGCCAAAATAGAACAGAATTTTTACCGAATATTTCTTGAGATTCTTTTCTTCAAGAATTGTTTTTTATAACATTTTTTGAATAATGGTATCAACCACAACAGTTTTCGTTTATTGCTTCTGTAATACTGTGGTCAAAAAGTAAGGTGAATTTATTTGTCAAACTTCGCGGGATTAAAATTTCGCTCTAGGTTTTTTTTTCATGAGTTGGCAGCACTGTTAATAACATCTGGGCCTACTTTCATGTGAATGCCATTATTAGTAATATATTTACGCTTGTGTTTACCAAACGACCAAGAGTGCATTTTTCGATTTTTACAATGTCTGATTTGATTGAGCAGAGAAGTGCCATCAAATTTTGTTTGCGGAATGAATTTGGGATGCGGAAACGTTTAGCATGTTGCAGAAGGCAATTGGTGATTCGACCATGTCGCAGAAAAATGTTTATAAGTGGTACAAAGACTTCAAAGAGGGCCGAGAACGTGTTGATGACTTGGAGCGCTCCGGACGACCATCGCCGTCAACAGATGACCAACACGTCAATAAAGTGAAGGAGTTAGTGCTCAAAAATCGTCGATTGACTGTTAAAGACCTTACTGATATGATCGGAATATCAGAAGTATCTGTGAAAACCATTTTGAAAGACCATTTGGGCCTACGAAAAGTCAAATCTCGTTTGGTACCGAAAAGTCTCAATTTCTTGGAAAAAAGGCGTCGCGTTTATGTGTGTGAAACAATGCTTTCAGACTATCAGGACAAGCTCAAATGCGTCATTACGGGAGATGAGACTTGAATTTATGTTTACGTCCCTGAAACAACCGACCAATCAAGCAAATATCGTGCTAAACGCGAGGCCAGACCGAAAAGAGCACGACAAAGTCGTTCAAAAATAAAGGTCATGATGACAGTTTTTTTCGATTTTCGTGGTGTGGTGCACTATGAATTCCTTCCACCTGGTCAAACTGTTAATAAGGAATATTATTTGAGCGTTATGCGTCGTTTACGTGAAGCAATTCGTCTAAAAAGACCAGAATTATGGGCCAACAACTCTTGGTTTTTGCATCACGATAATGCAACGTCTCACACTGCACTCGTTCTTCGTGACCATTTCGCCAAAAATTCCGCGCATATCGTTTCGCAACCACCGTATTCGCCTGATTTGGCTCCGTGTGACTTCTGGCTATTCCCAAAACTCAGGAGACCACTCCGGGGAACGCGTTTCGAGTCGATTGAGGAGATAAAAGCTGAATCGAAGAAGGGGCTGATGGCTATACCGGAAATGGACTATTTGGCATGTTTCGGGGATTGGAAAAATCGTTGGCATAAGTGTATTTGATCGAGAGGGGATTATTTTGAAGGGGATGAAATTGATTTACAAGAATAAATAAAGATTTTTCATTTTACAACCAAATTCACCTCACTTTTTGCCCACAGTAAGGTGAATAAAATAATACAGGTGAGCTCTTAAGCCGAATACATCGACAGGAGACCATCTCATGTTCACCGTCTCAGATAAGTTCATTAGTTGGTTGTTTCGTTGCTACCCAGCGGATGCTGAACTTAAGTTGAAAGATGGGACCTGCGTAACCCTCGAAAAGGAATGCTAATTCTTAATTGATTCGACTAACATGTAGCTAGGTAGGTAGGTGAAATGGTTGAAGTATCACTCTGGAACTCACCAAGTAGCACTAAAGCGCCGTTTTGATACCATTTTGAGACCTCCGACAGGCAGATGTCTACAGCCAACCAGAGCTGTTGATGAAATGGGAAAGATTGATGGTATTTAGATTGGTGCACTTCCCAGGCTGTCGAAGAAAGGATCACCCAGTCAACTGGCTGGCAAACCCGGACATTTACAGTGGAAGTGCTCAGCAGTCTCCTTCTCTGAAAGATCCCTACAGCTTCTGCAATGGAAGTTAAATGGTAAAACTATTTTATTTTTTTCTAATTACAATAAAATAGAAGTTTTGTTTTCTTGATATTACTTAAATTTTAAGAATTGATTTTTAAAAAATTATTTTTGCAAGGAACATTTTTTTGAATCAGATGGAAAGAATAAATAAACGCATAAATAAAATAATGTTGCAATTATAAAATGTCATGAAAAACAATACAAAAAAAAATTTGAAAAATATATAGCCCTTAAGAAATAATAGGTTTTTTGTGTTAAAATCACATGTTGCAGACTTCAATTTAGTGTTCTCCACATATGTGTAGATGTGCTCTCATATACCTACACATACATACTACGAGTATATACATATGTACAGGTATGCACCTCGCACAAGTAGACTTGCTCATTCCGCGCATTGTTTTTAACCGTCTGCTAAGCTTTTTTAAAACTGCATTTTCTTTCCTAAAATAGCAAAAGCACAAACAACACAAATTCTTTACCTCTAATTCGAGAACAATATATTGCTAAAAAGAGGGTTGAAAGTCATTTAAATGTTAATTATTAGTCGAATCGACTAACACGAGCTTCATAACTACAAAACAATAACATTTTCCGCAATGATATTATGGCATACAGCAGTATAACATCAGCAACTGAGATTACACGATGTTTGGAAGCGATCGGCAAAGTGAGAGAACAACAGTGCTACCCACGATGGAGAGAATAATGAGATGGCGCCTATCGTGGTCCCGTTACTTTGCTCTCAGCGAAGTTGACAACGAATTACGTGATTTTAGCTCCAGTATGGCCAGATTACCATTTTCGTAACTTGATTTAGCTTGTTTTTTGTTATTTAATCTCGGAGTTTTAGTTCTTTCTTCATGACATTTTTCTAGCCTGTTCTAATTAAAATGTATTGTTTATAACTTTGTAAAATATACATTTTTTAATAATTATTTAAATAATTCACACAGTTTTATTTAGCTTTACTTTTTTGAACATCTGGTGGCATTGCCCGCGATTAAAGGTGTTGTTGGTGTTCTTCTGCTTTCGACAGTCACATCTCTCTCTCGCTACTGCAGTGTTGCCTAGCTTTGGATGTAAAAACGCACTAAAACACCCATTTAAAGGAAATAAAACACCAAATTTTTATTGAATCACTTAATGTGTTATGCTTATGTACAATTTAATTTACGAGTTTTTTTTGTTAAGCGAGACTCTTTTGTTAAGGGAATGTCTTATTTGCTATATTTGAGGTTATGTAACTTGATAAGGTAATTTTTGTAAAAATGTCGTTATGGTTTCTTTAGTATTTTCTGGTATTTTGGGGCTTATTTTTACAATGAATACACCTCTTGATGCTCTATGTCCCACTAAGGATTGATGGCCGGAAGAAACGATTAAACCTCTATGGTTTTAATCCGCATTCAGTAAATTCAAACGCCTTTTAAAATGTGTAAAAAGGTTTGCAATCTTAAGAAGAGTTGAGAGAGGTACATTTAATATTCTCGCGTAGCCTTAAAAGGAGAAAAAAATTAAATTCACACTTTCAAAATATCAAATTTTATAAGAACCAACTAATTTTCATTAGCACTCAAATCTTCTCAGAGAGGCCCTTTTTAACGCTCTTTTGTATAATAATACAGTTTTTTTTAACCTAAAATTTCGGTAGCTTTTAATTGGAAAAAAAAGAAACAAAGACGAAACTTCAAAAATTTCGCATTTTCGGTATAAAAAAGCACTAAATTTATTGCGAAGAGCAAATGGTTGGCAATACTGCTCAACTCGGACAAATGTGACGTTACGCACTCTCTGATGGGCACAATCTTCTTTCTATCATTCTTGAGTGGTACCTAATATAAACTATGTTGGTTGAATCTACTGTTATTAGTGCTCTAGGCTAAAATAATATTGCTGATGCTCACTCTCACAGACAAATAGCAATAGCAAATTTTCCACCTTTGCGTTGACTTCTGTACACTGAGCTATTCTTGAAATTAGACTGCTAATAATACAAAAGTAAATATAATTTATTTGAATATTTTTTAGTTTTTTTTTGTATATTTACAAAGTTAATCCCACCCAGAGCACAAATTAAAAGACTTAAGACCCAAACTTGTTCTGTGGCACATTAAATTCCACATTCCTCTAACTAACACTAAATAAACATTCCTCTGCCTACCGCTCATCATATAATAAATACATATATATAAATATATGTACAAATTTACACATACAAATGTATGTATGTAAAGTTTTTATGAATTTGTGTACCTGCACTCAATCGCCCAACACTCATTTGCTGCTGACAAATTGACAAATTAAATTAATGCCGCTCTATAACTCATCAGTGTGTGCTGTCAAAATATTTAAAACTTTTGCTAAATTATCAATGTCAAATAAACAGCTTCTTAACATGCTCTTAAATTCCATTTTATACCACTTGGCTGTCTCGTTCGCAGATAATTTTAAATTAAAATTTCAAATGCAACAATAACAAAAAAACATAGAAATCTCAAAAGCTGCTGCTGCTGTTGTTGCTACTGACACAAATGTACACACACTCCTCAACCAGCACTAATATTTGTATTTTATTACATTATTGTTGTTGCTTGCGACTGTATGTCGCTGTCGCAGTTGCTGTTGCTATTGTTGCTGATGCCCGATCGGGTCGGGCAATGCAAAATTACCATTGACCGATCACTAATCCAGCCGCCGTTCATTCAATTTTGCGCGACCACTGGTGCGTCTCCATATTCATATGCGCTGCGTACAAACATAAAAAGGTTCAGATTCCGAGACTCATAAATTTCCAATTTTATTTCGTGTGAGTCGAAAATTCGTTTAGCCAACAAATCGTTGATAGGTAAATATTCACCTTTAATTTGCGTTCGCGCAGTCAAAAACCCCAACAAAAGTAAATAAATATAAAATGAATTCTGCCGTTTGGATACCTATGAACCTGTATAGGAGAGAAAGAAATAAATAAAGCATTAGTTATCAACATAAAATGCCAAGGTGTTCATAGTTATACATCTACATTTACATACATACGAGTACACGTATTAGTGGTGTCAATATTAGCGGCAACTGTTGATCATAGGGCATTGCTGTATGTTTTGTGTAATCCCGGAATCCCGAGATTCGTTACAAGATCATCTACTTTTATATAAAAAGAATTGACAAGAAGTAAATGAATTTATATTGACATGATAAGTTCGGCATTATGCCAGGAATGAAACATATGGTCTATGTACGAAAAGTTGCCGATAGATGGCACTGTGCACTAATCGGTTTTTAATTAACGATAAATTTGACAATTTAACTTCAAATTAAAAATGCTTTTTGCATTGTTCATGCGCGTGAAAATTCTTATCGGAATGAAAATTAATTATTTACACATCTAATTAGAAATCGGAAACGTATAAATTTACGAAATTTACAAAAATATTAAACATTCTAGCATTTCAATTCTTGAACTACAGTAGGTTCTGTTTTTATGCGGCTTTTTTTATGCGGTTTTGAAATAGTGCGGTTTTTTTTTTAAATTACAAAATGCACGTCGACCTATCGGGAATTGTACATATAAACAAGATTCTAAACCAGCTAAGCAAAAACTCATCACCGATTACATCAGAAATGCTAATCCTACAAGTATGGAACCGCCTGCATAACTATCTAGATCAGACGTGTACATTTCCTCAAGTGACGAAAGTGATTTTGCGCCAAATCCTAAACGAACGCGCAACATGTGGGTATTGTCTGATTCTATTTCTGACTTAAATTTATTTTTCGATTCTGACGTTTCTTAAATAAAGATATAATTTTCAAAAATACAATATTTTGTTCATGCGATTTTATTTAATTATTTCAGATTCATGCGGTCTATGGAACGTATCTATAGTTATAATATGGGACTAGTGCCCTTTTTTATGCGATTTTATTACATTATTTCAGATTTATGCGGTTTTAGCACTTTTGAAACGTATCTATAGTTTTACTATAGAACTAGTAGCTTTTTTTATGCTGTTTTTTTATGCTGTTTCTCGCGGAACGTATCTACCGCATAAAAACAGAACCTACTGTATTTGTATTCCACATTTATTGCAATTATTCGATTTTTGGTGCGCCCTGTTTACAAAAACCCAAGATAATTTTAGGTGAGTTATCATTGTGGGAATGACACCCTGCAACGAAATTATTCGAGAGAAGTAAAATATTATTTATTGCATGCGAATTTAAGATGATTGACCCATATTAATATTTCAAAGGCTACAATTGAAATAATGCCACCGAAACGACAAAAACACGGAAAAATCAACTGAATAAGTTGCGCGAAATAATAAGAGCCACGATGAACGCAAACAATGCCATGAAATTAGTGAATAATGTCGTTGATGCGACGAGTTTGAATAGCAAATTCGAAAGAGGAGATTTAGTACTTCCAAGAATACCTATGATACCTTCTGTTATGCCATTTAAGTTTAAGCGCCTACAGTTTCCCATTCAAAGCGCAAATGCAATCACTGCAAGTTTGTGAATTCAATCTAGAAAATCCCTGCTTCTCACATGACGAATTAGACGTTGTGTGTTCACGAGTAACGAAAAATATTCTGTATACAAAGTTGTGACCAAACACCATCTCCAACACTGATCTCTGGAGTACGATGAAGCAGAATTCTGTTCATCTCGAAATTCGACGACGAAAATGGAAATGGATTGGGCATACACTTCGGAAGCCTCATGGAGATATTGCAAAAGCCGCCTTAGACTGGTGCCCACAAGGAAGTCACAGGCGCAGGAGACCATCAAACACGTGGAGAAGACTAGGGCTTCAGCTTCAGCCCTACAAGCAGGCCGTTCATGGAGACAAATAAAATTTCTTGCATTAAATAAACCGAACTTTAACTTGTTTGTTGAGGCCCTTTGTTTCTCCTAGGAACCACGGAAAAAAAATATATGTGTATAAAGGTGTGAGCGAAATAAATTACCAACCAAATTGCCAATACAAATTAGGGCATCAAATTTAACAATTAATTAGAATAAAGTATGATTTTACATCTGTCAAAGCGTGAAAATTTTGTAATTTCAATTAATTCACCTTTCATCCAAATTTTGTCTACATTTTAAGTTTCAAGAAAGTAATACAGTGACTCGGTATTCATATAGGCAAACAACACAAACTCTTCTCGAGAACCAGATGTTGCTAAAAAGAGGCTGAAAGTTACGTGAATGTTAATTATTAGTTGAATCGACTAACACGAGCTTCATAACTACAAAACAACAACACTTTCTGCAATGATATTACGGCATACTGCAGTAGTATATGATAACATCGGCAACTGAGATTACACGATGTTTGAAAGCGATCGGCAAAGTGAGAGAACAGCAGTGCCAACATTTCCCCGACAGTCGGTTCTAAGTTACCGAAACGACCCGGATTTATATCCGGCCAAGGACTGTCACCCCAGCAGCATTCCCCTTATCTAAGTATGGGGAATGTTTATACTGCTACAACAACAACAACAGTGCCACATAGTTAAACTATGTTAGTCGACTGTTGCAATTAAAAATTTCCCGCCTTTCCCTGGGCTACAGTACACTGAACTATTCTTGAAATTAGATTGCTAAGTAGTACAACAATGAAATATAATAAATTTGAATATATTTTTTGGCTTTGGTCCGAATCATTTCTCAATAAACATTCCTCTGGCTACCGCTCATCATATAACTATATGCATAAATATGTACATACATGTGTATGTATGTATATTTTCTTTATGAATTCGTGTACATACACTCAATCGCCCAAGACTCATTTGAATAGCATCAGCAACTGAGATTACACGATGTTTGAAAGCTATCGGCAAAGTGAGATAAAAACTGTGCTTTTAAATATATATTATGTTAGTCGACTGTTTTAGTACTCTAGGATTAAATAATATTGCTTATGAAATGCTGTTAACCACTCTCACAGACATTGATCAATAAAAAAATTTCCTTTGCACACTGAGCCATTCTTTAAATTACATTACTAATAATAACGAAACATAATTTATTTGAATATATTTTTAGTTTTTACGTGCCTATTCACGAAGTTATTCAAACCCAGATAAACCCGGTATTCATATAGGCTAATCGCAGAGATTTCAGTACTTGAAAAGCAGCGAGATCCCGGGATTCTGGGATTGACATAACTAACATAGATTTATGTCTGTATGTAAGTTATGCCTGTTCGTGTATTTGATCAAGTCGTTTGGCGGCTACTGGCATTTATTATATTTTTGTTCATATTTAAATGTTTGTACACAAAAATGGAAAATATTAATTTTTTTAATTATGGCTGACATATTTTTATTGAAGTGTCAATTATTAAACTCGTTTAGGTTAATTCGGTTGATATTTAAGTATCCACATGAATGAAAGCACTGTTTGGTGGAGCGTAAAATATCCTATAGGGACCAACGTTCCTTGTGCTGTTTAGTGGATGGAATCGCCTTTGGATCATAATCTGGATGTATTACATTTTTCGGAGAGTTTTAGTAAATTTGGAACGATAAAAGCATAATCAAGGTTAAGTAGCGAGCTATGAAACGCTGGATAGTGATAGTGGCAAGCAGGTGGGAATGGTGAGCCGTTCTGCCTCTGCAAGAGTGCTGGTTGGCGTATGCTGCGCTGATACTAGCCCTCCAATGCTGGTATTGGTGGCATACTTCCTCTAAATGCTGATGTTAGTGTGCCCGTTGCCGTTTGCGGGGCTATCGGCTTTAGCATTTTTGAACGCATTGCGAGCTGGTCCGCTTCCAGCTGCATTCAGAATGGGTGCGTTCTTTGCCGGTGAAGATCTACTGCTACTTCGTCTGAAGGCTGCTCTTGGATCCAAGTTTGTCATTTCGACCATCTCTGCTTCCCTTTTCTATATTTTGCGCGGTGATTTCTTTTTAAATTTGGGTATTCATATTTAATTCTTTGGAGTCGCGACTTCAGGGCTATTCTTACCCGTAAATGCAGTTTCTCTAAGTATCCCCTTGGTTATCTATGGTATGCAAGAAGGGAGGTCATGCGAGGGTTGACTCTACGCTTCATGGGCAATAGAGTTCAGAGCCAGAACAGGTACTAATCAGGATTTCTCAACTGAGCCTGCACCAACTTAATTGTGAGGTATGAGGAACGTACCCGAATGCTTGCCATGCTTTAAATGGGACGGAGGCTATGTGGTTCGCCACCAATCGGTTAGTTGCCTTGTAGGCAGTGAGATTAGATTGTTTAAATAAAAAATTATTGTGTGCATACGGAACATCCGGTGTGAAACAAAAATTGAAGTATTTCCAATGCAGAGAAAATCTTCCTCCTATTCTGTCACCACCAGCAGGTACATATAAAAAGATATTCACGTAGACATAGGACCTCAACAATATATTATAATTTGATTTTTTTTAAAGATAAAAATTTAATTTGTCTCCTGAAATGGCCTGCTTTCTGCGTTTCTGCCGCAATCTGTCGCCTCCAAGTGTTGGCTGATCTCCCGCACCTACGGCTCCCTTGGAGATTCCAGTCTAACGCAGTCTTGTACTATTCCCCTGGGGCTTAGGCAACTTATGCCCGTTCATTTGTGATAGTGTACCTCGATGTGAACAGATGTTACTTCAGTTGCAAAAGTCAGCGCTACTTATGACGTGGCGCCAGAATATCTACATGATCCTGTGAAGACAACGATTGAAGAGGCATTGTACCGCATGCAGTCCGGTTTCACAGCCATATATTATAGTACTACTGGCTTAGATATCTAAGTTTTTGAGCTGTGATGAACCACACAACATTTCCCGCTCTTAGATTAGCCTAAGAATTTTGCTCTCGCATACTTGGAGTTTGTTTTTGTCCTTTTCACTTACTGCCTGTGGGTATACAGGGTTTGATTAAAAAGTAATGTTCCTTCCCGCGCGGAGCGTCTGCCAAGCGATCAACCGAATCTGCTGGTAAGGGAAAATGATCGTTGGACCATCCCCTTCCACTAGAAACCGGTCCCAGTTCGCTGGCAACAGCGGTGCAGTCAACATCGCTCCGCGCGGGAAAGCTGTTTTAAAAGTGTGTTTGGATTTTGCAGTGGCGAAAATGCAGCGATCGTTGGAGCAACGTTACTCGATCAAATTTTGCGTAAAGCTAAACAAAACGAGTACCGAAACCATTGGGCTACTCAAGGAGGCTTACGGGGACCAATCACTGTCCAGTGCCCATGTAAAAATCGCGTCGCCCGGGTTCGGCCCGACCTCGTCAACAATTGGACCCTTCATCATGACAATGCGCCGGCGCACACCGCCTTCCTCTGCACCTCTGCATTGGCCATGATGGGTATTCCGGTGTTTCCCCACCCTCCCTACAGCCCAGACCTGTCCCCTCCGGACTTCTTCTTGTTCCCGCGCCTGAAAAGAAAGCTGAAGGGGAGGCGACTCCATCGAGGCGATCCCAAAAACTGTTACAGCCGAATTGAACGCGATTCTGGCGAATGAGTTTAAAAAATGTTTCCTGCAGTGGAAAGACCGCTACCAGCGGTGTATTGACGCTCAAGGGCCCTATTTTGAAGAATATTAGTTGTATAAGCCAAAAGGTTTAATAAAACTGCTTAAAAAAAAAAGACTAATTACTTTTCAATCAAACCCTGTAATGGCAGATAGTTGTATCGATTTAATAAAATGTATTTTATTTAAAGTTTTTATTTAGGTAAAAATTAGGATTAAGCCAGAAAAATGTGTGCAATGCGAATTAGTACAACGCGTATATACTCGCCGGCGATTCGTTCGAACTGTTCATGTATTCAGTTACGTTTTTTATGTTGTCCTCTTATTGTCAGGGTTGCCATTGGTTCGTCCGTTCAGTCTGGTTGCCACACTGCTCAAGACTTCGGGGGTAGAGATGCGAATACATAGCCTCTCCTATTCAAATGTCAACCTCATCTACACGCCGGTGAACCCCGGCGATAACCAAAGAGGCAATGACGACCGAGCATTGGCAAATCTAGAATGAGATATTGGTAACCCATTGGTATGGGGCAAATTAGACCCACTGACAGCAGTAAGAGAAACCTGTCTAGCTCAAGTAAAGCCAAAAAACTACTCAGCGAAATAATCATATCATGAAAGCTAAACAAAAGTCTCGGCCTATACCAGTTATTTAAAAAAAAACATTTTCTTTAGATGTCGTAATGGAAACTCGGATCACTGGGATCTGCAAGTTGTTTCAAAAATCATTTATAAAAAATAAAAGAATACAAGAAAAACCAAAATGTGTGTGGAATCAACCAGTAACTTCTGGTGTGCACAGCTCACTGAACCCCTTTTCATCAATTTCACTCTTTTCATATCTGCCGCATACCCACATTTATCGGCGCAAGAGATCTCTTGCGAATTCTCAATTTTAAACACCTTTACATTTTTCCTAACAAAATGAGCAAAATGCGCAACATTTTAGTATTTTATTGAATATATGGATGTTTTTTTTATGATGAGAATTTTTTTATTAAAAAGTATAACATTACCGGGTGTATATTTGCAATAGCAGCAGCAGCAGCAGCAGCAGCTTGAAATCCTTTTAGATTTTTAATAATAAAAAATGGGAAAATTGCAGATAACGCCTACGTCACTTCTTAATACCCGCACGAAATCGACGCTGCTACTCAACTTAATGGATTCACAATAGCAGCCATGCCTACAAATTCAGCGTTTCTATGCGCGTATATTTATGTGCGTATATGTGTGCATGTGTGTGTATGTGTGCCTTTGTGAACTTACCTACCCATCAATTAGAAAATTACTATTTGCAGCGCAATCCAATTCAGCCGATGCACCTTGAGTTTTGTAAACTGAGACCAGAGCACCGCCATCACCACCACCACCGCACATCACTCAGATGTCGATGCGATCACATCTCGCAAACCCCATCGATTTAGGAAAGTTGTTGTTGTGCGCTTTTGATCAAGATGAAAGTCTCATGTTTACAAAAAGGTGCCGAAAATAGCGAAAGGATAATACAGCAGAGCAAATGTTGGCGCAATACTCATAAAAAATGCGGCAAAACACCAAACAAAAGCTAAAACTAAGTGAAGCAAAAGCAGAAAACAAAAACGAAGGCTGCGAAACGCAAAATAACTAAAATTCATTTTCCTTTGCTTTCAAAATGTTTTGTCTGTCCAAATTAGATGGATTTTTATATGCCGTCGGTTGTTAAAAGGAAAAATAGTCGGTGCAGATGAAGGAAAAAGAGGTGAAACGCAGCACTTCATTGGCATTGAATTGGCAAATTAGTAAAACGAGCGGGAAATGCGATACGCGCATGCAACAAAAAAAAAAAACAAAAAAAAAAAAAAGAGTAAAGCGAAAAGAGTGAAAGAAGAAGAGTTAAAAAAATATATGTTAATGTATTTGTGTTATTCTAATAAACTTTACACATATGTATATGTGCGAGTTTCCATTTTGATTGAATTGAAGCATTTTTACCTCGTAGAAGATTTTCCGATTTACCATAAGAGGACTTTGATTCGCCAAGCATTGGCGAATAGATGAAGCAACTGGTATAAATATAGCCAAGGCGTATCTATGTGTAGAAGGTGTTTAATTCGCCTTGGGCATTGAGCCGCTCCATAAGTAAAAACACTCTCAGCTGGTTGTCGAAAAATGCCCACAGCTGAGATCACCTGATTCCAAAACGCTACATGGTTGCCTAAAAAATTACTAAATTTCATAGAAAATCGTATCAAAAAGTCTAAAAAATGACGTAAAAACTTAGATATTTCCCAATAAAAAGCATTATTATAGCTAAGAAATATAGGGTGTTCCAATAAGAGGTGTTATTTTGATATTCAAAGAAAATTGCTTTTTTTTAATGTAAATGATCGGATGTTTATTTCATTATAAAGAGGAAGGTATGCCGTTAATAGTGGAAAATAATATCAGGCAAACGACCACCACGACCACGCTTACAGGACAAGATCCTTTTCATAAAATTTTCCATAACCAAATTGCAAAGTGGCTGCGCTATGTCCCCGATAGCCTCACGAATTCCATCTTTGAGGTCTTGAATCGACCCTGGGCTGTTGGTGTGTTGGCGTAGACCTTCTCTCACGTAGCCCCAAAGAAAAAAGTCACAAGGTGTTAAATCACAAGATCTCGGTGGCCAATTGTGATCACTTTTTCGAGAGATAACACAATCTGGACACTTTTCCCGTAAAAGATCAATGGTTTCGTTGCTTGTGTGGCACGTAGCGCTGTTTTGTTGAAAATAAACTTTGTCCAGATCAATACCATCCAATTCCGGGAATAAAAAATGGTTAATCATCTCTCGCGCAATCCATTCACCAATTCCACCTGTTATTGGAAAACCCTATACATCAAAAATATATGTTATTGTAAATTTTTTAAGTCAAAAAAATTATTTTGCATTTTTTTCTATTATTTTTAATGCGCTCCATCAAAAAGACCGAGCACTCACACCATCACACACTTGACTGCCTGTCGAACTCACACCAAGGGTACCTGTCGAAAAAGTGGAAGAAGAAGAGTGTTATTACTTGTATGATTAATTATGATTAATTCCCCTGAGCGCTTATATCAAAAATATGTGTTTTGCTTACATATTTCGTTATTTACATTATTATATTGAAATGGGTTGGATTTTTTTTATTCCCTTTGTTCACTCGGGAGCATAGCGCTTAGAAAAGACTTTTCCATCGTACACGGTTCTGGGCAGTTGTGTTTTACGACGCCCCATGTGATGTCGGTAGCTGCTAGCTCGCGCAACATCGACCTTCTCTAACTACATAAGCTTTGGCCGACCGCGACCTCTGCTCCCTTGCGGGTTCTAGTCTAGTGCCATTCTCGTTATGCTATCTGGTGGTTTTCTAAGCGTGAGACCTATCCATCGCCACTTTCTGCGTTTGATTTGCCATAGGATGGATTTCTCATTCAACGCATTGTTGCTGATGGTGTTCGGTCAGGATATTATACAGAAGATGCGTAGGAGCTTGTAGTCTCTGTGTGATGGTGTTAGAGATCAGCCGTGATTCACACCCGTGCAACAATGCCGACTTCTCACATGAGTTGAATAGTTGCTGTTTAGAGCGCCCGTATGTATTCGCTCGAACGCCGCCCTTGCTTTGTTTAGCCTGCAGTTGACATCTTTATCTGCTCCGCCCTCTGTCGTAATAATGCAGCCGAGATAGCAGAAGCTTTCGACAAATTCCAACGGGCACCCATCAACCATTATATGTTTTCCTTTATATGACTTGTCTTGACTCTCAAAGCCTTCGTCTTAGCGATGTTGACCACCATATGTCATCGGCGAAGTCCAAGTTCTGGAAATGTCTGGTGCAACTCCATGCGATGCATCTTTTGTGCAGTGTCAATTGACTCATAACGTCGTCTAGCACGATGGCGAAGAGAAGGGGCGACAGAGGACAGCCTTGCCTTACGCCTGCGTTGTTGGTGGTGAAAAGGTCACTGATATTGCCGTGGTGTAGCAGTGCCAGTTCGGAGTTCTCGTAAAGGGCTCTGATGAGGCGGATTAACTTAGCGGAAACTCCTTTTCTACTCCGGGTCGGCGACCAATAGTTCTGGCTGTATGCCATCTTTGCCCCCGGCTTTGTTCAACTTCAGCTTCTTGATTGCACCCTTGTGCTTTGAACTGCTGCAGGGTTACATAAAACTGGTTGTTGTTGTTGTTCCCCATATATGTACGGGGAATAGTACCGCAGTGAGAGTCCTTGGCCGGATATAAGTCCCTGTCGTTCCGGTAACCCACTGTCATGGGAACTACCCAAAATTGGCTGTCAAATGAGCGCTGATCTGTCAATATTCTTATCTATCGCCTTATTTTCCATTAGGTATAAAGTTCTCGGAGCCTAAGGCCACTCTATCGGCGGTCTCCCATTAGTGTTTTCCAAAAAGGTGAAGTATCTAGGTCTGATCCTGGACAGAAATCAGTGTTGAAAGCCCAATACTGAAGAGAGGATTAAAAGGATATTAGTGATCTATAATTTAATGGTCCATGGAATCCTCATCTGATGGAAGGCGTTGGAGAAGATTACGTTGGTGGAGCAATTGGAGAGTGTACAAAGAGCTGTTCATTGGGATCAGTGGAACAATTCGGGCCCATAACCTGTGAGGTGAAAAGCATTTATTCTCAAAGCCTGCCGAGGAGCTGGGGTCACTGGCTTTCCTTGCGGTCTCATCTGTATACTTTGCCATCAAGCTTATATGAGTACCAAGCTATGCAGAAGGCTGCACGTCAGATGAGCTGGTTAAACAGGTAACTCATTAAATGGTCGCTTTATGTAAAGAAAGGATAGATATTTTCTTAACTACCAATAGATCTGCTCTTGGGCAGTTGAGGCTCAACATGTAAGAAGGTGAGATCACTCTAGCTACGTGTGAATTTCTGGCTATCGAAGGAGCTTGCAATTCTAACAAACAACTGGAACTTTCGATAGTTTTTTTAACTGGATACTGACCGATGGGTATGCATGCCATGAGGTTCATAACCTACAAGTATAATCGTATCACAATGGATGGATTTTTTTCGGATTAATAGAATTGCAGTACCTACCACGTCGCATTGACGAGGTGAGGTCTTCCCTAGAACATAATTTTACGCAGCTGTCACTTGCCAAAGAAATTGTCCCAGATTTCCTGTGAAAATGTCTAAGATTAGGAGGCCTGGAGAAGCATGAATGAGTACGACAACTGTAGTAGGCGTATAGGGATTTTCAATGTGAAACTTGAGTAAATTTGTAAAAGCGTCAAAATGGTTTCACTAATTAGGCTAATGACTAAAATGAGGTTATTCCTGTGCCGGAAGTATGCAACCAAATAATGTACCCACTTTGCACCCACTAATTGGTTTAAAGAGATGCTGGGAAGCATTGCAACTAACTAACCGACTCATAATGAGTATAGATATGCGAGGGGGTTCAGTAAGTACCCGTGTTAAAAATGAAGACACCATTTTTTCAAATAATTATTTTTTTATTTTTCAACAAAGTCTCTTTTCAGAGAGATACACTTCTCCCAATGCTCCGGCCATTTTCAACCCCTCCAACATACGCCTATGTCTCCCTCGTTTGAACTAAAATTTTTTTCTGTGAGCCATTTCTTCATGCCAGGGAACAAGAAAAAGTAACAGTGAGCCAGATCGGGTGAATACGGAGTGTGTGGCAGTAATTCATGCAGTTTGGCGGCGACAACTCCGTATGAATGTGCTGGTGCGTTGACTTGGTGAAGCAGTGCCTACTTTTTCGACATATGCGGTCGTGTCTCCTTCAATTTTTTGTGAAAGCGGTCCATAAGTGTGGTCATAGATGGCGAAACGTTCCGATAGGCAGCACCCAACTTTGCTTTTATTTCCTCGCATTCTTCCTATCCAAAAATAAAAGGCGAATTAGCGAACGATACTACTCTTTTTCCATCTTATCGAAAATCACGAAACACGCCCTACTCGAATAGCTGCCAAATCCAAACTAACCTATACATCGATCTGAAATTTGTTTTGCCGTCATTTGATGGATGGCAGCACACGATGCTAATACTCGTACCAACTTCTCTCAGTAACACCCTCTGTCATCAAACACGGGTACTTATTGAACCACCCTCGTAAAACTGAAAGTAATTTACCTTTACATCTGCATTCATTGATTCATTTCTGAAACAAAATGTAAGACATAAGTTGCTAATTTTTAGTTTACAAAATCTTTTTATTTCATTACGAGTACTTTACCATTTATTTCGTATAATTGCAATAAACAAATCCGTTTGAAGAAAATTTTTATTCAATGACAGGTGTGAAAATGGTATATTATTAAAAGACATTGAGTTAACGTATCCTAATAATGATAATTCTTGAGTATCATCAAAAGAGTTATTTCGCAAGTCGGTGTTCGCTCACTCTTACTCCGGGTCGTCCTGTTGAATGAACTGATCTCTTTAAGGTGTGAGAGATATCGGGTAGTTGCTTACGTGGATGATCGAAAACTTATTCTTGGAGGAAAGATTTTGAGTACTCTGTTTGAGTTGAAGCAAAGATACATAAAATTGGTGGTCAAAGATGATATAAACAAAGGCACTCTCTGGAAGTTATTCACTACTGACATGTAGACGTCACTTTTGAAAAGCAGTTTAGAAAGTTCTTGGCGGCCACCGTAGCCGAATGGGTTGGTGCGTGACTACCAGTCCGAAGTGTAAGGGAAGGTTCAAAACACCGGGTAGGAGACACCTCAGTTAAAAGACAAAAAATTGTAATAGCGGTTGCCCCTCGCCAAGCTATGTATTTCTGCCATGGAAAAGCTCCTCGTAAAAGCCATTTGCCGTTCTGAGTCGGCATAAAACTGTAAGCCCCTCCATTTGTAGAAAAACATAAATTTTTCTTATTTAGTTTAGCTAGAAGGTCGATTTCTAAAACAAGGTAATTTCATTTGGCTTATAGTATATTATTATTTTGTTTTATTTTATTTTGTTTTACTTTATTTTGTTTTATTTAATTTTATTTTATTTTATTTGAGCTTAATCCATCTCGGCTATTGCCGGAGATTACACATCCCGGATAAAATTTTCAAGGGATTGTGCTCTGGTGGAGCGTAGTCCAAGTTCTACGCCCATGCGATTGCTATTGCTTAAATATTTAAAAATCTACGAACTATTGCACATGTGTCCAGTATGGTCGACTTCTGCATGTCTTCTAAGAGGTGTTGGCAGTCATACTTCTTCAAGTTTTTTATTAAATGCTTAGGCACTAATCCAGTGGACGATATAATTATTGGAATTATATTCACTTCTCTCGCTTTGTACATCCGTTTCAGTTCTATGGCCAAAGCTGCATACTTCGATACTATTTTATTTTATTTTATTTTATTTTGTTTTATTTTACTTTATTTTATTTTAATTATTTATTTTTTATAATTTATAACAGGTACAAAGATTACAATTAAATTAATGTCTATAAATATTAGGTATATAAAATAGTTAAAAATTTTACAAACAAGAAAAACGTTTACTGTAAAAAGTTTCTGACTATTATGACGAGAATTGAGTAAAGCTGCTTTCTGCATGTCGAAAATTAAATATTCTGGGAGTAGAAGAGTTTTCACGTTGTCTGTTAAGTTTTTATGCGCTAGTCCGTGGGCTGAGATGATAATTGGTAGTATGTGCACCTTCCGTAGCTTCCACTGGCATTTGACATCAATGCCTAAGTCAGAATATTTGGATATTTTTTCTGCATATGTTTTTTACATGTTTTTGTTTAGAGGAACAGCAATATCAACTATATAACCAGTCGCTTGAGATTTATCAATCAGGAAAATATCTGGCGTATTGTGGTCTCTTGTGGCATTTGTTAAAACTGTTCGGTCATAATATAGAAGGTAGTTGGAGTCTTCTTGCACAGGTTCTGGGGTGTATCTGCAGTAGGGTATTTTGCTTGGATTTAAGTTGTACATCTGCGTCAGTTTTTGATGGATTATTTTCGCGATGTCATTATGTCGCTTCAGGTACATAGAGTTTGCCAGTGTGGTGCATCCCGCTAGCACGTGGTCTAATGTCTCACTCCGACTATTGCATCTTCGACATTTGTCTGCAGCAGCATTTGGAGCTCGCATTACATATTTAATGTAATTCCTAGTTGGAATCACACCATCTTGTATGGCGAAAATGGTACCCTCCGTTTCGGCAAATATCGACTTGTTGGTAAGCCATAAGTGCGACAATTTTTGGTCGCCAGATGGGCTCAGCAAGTATTTTCAATATACGCCGTGGACAACCATTTCAGACCATCTTTGGATCTTTTCATGTATTGTGGTTGCGTTCCTGATTTCGTAGGATTGATTCATCTGAAGTGGGGTGTAATTATCATCCGCAGCAATTGCAGCCTTGAGTAGATCGGATTGGGAGCACTGATGTTGGAAGTATGCTCTTATGTTTAAGATAAGTTTGTCATGCAGTGCTCCAACATCAATCTGGCCCCTGCCGCTCGCTTTTCTAGATAGCATCATTCGAACGACAGAGCTGTTTGGATGATGTGACTTGTATATATTTAGTCATAATTGTACGTATTATTCGCTGTAGATTTTCTATTTCAGTAGATGACTATTTTACAATTCCGAAGCCATACGATATCACCGGGACGGCAAATGAATTAATAGCGTGGATTTGGTTTTTCCCATTAAGTTGGGTTTTACAAACAGCGTGAAGGCGCCTTTTAAATTCTGCTATTCGATTTTGCTCCTTTACATCGTATTTATGGTGCTGCTTTGCATAACTCCAAGTTACTTGTATACCTCTCCCGGCTCCATTTCTGTTATGTCGAGTCCGCTACTTTCCACAGTTACATGTCGATAAACCACTTTCCCCTTAACTATTGTGATCTTTCGGCATTTATCAAGTCCAATAGGCATATTAATGCCATTGAAGAAGTTTTCGACACATTTCAAAAGATTTTCTAGATGTTTGGAGCTGCTGGCGTAGAGTTTCAAATCATCTACGTAAAAAAGGTGGCTCAGCCAGAATCTTCCAGACTGTCCGTGCTGTAATACAAACCCATGTCCCGTCTCATTCAGGATGTGTGACATTAAGGGGTTCATGCTGAGAACAAACCAGAGTGAACTCAACGAGTCACCTTGAAAGATGCCATTTCGAATGTTTATTTCGGTTGTGTATTGAGAGCTTTCAGGACCAGGTATTTTTATTTTATTTTATTTATTTTTTACTTCTTTCTTTTATTATATTTTTTTATAAATTTTATTTTATATAATATATTATCTTATCTCATTTTTATTTCACTTCATCAACTGCAATAGCTCTTCTTAATTTGGCCAATTGTCTACCTGATCCTTCTTTAGGTGGCCTTCGGCCTTCTCAGGCGCGCGTATCGAATTATTAATACGAGTAAAAAACCATCTTTCCCTTTCAACTTTTTCAAACTCCTCAACTCAATAAAATGTGGTGTGTACGGTTGTGTGCGCGATAATTTTGTCATGATGAAATCATTACAATGTCATGCAACAAACGATCGAGATGCGTGCAACAAAATAGACATTTACACACACACACAAAAGTATTCAACTACACAACTTGGCTTTGGCCAACTGCACAAACACTTAGCTGCTTGTGTTGCCACTGATTTATGTGGCAGGCAGTATGGCCGTTTAGTAGACCATAAATACTCATAACAGGCTGGCGGTGTCGGTGCCGCTGCGCCATGTGTGCAACATGTCTTTGAGTGGCTTCCGCGCGGCCACCTTTGCTTTTGATGAGATACCAATCAAATGGCGCGAACGGGTGTCCGAAACTGAAGACCTACCCGTAAACAAGCAAAACATACATACACTTATGTGCGTATGTATGTATGTATGTATGTATTGTATTTACTTCATGCCGACCGACCGACAAGCGGCGCGCACCGTGCGGATATCAGTACAATCTGCTAGTCCACAGTGCCGGTGGCGATGCCGGTGTCAGTATGCGCATGTAGGTCATGTGTTAGCCACTGATTGGTTGATTGGCTACTTGTGCAACGCTTTGATGTGGGCGCTAAACCACCGCTTCAACACGCCGAAATCCGATGGCGGCGCAGGTTGCATATCCTTGTGTGGCATTGCCTTACTTGGCCATTTTTTTATAGCCACTTGCTTGCCGGTGTGGATGATGCAGAATGAATAGAATGTCTTAATTGATGGCCTTTTTTAAATAGGGGCGGACAAGTTAACGATTAGGGGTCTTTAGGGTTAGACGAGCATCGCTACGTTTATTCGTTTTATCATCAGCAAAGTGGATGCCAGGTAAATATTTGATTTTAGTGTTTTGGGAAAAGTTGCAACTGGGGAGTCCGAAAATGTTTCTTCTTTAGTAAATAAATAAAGAAAAAAATACCTCCACGTTGTTTGGTTTACATTTGGTCTGTGCTGTTGCAACGTCTCTCTTTGGCTCCCTCATTTTATGATTGCTTCGCTTGCGCAAAAATCCTTTCAAACTCAGTATGGCAAATGGAGGACAGCAGCGAAATATTTGGAACACTTTGAAGTCGTCGATTTCCAAAGGATGCGTATCTTTTTGGTTCCGGTCTATGCGTGACTGCAAGTCAACAAGTTCAACCTAACCTATCCTTTCAACCTAGCCTAACCTTTGGTTCCACCATATGGACTCTTATTAGGTGGCGCTTATTGGGTTAATCCAAAGCCTACTTGAAGAAGGTTGCCTAATAAACGACTCCTACTCCTTCTTCACTTCTATGAATAATCACTGCACACTGTGCGAACAGAAAGTATTCTAGAGCAATCGAGAGTCTGCCCAAATTAGTCTCAACTTATTTGAATCCCTCTACGAACCTAGGGCGGGGAATGCAGGTCAACTTACTTACTTACATAAATGGCCTGATCAAGGTTTACAACCCGTTACCGGATTAAGGCCAACTGCAACAAGTCTCGTCAGACGTCTCTGCTTGGCGCGCGTCTTCTCCAAGTTGTTACACCAAGCTATGATAGGGCTCGCTCGACTTTGACCTTCTATCGGATGGTCGCATGGTCGTATGGTGTTCCCCTACATCGTTGTTCTCTAACTTGCCATCTGAATACCTTCTTTGTTGAAACTTCTGCATCCATACGCTCGACGCGGCCCAGCCAGCGCAAGCGCAGAATACTGATGCGCTTCACTATATCCATATCATCGTGGTGGGAGCAATACGTGGCCGCATACCGTGACTTAAGGCCTGAATAGATCTTAAGGTGACCCCACCCTTTGTATTTATCGCACCTAACCGAGGTGGAGTTTGGGTGGAGCCGTTTATGACAAACGCAATACCTCTGGCCAAGGGTTGGATTCAATACCTGCCCTGAGGAGAAATATTTGAAGCAAGATTGTTGCATGGAATTGCTCCTGTGACGTTAGAGGGTGTTGATAAACGGTTCACTAGACAGAGCTGGTTTACTGCGGTGGCAGCCCTTGGTCGAAAAAACCCCGAGTCATTCCGGTAACGAAAAACCGACTGCCATGGGAATGGAAGACTTTTCGTAATATCTTTCTCTCGAATACGCTAAGAGCGGTCAGTCTGCGACGCAATCCATACTTCAGCGCCATAGAGTAGCACGGATAAGATGAGCGTCTTCTAGAGTATTAGTTTGGTCGGGCGAGAGAGGTCTCTAGTACACATTTGCTTACTGAGACCCATTAGCAAGCGTGATTCGTTGTGGCGGCGGTGCCAAGATATATAAATTCCTTCCGCTGAAATACTGGAGCCAAAACGCCACGTGTCTCTTCTAGTGGACAGCATATCCTTAGTCTTGCCCTCGTTAACCGCCAGACCAACTTTAGTTGACTCTCTTTCGATAGCGGCAAATGCTGCCCTATGATGTCAATGTCATGAGCATATACAAGGAGCTGTACACTTTAGGTGAAAATAGTGGCATTCGATGAACAACGGCTCTCCGCAGTACCCTTTCCATGAGTAAGTTGAAGCGGTCGCACGATAATGGATCGTCTTGTCTGAAACCTCGTTCGGTAATGAAAGGTTCGGAGAGGTATTTTCCCTCCTTGGCAGAGCTGGACGTGTTGCTCAATGTTATTTTGCAAAGTCGAGTCACCGAACTCAGATATTGTGGCCACCTATACATCATCCTTTAGCCCTTATTGAGCTATCGAAAGCAGTCTTATAATCGACAAAGAGATGAGGGGTTGTCGTTGTCTTTTTGATACGTTATTTCCAGGACTTGGCGTAGAACGAAAAGCTGGTCGATGGTCGAGTTTCCAGATCTAAAACCACACTTATAAGGTCCAATCAGTGAGCTGGCCTATGGTTTTCGTCTTGCACACAATACGTCCGACAGAACCTTATATAAGATGGCAATTAGACGGATCTACCGGTATTTGGCGTATATAGTAGGGCAAAGGACACTGAGATTCCAATCATTAGGCATACTTTCTTCTAGCCATATTTTACTCAAAAGCTGATGAATTCACCCAATAAGCTCATTACCGTCGAACTGCTCCGGCTGCCTTGTTTTTCTTCCGTTGCTGAATAGCGACACTGACTTCGTCATAGCTGGATGCGGGGCTATTCACCTCGTCGTCTTCAATTGGCGGTACCGGGTCATTTTCCTTAGCGGGGGTTTTATAGCATCATCGCCAGCCAGTAATTTAGAGAAATCCTCTTTCCATAAGATCAGTGTCTCTTTTGTATCTGCAAATCAAGTATCCTAACCTTAAACTTATTAACTAAGGGAAGCTTATATTTAGGACTGATTAAATGGTTCATCTATTAACGAAATCACATAAAACTAGTACGAAACTCATATAGAACTTCAGCCCATCCTTTATTTATCGAATACATATAAAATGAATAATAATAATTGTAAATCTATTAATTTTTCACGGAAATTCTTTTCATTTAAATCCCGCGAAAATCCATTGCTGGGTAGCTTCACTGATCTATTACAAAGTAATTTTATTACTAGCACAGGGTGTCATTAATAAACCCCGGGATATAAACAAAAATACTTTAACACCACCTTAAAATTGTGGCATTATTATGATAAAATTTTACCTACAATGTTTAAATCAAAAGACCTTATTTCACATCTTTTATGTGAATTTCAACAAAAAGTATTAAAGTTAATGAGCAAAATATTCAATTCATTTGAATCTCTCTGTCAGTCACACCACCACCATCATCTTCTGGCAACTCTCTGCACTATTCAATTCGCCGCTGGTAACGCTAAATATATGTTCGTCTGTCTCTTCGACCAAGTAAGCAGGAAAAATTCTGTTAAGAAATTTCAATTAATTTTCAATATTCGATGTTGCTATTTGAAATTTAGTTCGGAATAAATAAACAAATTAAATCATCTGTGTGTGTTTCATAAGTGTGAAGGTGAGTGAATAATTAGGAAAAGAGCGCTAGTGAAAAAGAGTTGCGGGGTTAAAATTTAAGCGTGACTGTCTGAGCATCAGCCTTGCCGGCAAAAAGCCTCCAAGTCACTCCTCTACACCGCATTTGCCAATAACATAAAATGCTCTCAGCAGTCTGGTTTGTTACAACAAAAAAAAAAAAAAAAATAAAACTCGTTGAACAATAGACGACTGTAACGGCAGAAATAATTATTCATATTCATATACGAAACATTTTGTGCGAAATGGAAATTCTAACCAACAATAAGAATTTGTCAAAAACCAAAAACAATTCGCACAATGTTGGCATATTGACGTTTTTGCGTGAATGTGTAAGTGAAGGAAATACAACAAAAAAATAGCGCCTATTGAAGCGGTCGCAAGGCATTTCACTCTTCGTTGTTTCAGCAAACTCAACACAACAAATGGGAGTGCAACATGTTCGATTGTGTTGGCAAACAAAGAGGAGCGGATGCGGATTTGTGCGCCCTTTTCCGTTTGTAAGCACACAAGTAGCTTTACAGACTAAATCGTGTTGTATTGAGTGAACAGTCACAATACTGGATTTTATATTTTTGTTTTTTTTTGTAATCGAAATTGACAAAATTTTGTCATCATTGTTACAATCAAAGTTAGTGAAAAAAGAAATTACAAAATTTTAATGTGCTACATAACCAAAAACTCAGCGCAATCCGAAAGCAGATACAATTGTAAGCTTCCGCTTGTGGAAACTGCTTAAATAGTGTGGTACTTTTTTGCCACTTGCATTACAATCCACGTTGCGACATTGACCCTTAATACTGCACCGTTTAGCAACTCGTGCAATACCCAAGTGCTGCAGCCGTCTGATGCTTGCTGAATTGCACTTGAGAATTTCGTCTGGCTGGTGTAGGCGGGAATACCTGGTTGATGCCATTCTATTTGGATGATGATATTGTATTGCACCTGACTTGCTGCCCTTTCGTTGCGCTCTACATTGACGTACTGCCCGTCCACTAGCCCACTAGTGTTTTTCGTTTTTATTTTTCGAACGGTCAGTTCATCAAGCTTGCAACTTGCTCTGCGCCTGATCGATTGCCTCACCGCGGTCATTCATTTTAATTGATTTGCCTCGACTTCTCTAATCAAACGCGAATGTTTGCGCTCGTGCCATATTTTTTTGTTCAGTTTTTGGCTTGTTGCTGGTGTTGTTAGCATTTACGATGGGTCTTTGTGGCATACCACCACGAAAATAGCTTCAGTTATTTTTGTGCGCTCCGCCGTTAGTCACAAGAGCACCGCGACGAGACGAGCGTCTTCCATTACACTTTGAATAGCCAGATTACTCAACCCTGTATTTGATTTATCAATTAATTTCTTCGTGCGAAGATGAGTGCTCAAGTGCGCGCGGAGAGCGGCGAGGATGGCGGCGGCGCGAAATTGCAACAAGTTGTTACTTTTGAATTACCTTCACGAATTTTGTCTGGCAAAGTTTTGTTTTTCTTATTATTTAGTTTTTTTTCGTGTGCTCACCTTTCTTTGTACTATCAGCTTGAATGTATTTGAAATATTTTATCTGACTATTATACTAATCGCTTTGCATTTTCCGAATTTCTTGTACTTTTTTTTGTAGAAATCAAAATTCAAAGTGAAAATGGCACCAATTAGTGAAAAAAGGTCACAGCCTCCAAATGCGAACCACGTTAAAGAAAACGGGCACACAAGTCATGGCCATGGTCATTCGCATCTTCACACTCACACGAAGGAGAACGCCAGCAGCAATGCGTCCGGGAAGAGTGCAGGTGTGAAAACGAAAGGCTTAGAGATACTTGATTTCCATGAATCGTGGCTGGAGGAGGTCGAACTTTATAAGGATAAATTGTATGTGCAAAAGAATCTTTTGCTCTCATCGCATAATCACGCCCATACCCCACATGGTTGTCAAATCGATGCACCCAGCCATTATATCAGTGTGAATAATAAGTATAAGGTTAATTCAGCATCGGGTTATACGCCTAATGAGCATAGTAACTGTAATAGTATTACAAATGACACGATTGTAAAACGGCAGCGGGGTGCAGGCACATCAGCCACTGGACCTGCCATAGATCCATCGATAATTAGCAATGCCTCATATAACAAATCAAATCGAATTAGTATACGTAGTAACACTGCCGCCCCCCTGACATCCAGCCCAGACTCGACCATACCAATGAGTGGCGTACAGGTATGTGGAATTTATGATGAATTGCTGTGTGTTAACAAATTTATTTGAATTGAATATTGTATTGTGTTTGCAAGCAGACTTTTTTGGATCGATTTGGAAGTTGGCAATTAATGTTTGTTTCGGTATAGGGACTTAAAATTTAGTTTTGATAAAAGATCTCGCGCTTAAATATTTCGAAAGTGGAATGGGAAAACAAAGGGAAAATTTGCCCCGAAATCCAACGTAGCATCTCTCTTGCCAACAAGTGCTACTTTGGGCTAAGTAGGCAATTGAGTAGTAAAATGCTCTTCCGACGAACAAAAATAAGGCTCTACAAGGCTCTCATCGTGCCCGTCCTATTGTATGGCGTCCCTTGGTGTATTTGAGGGAAAGATGATGCGGAAGATTTTTGGACCTTGCACGTTAGCAACGGCGAGTATCGCAGTTCGTGGTCAATGAGCTGTATGAGCTTTACGATGACATAGAAGTAGCACAGCGAATAAAGAATCCAGCGGCTTTGTTGGCTGGATACAAACGCTCCGGCTTTGATAGTATTCGATGCAGGCCCAGCTGGTGGTAGCAGATGAAGCGGAAGGTTGGGAAGATCAGTCGGAGAAGATCTTGGCTTCATTTGGTGTTTCCAACGAGAATGGCGCGCTTTGTTAAATTCGGCCAAAATCGCGTAGGCGGTAATCGCGCCAATCGAGAAGAAGAAGAACGTCCAATTAAAAACAAATTCTAAAGAATTCAATTTAAGCATTCGGTATCTCTTGCAAAACCGTCAACAAATTGCTCATCACGCGGTGTTGATACTGGGAGCCAGATGATAGGAATATAGAGGGCATCATCAGTCCCTACTGATGTGCAGCTCCTACATCTCTCTCGAACCCTCTGCTGACATCAGAGAGTCTAATTGATCACCTATGCTGATGCTTGTTCCATACTGGCGTCCGCCTATGACGCAGATGGCTTGTTTGAAAGTGTAAACTGCTGCCTCAAATCTTTCTCACTTCTTCTAGGTAAGGAACCTCACATTTTGTTCCACCGGATTCGCGACAGCGCTGTTCAGGTAAACTGAATCACCAAGAGCTACTAATGGACTGTACAATTGTCAAATTTTTTATTTGTTTTTATTTTTTTTTTTTCTAATAATAATAGACATTTCGTGAATCACACAGATTTTCCAAATGAAAGCCAAACTAGTCATGTTGTTTTTGTTGTAGCAGCAAAAATAATCCCCATGCAGGTACGGACTCACTCCAGTGCTCGGTCACTCCAGCAGCGCAGTGACAGTCCTTGGCCGGATATATAGTAAATCCGGGTCATTCCGGTAACGTAGAATCGATGCTAGTCATCTTCCAAATCGATTAATCGTCTGCAGGCTGTTTGTTTATAATATTTTTGTTATTACTGTCATTAGTATTCCATAAATTTTGAATTAACAACTCTGTAGATTTTGCTGTGATATCGTAAAACTAACCCCTTTATATTTGTATGTTCCTATTTTTGCTCTTTTCCACCCTTTCATACCAACCAAAAAAAAAAAACGTTCATAATGTGCCCGCGGTGACTAAACTCACAATTCAATACCTAATGTCACCCCGCTCTCCGCTTCCAATGTGCGGTTGATGTCCTGCTGTTGTTAACTGTTGTACAACTTTGTTATGCTGTTCGTTGTTATTCTTATGCATGCGCCCTAACGCTACAGTTGCTTTTAAAGCGACCCCGAGATGAACCGGTCGGAGCGCCAAAGTCTGCTGCGCATAACTCCAAACGCCATTCCCATCCTCACCCGCAATCGCTACCAAATAGCAGTTCACGCCGTTCGGCATCACCACCTAAACGAGTCGTCGGAGGTGGTGGTGTTGCAGTTAACGTAGGTGTTGGTGCTGGCATTGGCAGTGGCGCCTCTGTTGTCAATGGCGCCAATGGCTCCACTGGCATTATTAATGGTGATAGGCCCCTCATGCAACCATCCCAGAAAACGCTAAGTAAAATCATTGTGAATCAGTTCCACGCTAGTAGCCTGCTTAATCATAACGATAAAAAATCGGAGCTGCTTACACAAAATGGCCTAAATAAGACGGCAGCAACCGCTTACGAGACTAGCGTTTATGCCTCGCAGTACATGCCGCTCGATAATCGCACTTATCATAATCGTCATCCAATTGCTGATAACTCTACTTATGTGGGCGTTTCTTTAGCTAAAGGTGGGGACGGTGATCGTGGCAAGCATAATACTCCAGCTGAAGATGATCCCGGTTCAGGTATGCTGATTGTGCATGATTCACCGTTCTAATCTTCTTTAAATTACAAATATATTTCGCATTTTTATTCTTCCACTTCAAGCCATCGACGATGTGAATGCATATACAGATAGTGATTCGGAAGACGAATATACTGGTCATCCATTCTACCTCGCCAACGATTTAAATGAGATACACCAAAGTCGCAATATACGCAACCCCGTTGAACAGCAGATGAAAGATGGCTTGGAGGATAGCGAGGGCGATACCGAGACAAGCGAATACTTTAAGCCGGACTGTATATTATCGCCGAGCTTATTTCCGAATGTGCCGCCTTATTTGAATTTTTCATCGCATGCTGAAAAGGGACCTGAAGTGCCGCCAACACTGCATCGCGTGCTGAAGTGGAAACTGAGTCCTGTAATGCCAAAAATAGTGAAGCGAGTGGTGCTCAACTCAGGATTTCGCATCATAAAAAGTGAGTGACACGCCAGCTGGTGAAAAATTGAAGGTTTACAATATAATCGCATTTTCACCTTTTTGTGTTTTTTTTTTAGATACCACTGATTGGATGGCCGTCTGGGAGAAGCATATGAAAAGTCCAGGCTTCCGTACGATACGCTCACATCAAAAGTACAACCATATGCCGGGTTCGTTTCGCATCGGCCGCAAAGATAGCATGTGGCACAGTATACACAACAACATGAATAAGTATGGCAAAAAAGAATTTGGCTTCATGCAAAAGTAAGTGGGCAAAAAAACCAAGCCGGAATGGTGGCTTAATAAGATTTAAGAAATACATCAATGATCGAAAATTAGTTTTGATTAGATTACTACGAGGCTTGCACTTTGACCTCATGGTATTTTTGGCACTCTCCTCAACACAGGACCTCATTCAAACCCAGTTTCCTTATTAAACTCAGGATATAGCTGGATTGAAGTGATCGAAGATATCAACTTCTTAGTCGGCGATTGCCAAAGGAAGCGGGCATGCGGAAACTTTTAGATTTTGTAAGAACATTAGGTTTGGGTGAAGTAGCGTGAAAAGGAAAGGGTGCCCGAGATTGCCGGACAAAAATTAACATCTTATATCAGGTGGTGCCATAACAATATGGCAGCATAAAATATTAGGCATAAATATGTGGGGACGCTTGGGAGCGACGGTTCTTGTACTTAAACCGAGAGATATTTCGACGTTATTAGAAGATTTCTAACTTTAATTATTTTGCCTTAACGAAAAATCATAAATTATTTATCTAATTTAATTTGTAAAGGGTGTTCAGATTGGAGGTACTTTTTCCAATAGCGTTTTTTTTTGTTTTTGTTTGTTTTTATTAGACGTACAGCCCGAAGTGAAGAGAATATGCGGCTGTAAATGTGAGTTTTGCCGAAGACTTGGAAGAATCGATTCGGCGCCCATCTCAATAACTTGGCCTATGTAATCTTATGGTACTACTTGGGTGATTTTACGCAAAGATCTTGGTTTGAAAGCGTATAAAATACAGCTAGTCCAAGATTTGAAGCCGGTCGATCTTCCAAAGCGTCATAATTTCAGTCGTTGGGCTCTTGAAAAACTCGGCAAAGATCCGCGTTTTGGGACCCGTATTGTTCAGCGATGAGGCCCATTTTTGCTTTAATGGCTACGGCAAAAAGCAAAACTGCCATATTTGAGCTGAAAAGCAACCCGTAGCCATTCAAGACAACCATTTCAGCCATTGAAAACAACCGTTTGGTGCGGCCTATGGGCTGGAGGAATCATCGGCCCATATTTCTTCAAAGACGAGGCTGGCGCCAATGTAACGGTGAATGACGAACGCTATCGCGCCATGATAAACGGCTTTTTGATGCCGCAAATTGAAGCCCGTGAGCTCCACAACATTTGGTTCCCACAAGACGGCGCTACTTGTCAAACAATGGATTTACTGCGTTGTTGTTTCACTGAAAATTTTATTTCTCGTCTCGGACCAGTGGATTGGCCACAAAGATCGTGTGATTTCACACCTTTGGACTTCTATTTGTGTCAAGTCCAACTGTCAAGTCTAACTGGTTTGTGGATAAACCAGCTCGATTGAGACATTGGAAACTAACATTACTAAAGCTTTTCTCGAGACACGGACCGAAGTTAGCCAGCGAATCATTAAAAATTGGTGTTTACGGATGACCGATTTACGGCGCAGTTGTAGCCAACATTTGAAAGGGATTATCTTTAAAAAATAAATTTCCTAACTGGTTCTACACAAAAATAATAAAGTTTGCCCAATCAATTTGAATTTTCATTGGTTAATTTCAATTTAAAATCCGATACCTCTAAATTGATCACCCTTTATCTAATATAGACATTGTTAACAGTATTCTTTTCTTTTTACTGAAAACCCATCAACTACATTCCCTCGCATTCCTCTCGCTTTTCCCTTGCAGATCTTACATTATGCCCGATGATTTGGAGAACCTGCGACAGGTCTGGCCTAAGAATGCTTCGAGGCTGACCAAATGGATTGTGAAACCTCCAGCAAGTGCACGCGGCACCGGCATACGCATTGTGAACAAGTGGAGCCAATTCCCCAAGGATCGTCCGTTGGTAGTGCAGAAGTGAGTGTGTGTGTTTGTGTGTGTGGGCGGCCCAAGTGTATCACGAATTTTAATTTGCAATTGTTGCGCATCTTATTTTTGACTCATTACAGATATATCGAGCGTCCGCTGCTTATCAACGATAGTAAATTCGATATGCGTATTTATGTGGTTGTTACATCGATTAATCCCTTGCGTATTTATATGTACAAAGATGGCTTGGCGCGTTTTGCATCAGGTGCGTGTTTTGTTGGCTGAGCTCAACATGTCTCTTTATCTGTTAACTGTCTGCTTCTATAGTTAAATATAGTTCGGAGCTCACTAGTCTGGATGATCGTTGCATGCATCTAACCAACTATAGCATCAATAAATTCTCTCAAAACTACTCGAAAAACGAGGATTTCAATGCTTGTCAGGGGCATAAGTGGACGCTGCAATCGCTGTGGTCCTGCTTGGAGATGCGCGGTGTGAACACTAAACGTCTGTGGGCGACGCTACGTAATTTGGTGATCAAGGCGATTGTGAGCGGTGAATCGGGTCTGAATCGCATGTATCGCCAAAATGTTAACTTTCGTTATAATTGTTTCGAGCTATTTGGTTTCGATATTTTGCTGGATGAGAATCTTGTGCCATGGTTGTTGGAGATAAATATTTCACCTTCGTTACACTCAGAGCTGCCGCTAGATTTGCATGTGAAAGGCCCACTCATCCAAGCCGTACTGAATACGGCGCTCTATCAAGTAGGTCCAAACTGTCGATATGTTTGTTCAGTCAACAACTTTTTTTTTTTTTTTTTGATCTTAAAGGTGCCACCAAAACTTAACGACAAACAACAAAAAGATATAATTGAAGAATTGAAGCTAAATGGTCCACTGTGTCATGATAAGCGCATCTTTACCACTTGTCTCACTGTCGAGGAAGTGCGCAAGCACAACCAGTTCACTAATCGTTTGATTGAATTTCGTGAGGAATATCTCGATTCCATACTTGATAATTTACTGCCAGACGATATACGCTGCCTAATTATCAGCGAGGATGAGTTTGCTCGCTGTACGCCACTAGAACGCATCTTTCCGACGACCGACACGCACATGTACCTAAAGTTTATCGAGAATCCACGCTACTACAATCGTCTGCTAGACGCTTGGGAAACGCGCTATGGCAATCAGCGTGCACAAGGCATTGCATTGCTGAAGGGTTATTGCGCTGACGGTTATCATTTGCGTGTATCCGATGCTGCGCTGGAGAAGGTGATGCACTTGAAAAATGCACTGCATTAAAGTGAGACACTAAGTATATAAAATATATAAATTTTACAGGAACCTGATGTTGCACTAACGGAAATCGATATGTTGCACCAAAAGAAGAGCGACGATCAAGTTACACTTGTACCCGATAATATGGCAGGCGATAGCGCATTAGCTTCCAAAGCGGGCTCACCTGATTCGACTGCGGATACATCCGTGCGCTCGCAGCGCTGATCAAGCGCATGCTTATGGGCATGTCGTCGGTAACTGCCAGAAGCCCGAGGGTTCAATTGGTGGTGAGCACAGAGGTGAGTGAGAAACTTTATTATTTGCAATATAAAGTGTGGGCCGCCGTAGCCGAATGGGTTGGTGCGTGATTACCATTCGGAATTCACAGAGAGGTCGTTGGTTCGAATCTCGGTGAAAGCAAAATTAATAAAAACATTTTTCTAATAGCGGTCACCCCTCGGCAGGCAATGGCAAACCTCCGAGTGTATTTCTGCCATGAAAAAGCTCCTCATAAAAATATCTGCCGTTCGGAGTCGGCTTGAAACTGTAGGTCCCTCCATTTGTGGAACAACATCAAGACGCACACCACAAAGCGATGATCCAGTCTAGAATGCTGCAGCACTGCAAAGTGTTTTGTGAAAAGCCCGCAGAGAAAACTGTTGAACTTTCTTCTCAAACTTGGTAGAAAAGACCTTCGGTTGATGGTCGGTATTTACAGGACCAGCATTTGAATCATTGAGCACCAGATTTGCCTGTCTTGCTTAGAGGGGACGGATAGCACTGATCATTTTCTCTGTGAGTGTTCTGCCTTTGCTAGAGCCAGGCTACGAATTTTGGGTTCCGATGTCACGAGAATGGGTAAAATTCGTTCTCTCGAACTCGAGGTTATCTCGAATATTATCACAGGACTAGTTATCTCTTCTATCGAGCAGCCAGAGGACGAATTACCTGTTGGGATGCTCTCACTCTAACATTTCACGTATTACTGTAATCCTTACAGGCCCCTGGAAGGTAGGGGATCGTGCAGCCAGACTCAGCCTTCCTTTCAATCCCATCTGTGATCCCAGAAGCTGTGAGGTGGATGAGGTGAAAGGAAGTCTTTTCCACAATTTATGCCAACGTCAAGGTTTAACCAGAACAAGACTTCGCTCTTTCAATAAACCTTTCCTACAGCAAATTAATGAAATCTCAGATAAAAAATTTCCTGCTATATCTGGAGCGCACTGGTTCTGGCTCCAAAACAAAAAAAAAAGAAAACAAGACATCACACGAGAACAGTGGTAATGAAATGGCGATAGTCGCTAAATAAAATTATTTCAGATGAAATACCCAACCATTTTAATAACAACAACAGTTGTCTCTCCTCCTTTCCTTCCCTTGACTAGCTACCCTTTTACTTTCCTAAACTTTAAATACGATAAGCTTTTCCGCCTGAGTGGTTTAGGAGTTACTAAATCTCTCGGTACTTCTTGGTTCGCCTTTTTCAAATTTTAATTGCAACTCTGCGTATTCGAATTTTTTCTGAAATTTTCATGAGTATTTATAATTTTTTTTTTTTTAATTTTGCACGGATTTGGAAACTTGAATTTGTATCTTAAAATTTCTAAATTCTTAAAAAAATTATAAAAATTGTACGCAAAAATTGCCAAACTTGTCCATTAGTGCCTGTGCTATTATTAAACGCACTGTTGATAAATGTAATAATAGCCTGATGCATCATTCTCCAATTTTTGATGCGTGAGTCATTTCAATTATGCAGTGAATAGCTGATTTTTGCATAGGAAAATTTTTATTATTATTATTATTTTTTTTTTTTTTGTGTGTCAATTTGTATATTTTGGCTTTGGGTGAATAATTTTGTTCGCCTCCGTATGAAATATTTAGAAATTAGCTTTATGATGAATTACATTTTTCAAAAGTTGTTGAAATATACCAACTCGATTCTGTGGTTATTTATAGTTCTTAAAATTCTTAAAATTCGGTGATCATAAATCACCCAAAACTATTTAATTGACACGTCAGCTGCGTGTCGAACAGGCGATTGTCAGCGCCGTTTCCGCTTCTTTGTATTAGCCTCTGGACGTGTTTCTGGGTGTGTGTATTATTCTTTTGTTTGTATATTTGCCTTTTGCCATTGATATTGTCGCCGCATAAAAATAACGATTTTTTAATGTCTATTTTCACACTTAGAAATGCCATATTTTAATTTGATGTATGAGCTGCCCTAACACTAAACGACTGCATTCCATTTCCACTAAATTGGCTTCCATCCGCCAACCACCACTCGTCCATTGTACACGAACTGTGACGAACTATTTTACAGTTCATTCGCCCACCCACTGTCAACACTTTTTGGCTTTTTATTTTTTTTTATAATTTTTTCGTTTTCTTCGCATTACAAAATTTTTAAATTTCAAATTTTTAGTAAAATAAAAGAAAAAGGTGGCATAATTTTCTATTTAAGCTTTCTAGCAAGGCTGAGATCATACAAATAAATACATATTAACGGATTTTATGAGCATTTTTTATATATTAAAAAAATGTTAAAGCGCTATAAAAAATAATTCGACGTGACCCAAGAAAAATGCAGGTCTTTTGGTAATCATAGGAGCAAAACAAATCATTTTTTAAAAAGTTATTAGATGCGCAACTAAATTCCCGCTGTTTGTCAATAGATGCCACCAGTAGTGTGTGCTAGTCGATTCTATTGTAACATAACCTAAACGTCATAAACCAAGCTCCGACATATAGTAAACAAACTGCTTCGACACATTAGTGATTTTGTTTTGGTATCATCTACTTTTAGTTTTGTGAAAATGTCTGATTTTGTGCCGAATAATCGTCATTTGCGGGAAGTGTTGATTTTTCTCTTTCATTCGAAAAAAACGGCGGCTGAAGCGCATCGAGAGCTACAAAAAGTTTATGGAGAAACTGCTTTAAGTGAAACAACGTGCCGAGATTGGTTCCGTCGCTTCAAAGACGGTTATTTTAATGTTGACGACCGTCCGCGTGAAGGAAGACCAAAAACTTTCGAAGGCGCTGAATTGGAGGCACTGCTCAATGAGGATCCGTGTCAAACGCAAAAAGAGATTGATTCAGTATTAGGAGTTACCCGCCAATCCATTTCCAAGCGATTGCATGCTTTGCAATGATTCAGAAACAGGGGGCTCCTTATGAGTTAAAACCAAGAGATGTTGAACGTCGTTTTTTCGCCTTTGAACAGTTGCTCTAGCGGCAAAAAAGGAAGGCGTTTCTTCATTGCATCGTGACGGGTGATGAAAAATGGATTCATTACAGCAATCCAAAGAACCAAAGAAAACAAAGTCATGGGGACTGCCCGGTCATGCTTCTACGTCGTCGCCTCGGCCGAATATTCACGCTGCGAAGGTTATGCTGTGTATTTGGTGCGACCTAGTTGGTGTTATTTATTATTAACTGTTAAAACCAAGTGAAACCATCATTGGGGATCGGTATCGACTTCAATTGATGCGATTGAACCTAGCACTGCGCGAGAAGCGGCCGCAATACGCGGAGAGACAAAAGTGATTCTACAGCATTACAACGCTCGGCCTCACGTTGCCAAACCCGTTAAAACCTACCTGGAAACACTGAAATGGGAAATCCTACCCCACCCGCTATATTCTCCAGATATTGGGCCGTCCGATTATTACCACAAAAAATGGCTTGATCCGTGGATAGCCTCAAAAGATGAACAGTTTTACCGCGACGGTATACGAGATCTACCAGAAAGATGAGAAAAAGTAGCCAACGATGGGCAATATGTACTTTCAAGGATTGACTTGTAATCATTTTTTCAGAATAAAGTTGTATCTTCGTCAAAAAAAAAACAGCGAGACCTTAGTTGCGCACCTAATAAAAATTACTCGCCAGTGTTATTTCATTAGCCTGGCACATTTGTTTGCATTTCTCACCCTGCTTGTAAAATGGTGTACCTTAGGCGCTTACCGCTTGCATAACCATGTTTTCCGAAAGCAGCGAAAGCACGTTTTTCGTAATAAGAGTGTCCGATTCGCGAGGCTCACTAATCAATAAATGGTCCAAGGGTAGCGCTATCATTTTGTGCTATGTTTTTATTAGCGTGCTGTTGTGTGCTGTCATGTTGTTGTTGTTGATGTAACAGTTTACTACAATTACTTACTACTTACTATTCACATCTCTGCGATTGCTTACGGGCTTATGAAAAACACACGGCCTTCTCTCTTTCCTCTCTTCCTTTTTCTCTGTCCCACTCTTTCGAGAAGCTGCAATTTCTATACTAAAACCCGCGAACGGATTAACCATATTAAATATGTTGTAAAGAATTCACAGGTGTGACCATTAACTGCGTCTCACTGAATTTGAAATAATCAGCTGATTGGTTGACGTCACATGGTCGTGACATTACTTTGCTTACGAAAAAACTGAGATTGTGTTGGTGATATGCGAAAAAAATTGACACAACTTTCGCTGTTGTTACTTTGCTGTCGTTTGAATAACGACTGATTGGATGAGTGCGTGAATATGTGCGAAATAAGCGGGCTGAATTCTGCTGCCGAGTACCCAGTGACGTGGCAGTCGAAGTTACTCTCACAATTTTGCTATTGCGGTTGGCCAGACCTGGTATTCTGTCAGTCTTATATGCTAGAAGCCTTTTAAGTTCCTACTTGGCTTGATGAATTTTGACCTCGATGGTTCGATGATTTGCTGACTTCAAACGTTGTCGTAGAGTCACCGATGATGCACAATGCAGTGAACGTCCAAATGAGGTGGTAACACCAGAAGACATCAAACAAATCCACAAAATTGTTTTGAATGATCGAAAAGTGAAGTTGCATGAGTTTGCTGACATCGTAAAGATAAAAAAAAATGTGTTGGATTTCTATTGCTCGAGCATTTGACTATGCTAAAGCTCTGTTCAAAGTGGGTGCCACATTTGCTCACTGTTGACCAAAGCAACACAACGCACCGTTTCATAAGTTAATCAAAACAATGACATGAATTGAACTTCGAATTGCTTCCACATCCATCATATTCACCAGATTTGGCTCCCAGCGACTACTGGCTGTTCGCAGACCAAAAACAAATGCTAGCGGGTAAGTTTTTTCGCTCGAATGACAAGGTTATCGCTAGAACTGATGCCTTCGAGGATTTTGAGGCAAAAGATAAATCGTTCTTCAAAGTGGTACTGAAATGTTGGAGCGGCGCTGAAACTATTGCTTTGTTCTTGATAGAAATTACGTTGATGAATAAAGCTAATTTTGAAAACTGTTTTCTTTGTTAGGCCCAGGACTTTTCAGCCCACGTCTTATGCTCGCAGGTTTGCCATTGTCTGCCGAGACGCGACCGCTTTTTGAAAATTTTTTATCTATTTTTTGATGTTCATACCCGGAGATTCGAAGCTGCGCACTCCCGAATGGTAGTCCCTAGTCCTTGCTTCAATCTTCTTTTTTTCCTCTCGCTCCCTCATCTTTCATTACTCTCCTTTATCACTTCACTTCACCACAATCTTCCTATTGCCCTCGGTAAGTATCATAATTCACCTTCAAATGCAGAGTCGAGCGCACCTTGTACGCAAATTATGCAAGATTTTTGTGCATAAAATGTTGAGGAATGCTGCTGAAGTGACAGTCCTTAGCCGGATCTACATGCGGGTCGTTCTGGTTGATGTTGCAAGATTGAGTTACTCGTTTTCGACCAAAGTATTTCGTATTTACATTCCCACGACAGTCCGAACTACGTTACCGGAACGACCCGGATTTACCACCTTGATCTAAAAGTTCCCGCAATACATTCAGAAGATTTAAAATGTAAATTTATTCCTCAAAAGTGATATTATCGCCTTCAAAGTACTCACCATCAACTGCAACGCTCTTACGCCAGGGTTTAATCCGGCTCTCGAAACATTTCTCGTATTTTCGGTATAGCCTTCAGAGCCGTTTTCGATTTTTCCATTATTTCTTTTCGGCTGTTAAAATGCGTAATGCGTCCCCTGACATGGTTTTCTGACTCGATCAAACAGAAAAAATTGCAGGGACCCATATCAGGTGTGTTCTATGGCTGTGGGATGGTATTCGTTTTGTTCTTGGTCGAAATTTCACGTCACCTGGCAATTGTTCCAGGTCATTACTCCAGCCGCAGTTACTCTGCACTTGTATGAGGTATGTTTATGCTGCTACAACAACAACAACGGCAATACCGTCTGTCGACTGTGATTTTGAGTGCTGTCCACCGGCAAGGCTGTTCCACGGGTAGGGGGGAATGTTGCATGCTTTTGCGAGAGCAATAACAAAAACAACTTTTTTACGCAAATTTATGTCAGTGTCAAAATACCCTTTTTAGGTCTTTGGCCGAGTTTCTCCTCCTATTTGTGGCGAGCGTCTTGATGTTGTTGCACAAATGGAGGGATCTACAGAGTTAAGCCGACTTCGTGCTGGAGATATTTTTTTGTTTTTTTTTTGTATTTTGTGATTTAAAAATGAACCTTTATTTGATCTACCCTCATTTTTTTGCTTTCAATTAGTAATAATACAATTTTTCTTTTGCTTCTTTTCAGCTACTGTGAGAGTAAGGAACTAAGACTGAACTTAGCTATCCAACAAACAAAACCTATCTGCAAAGTAATAACACGAAAACGGAAACGGAACAAAAAATATTGTATGATTTAATCGAAAATGATGATCGAGCCAACAAATTGAAGTCATCGAAATTTAGTAAATTTTGTTTGGAAAATACCTTAGGAACCAACGCGCTTTATTAAGTACTGCTACAATACAACTACAATTAAAACTACCTTTACCCACATATACACACATCATTAAGCTAGTGCAAATGGCAAAACAACAACTATTAATTTATGGGAATATAATAATGTTAAATTTGATTTAAAATTGTATTTTGCTAAGCATATTTGAAAAAACAAAGTCTTTAAAGAAAAATCAGAAACAAAACGAAAGAGCCAAGACGAGCATGCAGGCACGAATTTATTATGGAGAAGTGTATGTATGTTTCTAAATGCGCGATAAATAATTACTATTAATGATGATGAATTTTCAAACAAAAAAAACAAAAAAAAAAAAAAAACAAATCTCAATTCTTGAATGAATCTCTTATTTGAGTAGTTTTTCTGAAAGTTGAAACATATTCATTGATATGGGGTGTTTTTTTAGCTGCATGAGAACTATCGATATCGATAACTATAGCTTGGCAGCTGAGAATGGTTGGCATTTCTGTTCAGTAAAGTATTGTAGTAAAGTTTGCAAGTCGACGCAAAGCAATCGTAACACTTGTTCTGGCGTCCAAATTGTGGAATTATACTTTGAAAAATATAAATCTCTTCACGAAGTTCATAGAGCGAAGTGGTGAAGAAGACGCCGATATGTCGATTTATCGCCATTCTCCGCTTGTTGGTCTTTGTCTTTCGACTACGGGGAAAATTTTACGCAAGGATCTTGGCTTACGTGCCTATAAAATACAGCTCGTGTAAGAATTGAAGCGAAATGACCTTCGTTTGCAACGCATTTTTGCTGATTGAGCTCAATTAGATTTTTTGGGAAAAGTAGTCAAAAATTGGACTGATCGCATGGACAACGTAGCTCGTAGGCGCGGCAAACATATGCCTGATGTGATTCAAAAGATTTATCAAAAGATAAAAATGCCTTGAATTTATCAGCCAGATTATCGTAAGCAAAATTAATTTCGACAAATTTTTGTCGAAGCTTTTAAAAAACACCCGATATATAAAAATGTAATTTTGTGAATAACTTCATGGCTTATCTAATTCGATGTTTCTACGGCAAGTAATTCGCCTTTTTATTCGTAGTTCGATCTCTCATTCATAATTCAGTTCCCAATTACACTTCGAATAAAGGATGATACAATATACAGGGTGGGCCAAATAAGACCTACTACTACTACGCAGCAGGTCCATAGTTTGTCTAGCAGTATGCGCAGTTGCTCCATCTTGTTGAAACCACAAATTAGGATACTGCTCCGCCATTGGCCGCAAAAATTTTTCAATCAATGTTCTGAAAGAAGCTCCTGAAATCGATTCCGGCGTTTCTTCCTCATTTTCGAAGAAATATCGACCGATAACTCTAGTGGCCATAACACCGCACCAAACAGTACATTTAGATGGGTGCAACTGATGTTGGTGTGTTGCCCTTGGATTTTAAGAGCCCCACAATCTACAGTTTTGTTTGTTGACATAACCATTTAAATGGAATTGCGCTTCATCCGAATTCAAAACATTTAAAAAATCAATTTGTGTGCCTAATTGTGTAAAGCGAATAGCGTATTGTAGTCGTTGTTGGTGGTCTCGCGGTAGGGAAATAAATACGTCGAAAAATAAAAAAGTTATTTGTGCTTAACATTAGTAGGTCTTATTTGGCCCACCCTATATTACTAGGTTTGGCCATCCGCTACAGTGAAAAACAAAATTGTGAGAATAACTTCGACTGCCCCCTCATCAGGTACCCAAGATCCGGGTACGGGTCTGATGCAATGCGAATTGGGTATCTAAGGTGACGCCATTAAAAAACAGTTACTTTACTCTGACGTCAGCTCCCTTCGCAATACAAAACAAAGAAAAGTGGGAGAAATTACATGTTTGTGGAAATTAATTGAATGGCTTGGTCGCATTGTGATTTCATGATCAAACCAATGAAAACGAAGTGCCGTGTGTTGAATTGTGAAACCACAAAGGCTTTTTTTTTGCGTTTTCGTGCGGAATACACAGTGGCAAGAAAGTGTATGTGTGCGTATAATTTCTTGTGTTTGCTTGTTTCCATTGCTTTCGTCTACTCTTCTTCTTCACAATCAAGTAATTCCACTTCCCATTGTTTGTTTATTGATGGACTCTTACGACACGGCGAATTCGGAAGGCGCAATCTGTTTCTCTAGGCCTTTTCTATGCGCCATTTCGCCGCTCGCTATCTTTATGGTCGATTGACTTAACGAAAAATTTCTATGTGAAAGCAACAACAAAGTTATCAAGCAAGATTCGCCGCTAGAGAGTATGGTCATACAGCATTAGACTGGTATAACTTCGTACAAACAAATGTAATTTAAGGCAAAGAAAAGGCCTTTTATCATTCTTGGGTCTGATGTTGGTCACATCTCTTGACTTACCTATTTTCGCCATGCTTTGAATTTGGTAACTCGCCGTACAAAATTTCGTGAGCGAATTACCTCACTTGTAAGTAATTCAGTATCAATTCCCTTGCGAATTACGAATAAATCGATGTCTTTCCAAAATTGATCGGAAATTTATCGAAGTTAGATGTCGAACTAAAACGAAAAGTTAACTAAAACAAGGGAATAAAGTGAACAAACGTACATTTATAATAATTGAGGCCACAAAAAAAAAATTGTTAAACAAAATTAACATATCGAGAAAGTTGCTGAATACTTTAAGAATTGTAAAGATGCCAAATTGTCTTCAGAAGCGACTTGCACTCAGTTAGTACACTTTCCTCTTGACCTCTACCAACGAGTACACAAGTCTTCAGTTTTTCAGCTCCTGCCACATTTGTAAAATTATGCACCCGTTTCTCACGCAGCCGCAATATCCGTTAATTTTTCGCTCCATATCTCTATCAACGACTTTCGCTGGCTTGCTGTCATTTGCTGAACTTTCTTATTGCTAGAAAAACGAAGGATGAATAAACACAAACTTCGTTAATAAAGTAAAATGAAATCTTAACATTAACTTACTTCTTGTCTCCATTAACGATTTTAACAGCAGATAATAGCATTAAAAAGCAAAGATCCAGAAAAAGAGCTGTCAATGTAAATTACAAATGCGTTGTGGAAACAGATTTAATGTGCGAATTATTTAGAGAGCGAATTATGTGTCGCGAGAACGATAACGTAATAATTTTCATACCAAAGCACGTAAATATCGTAAGAAGCAAGGCGCGTAAAAATCATTTACGTTCTTCGGTTTAGTATTTTTCGCTTTGCATTTTATGCAGTTGGCGTTTAACTGGCAACTCTAATGGCTTTCGCCTTGCAAAGTTTTGCGCTAGATGGCGCCTTTTCACGCGGTTGCTGTCTTTGCTCTATTCCAAAGTGGTGGCAAAGTATGTATTTGCATTACATCTTACGTGCGTTCGCCGTTTTCTTTGCATAAATTCCATTATTTTAAAATTGAACTAAAAAACCGCTATATTTCGTGAAATATTAATTTAAAGAATCAAAACATGGTTTCGAAGAAGTTTTTAAAAGAGTTTGCTCTTCATAAGGGAAGTTTTTTAGGAAATAAAAAAAGGTAGTCCAGTACTCTCTCCTTGCCATGAACATAGATTAGATTAGATTCAATACGAGGTTTGCACTTCCATCTCATCTTTAGTGCCCTCTCCTTGCCTTCAACCCGCCAAAGACTTCCTTCGACTTAGCTCTTGCAATTTTTTATTTGTAGTCTTATGGGTCTGAGATATTTTGTGGCATCGACTTATGTCGTTGAGTTTTTACAACGGATCTATGCTGATATGTAAGATAAACAATAGCATACAAAGAAAGAATATATCGCCGGTCTTATTGGTCGGCGATACTGCTCTTATGGACGATAAAATTTTGAGCAGCGGCATAGGATACCGTGCTCGTGACAAGGGTTAAGCACAAATCCCTTCAAATTTGGTTAGGTTAAAATGGTTGCCCAAGGAGTGGGCACGCTTGGACGAAGAAAACGAATTCGTCCGTTGTGAAACCATTGTGAAGGAAGTAAGGTGGAGCAAGACCGATGGGACGAAAGGAGAGGGCGGAGAGAGGTGGAGGTGGGGTGGTCATTAGGATGGGTTTAGTGTGTATAGATTATGAACGATGACTGTGCTGCGGTTGCAGGGAGAAGCTGCTGAGATGATTCCACCTCATCCTCCATAAATTCGACGCAAAAAGGCTCGAGGTAACTCCAAGTTTCACAGTATGCACACCTCATGGATAGTGTCATGTGAGAAAGCCGCAAAGTTCGAGAGTTGATATTTTGCCAATCTCAGAAGCACGCTCGAGCGCCCCCGATCCACACGTGGCCAGAAGGATTTCGCGACCTTACAAGATTGTGTATTTGCCCAGCGCTCGTTGAGTTGACGCGAATCCCATGTTTCCAGGAGCTTCTGTTTCTTGTCTGGTCAGCTCATCCGCCTTGCAGTTTCTCGCACTGTCACTGTGAGCAAGAACTCGGATGAGCCTTATGTCAAATAATTCGGATGCAATCGGAAGTGAATCCAGACATACCCCAACCAGTTTCAACAGTTTGGCTTGCGGAGTAAATATTTACTTACTTGACTGTTAATACGCATGTGAGTAGTCAATTAGCTGCTTCTTTGATTCCGGCTACCTCTGCTTGGGACACACTGCAGTGGTCCGGTAACCGGAATTTGAGTCTAATGGGAGCTCCTAGCAAAAGACTCCTCCGTCAAACTTTCCTTCCAACTTCGATCCATTTGTGAACAAGTTCACCAGGCCCTGTCCCCAAGTATAGCCCCATGTCCACTCTTCTCTTGCTGGAATGTGAGTGGAGAATGTTCCGATTGCACTAGGCGATGGTGTACATTGATCCCTCGACTGGTGGGTGTACCCCAAGTTTCTTGGGATACTTGAGTGTCCATAAGTGAGGTGGAGCCTATAGTCCGAACCCCTCAGTCTGATTGCGGTACGTGTAGCGGCAATTCTGCCTGCGATGTCTACCGATACCACATTTAACCTTGCGTTAAGCGCTAGAGTAGAATTAGTTCGAAGCATCCCACTGATTCCAATGAGTGCAGTCCTTTGAACTCTCTCCATTTTCTTCACCGAAGTCGTCCTCTTTAGTGAGTTCAACCATTAGATAGTCAAAAGTATATTATTACAATATATAGCCAAAAAGAACTCTAGGTGAAAGCTCCCTAATGTTGTATTCCTTGCTCTCTCCTCAATGTTGGGTTTTCACGTAAGCTTACTGTCAAGAATTAGACCAAGGTACTTCACCTTGTCAGAGCGCACCAACGGAGCACCCCCTATTGGGTTAAGTTGAGCTCTTGGTATTTTATATTTCCTCGTGAAAATTACGAGCTCCGTCTTGAGAGTATTCAACGACAGACCTCAATCCCTTGCCCATCTAACAGCCACGTTCAGATATCCCTGCATCAAATCGTACAGAGTATCCACAAATTTGCCTCAAACAATTAGTGCCACGTCTTCCGCGTAGGCAATCACCTTGCAGCCTCCTCTCGCCGGCTCCTCCAGAAAGTCATTCACAACATCAACCCAGGGAAATGGTTAGGGAACACCACCTTGCGGAGTGCTCATACTCACCTGCCGGCTGAGAGAGAAGCCGCCCCACTCTGTCACGACTATTCTGTCGCTAAGAATTCTGTAGATAAATCTGGTAAGGTCTGCTTCGACCCCCAGCTTACCCAGAGACTTAGTAATTGCCTCCGGGGATGAAAATGGCATTCCATAATTTGTGCTAAATCGGTTCGGTATTCAAAAGCTTTTCTTTAAACTACCTTTTGTCACCCGGATCTGACATATTGCTATTACCTAATGACGTGAGCTTCCAGGTAGCTTCCTAAAATTATATTTATCGATTTATGGATAAACCCTTTTTAAAAAGGCCCTCGAACAGGACGAAAAAAGGCAGACCCAGGTGCCGAACCAAAGGTTTTAATAAAGGTGTCCAATGGCGGGTTAATGCCCCGGGGTTTGTCCATCGAATACTGATGACGGCGGGATCGTCTCCCGTTTGTTATAAAATTTTATTAAACTTCTCACAGGTACATTGCGCTCAAACGAGTATTTGGTTTGTACCCTGAGGATGCTTCAAAATTACTTGAAAAATTTAAATTAATTATTTCTAGCCACTCACAGGCGAGCGGAAATGAAGAAATTCGCCACTTTTGTGGAGTTCTGGCCATCACCTTCCGTAGAGAATTATCGATAGTTCCTCGGTTGTAGCTGTCACAGAATCGTTGCAGGATATCTCACTGTTAATTTCGTTATTGACGGCTTTCTCTGCAAATCATACTTTGGGACTCAATATTCAATTTCTATAGCCGCAGAATCTAAAAATTAATGAACCTAACGGAATCTTAGCTGTACATTGAACACTGATCTGAAAACTATTTACGAGTCTATCAGTTTGAGGAAGGCAAGTTTCCTTAAATTGGGATCTATTTTTTTGCCTTCTGAATCTATCTTCACTTCTTCAAATACCACCAGTAACCTGGCGCTAAGTTATAATTAGAAATTTTATTTTAACTTCACTATCTGCGAAGTAAAGTAATTTTGTTCTAAGCGTTCCAATAAAGTGTGGCAATTTGTGACTGCTTCATGCAACAAATGCTTGTTGCAACATTGTCGCCTGCTTCTGCAACCGCATTCCAAAGGTATTCAAATGGTTGCCACTTCTATTTGTTGCCACAATTTTATGTATCGCGCCTCGACATGCACACGCACAAACATCCAAATCCGACTACTCGTACTGGTACTATAGATGCAACTACCTCAGCTGCTGAATCCGCGCTACAACCTCTCCACCACTCCGGGATTTCTTCGATTACAGGCCAATATTTTATTATAATGACAGAGACAATCTCAGTAATGACGACAATGATGATGAACTGCTTTATTAGTAAGTAGTCGCGCGCGATAAGATTGTGCGCATGCGCAGAGCAGCGATGAGCTCAGTTTCCGCGGCTCGAAAACAGTAGTAACCAGCAGTCAGCAACTTACTCCTCTACAACATTTGTAATAATAACAATAATAAAAACACTCAACACACAAATGCACTGCACGTTCGGCAATAAATAATATTTTTTTGAAATGTGAATTTATAAGAAGTATAAAATATGGAATATGTCTGTAGCTAAGCACTGACGGATTGAGCAATTTCTAAAAGAGGGGGCTTAGTGCAAAATTATTTGATATTTTGTAGAGATAAAGAAGTGAAAAATATATAACACTTCTAAAACAAAAAAAAAAAAACACAAAAAAACATTAGGAACACATTAAGAATTGTAAAGTATATTAGAAAAAATTAATGCCTAGATCAGGTTTTGTTACGGTGGCTGGTTTCCTCGGAAGAGTGCAGAGATGCAGACTGAAGTCAATTGGCTCATTGTGGTTGCACTCGTCTTTCATTTCTATGAAACCACTGCTTTTCGAATTGCTTGAACATTTCGCATATCCCCTGAGTCTACTAGGCATCGAATGAAGTGCTTATATTGAAAGATATGCCTTGCGTTCTTAATAGAGCGGGTCAGCAGCAAAGAAAATGTTCAATGTTCTAGTTTGTCATCACTTCATAGCTCATTCACTGATCGACTGTCTCTATTCCGCAGTGACTCGCTATAACACATGACAACCTATTTGGGAAGCAATCCATTTTGGAAAGAGTGGTTAGCATCTTGGATCTCTTTTCCTGAATGCTACACCAGAGCTCTTTTACCACCCTTTAAGTGGGTTACATGACCCATCTAATGTTTGCTAGTTCAGTGAAAACTATTGCTTATAGTCAGAGAGTCGACCACCCACGTTACTGAGCTCTTGCATCCATTGTTAGGTGTTTGGCCGAGCTTCTCTTACTTGATATTTTTGCACAAATTGAAGGACCTAAAGTTTTATGCCGCCTCCGAACGGGAGATAGTTTTTCATGAGGAGCTTCTTCATGGCAGAAATACACTCAGAGGTTTGCCATTGTCTGCCGAGGGAATAGGCTCAGTTTAGATGTTGTAAATTTGATCCTTTAATCGCTAGCTCGTAAGTAAAAATTTTCAGAAATCAGATCAAACTTTTATTTTTGACTGTCTTTTATTTCTCTTTGTTAACTCAACCTTAAAGACGCTGTAATGATCAAAAAGTCGTAGACTGACGTTCAGTAAAAGCTCTGTTAAATAAACTTCAGCCCAGCATTACTTGTATTTCTTAACTTTGTGCTACTCGTAAATATGACAGTGGACTTTGAACCACACTCGCTTCTGTTGGGCATTTTTGTGAATGACTTTCAACTCAGAAACGATTCTGGTGCATCAGACAGATTTTGAGTGTAATTAATTTCTCTACAAGTAAGAAGCCTTTGAATCTAATACCTGATGGTAAAAAGATCCACTATGAAATCTTTTAGATATTTAAATCTTTGTACACAAATCCAAGACTTCGAACTCTAGATTGGATATTCGCACACAAACATCTCTGCCCTAACGATAGACTTAGCATAGATTATCAACAGACCAACCTATCCGCAGTGGCTGTTAATGTAGTCAATTGTGGCCAGTTAAACATTCAGTGAATAATTTAACGTCAAGAGCCCCTAATCGTTTTATATTTTGTTTTCCGAAGGCTCTTAGCGCCCTTGTGGTGCCACAAGATGTTTGCCAAGGCAAAAGTTACTTTCAAGTTTAAATCCGAACTACTGGCTGGCCACAAAGGCGATTACGATGTAAAGCACGTATTTTCATTTTACCAAAGAGTCCTATATTTCGTGTGCAGTTTTACTTAAGTTAAGATGGCAGCAACTATATAAAGTTTACCACATCTTTGTATTCAAGCGTTGCCCTCTGCGTGGGTAATTGAACCAAAGTCCAGTTCAAAAAAGAGCCAAGGCCCTCATTGACTCACTGACAAAAGATAAACTCTGACACTAATTTACATTGCCTGCAAGCCGCAGAAAGTAATACCTATTTATTTGCTGGAAGATTTCTTTCACTTAGCACTGGCCATATCCGTTTAACAAAGTCAAACCATGTGAAATGTAAGTAGGAGGGAGAATTCAATTTGGACTTTCTATTTACAGGTTCACGTATTATAGTTTGGGTTGTATCGTGGTACCACTCTCCACTTCTTTCTAGCCTAGGATTGAATTCGCGTGGCCCTGTGATTGTGACCAGGGATCTATATGATGTTCTGGTCATTTCTGCTTGTTGCCAACCTCCGTTTCTACTCACTTTACCTTTTTGTTCATTTCCGTCGCTAATCAGCTTTGTCTCTGCTCAGTTTCGCTACATTTCCATTTTCAATTCCAATAATTTCCATTCCTAGTCAATTTCCACCCTTAATCTGCCCTCTCCCTGCTCATTGCGGCTTCAATTCCATTTCCATTTAAGGTGACATCCGCTTCTAGTCCATCTCCGACCTTAATGAGCTCTGTCCTTGTTCACTTTCGCCTCATTTCTATTTTCGTTTTCACTAATTCCCGTTTTTAGTTCATCTCCGCCGTTAATTTGCCCGGTCTTGGCTCACTTCAGCCTCATTTCCATTTTCGTTGTTAATAATTTTTAGTCCATCTCCGCCCTTAATCCGTCGTGGCGCTGCTCACTGCCGCCTCATTTCCATTTTCGTTTAAGGTTTTTTACTTCTAGTCCATTACGTTCTTAATCTGTCTTGTCTCTGTTACTTCCGTCTCATTTCCATTTCGCCATTTAATCTGCCTTGTGCCTGGCCATTTCTGTTTGTCGTCCGTCTCTTCCCCGTTATTTTTCAAATCACTTCCAGTTCTCATCATATCTGTTTCTGGTCTCTTCCGCTAGTTGTGAATCTTCGTTTCGATTTACTTCCGCTTCTTGTCCACATCCGTCTTTTATCAGCTCATCTCTGTTCACTTTGACTTCATGTTTATTTCCATTTTCGGTCATCTCCGCTTAGCGCATCTCCGTCTCTAATGGCCCTTTTCCAGTCATTTCCGTTTTATTTCCACTTCTGTTTAAGGTGATTTCCGCTTCTCTTCCAGCCCCAACCTTTAATCAGCTCTTGTCATCCTGTTTCCGGCCATTTTCGCTCTTATCCAACACCGTCTTTGCTCCGCTCCTTCTCTAGCCAAATCCGATTCGCGTCATATCCGTTTCTGGTAACATTCGCTCAATCTTAATTTCTTATAGTTTCCATCGAAAGTCTAGCTTGGGCAAAGCCCTTCTAGACTGCATAGCTTTTTTGCATCCGATAAGCAATGGTAAGAAGTTCTGAATAGACATGAAGATCTCTCGACTATTACAACGATGGTTATCTAAATCTCTACTGGAAATATACCAACATTTCAAACATTTCGTGGGCTTCAAATTATTCAAGGAACTAAGCCACACATCTTGCCATAAGAGTCTGCTATAACTCCTCTTCATGAGGAATTTGATTGTTTCAAAGCAAGGAATCACTAGGTCGGATTACATCATCGAATATGGAACGTGAATTTGGCAACGAAAAATTTTCTTGTAATTGTAACTTTTCAGTGTCAGCACCGTCATGGGGTCTTAGGCCCCAAAACCACCTTTCAGTCCCCTTCGCTTTTCCACCCTTGCATTTATATACCTAAATCCACGCTGCCGCAAGTAGAGCTGGTCATCGTTTTAGGCAGGTGAACACACATAGACGGGACAGGGAGCGCACAGTCTGTCTGTACAGCGGACAGAAATCATAATGCGAGCATGAAAACAGTTGTATGACTTTTATATTTAGGTATGTAGGTATTCATGCGCATGGCACTCCCTGCAGGGAAATCCATTAGCAGCTAAGGAGATTTTACTGAGTTTAGAAATTAAACTAACGCATTCGTTTTTGTTTTCTTATAAGCAACTGATCAGCCTTTCATGCATCACACACTTTTTGGAGCTTCTAGAGTCATCATACGACACGACCTTAAATGAAAAGACGAAGCTCAGCCTTTCGACTCAACGGTGTTTCGACAGGAAATTAACGGCAGCCATCAGGAGGCATCAGCTATTTTCATTAGCCCCTTTTTATGTATGCAGTAATAGGAGACCAAACAGCAGCCACTGTAGACGAAGAGAGTGAGTTTCTTAATTATGTAGCAGGTGAAAATTTTAGTTATCCAGGATAGACCCAGACATCCTATATATTTGCCCAATATGTGAAGAAGCTCGAACGATACAACCCACCTGAGATCACTGAAAATTCCACTGAATTCAACTCATCTAACACCTTCTAGTCTAACCGCGATTACCCTGATGACAACACTTCGTTAAACATCGATTTGGGCAGAGCTTAGAACAGCATCAACAACAACATTGTAATGCTCTAGGAAATGTCAAATGCTCCCCGTTGCATCCTTCTTTCCATGGTTTAGAGCTGCATAGTACTAAATGCGACAGATACGTTCTAGTATGCGCAACATCTCTGTTTTTACAATCCCAAGCCAATGTTGAATTCAACTTTTTTTAGCGTTTTTACAGCCATAAGAGTTGAGGCATTATGAAGGGACAAACAGTAGTCCAAAGTTTTCGAGAGCTACATTTTTTCTTGGTTTCTTTTGCCCGATGATTTTTGATACTTAGCTTTAGCTTGTGGCTTACCATCTTATGAACCAAGCGTTCTGTGTAGATGGGTAGTTTTCCGAACATTTTCCACCGGGGGTGTATGTCATCTATCCATGTGCAGATATAAATTTAGACAGAAATCTCCGGAATGAGCGAATTACCGTTCCGAGGGACAGTCGGGGGACACTCAAGGTCCTTTAGTGTATCGAGAAAATAAATTTGTTAGGAACGCGCAATCGCATACGGCTCATTTGGGTCCTAGGAAACACGGATATATCAGGGGAACAAAGTAGCTGGCGCTAGAGGGGCTGCTCTCTTGTTACCAATAAGACCCGAGCTCCCTGCTATGAAGCAACACACCATCAAGGAAAAACTTAGGAGTGAAGAGCTAAGACTAAGGGAGGTTAGTTGGCTCCAAATTATGGCGCTATACCAGGCGAAATCCTTACTGAGGTGTACAATAAAAATAGGTTTAAGAAAACCTCCCTAAGGATAGACTAAGAAAGCTCACGAGCATTCTCACAAGCCACTACAGATTTCGCAGTCATCTGCACGGGATTGGGAAATGATCCGCTGACTCTTGGCGCACCGACGGCTTGGTTTCTTTGTCGTACTTAAAGCATCAAGCTTTGTGACCGGTTATAATTTTATCGAAGGTGCAGGACTCTTATATTTTAAAATTTTTGAAGAAGATATTGAACAATACACTTACGACTCTCTTTTTGGGCAACAGTGAAATATCTGTGCAACCTTTGGTGCCGATTTCTTCGTGTTTAGTCGAGCTTCCCCGATAATTTGTCACGTGCGTCTGACAGACCTACAGTTTTATGCTGCCTTCGCACGGTAGATGGTTTTTAAGTAAAACTTTTCATGGCGCAAATGCACTCGGAAGTTTGCAATTGTTCACCGTATGGCGGACGCTATTAGCAAAAAAAAAAATGCTTCTGTTTCTGAAATTTCTTTCACTGGCCTCAACTACTTAGTTCTGGTTTTTCCTAAAGGCACTTAAACCGCCGCGTTTTGGCAGTTGAATTGCGGAATTTTTGATCGGTAACTGCTGATTTTTCTCCTCCTGCCCGGCGAAGTATTTTGAAGTACAACATATCCTTTCGATCTCGTACTGTGTGATTCTTTGCGATTTTTATATGCCAACATAAATAAATTTTATCTCACTGCAGTGCGCAGTTTTTTATCTGAAATATTTATTTGCTGTTCTGTGCCATTTTTCGCTTTTTGTTCTTTGTTTTTTTGTTTGCTCCCCTTCAAATTGTTTAAGTTCATTCGTTCGGTTGTTTTTTGTTTCAACTCGGTGACCAACCGCTCGACTCACCGCTCGTCGCATATGTCAACTGTCTTGCTAAACACATGTAGACATAAATGTCATATGTCTGCAAAAATTTTTCTTCAGCGATTTTGATGTGCTGCGCGCAGTTGAAGTCGCCAACGGGCCCACAAACAACCACAACATGTGTACATGGATACATTGCTGTTGTTGCTGTTGCTGCTGTTGTTGACATTGCCAAAGTTGTGCGTCTGCCCGCTTTGGTTTGAGCTTGACATTGACGTCCGGCAGGCAGGCGCATACCTGGTAGGCGCACTTTTCATCCTTTTTACCTTAATCGATTATCATTTTTAATAATCGATTTCATTTGGACACCATAAACATGTGGACGGACGGACGGACAGACAGGCAGGCAGCAGGCAGACTTATCTGAAGTATGGCAACGGCGACGCACACAGTCAGTTGACTCTGTGCACTTACATATGTAGGTATTTGTGGCAGTTGCAACTTGCCCACTTACAAGCAGTTGCTGCTGTAGTCCGCATTGTTCTCGTTCTCGTTCTTGTTTTGTTGATTTTTGTTTATTTTTTTCGTACTATTTATTTGTACCACCTTTTGCTTTACAAGACCTTGCCCATGTTGCCGTCTGGCCGACATGTAGTACGCAAGTTTAGTGACACCAACTAGACATTTATGATTGTCATCATCCGAAAGGCAGCCAGTAGCCAAGTGGCCAAGTAGCTAAGCGGCTATGCAGCAGCAAATGTCTAGTCTAGTTGAAAAGGGTAGATCACATTAATTAATTGGTTGATAGCTATGTATGATTTTTTATTTGTTTATTGTAATAAATAAAATATAAATGTTGCTGCCATTTATGGTTGAGCAGCTCTACTTTTTCAGTTGAAATATTTCTTGCCTTGCCTGCTCTAACAAGCAAACCCATGGCGCCTTACATTCTGCATGCGGATTGTTTGACTAATGGCTGAAAGTTGGTACTCGTATATGAATAGGCAGCTCAACGGAGAGTAACTCGATGAGCGATTCGATTATTAATTGCAAAAAAATAAATATTCTTCATTTTTCAATTTTTTTCTTTTCATTTTTCAGTTTTTTCACTTCTTTTCATAACTAGAAGTCTAAAATTTTCTCTTTGAGCATTCGGCGATTGCCCTAAATTGCAATATAAACTAATTTTGTCAAATGGGTCCTCATCGATTGATTACTTTTTCTACAATTAAAAGTATCATGTGGTTTAGGTAGGTGAAATGGTTCAAGTACCTGTCTGGGACTCCTCAAGTAGCACTGAAGCGCCGTTTTGATACCATTATGAGACCTCTAACAGGCAGATATCTACAGCCAGCCAGAGCTGTTGATGAAATGGGAAAGATTGATGGTATTTAGATTGGCGCACTGCCTCAAGCTGCCGATAGCACCCAGTGGCCTTAATCGTCTTACCGCCAAACCCGGACATTTACAGAAAAAGGCTCAGCAGTCTCCTTCTCTGAAAGGTCCCCACAGCTTCAGCAATGGGGGTTAAATGGTAACCCCAGCTTTTCCGCATGTGTGCCGATCGTCCAGTGATCGGTAAACACAGCTACGAGTTTCAAAATTGAATGGCGAGTAGTCCAAAGGACTTTCTGAGTCTTTCGTATATTGTACTGGTGCCGAAGGGTTTCCGGAATAGCACATGAAGAAATGGAGCTCCTTCTTTTCTGCGCTTTCCTGAGAAATAATTTGTGCAGTTCCTCTTCAACAACTGTCAGGGGGATGCCGATGTCCGGGTAAGAGGTAGGTCTCTGAGGCCAATTCAGTCCCCTTTCTGGCAAGCTCATCAGCAATTTCATTTCCCTCTATGTTCCTATGTCATGGAACCCAGATCAGAGAAATGATACCTGCACAGCCAAGATATTTGATCTCCTCCTTACAGGATTTTACTAATTTCGTTCTGCACCACGGCGTCATCAGAGCCTTGATCGCGGCTTGATTATCGGAGAAAATGTTAATATCTCCCTCGCTTCCGCGTTCCCCAAGCATTTTGCATGCCTGCAGAATCGCAAAGACTTCTGGTTGAAAAACACTAGCAGTCGTAATAGTACTGAATACAGTTTAAACAGATAGATAAATTGACTGATTTAGAGAAAACCCCTGCTCCCACTCCCGATTCTATCTTGGAACCGTCAGTGAAGACAGAGGTGCAAGCTTCGGAGCAGATTTTTTCCTCCCCATGTGGTCTAGGTGGAAATATTTTTTTTAAATAAGACAGTCTTCCACATATCGGAGGGTACAGGAAGTGAGCTTATGAAAATAATATGATAATTTTCTTGTTAAAGCTTATTTTAGCCTATTCCACTGTGATAAAATTATGCTTTTAAAACAATGTAAAAATTGTATCTGTAGGTCAGGAAGCCAACTTGTGACATCCACACTTGGTTTACCTGATGATAAATATACAAATTTTAGTTTTAATTGCCCTACCTACTATAAATAGTACCCTTAGCATTTTTTTCTCATATACCTATACCCGCTTGTAAAATCATAAATACACCACTGTTTCTGTTTTGGTTTTTTATAAAAACATGGTTCATACTAAAGGGTGGTTAAATTTCAAGGGCTGATGCTGAATGTGAACCACACCTAAACGTCGAGCTTTTTTTTGCATTTCATTCCACAATTTTCAATTTCAGACTAACTCAATTTGAGCCACAAGGAATGACTGTTTGGTGCGGTTTGTGTGCCGGCGGCATCATTGGGCCGTATTTTTTCCAAAATGAGGCCGGTCAGGCAGTTACTGTGAATAGTGTTCGCCATCGTGAGATGATAACGAACTTTTTGTGGCCCGAAATAGAAGATATGGATGTGGAAGATATGTGGTTTCAACAGGACGGTGCCACTTGTCACACAGCTAACGAAACAATGGCTCTTTCGCGCGATAAATTTGATGGCCGAATAATCTCACGTCGCGGCGATGTCAATTGGCCGCCAAGATCATGTGATTTGACACCGCTGGACTTCATTCTTTGGGGTTATTTGAAAGAAAAGGCGTACGTCAATAAGCCAGAAACAATTCAAGAGCTAAAGGATGAGATAATACGGCACATTAACGGCATAGAACCTCAATTATGCCTCAGCGTCATCGAAAATTTGGACCATCGGATGGAGGTGTACTACCGAGACCGCGACTGCCATTTGGCCAATGTTTTGTTCTATACATAATTGAGCCATACCAATATTATCATAATAAAAACAAATGACATTAATTTCCTAAAAAAATTCAATTTTAATATATTAAAAATCAACACCGGTCCTTAAACTTAACCACCCTTTACAACAACAATTAAAATATAGCGCAATCTTTCAAGCCTTGTACAAAATTTTTAAAAATTTGGTCAAAACTTTAAACTAAGAGCTAAAGAATTTTTTGAAGTGCAAAGCTTGAGTGATTACAACTACCGTTGATTTTTGGCAATTTTTTTCTGAGTTGTCGGTCATTTTTTTCCATATTTTTCTATATAAGATTAGGTTCGGTATATCTGGCTGATTTGAATAGATCTTATAGGGTCCGTAGTGTCATCAGTGTTGTTGGGGCCGTGTTAAACATAGTTCGTGATACATGGCTCAGAGAATTTTAATAAACAGTTTCAACTTTTGTCAGCAAAATCCTACAGAGATGAAAAGTATACCGATTCCAGGTCGTAGTAACGAGGTGTTCTAACGTGCCCCTTTCTTCTTTGCAAAAGTTCCACGCGTCGTTCCGGACCAATACCAGTTTGAGCTGCGCGATATGGAGTGAGAGAATGCCCTTGCAGAACTCCAACCACTAGCATTATTCTGGAAATCCTGTAGTACTATAGGTCGAGGTCCCATACAAACGGTTCCGCCTTCAAAACTTCAAGTGAGGGATATATGTTCGACGAACTCATCCTAGACAAACGGGTAGCTGCTTTTATAGTAAGCTGCAAGTATAGCACTCAGACATTATTAAGACCATTGTACTGCACTCGGATTCCCTTTTAATATTCTTTAAATTCACCCGACCTTCGAAGAAATCTGAGTAGATCTTGTGGTGCTAAGGAGCCAAGGTGGTCGTTTCTTAACACATCAGTTCCAAAGGCCTCAAGCCTGATTCGAGCGAAGGCGGCGCAGACGCACAGTAAGTGGTATCTGCCTTAGCAAGCTCGTCAACTTACTCATTTCCCTCTATTCCCTTGTGCCCTGGTAGCCAATAAATTATGACCTATCTATTCTCGCTGAGCTTGCCCACTTTGGATCTACAGGGTAACACGCATTCCGAGCTAGTTATTACAGCCATTATTGCTTTAATAATAGCTTGACTATCGATGAAGATGTTTGTGCGAGTGTCGAGGGGAGTAAATTTCAACGCTAATTCAGCTGCTTTAGTTACAGCATAGATCTCAGCTTGAAATATGTTACAGTGATTAGGATGACTGAAAGTCTTTTGAAGATTAAACTGCAGGGGGAAGACAGCCGCTCTTACTCTGGCCGTCATTCCATGGATCCATCTGTAAATAAAGTGTATGCCATTTTGTTCTGTTACAAGGCCAAGCCTCTTGCCAAAGTTCACCTTGGGGAAACGTACTTTGACCTTCCGTTTATGTCTTGTTTTGTGAGAATTGTCTAGTCATCCTCAGTCTTAGCGCAAATCTTTTTGCTGAGTTTCTTACTACTAATTTGATTGGAGGTCAGTTGAGAAGTTTTGCTATCACCGATGTTGGAGTTGAGCTCATAGCGCCGGTTACACATATTCCTGCACTCCTTTGCACGCTCTCCAATCTTTTAACGTACGTCATTTTATCACACGCCGTCCACCATACTAGCGATCCATAGAGCATTATTGAGTGATATGAGTCACGGAGATAAGCCCCAAGTCTTACCGAGCATTTTCCTGCACGCGTATAAGGCATTAGAAGCTTGCTTTGCTTTTTCTTCCACATTAAATCTTCATGACATGTCGATGTTTTAAGTATTAATTCACTTCCTCCAAGTATCGGTGGTGACCAGTTGGGAATCTTGTACTTTCTTGTGAGTAGTACTAAGTCCGACGTATCTTCCAGTCCAATCAATTCCACCTACTCGCAGATTTCTCTGAGCGTCTTTGTGAGTATTGCACTCATCGTTTGAGGATACCTATCTGAGATGATAACAGCCAAGTCATTGGTCTTGTAATAAGGTAAATGGAACATATTGCTAAGTCTAAGGTTACGAGTAGGACAATTGAAAATTATTAGCTCCACTAAGAAGTGGCATTTAATGATTCGTGACTATGTCCTTTATAAACATTACCGAAGAAACTTTTTTCGCATTTCTAATATTGGCAATGCTAACAAAAGGCATTTACTTTTATATGTAGGCAAACTACAAGGCCAACGGAGGGAATGAATGTTGTTTCTCAATTCTTAAAGATGAACCCTCATAAAATGGATCTCAGATAATGCTGCAATATTTCAGGTCTGATCCAACAAGAGAAAAATACAAATTCCTCAGCGTAGAAAGATCCTGGAACAACTTTGAATTCCCTATTACAAAGCCGAGCTTAGATCTAGACTTGACTATCATAAAGTCTACATGTTTAGAAAATGACATTTTCGATGTTTATAAGACATCCAAGTCTTCCTTTTCATAAATTTTTGAGAGGGTGTTTATGGGTCAACGTACAAACGAAACCAATCGCAACTTTGCGTCTACTGAAGGACAAGTGCTGGCATTTAACAGCATTAAGAGGTAAGGAGTTATCACCACACCAAGTTTCCAATTATTTGCATGCATCAGACAATGCGATGTTACAAAACCGTCTGAAATATCAGGAACAAAGTGGTACACCTGAGGTAACTTGAGGTACACCTGAGGTAACTTTCTTGGCATCAGATTTTATAGTGTTAATACGAGATAAGATATCTGTGAGATAAGATGCAAACTAATTAAGTAAGCTAGAAGACCAATTAACTCAAACTTTTTAAATGGCTGATGCTATAGAACGCTTTCGAAAAGTCGGTGAATCTAACATCGCTTTGTTGGCCTGTTTCAAATTCTTTTAAGACAAATTTTGCGAATAAACCTAAATTCGTAACAGTAGATCTACCCTTAACAAAGCCGTGCTAATAAGGCGGTATGAGATCTGAAATTTGGAACAGAATCAAATCTTGAACCAATTTTTCAAATAGTTTAGATATACTGGAGACTTTGCACATCGTGCGATCATTTTGGATATCCGACTTGTATCGGTATAATAAACGATTGTTTCTAATTATTATTTTTTTTCATTTATAGTTTCTCCTGCTCTACATCTTGTTGGGAAATACTGAAAACTGATTACCAAAGTAATTGAAAAAGTTTCACTGACTCTGATGGTATCCAGCTACCGCATTGACTTGACCCAACACTGAATGCTTTTGAAATAAATTTTATACTCTTTCAACTCAGATTAACTCAGATTAAACGTCAACATAAATTTTATTATTAAAAGGAGAAAACAGAGCACCAAATTATCTTTATTGGTTTATGTCAGCCAAGTATTTTGTGATTTATTTATTTTAAGGAAAATCTGTTTATTATATTTTTAATTTGCTGATTTATGACTTCATCAACTTTCACCAAAACCAAATTAACCACCCATCGTATAAAACGCACCTCAGGGTGAATGTTAAAAATGCCACCCAAACACTTTTGATAATTACACTGTGTAACATTAAAAAAAGAATCGTTGGATCACACGCCTGGTTTTGATAGTTTCAAAAGTATTCAGCTTTTTCGGACAAGCTGAGTAATGTACGAGGTGTGTTCAAAAAATAAGGTGAATTTTCAAATTTCGTGGGACTACCTCTGAAATGTATTCTATAGGAACTTGAAATTATTGAGGGCCCAAAAATTAGAATTTTTATAAAAGGGCAGAGGATACATTTTCGAATATTTGCATTATTGGACAATTTTATCTTAAAAATAATTTCGATTATTTTTCTTCGCTCAACATTAACTTTCATTTCATGCCCATGTCACTATGATAGGTTGCAAATTTTCATCTTCTTTTGATTTTTGGTGAAGTTGAAATGGTAGGGTAAAGAATATTTCTATTCTCTATGTACTTCAGCCTATGCTCCACCTTTTTGTTAAACGATGTTTTCGGACCAATTAACATCGTCAACGTATAAAACCTTGACAAAGATCTAACCTCGAGCTCTTTCGGGAATAGTCATGAAAAAATGTGATTCTTACTTCTGCTGAGTGTCGGGCAATCCGAAATAAAATTAACATTCACATGTAGTTCTTCTTCAACGAATTCATTACTTCTGTTGTAGGCTTTTAAGTTGATTCCTAATATAGAAAGAAGCAAGAATTAGACGTTTCCATACATTTTTCAGTTTTTCTTTGATAAAGGTGAAAATGCCGCTGAAATTGCGAATGGTGTTTATGACGCCGATACCAAAACAGCTAATTACGTGCAATTTTGGTTTCGTCGATTCCGTTCAGGCATTTCTGATGTTAAAGAAAATGTCTATAAAATCACAGATACCTATAATTGAAGTTGGCCGGCACGTTAGTAGTCGTAGCATCGCCCAGAAGCTAAATATCGACCATAAAGCAATTTTAAATCATTTTCAAAAAAAAAAAAAAAAAAAATTATAATGGATTTCTTTTTCCCCAAACTAATATATGATATGGTCCTTAAAAAAATTAAATTAAATTGATAACTAAAGGGTGGTTAAATTTCAAGGGCCGATGTCCAATGTGAATCACACCTAAACATCAACGACACCGTTGGACTTCTTTCTTTGCGGTTATTTGAAAGAAAAAGTGTACGTCGATAAGCCAGGAACAGTTCAAGGGCTAAAGGGTAAGAACCTCAATTATGCCTCAGCGTCATCGAAAATTTGGACCATCGAATGGAGGTCTGCCGGCCTTGAAACTTAACCACCCTTTATTATAGTCGAAGCTATTATACATACATTTTGATCCTGATCTGTTTAATATTTTATAAATTTTTTTTATTTTCACATAGTTTAAATATTTTTTAACCTTATTAGCAGGATCTCAATTTGGCACATATGCGACACGCCATTACTAAAATGCCGAGGTGAAATCTTCGCCTATATAGGGTGCGTACGGTATTTGAGGACAACTTGAGAGTAAAACTAATTAGCTTTCGTTTTAAATAAAATTTAACGAGTAAGACAGCTATAACTTCGGTGTTCTTAGGCGCTTCAGGGTGTTTAATGTTGTTTAGAAGGCGTTGTGATCGGATGACTCGTTGTTCACGTGTTTGCCCCGTCCTAAACTATCTTCTGTGCGTAACGTAGGATTTACACTGGAGATCTTCATGGCCAACTCGACAGATAAGACCCCCAGAAACATTAAGCGCCCTCGCAAGGACCCCCATTGATTTTCAAGGGTCCTCATCAATGATCGCTTGCACTTTTTGAAAAAATTCTGCTGATCGGACAGTGTCACAACGTCCCTCGTCTTTTTTTTTTTTTGGGTTTTGCAACAGATTTTGCGTCTGGTGCTTCCAATTGTCGCGAACCTTATGAATGAGTGAATGGTCACGATTAAGAAAAATGTGATTTGCACATATAGGCTGGCTTCGGAAGCGTCTATTGCAATGATCTCGAATAAAGTTGTGTATTCGGAAACAAATCTATCGAAATATTTGTATTGCATTGTGTTAGTGAACGCATCCAAAAAGTACTAGAATAGCATAAAATGAGTAAATAGCGCATCACTAACATAACCGACAAAATTTGACATTTCATTGTAACATTTTTGGCGCAGGTTTGAAGAAAAAAAGAATTTGGGAGATTGAGTTTTGTTTTATTTTATTTACATATTTTGTAAGTAATTACCACAATTTTTGGTCGTTTTCAGCGGACGTATGGACGGAGGAATCAAGTTTCTGGGCCTTTTACTTTATAACACCCTAATAAATGTTGAACAAAAATTTGTATTGCTACGTTCGTGACCATTTCGTTATTGAGTGTCATATAGAGCTCTAGTGTCATACGAAATGCCATGATTTGCAAAAGTAGTGTTCGATAACCCAAAACTACGCAAAGCTAACTGTACGATGGGTACAATGTTGTATTCCTGTAAGGTGAAGTTATTGTAGTAGTAGTCAGCCACAGTGATGATACCTGCACATGCACTTCATTTTTTGAATGAATTCGAACCAGTCTGCTTTTTACTACTTTTTCCAATCAATCTGACCGTATGACGTCATTGGTGGCTTTAATATTGCAATAAATCGATTGGTTTGTGCGCTGTATGGAAAGTTGCGCCCCTTTGTTGCCCAACTGTCGTCGATGTTTAGCTGATTAATTTCTGGAAACAAAAATTCGGTCAGCATGACTCGATAGTGATCACCTTTCGCTGTAACAGCGATGATGCCGCCTTTGCTCTATGAACTTCGCGAACAGATTTTTTTTTTTCAAAGTCAATTTTCCACAATCTGTAAGCGTTGCTGTGGCGTTAAATGAATCATGATGACTTGCCAAGCTTGATAAACGAAAAACCATAGTTATGGATAACTATATTTCTGAAGCAGCTAAAAAGCCTTCTTTTGTATCGACGTAGAGGTTGATGGTTAGGAAAGCTGATGCAAACATTTTCTTTCCACATTTAATTGCCACACAAAAGATGCCGAAAATAATTCTGTAACATTTACATAGTAATCTTTATGGTCTAAAATCAGAAATACTAACATGGGGTCCTTTTCCTGGCCGGGACTTCCAAAATATTTTGATCAGCTACGAAAATCTTCTAAGGCTTTTTAAAAACCTTCAAAATGTTGCATAGTGTTTTTTTGAACTCACAATTTTTATTGAGCAATTTTTCACATAAAACGCATAGCTTTAATTGTCCAAGAAAGAGCAGAAAACAGAAATTATGAAATATGAAAAATTCATATTTTGTACGAGAGCAATTTGCAACAGTACAACTTCATTTACAAATGCGGAGAAACATTCGCCAATGCATATCCACATACATACATACACACACAAGTTCAGCTGTTGGTGTGCGCCAAAAAGCCTTTGCTGGCATGCCATGTTTGTGCACTTATGCTATGTTGCAGACATTATTTCGACATAGTATGTATATGTGTGTGTGTGCGTGTGTTGCAATGCATGCATTTGAGCAATGTGGATGAGCCAAAATGTCAACGCTGACAGCTGACAACATATTATTAACCAGAAATATATGCGTGCACGGGCTAGCATACAAAATTAATAGCCTGAATTAACTGCGCACAATCAAGCAGAAATGTAGACAGCACAAACACAGAAAGACAGAAAGAAAAAACCCACCAATGAGATGAGGTGAAAGGAAGGGACACAAAGGACAGCAGTGGTGTAGACCTTTGAAACACTAACATGCGAATGCATGTTTGTAGTTGTGTGTGCTGGTGTGTTGGTGATTTTTAAAATGTTATTAAAAATGCGTAAATTTCATCGACCGCCGCCGCCACCGCCGTCACACAGACATCATTGGGGCGTGCAAATATTTTGTATGACATAACCTGAATCAAGCATCATGACGTTGTGAACCAACTACACCCGCGACCACAGCAGCCCGTCGTGAGCCGCACTGAAATTCAGAGCAAAGCGTGAGCCGTAAAGCGTGGAGAGATCAATGGCCTATTTCATTACCGGAGCGCTTTTTATTAATCAAATTCAAAATTAATTACGCGCAAAGGATCGCAAACGCGCTGCGTCTCCATGCCCACAAATCGCCCAGAGGTTGGCCTACTAAAAAGGCCTGCGCGCGACTTGAGCACTGAATTGGTAATACGAAAAATGCGAATATGCGCAGAGCAGGCGCAGATAGCAGTAAAAAATTGGAGAGACCATTCATCTGTTCATGCGCTAAAATATTTTTGGCAGCGCGTCCTCGCGGACAGCGGAGTAATTAAAAAATGTTCGCAAAATTCAAGCGCCAGTACTAAGGCGGCGCTACATGCACACATGCATGTGTATGTGTATATGTATGAAGGAGCGATCTGAACGAGAAAAATAGACGTGTATTTGTGTGACTGCCAGCAAAAAAACGAAGAAACAAAAATAAATTAAAAAATTGCAGCAAGAACATTGGCGCATTCGTCCTGCTGTCGCTCGACACATATCTGTTATCTGCTGCTGCCTGTCTGCAAGCACTTCAGCTGGAGCTCTATGCTTGGCAACAATCCGCTGAAAACATAAGTATTTAGTGATCCAACCTTAATGCCACTCGTCGTCCAGACCGACGTTTTACTCTCCATCCACACTTAACCGTCGCTCCTCTACTTGCTGCGTTTGTCCATCACGTCTGCGTCGTGTCCACCTGTGCCATCATCAGCATCAGCATCGCGTGTGATAATTACGCGCTTCGTTGACCGTTTTTATGTCGTTTCATTTATTAATTAATAATTTCATATTTTTATGATGTCTCCCCAATAATGCAGCAACCAACGCGACAAATCGAATGATGCTTTCGATCCACCGCCACCACCACCATAGCGGCCGGTCTGGTAGTGACGATCTCAATGGCGTTGACTATGGCGATGCCTGATGGCTACATTGGCGACATTGATGCCTCGTCGTGTGTTGCGCTGTTTTTTATTTTTCTTTGTGCTTTTGATGATGATGTGATTAGTTTGCACTTGTCCGGCTGTCCGAGTGCCCGATTGCCCTGCTGGCCGATTGTGTGTCTGAGCGCTTTCTACACCTTATCTTGGTTTTTCGAGTTGTATCTACACTAAGCGACAATTGAAAGTTTGAGACAAGGTATTTTTTTAAAACTCCAATATAATTGGAAAAATTTAAGATTTTACATATTTACCAAATAAAAAAATAACAGCAAACGATTTTTACTTCAATATATAGGAAGTGTGGCTCTTAAATTGTGAGTCTGACAAAGGAAACATTTTATTTTGATCTCATTCATATCTATTTTTCGCCTCCTATTATTCCTACAACGCTCTATGCAAATTTGTTATTATTCGAAACTCAGCTGGAAGTCTTCCTCTGTAAGCTCCTTTTGGACGCGTGCCATTTTTAGCTTTATATGAGGATAGGTGAAAGGTTTAGGTGAGTGAAATGGTTGAAGTACCTGGGACTCCTCAAGTAGCACTGAAGCGCCGTTTTGATACCATTATGAGACCTTCAACAGGCAGATATCTGCAGCCAGCCAGAGCTGTTGATATAATGGATAAGATTGATGGGATTTAGGTTGGCGCACTGCCCCAGGCTGTCGAAGAAAGAAGCACCCAGTGACCTTAGTCGTCTAACTGCCAAACCCAGAAGGCAGGATCTAGTCTAATAGTCTAATTTTTTTATACCGTATCAGTCATGGGGTTGGTTCTCCATCAAAATCGCTCCATAACTCTACTTTGTCTGGCTACTCTGTCTCTGATTGAGAGAATCTAAAACACGTCCATACCAATATAAACTCTGTTTCTCATACCGAGATAGTTAACTTCCGGACCTTCCAACTCTACCATGTTGTTGTTGTTGTTGAGTCCTTGGTCGAATATAAAGCTGGATCTTTCCGGTAAAACCGGCAGAGAAAACCGATTGTCGTGCGAACGCCCAAACCCACGATATTTACAGGCAGTTAAGCTGCCATAACGTGATTCCCACGACACCACTGTTCCAGTTAACCGGAAGGACTCGGATTTATATCCGGCCAAGGACTATCACTTCAGAAGCATACATGTATGAACAATGCTTATGCTGCTACAACAAGAACCAACTCGATATGTTTTAAAAGTCTTAACAGTCCCTACGCCAATACAGCGCCAATCTAAGATGTTTGAGACCAGTGGTGTTTCGAGGAATGAAGAAGCAGATGAGTGCACGAAAACGGGTATGGGACATGATTTGGAGTCCAAGGAAGCAAGTCCCGCAAGAGATACTAAAAATTGCACTAATCTAAAAACCTGCAGATTATCTTGTTAATTTTGGTCAACGTTTGATGAGCAAAGAATACGGAGCTCGCTAAAGCTTTTAAATATAAATTTTAATGGAAATATTGACTGGACACTGAACTATTGGACACACGACCGCCAGGCTTCGAGTTCCGCATAACGACGATTGTAGGAGCTACAGTGATAAAGAAGGGTTTGAGCTCCTTAAGAAGTTCGAAGCATGAGCATAAGATTTCTGAGGAATCGCTTCTTGGCGTATTTAGGTACTCCAGGCACACTTTCGCTGATGAAACTTGTTATACATATATGCATATAATTTCCTATGGTGTCGCGAGGGCGCAAACAACAACTTCCTCCACTCGACTCTATCAGCAGCATTCTTCTTCAGCTCGTTCCAGCTTTTGTTCGTTTTTTTTTATCCTCGTTTCTAAACTTCTACTCCAGGTCAGCGAGGGCCTACTTTTTAGTCGGATTCCTTGTGGATTCCAATCAATTGTAGTGTATGTGATGCCACTTGATTCTCTTCTAGGGGTTCAACACGCCCTATTTCCTTTTGCGAACTTCCGTTTATGTTGGAGTTTGGTTGGTGTTTCTCCACAGGCTGCTATTTGGTGTGGTGTTAGGCTAGCAAAATCGAAATATTGTACGCAGGCAGCGATTTACAAAGCCTTGTAGATGTGGCATGTCTGTAACTGCAAACTTCCAAGTGTCGCAGTCGTACAGTAGAACTGACTTGGTGTTCGAATTCAAAATTTGTATCCTAGACGAGCACCAGGGTGAAAAGAAGAGGAAGAGGATTAGAGAACCTTTCCTGGTCACCATAATAAACCGCTCCGGCCATTGTTTCAACACTCTTAAAGCATTTTTCCCCAAGAAGCATTGACATTTCTTTCGCTGATTAGTTGGATTCTTAATGTTTCTGATTCTGGATGCCTTATATCAACCAAAGGTGCTTAAAGGGATTCAAGTACCCTTCTTTTTCAATATTGACACTCAATTTGGTCGTTGCCTTGTTCAGAGGTGAGGGTCAAATGGCGAATGCCTGGATTTCCTGCAAGCCAAACTTATGATCGTTTCCCTTCATTTGTCGACTAGTGTAGGCACATGAGTGCATGTGGTGGAATTTTTCGCAAGGTGTTGCTGCAACATGCAGTTGATTAAAAAATTAAATTGCCATTTTTCGAAATTTTTTTTGTATTTTTTTTGTTTTTGGCGAGTAATATGTCGTTAATTACTCGAAAATGTGCCAATAATGTGGCAAGCATTGTGAGTGGCGTGGTGCGTTAATCGTTTGCGGCAGTTTTACCGGATTATACAGCTTGGATTCATGCTTCAACTAATTAAAGGTGCCTTCGGAATGTTGCACGTTTATTGCTTTCACTTAAGCATTTTGAATGATTTCGCAGCGAGCTTGCACATGCAACAGTAAAATGCAGATTTTCGCATCAGTCCATATTTAGTAGTAGTTAATTACATTTTTACTGGCTCAAAGGACACATCTGCTGTATTGTGGCGTTCCAAAAAAGAAAAAAAAACCTGCATTCATTCAATTATATTTTTATGGTAAAAGGATTTTATTGCAAATTGGTTTATTACAGTGGAGTTGATGATTTCAATTTAATTCATGTCGCTATTATCGAACTGCTTGGCTTGGATGCGGCCTAATTTACTGATTGGCAGGCTAGCAGAGCTAATGGCAAACCCAAACAGCTTACCGCCTACGGAGCTTTGGCGTCGAAATAGACACCAAGCTGAGCTGGTAAATGCTTCTACATCTCGCAAGACAGATGGAAAAGGCGAGGCTAGGATACTATACCAGAGATGCAGGAAGATCTGCAGTGGAAATTGGAATTTTATTTTGAGGATATTTATGTAGGTGCGTGCATTGCGTTAAGTGACTATAGTACAGTATAATCTCGATAATTCGGACAATTAAATACCAGAGGTTGTCCGAAATATCGAATTTTCCGGATTATCGAGTGGGTAAAAAATTTAATAGAAATCAGTAGATCAGTAATTAAATGAAATAAACTTTTATTTAATCTTAAATTGATTAATATTCAATGAGTTATATGTACATACATATATTAGTTTTTATTCGGCCGTAAAATAATTCAATATATTCGTTTGCCGCAATTTTGTTTCATTTCTCTTTCTGAAGGCAATATCTCTGAGACTCACAAGTTTTAAAATGTCTCCGGATGAAAATTCCTGTTCCTCTGCATATTTAATACAACTATCAAATGCGACAATAGCTTGAGAGTGCGAAATTTTACAATCTTGACTTTCATTTTCGTCAAGACGGCTGTTCTCGTTATCTTCTTCCTCAATCTCGTTGATATCGAAATCAGTGTCGTCATTCAACCACTCAGTAATCTCGTTATCATTATATACATCAGGGGATATTTCAACAAGAAGATCAATTATTTTAGTTGAGCTGCTGGGCCGTAGCATCGCAAGAGGCAAATCATCATCTGAGTCCCATTCTTCGTCATAAAGAATTTTGTTAAAACATTTTCTGAGCACGCGTTCATCCACATTTTTCCAAGCATTAGACTATAAAAAAGCCACATCTTTTAATGTAAAGTTTTTTAAAGATTCTGGGAGATTGCTCGTTGGGCTGGACAAAAGTAGAGACAAAAAACTCTTCCGATAGTTTGTCTTTAAAATTCGGATAGCATTTTGGTCCATTGGCTGTATAAGAGCCGTGCAGTTTGGTGGCAAAAACATAACATATATGTCCTTATCGGCATCCGACAGTGATTGGGGATGGCAAGTTGCATTGTCTAGCAGTAAAATGGCTTTGGCTGGTAAATTCTTTTCCTTTAAGTAACGCTTTACTTCTTTAACGAATGAGTTTTCAAACCAATTTTTAAAGATTTGCTCTGTCATCCAAGCATTTTTGGTATGGGAGTACCCAAGCGGAAGGTTTACTTTTTTAAACGATCTGGGGTTTTTGGCTTTCCCTATCATGAATAATGGAAGTTTATGTTCTCCGGTTGCATTACAGCAAACTAGAAGTGTTACTCTTTCTTTTCCAATTTTGCGCCCGGGTGCGGATTTTTCATTATGCAATGCAAGGTTTTTTTCTGCAAGTTTTCTCCAAAACAAAGCAGTCTCATCTGCATTATAAACCTGATCATACGTAATGCCCATTTCTGCAATTTTCTTTCGCAATTTTTCAATAAAGGGTTGCACAGCAGTAGAATCATTGGAAAGTTTTTCGCCAGATATTTTTAAGAATTTAATTCCATATCGGGAGCGAAAATTACTAAACCAACCATTACCAGCCACAAATTCCACACTTTGTCCGTAAATTTGGGAACAGAATTGTTTGGCCTTTTCTTTGATGATTTCCGAGGAAATCGGTGCATTGTTTCGTCTTGCGTTTACAAACCATTTATACAAGTGGTCTTCCATCTTTTCAAACTCCGCAGGTCGCATAGTTTTATGCTTTCCAAGGCCACATTCTGTTCTAGCAATGTAACTGCAAAATATAATCAAAGGAGTGTAAACTCTTCTTACAAAATGTTTTCGTTTCTTACCTATCAATCTTTAATCCACTTGATTTTATGTCCGAAATTGTAGATTTACCTATGTACATTGTATTTCGCAGCTAGCTGTCGAATTGACTGCCCTTCACTTAGTTTCTTAAGAACTTCTTTTTTCTGGTCTATCGTTAAAAACGTATGTTTTTTCTTAGCTGCTGGTGCCATAGTTAAATTTATACAGTCCACAGTTAAAGAAATTATGGAGTTAATGTTTGAAATTAGCTACTGAACTACACGTTACGCAAATATGCTTATGAATATGAACTAGGAGCCTGACGAGCACTTAAACGCACTATTCACGCAAAGTAGTTAGCAGGGGAGTCCCCTTTATAAAATAAAATAAAAAATAACGGAATTCCTTTTTATTTCAGCATATTCACTGGAAAATAAAGAAGTGTCCGAATTTTAGAGGTACATGAATACGTGGTGTCCGGATTACAGAGACTTCAATAGAAAACGTTTTGTTGTCCGGATTACCGCGCTGTCCGAATTATCAAGTGTCCGAATTACCAAGATTAGACTGTATTTGGATTAATTTTGAAAACGTCTTTGTTTCTTATTTAATTTTAAACTTTATTATTTGATTTATTTAATCTACTCTCATTTAATTTTAATTCATTTTTTACGAAAACATATTTCATTCACTAACAAAAATTATATAAACCAGGTTTCAAAAAAATTGTAAAAATTTAAGTGTCAAATTTGTGCAAATTAAAACACAAGATTCAACAAATTTCCATCAAAATTTTAATCAGAATTTAAGAAAAATTTCGAGTATGCAATTTTGCAGCTTATTGAATTTAGGCATAATAAAGTTTAAGTTTCAAGTGGCGTAAATATACAGGGTCCGCCATATAACTTTACGGAATTAAAAATGCTATAAAAAAGAAACTACTCAATATTTTTCCAAACTGTTTTTATTATTGTGAAGTACAATCCTTCCGGTTAATGATGGAACACAACTTCATTCATATGGCTGCCTCGGCTAGCCATGCACCAACCCATACGATCGGTCCAGTTTTTCAACACATTTTCGATTGTATGCGGCTGTATTTCAGCTATGACATCGCGTATGTTGGCCTTCAGTGCATTAATTGTTGCTGGTTTGTTGGCATAACACTGGTCTTTGACGGCACCCCAAAGTTAATAATCCAACGGCATCAAATCGCAGCTCTGAGGCGGCCAAACGATATCAGAATTTCGGCTGATAATGCGATCTGCAAAGAGAGTGCGCAAAAGATTGATCGTAGCATTCGCTGTGTGGCAAGTAGCGCCATCTTGTTGGAACAAAATGCCACCAATATCCTACTCTTCAATTTCTCGGAACAAAAATTCGTTCAACATGGCCCGGTAACGCTCCCCATTGACGGTTACGGCCACTCCTCGCTCATATTCGAAGAAAAATGGACCAATGATGCCTCTCGACCGAAATCCGCACCAAACAGTGACTTGTTGTGAATGCATCGGCTTTTCTTCGAGTGCGTGCGGGTTTTCTGAGCTCCAAATGTGGCAATTTTGCTTGTTAACATACCCGCCGAGATGGAAATGAGCTTCATCCGAAAAGTTGATTTTTCGGTAAAAGTCTTCATCTTCTTCAAGTCGATCCCAAGCCCATGAACACAACCATTTTCGTTCAGCGGAAGAATAAAACTAATTTTCTGTCAAATCAGATGACAGCTAAGTGTTACCATTCTTCAAATAATACCTAGTTCAAATACGTAGCGATAGATGGCGGGCCCGTAGCATTGATTTTTTACAATTTTTTTTCTGTAGTTGTTGGGGTTTTCTTCCTTATAAAACAATGTCGAATTGGCTTAAAAATCGCGTAGATTTTTGACAACTGTTTTTTTTTTGCTGTAGTCGAAATATCGAGCATTCGTTATATGGCAAAAAGGTCCAACACCGTCTAAACAAAAAAAATTTCAAAAATCTACACGATTTTTAAGCTAATTGAAACTTACACTTTATTATACCAAAATTCAATGGTGCATATTCAAAATTTTCTCTGATTAAAAAGTTTGCAATTTTTATGAAAATTGGGCTTGGGCCACAATTCAGTGGACTATAAAAATGCATACTCAAATTTTGTCTAATATTTTTTCAGATTAAAAAGTTTGCAATTTTTATGAATATTTAAAACTTTTTTTTTTTAATTAACGTTCGAAGCCCAAATTTATATGGTTTTTGTAGGAGAATGAACTATAGTTTCATAAGAAATTACTTAAAATTTAAAGAGAAACAAATAAATTGTCAATGCCTATCGATAATTTCTAGGGCTGTGGATATTTAACGTGGAGTTTATACGGGCGTCATAAGAACAATTCTAACGTACAGACTCACTGCTTAATTCTTATTCCTCCTTTGAGAGAGAAATAGAAGGCGCCTTCGATTCGCCAAGCGTCAGCGAGTGGCGAATAAATCAGGCAACTAGTATAAGTGTTGGCAGTACTGAAAAGGAGCTGCCAAAAATTTCCTCTGCTTGGAAACACTTACTGAGTATTAGTGAGTCTGAGTTCATATAGAGAAATATGTGTTGCTTCAACTCGTTACTTGTGACTCTCGTGCTCTGTTAAAACTCTTTTGTGTGCTCTTTCTTCTCAATATTGTTGTTGCCTTTAAGCTAGAAACTAATAATTGCAACGTGTGTGAACACGACGGGAGCACCAAAAGAATTATCTTTTCGCAAAGTTGAAGCAACAATACGTTACCTGTATGAATATCAGAATTTCAAGTAACAGTATCAGATCAGAATATCAGTTAGTATCAGAAAAGAGAGTTGACCGTTTTGAAAGTGAGGAGTTACACCAGTTTTATGAGGTATAACCATACTTGCTAGCAGTGAATCTTGCACGATAACTTGGCTGAACTCCAACAATTACTTTAAGGCGATGGTTTGCTTAGGAGGGGTTTTAGAACATTATATATATATGTATATCGATAGGTTCAAATTGGACAGCGTTGCATGGATAGTGGAGGTGGTGCTGAAGGAAATGTTGTCTGAGTGATAGAGCTCAGACCCAATTAGCACAAAAGATGAAATACTGTTTATTTAGATATCTATTTTTCATCTATTGTTCGGCCATCCCATCTTCCATGGTTTGGCATGGTCTCTCAAAGGCTAGTGTCCGGTTATTGTTGACGTAATTCTGAATATATCTGCTCATGGCTTGCTGAACAACTCGTTAGTTCTGTATTTTTGTTAATTAGGCTATGTTTGTTTAGTTATTTTGCAGGTATACATTTGTCAAGGGCCTGCTTTTGGAATAGCGGGAAGATCTCCCTTTTGTGCACACCTTGGGAACAGCCTATTTCTATCGCTTCGGATTCGTTACAGGGTGCTCACTGGCAAGAGCTTATCAGCTTTCTTATTTCCTTCTATGTTCCTATGTTCAGGTATCCAGATGAGAGTGATGTTTGTCGTGCGCGCTAAAGCATTAAGTTCTTCTTTGCATTGTGGGACTATTTTTGAATTACTTATAGGTGACTTTAAAGCTAAGATGGTTGGCTTGACTATCTGAAAAAATACATACTTCCGATGGTGTGGCACTCCGTCGTTGGAATCACCGAAGTAATACAGGGTTGCCCATGTTCGACGGAATCGATGACTCTTCGGGCCCATTCCAATCGACGAGGCTTGTCCGCAGGCAACAATCTTTGCGTCAATTGAATCTTATACGGGAATAAATGCAAATCAATGCGGATAATTCGTTGTAAAGTGGTCCGAGCAATGCCCAACTGCTGAGAACGGCGTTTTTGGGATGTCCTTGGCGACGCCTTGGTCGGTTTTGATTTGGCCTCTTTGGATTAGAAAGTCGAAAACCTTTCGTACAAACGTTTAATGGTGTTCTTAGAAGGCGCACTTTTCACATTATTTAATTTTTTATACGCACGTTGAGTTTTCACAATTGACTTCTGTTTTTGAATGTAAATTTCAACAATTTGGAAGCGCTCGCGTGGCGTTTACTGTTCCATGGTAAAAATCTGCTTGGACTGACGCTTCCAACGCGGTATGTTATTAAGCGATCTGACGTCTTTGTCAAAAGATACAGGGTTGCCAGATGGGTCCGTCGAATATTGGCAACCCTGTACTATGAGTATCGGTCATAAATAGTAGGGGGAGTTTAGACCCAGCAGCTCTTTTAATGAATAACGCTAGTTGGCTTCTCTGCTTTTCAGGTGCATTTGGGAACATAAACCTCTGATACCCCAGATGTCTTAAAAGTGAGCCTAGTCAACCCTACGTTGCTTTACATACCTTAGATTACTTTTTGTCTGAATCAATTGGAAGCCATGCTTCGCTACAGCAAAACTTCACTATGCAATCAGCTTGACCCTGTTGCTGATAAAGGATGTTTCAGATATTCCCCCAATTGCTTTTATCCAACACTTTTCAATTGTGGGTGTTCGTTAACCACCTGCTGATAGGCTTAAACATCTGGATTTAGGCTGGTTAGAAAGTTGTACAACAAAGGCGACTTTGAGAAAGGCTTGACGAAGTTATCAGCTGTATTGCATTATTACAGGCGCACCATTGATAGGAAATCCGGTATTTTGCCTACACCAATTTATTGGATTTATGAAACTAAAAGTAGGTACTCGTATTAGAAAACCATTATTAACAAATTGTATTGTGTGGCACAAAATATGCTGGGCTCACATTGCTACAAAATAAGGCAATCCCATGTGAATTCCTGCCTTGCAATAGCAAAAATACTCATACTATTTTTTGTTATTTTCGAGGCCCATAGACTTCATGACCTACAGTCCACAAAGTGTGTCACTGTTTGAGCCTAATGACATCTTCAACAGCTGTTGTGTCCAATAATTGAATACAGCACTGCTTCTTGTTCTAAACCCCCAGGTATTTAGTTGCCAATACCATGAAAAAAATCTACTTTTCATAGATCATTGGACAAAATGAATTAAGTTTTCTTTACATTAAACAAGAATTACCTTTTATTTTTTAGCTGCTTGTCTGACATTAAGATCGATTAAACCCCCTATTTGGCTATCTATGAATTATCGAATGTGTAGTCGATTATGGTGTGTACGACGACTGGCAGGCAAAAATGCCACCATTTGATTGACGATGTGTGATATTTGTCAAAAATTTCATAGACTTATTGCTAAATTTGCTGACCAAAATTAGTCGCAGATCAGCGATTACGTGAATCCATGTGGAATTGTCAAGCTGTTATTGTTGTTGTTGCTGCGTGTGCATACAAAATCGAAGCAACCATATTTGTGGCGAGTAATTAAATACTTGTTAAATGTTAAAATGCTAAGAATTGCTTTGTGGTCTTGTGGCGGAGTGGAGTAAAAAAAGTATCTATGCTTTTGTGCTTGTATATGTATATATATGTACATATATGTGTTAGTACATGTGTACACGTGTGTTCACAATAATGGCAGCGCGACATATACAAAGTTTTGATTTTTTTTATTTTATTAAAAAAATATATACAATTTATAACAAAAAGCAAATTATTAATAATTTTGAGGCATGTGATATTTTTCAAAAGATTTAAAGGATTACTAAAAAGTTATTCTTCACATTGATCAACATTAATACTTTCTTTGAAACTGTCGTTATCACTTTGGTAAAGTACTGGGTTGGCAAGTAAGTAATTGCGGATTTTGTTTAGAAAATCAAAGATAATTTTTTCATGGAACTTAATAACTTTATTCTGTAATGTATTGCCAATTTTGAGCACTGACCTTTTGCCATCTTTCAAGTAACATCATAATCCCACGTTCATAAAACTTCTGGTTTTTATTAGCAAAAAACTGAATCGGGTACGATTTGACATCATCATCATTATTGAAATTTTTGCCATTCAAGGAGTTTTATAAAGATCGAAACAGGATTATATGGTGGATATGGCAAAACATTCCAACCAAGCTCCAGTCATTTTTGCCGAGTAGCCAAAGATGTGTGTAGCCCTGCATTGTCATGATGGAATACAATACCTTTTCGACTTCTCAATTCGGGCCGCCTTTCTTCAATTGCATTATTTAGCTTCGTTAGACAATTCAATGCAGACATCAGAATTGATCGTTTGGTTGGGTGGTAAGAGTTCAAAGTAGACAATTCCTTTGTAATCCCACCAAACTGATAACAAAACCTTCTTTTGATGAATATCAGCTTTTGATGTTATTTGAGTTGGTTCACCTGGCCTGCTCCACGATCTTTTCCGCTTGATATTGTTGTAAACAACCCATTTTTCATCGCCAGTTACCAGTCTTTTTAAAGATGGGTTATTTTGATTACGTTTCTTTAGCAAATCGCCGCTGTTTATGCATTGCGTTAAATGCGTTTCTTTCAGTTCGTGAGGAACCCATGTATCGAGTTTTTGGACATAGCCAAGTTGTTTTGAGTGATTTTCAATGCATGTCTGTGATACATGAAGCTTCTCTGCAATTTCACGTGTTGTACTGTGACGATCCGAATCGATTATTGCTTTGATTAGGCCGTCATCAACTTCAACTGGATAAACCGAGCGTTTTTCATCTTTGAGTGAAAAATCACCAGAACGCTGCCATTCTTTTAAGGTTTCATCACCATAAACAGCACATAGTTTGTTATGAGCTTACGATGCGGTTTCCCTTTGCGGAAATAAAAAAGCAGAATATGACGAAAACGTTCCTTTTGATTTTCCATTTTTCAACGAAACGCCAAACGAAACTGCGCACCGATCAAAAATTGGTTTTTATTGATTCACAGCTGAATTGCCAACTATCAAATAACAAAATGTATTTTACATTTGTACTACGTCTGCAAACCTAAAAATTGAACTGAAGCCATCTATGAGTGAAATCCGCAATTATTTAGTGGCCAACCCAATATATTCTCTGTTTGTTCAAATATGGGGCCGTGTATCCCAAATAAGGTTGACCACAATGCTGATTTTTTGTTCTGTTGCCAATAATACAAATTACTCTCCAATAAATGAAAATGAACATTTTAAATATTGCCTCCATTTCAATGACGTATCAGAACGTCTTGAGCGAATTCGGCCAAATAAGTGCATAACGTTCTGATGCGTCAATGTGCTCAAAGGGTTAAGGGCATTATTACTTAGGTCATTTCGATTTTAAAGATTACTTTTAAAGAAAAACATTTTTTTTGCATGTACACCAACTGTTTTTTAATGTTAATTCAAGGGTTCGTTTTTTTTTTGTTTGGTTTGTCAGTTATATTACATAAATTAATGAAAATAAAAATTAAAATAAAAAATTAATAAAAATCATCATAAATTTGAACTAAGCCCTACAGTTAAGTATGCTGTGAACTGTTAAGTGGTGTATATGCCCCAAGATAGTTCACTGGCTTTATACAGCTATTGTAAGACCAATCATGACCAACGTTGTGCTGGTCTGGTGGTCAACTCATGGGAAGAAAAGTTCGATCAAGCTAGACAGCACTCAAAGAGCAGCTAGCTTTTGTATTAGCGTGGCTCTGAGAACAATACAAACATCAGCGTAAAATGTCATATTGCATTTATTGCCGATTGACCTGTTTTGTAAATAAACAGCCGTTAAAGTGTCCCTAAGATTGAGGGAATCATCAATGCGTAAAGCGAATAACAAGGAGCATTCGCGTATTCTGAACTGTTTCCAAACAAACTTCCCTTTAACTCAATTCCTTTCAGGGCACGGAGTGTTTACTTCCATAGATTCTGTCATGATAGTTTACTAAACTGCCCAATCTGCAAGGAGAGGGAAGACGACGTTGATCACGTCTTGTTTCAATGCCCACGTTATGCCTCCGAAACCTGTAGTATATTCAACGGAGAGAATATTACAGATTTTATGCTATATCGGATAATAACTGGAAGCGAATCTGCGCGCATATAAAACATATCCACAATGATTTAAGACTCGCGGAGGTCACGACTTTCCCGACTCAGTGGATTTACGTTCCCACGACAGAGGGTTCTACGTAACCGGAACGACCCGAACTATCCCTTCAGCACCATTCTCCGTACATGTATGAGGAATATTTATGCTGCTGCGACAACAATAAGAGCTGAGTAGATTTATGCCTTGACAGGCCTTATACTTGAGTTTCCATCTAGAGAGGACTGGGAAAATGGTGTAGTATTTTATGAAAGTGGTGCCAGCATACGAGTACATAGCGACAATTGTAAACTCAACGATCAAATGGGAGGCGGTGTCTATCCGGATACTATAGGTTCCAGTATACCTTTTCACTTACCTGATCTATGCAGTGTATACTGAGCCGAAGTTTTGGCGATTTAAGAAAGCCTTTTAGTCAGTTACAGTCAGAAGTATATATATATATTCCGATAGCCAGACAACTTTGAAATCGCTTGAACACCTTCTATCCGGGTGCACGGCTCTGTGTAGAAGAAGGTTGAATTTACTAGGAATCGCTTTTCTGGGCAGCATCGCGGATGTTGCAAGCCTCAAACTAGCTGGTATAGCCAGCTTTTTAAAGGTCACATAATGGTTTGAAGGATAGTACCGCGGTGTCACAACGGGTCTCTATTTGGCCTAGGTGCGTCGTAAGACAGCCACTTTATATATATTAAGGGTTTTCCAATAAGAGGTGTTATTTTGATATTAAAAAAATGCTAATTTTTAATATAAATGATCGGATGTTTATTTCATAATGAAGAGGAAGGTATGCCGTTGATAGTGGAAAATAACATCAGGCAAACGACCACCACGACCACGCTTACAGGACAATATCCTTTTCATGAAATTTTTCGTAACCGAATTGCAAAGTGGCTGCCCTATGGCCTCGATAGCCTCACGAATTCCATCTTTGAGGTCTTGAATCGACCCTGGGCTGTTAGCGGGGACCTTATATTTCATGGGGCCCTAAAGAAAAAAGTCACAAGGTGTTAAAGCACAAGATCTCGATGGCCAATTGTGATCACCTCTTCGAGAGATAACACAGTCCGGAAACTTTTCCCATAAAATATTATTGGTTTCGTTGCTTGTGCGGTACGTAGCGCCGTCTTGTTAAAAATAACAGTTGTCCAGATCAATACCATCCAATTCCGGCCATCTCTCGATAGCGCAATCCATTCATTCATAGCACCTGTTATTAGAAAACTCTTTATAACTGGCGCTTACACCCTTTTGGGTGTTTGGCTGAGCTCATCCTCCTACCTCCTATTTGTGGCGTGCGTCTTGATGTTGTTTCACAAATAGAGGGACTTACAGTTTTAAGCAGATATTTGTTTTATGAGGAGTTTTTTTATGGCAGTGTGCCATTGTCCGCCCAGGAGCGACCGCTATTAAAAAAAAATTTTTCTTCATTTTGGTGTTTCACGAAGATTCGAACACCCACTTTACCAAACCTAAATCTGGTTGTTTGATGAAATTTTGAATTTAAAAGTTTTCGCCAAGTATTTCCTACTTCCCATTATTAAAGACAAATTTCGTATGATAACTATTCTGTAAATTATTTATAAATAAATTTTTATGCCAATTTGGCTATAATTAATCATAAAAAACCTAAATAATAATGGCCTTAAGTATCTGGGAGGCCTTTCCCAGTAACACTTTATGGGCACACCTCGCATGATAGATTTTCCTCACAGCGCGCTGGCGCAGCCTCTAACAACCGTTTGGTGTTAGTTCAAAATAAAACGAACAAGTAAAAGAGTATTGAAATTTGGAAAAAAGAAGATAATAAATACAAAAATTCTACTGCGGGCTGCATAGAGGAATTTACACGAATTTTTAGTAAAACTGCGTCAAATATTTGCGGCAAAAAAAGGCTTGTAACAGCAACAACAGTGGCAGTAGAAGAAGCCGCAAACTGTTATTGAATGTATTTATTTACGTAAATACGTGCTTACACACACGCACACACACATACACACATACATACCTGCATATATACAGATATGTGTATGTATTTATAGTGTGTTGTTCTTGTTATTGTCGAACAGCAAATTGTCGCTGCTGTCATTTAAAATCACCTTCAGCGCAGCGTACAAACGTTGAGGAATGCGCGGCTACAACAACTACTAGAACAACAATAACGACAAAAATGAAAGCAAGAATTGCATAAAGAACAAGCGACGAAAATAGCAATAACAATAAGCGCTACGCATGCGTGCCACAGCAACAGAATTGTAACAAATGCATTCGCACCAAAGAACAACTCAACAACAATGCAACAACCTGTTGTTAAATTCTTTTTATTTTCCATTCGAGTTGCAACAACTCGACTTGTATGAAAATGGACGCAAACAAAAAAAGAGTCGCAAAAACGAAAAATCCGAAAAAAACAGAGAAAACAACAACAGAATAATACATTTCCAGCGATTAGCCGCCACTGCCTTATCAATATTCCAGCTGTGTGCCGCAAACGGCAACAAGAAGCAGTGGAATAACAATAACAACAATAGCAAAAGTGTAGCGGTAGCTGTAGAACGGCAAGTGGCAGCTGTTGCTACATACAACACAGCGATTGCTGCTGGCATTCTAAATAAAGTGTACAATTGGCTGTCGTGGCTGATGTTGTTGTTGTAGCTGCTCTGCTCTTCGGCTGCTCTGGAGCTATCTGCTTCTGTTGTTGCGACTATTGTCATTACAATGTTGTTGCCACTGTTTGTTGACACACCAACTGGCGTTCTTTTGTTGTTCGTTATTGTTGTTGTTGTTGTTGTTGTTCGGCAATCGTTGTCGTTGTTCTCACTCCAGCCGCTCGCCCAGTCGAAATGGTCAAAGGAATGCAACTTGTTTCGCATGCATGCGAATGCGGCATGCATTTGCGGTATGCCACAAACGCCCCGAATCGAATTGCTGTCATGACCAAAAACAAAAAACAACAAAAACCAAAAAAAAAAAGAGACTAACAATAAAAACTCGACATGAAAAAAGTGAACTGTAAAAAAATTAAATTACTAAAAGCACCACACAAAAACAGTTTGCAAAAAATTAAATCACTTGCCACAAAGAAAAAAACGAAAAATGTCACTTACCCGTCGCGCCGATTGTTGCTGCTGCTGCTGCTACAGTAGCGCAGCAAAAAAGAATACCAGTTGCCAACTTCCAAAAAGCTGCTTGATTTGTTGATTTGGCGGAACGTTTCGCTGTTTGTCGGGAAGTCGGAGTTATCGCAAGATTCGGCGGTGCTGCCTGACAGCCTATGAATTTGACGACGTTTGCTTCTTCTCCTTGACTCGCTGAATTGCTGATGTTGCCGCAAGACAGACAGCCACGAAAATTCACGAAATCACAAATCAGTTGCCACATTGCAGGCACTTTTCTGCGGCGCTGCTGTCTGTTGCACATCTTTTTGGCCTACGATGTGGTTGTTGTTGTTGTTTTTGGGTGTTGCGGCGCGTTGCTTGCAATCAGCGATTCAACACGTCAACAACCGAAATCTCAAACAATTGACTACTGTTATTACAGCCAAACACATACATACACACACACTCACACACATGCACCTATTTACGCGCAAATTTATGCACATACTGATGCATACATTTACTATGTATATGTCTGGTTGTTTCGGAAGTTTGGGTCGCTTTAGATTTTGCGCTTATTTCTTTCCTGCTTTGCTTTTGGCAGTTGTTGCATAATTTTATTGGCTTCCTTTGGATTTTTGGTTTACTAATTTGCTTTGTGTGTTGTGTGTTGTTTTTGTTTTTCTCCTCTTATCTCAAATTTGATATCAACATCGCAAAGCATCATTAATTTTAGTTTTTTGCATTGCCGGGACATACCTGGAGCTCTCTAAGACGCCTTTCAACATCAATTAAAAATTCCTACTGCGTTCAACTTCATTTTTTTTATCAAAACTCCTTCAAAAACTAACCTTAAACGTAGCCTGGAGCTCCCAAAGACACCTTTCATCTTTCATCTTCATTTCAGAATTCCTAGTTCCCTTTCATTTTTGTTATCAAAGCTGCTTTGGAACTTTCACGTAGTTTACTACATCAAATGATATGGCCTTAGAACACCTTATATGGATCTCACGGCGTTCGAGAGAAAGATTCTGCGTAAGATTTTTGAACCTTTGCACGTTGGCAGCGGCGAATATCGCAGACGATGGAACGATGAGCTGTATAAGCTTTACGACGACATAGACATAGCGCAGCGAATAAAGATCCAGCGGCTACGTTGGCTGGGTCAAGTCGTCCGAATGGATACAAACGGTCCGGCTTTGAAAGTATTCGATGCGGTACCAGCTGGTGGTAGCAGAGGAAGAGGAAGGCCTTCTCTGCGTTGGAAAGATCAGGTGGAGAAGGACTTGGCTTCACTTGGTGCGCCCAATTGGCCCCGGTTAGCACGAGAAATAAACGACTGACGCGCTTTGTTAAATTCGGCCAAAATCGCGTAAGCGGTTATCGCGCCGATTAAGAAGAAAAATCAAGTATAAAATAGTTTAACTTACTTATCAGCACCACATTTGTGAATCACCTGTGAGGTCAGCCTAGGAAGCCAAGTGACTCTAACTTCAGTCGACTTGGGCGAAGGTTAATTCGATGAGAAAAAGACATGCTTCTAATTCTTTTTTCGCTGAACACATACATTCATGATACCATATTCAGTAAATTTTTATATAATAATGCCGTATTTGAACAATATTTTGTTTTCTTTTTCATTGCAAATTATTCTAAATTAAAATAGATGAAATAGTTAAAATGCTTAATAAAGCGAAAGATTCAACCAGTGTGTTTGTGGACCAGCTTTTAGTTATAAGTTATAAATACTCAATTGGTAAAGTGCGAGACCTTTTTCAAACAAATTTGTTTTTTTCGACTTTCAAAAAAGGTGATAGAGGGGAAGGCACAGAGGAATATCTTTTATGAATTGCAGTGCAAAACAAAATTCTAATGGGTGTTTTAAATTCTCGGCTGTGACTGTGTGACTCAGTGGGTTGAAGTTAATAACTTTATATATATAATTATTAAAATAAAGCAACAAAAAAAAACTCATTGAGATACCTGGGGAATTATGTGAAGAAATATTGAGCAAGCTTTCCACTTGATTCTGTAGATTTTGGGTTATGGCATACGCAGACTTACAAAAATAAGTTTCAGAAAAAACACTTCAAAGTCGCGCAGGAATAGAACTCCGGCCTGTACGAAGGAACCTTAAATACTCATAACTGTGTCAATTTTTCCCCGATCAATCTGAAATTACGCCCCTGAGCATTCTCAGTTCATCCTTTAACAGAGTAGTGAGTTTTGCAAACCTCTTTTGCTTTTACCTTGATGGTGTGCAGCAAAGCTCGGGTTCTATTAAGGCGAGGTCATATCCTCTCTTGCCAATGTGTCCGCTACTTCGTTGCCCAGTTACAGCCTTGTGTCCTGTACCCAAATTAGCCGGGTGCGATTGCGCGTTCCTAGCAAATTGAAGTTTCTCGATACACTCAAGAAGCAGTGAGGACTTAATCTCTCAGGGTGGCAATGCCATGAGTACTGCCTGACTGACGCTCAGAATAGCGTTCCGTTCATTCCGGTAGTTCTTGTTTAAGTTAATCTCTGGCATATACTTCCGCTTGGAAGATACTTGGAAAACAATCCATCGGCACAGAACGCTTGGTTTGGGACCATATATTCCAGCGCCTATGCCTTCTAGTGTTTTCAAATTATCTGTGTACCAGTGCAAGGTACACTCCCGGAGTTTACTTTCAAATGCAAGTTTACTCCAGTTTACCTGCTCGTCCAGTTCAATCCATCACCTCCATCGCAACTGTGCACCCGTCATTAGAGCTGAGGTCGAATTCAATAATATTTATAAATCTATTGGGATTGACTTTGCTTCTTCTAAACTCTCTTTTATTAAACTGTTTAACCTCCCATTTTACTCTTCGAATTCATGCAATAGGCCCTCAGTAGTTGTTGCGCACCGAATTTATGCAGATCTAAAAAACCGTTTGGGTGAAATTTACCCCAGTGTGTAGATCGCGTATTTGCATATACTCGTACAGTCAATGCCCTTACTATCAAACTTCATTTTTAATTTATATAAATAGTTTTCTAACGTGCAACATAGTTGCCCGATAATTTTTTTATTTAGAACGCAAAGCCTATTTCTGACACAAATTTTCTTTATGTGAATAAAATTCGAGCAGGTGACTATATTATCCGATTCCTTTGCATAAATTAAATTAAGGATTTCATTTAAAATTTATTTTATCTAAATACTTGCAAAACAAACTCTGTTTGTGGAAAAAAGTTTATGAATTTAGGTGAAATTTCCTCCAGTGCGTCGTTTGCGTAAAGAAAGGCATAGCAGCGCCTACCGAAGGTTAATTAAGCCTATAAATAGTTTGATTTGGAATGTTTTGCTATATTTTTTTCTTACGCATTAAGATTATTATTATCTCAGACTATTATTGTTAAAACATCTTTATTTAGTCTGTAAGAAAATTTGTTTTTGTTGACTAATTTTTACTTTTATAAATAAAAAAATAAAAATGGAATCAGAAAACAAAAAATAGAATAGAAGTCGCTACAGGACTGGGAAAACACAGGAAAGGTAGCTTCAGGGGCACTGGATTGTTTTCTGCAAGAAGTAACTATCGTAAACACTATACAGGGTAGGCCACAAAGTGGTTTGTTTTTCAAAACCCAAAAAAATGCAAAAACAAGAGATAATATGTTTCGGTATATTCTCGGTTTATTCAAAATGGTAAACATTGCCATTATTTGCGGAACCATATTTCATTCTTGAGGCTCCTTTAGCTGGCTTCACAGTAGCGCATCCCGTTAACCCAGTTTTCCAAGAGCTTGGCTTGTTCGTTATTCGCTTTAATTATCAAAATCGTTAATTGACTATTTGCAAAATATCGGTCCTTTGCGGCATCACACAAAAAGAAGTCTAACGACGTTAAATTGCAGCTCCAAAGTGACCAATTGACATTGCCGAGGTGGCTGATGGCACCATAAAAGAACTTTGCGCACAAAAGATCGATTTGGGCATAGGTTGTGTAACAATCTGCGCCATTCTGTTGAAAATAAAGCTCCTCCAAGTTTATGGCTTCCATTTTCGGCCACAAAAAATCATTTATCATGCCTCTGTGGGGCTCAAAAATCAAGCTGGAATTCTCTATAGAGGTATGCAGTATTTTAGTAGAACTCCGTTAGCGCGTAGCTTAAGTTGGTATACCTACCTCGACTTGGCAAACCAGTGCGCGATAATTGAAGAAAGCTTTCGCGACACAAACTGCCTTTTTACACCCTTTTCAGTAACACCCTAAGATTAAGTCATTTAGAAGAAATATACATATTTCTTGAATCCCCACCCCTTTCGATTTTTACGATGATATCACTCGCACTTACTTGATCAGCCTGCCACCTAGACTTTTGTACTCTTAGCTGTGCTGCTTCGTCAATGCGAGCGCTAATTATTATGACAATTTTATTGGTACAGGTGAGATTAAAATGGGCGACCATTTTCACTAATGCCTATTAATAACGAAGATAAATAAAAACAATTGTCTACGACAGAAAATAAGCAAACAGAACCGCTAAAGCCACAACCAAAAAACCAATTTTTAGATATCTACCGTACCTGTCTTCGTACGACTATACAAAAATATAATTGAATTGAAAAATATTTTCTTTAATTGATTAGGATCTGCGTCATTTAAGCCCCCCAACTGTTCGTTAAAATACAGCTGCCCACATAAGCTTTTCAGACGTTAAAAGCCTGTGGAAAGTTTTGCTATTTTTTTTATTACTTCTTTACATGCGAATGTTTTGAAATTTGTTTTCGTTAGAAGCAATATGAAATATAATTGGCGCTTGTACCTTTTCTGAGTATTTAGCCGAGCTTCTGCTCCTATTTATGGTGTGCGTCTTGATGTTTTTTCCACAAAACGGAGGAGCCTACAGTTTTACGCCGCCATCGAATGGCAGATGGGTTCTTTATGAGGAGCTTTTGCATGGCGGAAACACACTCGAATATTTGCTATTGCCTATCGAGGAAAAACTTTTGCTATCAATTTGTGTCCATTTGTTTATGTCTTTGATAAAAATGACAAAAAGTAGTGACCCTAAGATGCCCCCTTGGGGAACACCTGAAGTAGCAACAAATCACCATCATAAACCATACATTTTTACCACACACCGTCTGTGCGTCAAATATGACTTAAGCCATTGCAGAAAGTCAGAGTGAAAGCCCAAGCAAGCCAATCTGTTTACTATTAGAATCTGGTGCGATACTTTGACAAATATTTAAAGAAGTCAGTGTAAACGCAATCAACTTGGAGTCCTTTAGAATCTGATGGCATACAGAATTCGCTAAAAACAGCAAGATTAGTAGCTGCAGAGCGGCCAATTACAAAAACATGTTCAATTGGGTTAGTTAAATACTTAACCGCAAAATAAATTTTGTCCTTTACAATGCATTCAAACACTTTAGTGGTGATTAATAGCTTGGAAATCGGCCTTTAATTACGAACATCATTTTTTCTTCCATTTTTAAAAAAAGGTGTGATGATTGGAGATTTCTATTAATTTAAGAAAGTGCCCGTAGACAAAGATTTATTAAAAATAATCTCAACAGGAATGACCAACGCTGGACAATTCTTAAATGGATCCAGTGGTGTAGAAATTAAAAAAATCGATTTTTTGTTTTTTTCGATATTTCGAAAGAACAGTATCTAAAGAATATACTGTAAAATTTTCATGCGGAAAGTCCCAATATTATAGCATCTACAGCCCATTGACTAGGTAGAGAGTGGACCGCGCGCTCCTGTACCTCAAACTTTAAACTCATTTATCTGGAAACGACTTTTTTCGGGCTGGTGTTGTCAAAAAAAAACTGTTTAACCGAATCGTCTGAAGTTTTAATATGTTGTTCACAACATCAACGGCTATCGCCCGTACTAGAATCCTAATATTATTTCAATTATTTCGTTTTCTTTATTATTTTTTATTAAAAAACTGAAAAACCGCCTCGATTTTTAGTGTGTCAAATTCAAAACCGCGCCATTTTGCTAAGTTTTTTTGATTTTATTCTAGTACAGGTACGGTAGAAGACTAATAATTTTTTTTGGTTTTTAAGTTTCAGATAAATAGAAGAGCCAAAATGGACAACACCGTCCAGATCGAAGTTTTCGGGAGGGTCAACTTCAGCACCATTTTTAAAATTATTAAAAGGAAAAAAATAATATAAAAAAAATTATAATATAAAAACAATTATTAAAAAAATTTTAAAAATATAAATTTATAAAAATATGTTTCTTTTTTTTCATTTTTATATGTAAAAGAAGTTAAATAAAAAGCCTAAAGAATTAAATAAAAATTATTAAGAAAATTAAAAAAAAAATTATAAAAAAATTTAAATAAAAAATTATAAAAAAATTTAAATAAAAAATTATAAAAAATTTTAAATAAAAAATTATAAAAAAATGGATTTTATTTAATTTTTATATGTAAAAGAAGTTAAATAAAAAGCCAACAAAATTTAAATACCGTTTTTCATTTTTTTTTTATTTTAAAAAACAATTCCTGAAAATACTCTAAATTTTCGTGCTCTAGACTACCGAGAGCCCTTAAGCAAAATAGCTGAAAGACCATCAACATCTGTATGTGACGAAGGTTTCAGAGGAAGCATCCACTTGAAAATGTCATCAGTGAGATGGGTAGTTTACCAAAATTTAGAGATGAAAATATCTCGGACGAAAGGTCAGGAGGCAGCACCTAATCAGCCGAGACATAAAAAAATCTGAAAATAAGTTAGCTGCTTCCACAGGTGTACATGAATCAATATTATGAGAATAAGTTTCCTTCCTTTCTTAGCCAAAGTTACGAAGTATTTAAACAATTAAATAATACAGGATAATATGTGAAGAATGTGCCATTGGAAGCTACAAGTTTACTCCATCTTTCAGGCAGCATACGGATTCCTTTGACGAAAAATTCGAGTTCTTTTGACTTGATCCATTCATTGAGCCAGTTTGCGATGCTCTCGTAAGAAACGAACCGCTCTCCAATAAGGGCTGACTGCATGACTGGAACAGATGTTAATCCGAAGGTGTAATGTCTTTGCGATACGGCGGGTGGGGGAAGATTACCCTATTCAGTCCCTTTAAATATTTCTCGACCGATTTAGCAACGTGGCCGTGCGTTGTCATGCAGCAAAATTAGTTTGTCATGTCTACTGTCCCATTCCGGCCGCTTTTCTTTGAGAGCTCGATTCAAACGCATCAGTCGGTAACGATCACCAGTGATGGTTTCAGATGATTTAAGGAGTACATAATAAAGGGTGGCTAAGTTTTAAAGGCCGATGTTGAATGTGAACCACACCTAAAGGTCAAGTTTTTTTCTGCATTTCATTTGACTTTTTTCATTTCCAGACTAACTCAATTTGAACCATGGAAAGATACATAATCAAGCAACGCGTTACTTCGTGATTTTTTCGGTCAATTTAATCGTCCAAATGTGCGTACAATTGGAAAAATTGCCGCATTTGGACTAATGATAATCCAAGAGTGTTTGCCGAAAAACCAATGAACCCACAAAGAGTGACTGTTTGGTGCGGTTATTGGGCGTATTTTTTCCAAAATGAGGCCGGTCAGGCAGTTACTGTGAATAGTGATCGCTATCGTGAGATGAAAACGACCTTTTTATGGCCCGAATTGGAAGATATGGATGTGGACGATATGTGGTTTCAACAGGACGGTGCCACTTGTCACACAGCTAACGAAACAATGGCTCTTTTGCGTGAAAAATTTGATGGCCGAATAATCTCACGACACGTCGATGTCAATTGGCCGCCAAAATCATGTGATTTGACACCGTTGCACTTCTTTGTTTGGAGTTATTTGAAAGAAAAGGTGTACGTCGATAAGCCAGCACCGATTCAAGAGCTAAAGGATGAGATAATTCGGCACATTAACGGCATAGAACCTTAACCTTTTCTTTTCTGCCCTTCAAAAGGCATATCACCACCAAACTTCTCTCGATATCCCTCTCCTTCAATTGATGTGGCACCCAGTTACCTGCTTTCTGGACCATTTCCATCGCGTGCAAACGTTTACCGTCGGTTGATCTGTCAACATCCAACTCTTTACACACATCATCAAGGGTTCGAAATGCGTCTTCATCCAATGATTGTTGCAGTTAAGTGTCTTCGAATTTTTTTGGTGCCCTTTTCGCTATCTTTATCAGTCACGTTGAAATTGTCACTTTGGAAGCGACGAAACCAATCTTTACAAGTTGTATTTGATGGAGCGTGATTACCGTAAATGTTGATCAATATACGACACGTTTCCTTTGAAAGGTAATAATTAAGCATGACTTTCCGCAAATGCGGTTTTTTCGAGACGAACGTAGATATTTTTGAAGACACATAAAATAGGATCTTTACGCTTCAAACGATTGTCAACTACTGCAGTTGAGGCCCCACATATACAGCTTCAAGTCACCAGTATATTAATAGAGCAAACACAAATATAGTATCAGCAGCGACATCTCTTTCACGAGGGCGGAACCTCATTCCCATACACTCTTGCCATTCCCTACGGCATCGAATCAGTTCAATTCTGCAGCATTCCTTCTATAAAACTCTTATGTCAAACTCCATCAATGGATCGCCTCTTTCTTATCTGCATCTTCAAACTGCGCTCTATGAATTTAAGATCTAAACTATTCAGAAGCCACTCAATACTCAAAATTTGCTACCTATTATGCTAAAGAAAAAAAGGAAAAAAAAGCGCTGGCTAAAGGATTTTTTTAAATATGTAGCTTGTCTCTAAGAGCTTGTATTGCATACTATTTACCATTGGCCTGATGAAATTAATGAAATATTCAGAATTGCAATCGTCTAGAAAGTTAAGCTCATTTGTGTGTGATAAGTGACCTTCACTCGATAGCCTCAAACTTTCATCAAGTCTGAGAAAATCACCTATTTATTTTCCCATACTTCCTAGGTGGAATATAGGACCTCAATAAACAAATTAGAGTTAAGTTTATTTAATGCAAAAAATTTAATTTGACTTTAAGAATGTCCTTTTTTCGCTTCAGATTCAACTTGTCGCCTCCACGTGTTGGCTGGTCTTCCGCAGCCGCGACTCCCTTGGGGTTCCAATCTAGTGCTGTTCTTCTGCTGTTTTTCAATCGATGGTAATCCAATATTGGTGTCAAAAGTGACTCTTTGGCAGAAGGCGAAGGCTCTGTGATTAAACCAGTAATTCAATGTCTTCCACGAACTTTTTCTCACAAATTTCGGTACCTTCGCGATCTCTCTTTACGCCTTCGGTAGTTTTGAAACTATTTTCTAAATTTCGTGCATTTCAGTCATAGACTCTCTCTCGAACTATCCTTTCGTGCGTCTTGAGTGGGCTCTTCTCTTCCGGCTGCGCACTGGCCGAATTCTCCTTTTGCGTTCATAACCCGAATAGTTTAATTTTATATTTTTTTGCTCGTTGAGTAATTTTCATGAAATCCGGCAAGCCTTAAATTTCACGGCAATAGCGCATCCACCATTCACAAAACCCGAAAGTTTTAAATGCGAGCTTAGTATCTGTCGGAATTTTTATGTCCACAGCTGCATATGCGCATACAAATAATAGGACTATGAATAAGTTCGTGCGGTTTTTTTTCGAAATTTGAAACTTTATTGACGTAAAATGGTTACAAATTTAATATTCAAAATATTGTCCATCGCTTACTACTACTTTCTCCCATCTTTCTGGCAATTCACGGATTCCCTTTGTGAAAAATTCGGTCGGTTTTGCCGCAATCCACGAATCGATCCATTTTTTGACTTCATCGTAATTACGGAAGTGCTGGTCAGCCAGGCCATGTTGCATCGATCGGAAGAGATAGTAATCGGATGGCGCAAGGTCTGGACTATACGGCGGGTGGGGTAGGACATCCCATTTGAGCGTTTCTAAGTATGTTTTGACCACTTGTGCAACATGTGGCCGAGCATTGTCATGTTGCAAAATAACTTTGTCGTGTCTATCGGCGTATTGCGGCCGTTTTTCTCGCAGTGCTCGGCTCAAACGCATCAATTGTCGTCGGTAGACATCCCCCGTAATCGTTTCATTCGGTTTCAGTAGCTCATAATACACAACACCCAGCTGGTCCCACCAGATACACAGCATAACCTTCAGGCCATGAATATTCTGCGCCGACGTCGATGTTGAAGCATGGCCAGGGTATCCATACGTTGCCCGACGTTTTGGATTGTCGTAATGGACCCACTTTTCATCGCCAGTCACAATTCGATGCAAAAAACCCTTTCTTTTGTGCCGTTGAATCAGTTGTTCGCATGCCATAAAACGGCGTTCAACGTCTCTTGGCTTCAATTCATACGGCACCCAATGGCCTACCTTTCGGATCATTCCCATGGCTTTTAAACGTTTGGAAATGGTTGATTGATCAACTCCCAAAGTTTTTGCAACCTCTTCTTGCGTTTGAGCCGGATCTTGATCGAGCAATTCCTCCAATTCGGTATCCATGAACTTTGGCGGCGCACCCTCGCGTTCTTCGTCTTCCAAGCCAAAATCACCACTTTTAAAGCGTGCAAACCACTTCTGGCACGTTCGCTCAGATAGAGCATGCTCACCATAAACTTCCACCAAGATACGATGACTTTCGGCTGCTTTTTTCTTCATATTAAAATAATGAAGAAGAATTCCCCGCAAAAACACATTATTTGGCACGAAATTCGACATTTTCAAGTGTGGTAAAAATATTGTTGTTTACACTTCAAATAAAAAACTTATACTGACGTTTGTGCCTTACGACAGTAGCTCTCCAATGAATGTTTGGAAATGTGGATCGATGGAATAATAATCAAGTTACGCCATCTGTTGTAAAACCGAAACGAACTTATTCATAGTCCTATTATTTGTACTGTTAGAGAAATATTATTGGCATTAGCTTGGCTGTTACGTAACTTTAAACATCCAGCTGCTTGCGGTACACGTTTTTTCAAAAGAAACTTAACAAATTTTAGTAAAATTTTGCCATATTTGTTTGTATTCTGTATAAATGCGAGTATAAAAGTCAATAATTTATTTGCGACAAAAATTTTTAGAATATTTAATGTTCAAAAGAAGTCAAATTGTCAAACTAATCAGACGTTGAGAAACTTTGTTTTAAATTTAATAACTTTTGGCCGTTTCCTCATCTTGTCAATAGAGTAGACCGAGACGATAAATTGCGTCTCTCTTAAAAGTACCCTGTGATTCTTAGCGTTTTCTCTGCCATCCGTCAAAGAAAACATTTTCAATTGCAAAAACGTATGAGTACGGCAACGCACAAGTAATTTATTCCAAAATTACAATTTGAACTCAAATTGACTGGCAGTCGTATTCTGTTTGTAAAGAAACTACAAAATTTTAAAGGGAATATCAACTGGCCTCGGTTCGAGCTCGGCATCGTACAACTCTATAACTAACGCAACTCTTCTTTTTAAAATTTTTCTGACTGGCTGTGTTAGTAAATATATTGGTGTGAAGCAGTTTTACTCTTCTGGAAGCGTTGACATAACTTTTTTACTATTTTCATAGTATTTTCAACATTTAATTCTAAATATATTTTTTGTATTATAACCTAAATGAGAACTATGAAGAAAATAGTTGAAACATTCCATTACATGAAAAAAACCCCTTGCATTTATTTCAGATATTTCAATTGAAAAGCAAGGCGCAGGCATTTCAGCGGACAATCTTGTATTTTATCATCATCATTAATTCTTAGAGATTCAAGTTGGAATATTGGGCCACCACGAATTTCTTCCATTCGGGTCTGTTTTGCGCCACTCCTTTCACTTTATTCTAGCTAAGGCACATGACACGTATTTCTGACTCTCTGATCCCGCCCCAAGTAATGCCGCTTCAAGCTGACGAGGCGTCTTCCATGACGGCATCCAACATGATGTTAAACAGCAGAGGCGAGAGAACACACCTTTGTCTTACACTTGTTAATACTTGAATGCTGGCAAGTTTTTCATGTATCATCCGATCATTAAACATAGTATCAAACGCTTTTTGAAAGTCTATGAAGGCCTAAACCTCTTGGCACATGAAATGTTTCGGCTCTATAACAGGCAGGGAACGCGGCCCACACCTGGAGAAAAAGCAGCGGAGCGACTGCTGACAATAGGCCGGTGGCAGCAGCGGTGGGATGAGTCACAAAGCGGACGTTAGACCTACAAACTCATACCACGTGTTGATGAGTGGTTAATGAGAAAACATGGAAACACCGACTATCACTTTTCACAGTTGCTCAGCGGACATGGCTGTTTTCAGGAATACCTGCACCGTTTTAAGCTGGCAGACAGCCCTTTCTGTCCAAACTGCCCGAATACAGACGAAAACGCAGAACACGTCATGTTTTATTGCGACCGCTTTAGAGAGGAGCGAGCTATACTGGAGCAAGCCCTGGGTCATCAACCGTCCTGCAGCAACCTCATACGAGATATGTGCGCAACCAGCGGTAAGTGGGAGGCAACGCAAACGTTTGCAGGTAAGATTATGACGCCACTTCGCCATATTGATTGGGAACGCAAAGCGTTTCAGCAACAGAGAAGGCAGACAGTCTCTGATGAACCGACAACAAGCACAGACGTTTGAGTGAAACACTCAATACAGTATCATACAGAAGACAAGATGGTAGTGAATTAAGATAACATTACTGCAAGCTTTCCGATGCCACCTTTACTTTGGACCCCTTATAAACATAGTGGGAGTAATTGAGATTATCGACAGTGTATAGCCTTCGTACGCCTGCAGGAGAGAAACCTGGACGCGGGTACTTGTTATGCCTTCGGACATAAACGCGGCCCTACCCAGAAGTTATACTTTTTTGGTCCCAGGGTAGAACTAGCCGAGGTAGAGGATTGTTATAGTATTAGTGGGAGCGTGCCCCACATACCATTGGTGTGACGGCACCTTTGAGATGTTTCTGACATTTTGATTACAACCTCCTTAAAAAAACAAAAAAAAAGTCTATGAAGACCATATAAAGTGAAGTCGTAGACTCAACTGCCTGTTCAGTAATGACTCGGAGCCTGTTGATATGGTCGTTGCCTGAACGGTTAATTCTGAAGCCCGCCTGCTCTTGCCTAAGTTCTGGTTCTTCAGTACCACATAAAGTCGTTTGTTTATGGTGTGCTCGACTATTTTATTGATCATGCTGATCAAGGTTATGCTCCTCCAACTCTTGCATTCTGTAGGTGTGCCCACTATCCTCTCTTCTTTCAGTTAAACAAGAGAGCCGCCGGTTGCCCAGAATTCTAAAAGAAATGAGTGTATTCATGGAATCTGCTTTCAGCAGCTCAGACGATATGTTGTCTTCCCAGGAGCCTTGTTCTTCTTTCGAGACTTTATCGCTGTAAAAACCTCAGAAATGCTTGGACAGTCCGTTGGAATGTCAACTCTTTCCTCTTGACTTGTGCACTGATTTATTTGTGCAACATCAACGGGTATTAAAGTATTGCGTGTAACGAACACTCCGTCAGAATTTCTTATAGGGAGAGAAGAGAGATTCCTGTTTTTGGTTAGCTTGATTGTTGTTTTGCACAATCATCATTTTTTCTTTTTGATAATCAACTGATAGTGTCTCTATTTTTGGAACTCTACCATGACCGAGAGTTTAATAAGCGCTTGAGAAAACGAAAAAGCACCTTCTTCTTTTTTTTTCTTAGCATGACTGTCCTAGGTGGACCATTGCTTCCGCAACTATCTTTCTCAAGATTTCTCGATCCGCTGTTAATCGCCACCAGTTTTGTTTGCTCATCGCTTTGAGGTCATCGATAACCGAATCTATCCATCTTTTCTTCGGTCTTCCCTTCCCATACGGTTGCTTCTTGAAGGCTCCTGAAACAGCGCCTACCGCCACGATAAAATAATGATTCATCAGCAATATCTTACAAGGGTGAAAAATATGTTGATCCCAGGCACATCAACATAGTCCTACAAAGAGCAGGGTAGTGGCAAAGCAAGTGTTCTAAAGTACCCCTAGCAATCGTTTCGTTGCATTGTTACACGCATCGCTTTGGACTAATCCCATTTTGGCTGCGTGATGTGCGGTGAGAAATTGTTTCGTCAGTACTCCAACCAAAGTTTGTAGTCTTCGTATTCCAAGCATAATTTAGTCAGCTTTGTAGCAGATTGAGTGTTCCTATAACAACTGTGCCTCCAGAGCTCGTTTCTCATTCAGATCCGTTTTCAGAAAAGAGAGTGATGGGAATATGTATGACGTGCTCAATCTCGACAAGCGAATTCCAGTCTTAGCGAGCTCATTGGCTCCCTCATTTCCTTCTATTCCTTTCCATCCTGATATCCACTAAATGGTGACCTATCCATTTTGATGAACTCGGCATCCATTTTGGATCTACATTGGTGAACACATTTCGAGTTAGTCCAAGTAGTCTTAATTGATTTAATAGCAGCTTAGCTACCAATGAAAATGTTTGTATTAAGAGGAGTTAATCCCAGAAAGAGATGGCTCGAAGGCGTGTAAGTTAACCTTCAAAAGCTAAACATGCGCCAGTAGAAGGAGGTAGCCTTAGATAGAGACAGACAGTGCAAGGTTGTGAATGTACACCAAGAACTGTGATGCTAAGACGAAGAAGAAGAGTTAGACTAAATAAAAAAAGCAAAAACAAAAATACAAGTTATAGGCGAAAATAACTTCAAAATAAAAGAATGCATTTATTAAAAGCGCAATAACCTTTTTCTTATTGGGTTAATTAAAATTTTGTCACCATATAGCGTCTTTTTTCACCTGTTTATTAGGGCGAGTCGATTTAAAAATCGCTCATTGCTCTGTGAAAACCGTATTCTAGGGATCAAAATAAGAAACTTTGCCGAAGCAACCATACCTCTAAAACGAATTCTGATGCCCCCAATTTGGGTCGAACGAAAAATCCCACTTTGACCCATTTAGAGTGCTCCAATCGAGTCCAAATGTATGACCGACCCCCACTAACTTTGGACGGCCGATCCACCCATGCCAGTGGCACACCACCTGGAACTCCCCTGGGGGATTCCCCATACAATCATTTCAAAATATCACCATTTTTGGCCTTTACATGAGAAAAGAAACTAAAAAGTTCGACACAAATTGGGGGACATCAGAATTTGTTTTAGAGGTATGGTTCCTTCGGCAAAGTTTCTTATTTTGATCCCTAGAACATGATTTTCACAGAGCAATGCCCATTGCTTGCCTCCCCACAAAAGACACTAAAAGTTCGACCCAAATTGGGGGACATTAGAATTCGTTTTAGAGGTATAGTTCCTTCGGCAAAGTTTCTTATTTTGATCCCTAGAACATGATTTTCACAGAGCAATGCCCATTGCTTGCCTCCCCACAAAAGACACTAAAAGTTCGACCCAAATTGGGGGACATTAGAATTCGTTTTAGAGGTATAGTTCCTTCGGCAAAGTTTCTTATTTTGATCCCTAGAATATGATTTTCATAGAGCAATGGGCGAGTTTTTTGCCTCCCCACAAATCGACCCGGCCTACTATTCATTTTTAAACGTTCTTTATAACTCGAGGTCTTTTATAACCTCAGTGCGAAGCAACAATAAGTGAACATTTTTGTTCTGAAATGTTTGCATTATCTAAAAGTTTATATAATTTTATTAGGGGAGTCTTTAGCGCGTTTTTTTATATATCCCCTTCAGGTCTATTCCACGAATTCTACTGATTAAGTGGAAATTGAAATTTCACCTTTTTAGAAGTTCCAAACGAATTCTCAAAAATCTCAGTACTTATTTCTGTATTAAATGAAAACTTATTAACATTTAATGCTAACAATGCAAGCAGGTATTTTTCTATCTCTTCCTCATCTAAGAATTCTAAAATGTTTGATAGAAACTGCAGAGGTCGGGTCTACTTTTGGGATGCATGTCTGATAATATACCTGATAATCGATAATTGAGTAGCTCTTTGAAATTTGAGTAGTTATTTAAAAATAATTTTCAACTCTTGCAAATCATTGAACCCAGCCATTTATTGACGATCACTTCAAAGCTTTTTGTTGCTCGTTTTTCCGATTGTCAAAATCAATTTCGCGTTTTTTGACGTGTGAATTGACAACCGCTGTAACAAACCACAATTTTAGACGACCAACAGTGGCAGCAGCAGCCCCACCAGCACCAGCACAGACGTAGCCACTGCTACATCGCCAACGGGGCGATGGGCCACGTCACACCAAGCTGTGTAGAATTCTCAAAGATTGCAATTGACAATTTGAAAAATTTTAAATTGCAATGCGTAAATTGGTAGCTACTTTACAGTAGCTGGTAGCTGCGCCACATTGCAAGGCAGGCACTTGCAGTGGCTTAACCCTTGGCTGCATTATTGATTGTTTAGCTACACCAAATTGTCGGCACTTCGATTGTATGCTCGTTGATCTTGCTAGCGATCGCTGATGTGTTAACTTGCTTTCGTCCGTTGTTCGGCCGATTGTTGCCAATCAACGCCAAATGCGCGTAGAACATGAAATACTAAAATTGCTGAAATTTTTGTGCCGCATTGTACACCCCAAATTAAAGGTGGAAAGAACAAACGCGCACACACACGCACGCAACGCAGTGAACGTACGATGCGGCGCGCGGAGTGCAAGGTGCGGTTTTTTGTTTTTTTGTTGCGCAGACGATGGCGGCGACACGAGTGTGCAGTATCAGCAACGATCGCGATCGTAAGTGCGACACCGGTCGAAATGTGTGCGTTGCGGCGCGCCAACACCGAAAAAGGATGCAAGCGATGCCAACTACCATAAAAATATGCAATCAGCCGGTCCAGATTGATCGCGTTGATATTCCGAGAAACTGCCAAACTAACCGGCGCATAAATTTAGCGAATGCGAGAAATCAAAAAGTGGACACAAAAAATGAAACGATGATTTTTTTCACATAAAAGCACGAAATAAATATAAAAAAGAAAAATCATCACAAAAGGAAAGAATAATAAATTAAAAAGAAGAAAAAAAGCGAAAGGAAACAATGCGCGGCTGAAGTGCGCCATGCGCCATACGCATGTGTGGATTTATTGCTTACAAGTGGCGGCTATGCAATCGAACGCATCAGGGCTGGCTACTGCGGAGTGCACCAAATGGCTTTCGGCCGCCGGGCAGCAGCGATGGCGGCGTGAATGTGGTTGGAAAGGACAGTGGCGCAACAAAAGTAAGTCGAATTACGCATTGATTGCTTATCGCTTGAACGAGCGGCTGGCTGGACGGCGTCACAATAAGTACCAAGTGGCCTGGGAAGACAAGTCACGACCGCAATCGCTGATGGCATGACCGAAGGATGACTATGTATACAATAGCAGACTGTGCTGCTGAGTCGTGGTAGGTAGATGACGCTGGAGGTGCTGAACCACTCAGTGGTGTATGGAAAGCGAACGAAGGTCGACTTGGTGGAAGGATATTGAGAAAGAGAATGCAAAAAATAAAGAAACCGTGTACAGGGCATTATATAATGCTGCGTGGCATAGAGCAAAGGGGCGCGCAATGGAGGTGGTGTTCACGTGACATCAAAGGTCAGATGTGACCATACTGCGCCCTACTAGCTCGTGGCGACAAAATTGGATTCGCATAATTTAGAGCAGAAGTGGGTCTGTGTTAATAGTTAATGGAAGTCAGAGTTAAACTGGAGTAGAACTGCATTTGAAAGAGAATACCAGCAATGTAGTCTGCATTGGTATACAGATGACTCGAAGACACCACAAAGTATAGACGCTGAAATATATGGCCCCAGAACCAAGAGTTCTGTGCCGATGGGTTGTTTTCCAAGCATCTTCCAAGCGGAGATGTACGTCATCTGTCTATGTGCAGAGATATACTTAGATAGACATTTCCGGAAAGAACGAGTTGTACAATTAGGCGGAACTCAAGGCTCTATCGTTTTGTGAGATTAAGTTGTCACTGGTTCTTGAGTGTATGGAGAAACTTCAATCTGCTAGGAACGGACAATCGCATCCGGCTAATTTGGGCGCCCGGACACAGGAGTATAACTGCTAACGAAGTAGCGGACGAAAAGGGGGCCCTCAAAATGCCATCAAATGTGGGCTGATGATGCGAATATACGAGTATAACCTATCACTCCCAAATGTCAACCTCACTTTCATGCGCTACTCACTGTTTCAAAACTAACGAGGCTCTGATGACTGAGTAACCATCCGTGACATAGGAAATGATGTTACAAACAAAGCTGGCAGCATATCTGGGGGCTAAAGCCGACAACTCAGCACCAGAATCGGGGAAGGGGGCTGATAACCTGCCAGTCTTAAACTTAAATGTATCAACGAAACCATCCCTTTGTGCCCTTGTGGAACCATAAGAACTTATATATAAGTAGCGGTTGCGGCGTCACCTTTAATAAAAGCCGAGCCCTTCCTTGCTATGGGACCACACACCAACAAGGAGAAGCTTAGGAGTGAAGAGCTAAGGCTACGAGAGTTTTGCTGGCACTAAAGTATGCGACGACGCGAGGCGCAATCCTTATAGGGAGGGTGCAACCAAAAGAGATTTAAAAACGTATAACCCTCTGCAAGGATAAACTGCGAATGCTCAGGTGCATTCCCACAGGCCACTGCAGACTGCGAAGTCATCTGCACAAGATCGGTACTTGGTCTGCGGACTCTTGTCGTTTCTGCGACCAATCTCAAGACTCCAATGCACCTTCTCCTTGAATGTAGCACTATTAGGCGGAGAAGATTGAAACATCTCAGCCAACTGCAGACAGAAGAAAGACATATACGCTGAGTCCAACTCAGCTCTATCCTGAGTTTAATAGCGAACTGGGTCAGGATGAGGTACTGTGATGAGCAGAGAGTACAAAAGGCCATGAGGTCGAAGTGCGAACCTCGACGTAATTTATTTGTCCAGCAGATGGTTTTTTTATTAGGCGTTGCAGAATTGCAACTCGGTGTTTGACCTTGACATTACCCGACGAGAGGCGACCGTTATTAGAAATACTCTTTCCATCATTTGGTGTTTCATGTCCGAGGTTTCGAAACCGAGCACTACTAAATGCTGGTCACGCACCCACCCATTCGGCTATGACGGCTCTGAATGATTTACTCAAAAGTAATCTGATTTACCAGGGAATTTCAAGCGTCTCCGTCTGTGAAACAGAATTATCTAACTAGATCTATACTTTAACTCAGGAAGCACAGTCTACATGGGAAGCCTCGATCTACCACAGGATTGCAAAAATAATGCTACGAACTTGCAATACGAAAACAACCAAGTTTATTGTATTACTCCCAAGGAAGGAATGTCAAATATTGGTTGGAGTATTGACGGGACATTGTCTCACATCACATCACATCACGCAGCCAAAATGGGATTAGTTCAGAGCGACGCGTCTAACTTATGCGAAGAAGAAAGCGGGACGGTAGAACACCTCCTTTGCCCACTGCCTGCTCTAAGCAGAACTCGTTACAACTGTCTGGGATCGTTATACTTTTCATGTCTGAGGGATATTGCTGACAAAAGTTTCAACATTGGTATAACACGACTCCAAGGACACTGGACTGCGGACCCTTGTGGTCTATTTGAGATATATTCAGATGAGGCAGCTACCTAATGTAACATATACTTCTTAATATAATATGATAGTTTGAATTGATTTATACAGAAAGGGTTCACGAGGTACCACACGTATATTTTCATGAATGATCGCTCATCATATTCAAGTGCATCAAAATCATGTTGTCTCTTTCGAAGTGGCCCTAATATATATATATAATTGGCGCGTACACCCTTTTTGGGTGTGTGGCCGAGCTCCTCCTCCTATTTGTGGTGTGCGCACCTTGATGTTGTTCCACAAATGGAGGGACCTACAGTTTCAAGCCGACTTCGAACGGCAGGTATGTTTATGAGGAGTTTTTTCATGGCAGATATACACTCGGAGGTTTGCCATTGCCTGCCGAGGGGCGACCGGTATTAGAAAAATGTATTTCTTAATTTTGGTGTTTTCACCGAGATTCGAACCCACGTGCTCTCTGTGAATTCCGAAGTCACGCACCAACCCATTTGGCTACGGCGGGCGCTAATCTCCCTAATATCTGTAATTTTTATCAGCTGGAAGTACCTTTTCATTATCTGCGGGCTTCGCTCTCGCTATACAAACCCTTAAATACCCAGGTAGTGCGATCCTTAATCCATCCGGATGATGGAATATAAAGCCTGAGAAGATGTTTGTACACATTTTTGTATCACAAGCCTTCCCTTATAATGCGACACCCACGTTAGAGGTCACAATGTTCTAGGGCCCTTTAAAAATAATAATAAAAATTATGCTCAGCTTTCCTTCTTTATTTAAAAAATAATTGGATGCTGCTGTTTTTTAGTCGCAATGTGACACTGCACTTAATAAATACCATTACTTTTAAATTTGCTTCATATCTGTACACCCATCCAATCACATCAGATCAGATCATTTTGTTGAGCTACTGTAATTTCAGAGCGAAAATTGAAAGCAACAAGAAAAAATCAATTTTAAAAAGCCAAGATTGCTAGGCTTTGTCCAAATTTGGCAGTCGCGCAAGTATGCCAATTGCCTGTTACCTGCTGCCTACTGCACTTCTTGCCACTTATCACTGAGCCAAGATCGGCGTGCTGGCACAACAAAGGACGACATGGTCCTTTTAGTTGACTGACCGACTAACAATCGACTGCATTACTGCCTGCCGCCGCCAAGGCATAGAAAGCCAAGCGTTAACTAGCCAGTTAGCAAGTCAGCAACTTGGCCAGTCGTCAGATAGGTAGCAAGTCATGCGGGAATTTTCGCAAGACAAATATACAAACTTATTATTCCTTGGCATAGTGAAAAGGCTGCGCCAAATGTCCTTACTCCATATGTTCCACCTCAGTGCCACATAGCAATAGCAACAACATCAACTCGAGCATATGTATGCCAGTTTTTGCCGCGCTGGTATAATAACACCAGCACCATTTGTCCCGCTTGCCATTGCATTAACTGTCTGACTTGTCAACCGGCTCGTAGTTTTTGTTTTTTGCCTATGGGACTATCGTCAGAAGAGGACGAGGTTGTGGCGTGTTCAGCTTCGCTATTAGCTCTTGTTGTTGCTACTGCTGCTATAGATCGCATGTGTGAATTAAATTGTGACTCGGCACAGCCGCGTCTAGTCCAGTTGCCCATTTTTGGCATTGAAATTTTCGACTCAAATGGCAATGGCATTTAAATATATATTTACTGGCGGCTCTTAGCGTTCTTTGGCTGGTTGCTTGACATTTTGTAAGTGGCACTGGAATAAGTGAAGTCGCTCTGTCATATAAAACTATTTGTAGGCCTACATTAACCCAACGTACATTGAGTTGGGTATCATATCAAAGTATATAATTTTTGTTTTTGTGAAGTCCTTTTTGTGGCATTCCGTGAACTTATGAGTAATGTGAGCTTAATATACGACTGAATGAGTTTCGACCGGACTTGGTGAGTGCATCGGGCTTGGTATTATGTTCAATATTAGAATGTCCAAACACCTATCAGACTTTTTTAAGTCAACAGACAGACTCGACTTTGGATGTTGTTTCAACATAGCCAGGTCGGTTGGATCAACAGAATCTATATTTTTTTGTTTTTATAGTAGCCCTGCGTCCTGTTTGGTGAAGATGAGATTAAGAAAAAATGGGCCAGCGAAATTGACTACAGCTGGGTTTATTTAGAGTAAGAACGCATGTGAAGAGATGGTACCCCATATTAATATTTTGGCTTTCAGGACATCTGAAACGAAAAAGTTAAACTGATTCTTATTCTGTAGGCTTCTCATTCTGGTAGATGCTACAATGGGAATTTTCTTTTTTGAAAAATAACAAAATGGCGGAATTTTGAAAAAGGTATGTTTTTCGGGTGGAAATGTTTTTTTAGTATGGAAAGTTAGTGCTCAAAGGAAACGAAAGTATTAAAATACCTAAAAAATATCTACAAAATATGAAACAAATTTAAATTTTTTTCACAAAAACTATGGATGTGCCAAAAATCAAAAAAGTTCTCAACAAAAAGTGCTAAAAGCTGATATAATTCAAAATTTTCTAATCCAATTTGCATAAATCGGGTATCGTTTTAAAGGTTATAAGTCAGACAATATTTCGATTCAATTTTATTCATAATTTTACCCACAAAAAAAAATTTTTTTTAAGAGGCTCTACTTTTTAATTTTTGTAAATTTCTATATTCTAATTTTTTCGACTGAACTATAACCAACTAATAAACATTTTCAAAAAATACCTTTAAATAAGACACTTCCTGAGATGGAGTCTCAGAAGGCTTCAGAAGTTATGACCAGAAGTTCCAAACAGCTTAAAATGCAAAACAAAGAAAAAAATATAAGCGTTGTGTCGACTTACAACACGCAGTTTGCTTACAAAAGACATACAAATTTTACTGATTCAGCTATAAAGGGCTTCAGGAAATATGTACTTGCCTTTTACACCTAGACTAATTGATTTGTTGGAATAATCATAAACCCGTACCTGTCTTTTTTTTTTAAATCGGTTTGTTGTTTCTTCCTTGGAACCCTATTTGCATTAATTTTGCGACCACAACTACTAAGGCGTGAGTTGGTGCATTGTCATGATGGAAAAAGAAGATCACTCGACTTCCTCGATTCAAACGAATGCCAAACACAAATAAATTAACCGATCTAGCTGAAACTTGGTGTGAGTTCTTCCAAGAGATGCTACTAACTAAGCATAACCTCGATATGCGCCAGTAGTGCCATCTGTTTGACTTTGCGAGGACATTTGAAATGACCCTCGAATGTAACTGGTGCTTACAGCTTCTATTGGGTGTCTGACCGAGCTCCTCCTCCTATTTGTGGTATGTGTCTTGATGTTTTACCACCTACACAGTTTTATGCCACCTCCGAAAGGCAGATATTTTTATGAGGAGCTTTTTCATGGCAGAAGGACACTCGGAGGTTTGCCATTGCCTGCCGAGGGGCGACCGCTATTAGAAAACACTTTTTCGATCACTTGGTCTTTCATGCCTGGAAATTCGAAGCTACGCACTACCGCCATTCGGCTACGTCGCACAGTGATTTAAACAATGGACAAAAATCAAAAATTTAAAAGCAATATTTTAGAAAAACTAAAATGGAAATAAAATCTTCATTATATTGCTCAAATAAAATCACCTTAAGTTTATTTTTATTTTTTGTTTCCTTATCAGTAAAATTATGATAAAGTCTACCTAAATAAAATCCTATTTTATTTCTTTTAGATTTGATCAACATTTATTATCGTATGGTAGTTCATTCTGAACGTTTCGTTATTTTATAGTTTGACTCGTTTATTATGGCAAATATTCAGCAAGGTATGTAAATATTTTAATATATGTTTGGTATTTTTCTTAATTTTTTTTGTAAAGTAGTCATTATTTTTAGAAAACTCTATTTTTGGTAAAAGGTGCCAAAAAGTGCCTTTCCAAATTTGTTGTTATTTGATATTTTAAACTGTTGTGTTTTTAAAGGTATAGGTCTTTTTTTGCGCAAAGTTGTACTTTATTCCGAATTTTTATTTTTTAGGTACTTTGTCAAATATAAAAAATAAAGATTTGGTGGATACATGGATTCCATTGCCCAAAAAACAAAGGAAAAATAAGTTAGTTGAAAAGGTTCTAAACCTAATGAGACTTCAGACTGTCACGAAAGCAACTAAGCGGGAATTTGAAAAATCTGTTGGCATTTTTTGTGCAAAAATAAATATTAAATGGCAAACAAATTTTCGCAGAAAAGAACAGTTTTTAGCCAAAGAAAGCAAATGGCTGAACTCTGAAATATATATGACCTCATCACTAAAAGCTATTTTAAGAAAACCAGCTGTTCCAGGTAACACTTTTGCTGAACAAAGCACTTCTCGTGGAAGACCATATGTAGCTTTTGGGGAGTCAAGTGAGAAGACTAAAAAGAGGCGAATTGAAGAACTGGTCTCAAAATACACCTTGGAGGAGCTTTCTTTTGCGGTAAAAGAATTATCTAAAAAAAGTAATAGTCAGGTTGAGTTTAAGGAATTCAAAAAACATTCATTGACTTTACAGGAGACTTTAGCGCTTTATCTTCAGTTAGAACTTTCTCAGAGAAAATATAACTTACTTAGATCAATTATTAATAGTGTGCATTCAGAATTTTTACCTAGCATCTATAAACTGCGACAGTTTCGAGACAGTTTATTACCAAAAGATATTATAACCACAGAACAAGCATCTGAAATAAATCTACAACAACTTCTTGATTATACATTAAAAAGCATTTTAAAATCAATATTAGACAAAGAATATATAAAAAGTGAAACTTTAACTCTGACATGTAAATACGGATTCGATGGAAGATCTGGGCATAGCACCTACAAACAAGTATTTAGCTCCACAGAAATGACTGACGAATATTTATTTTTAGTTGCTATGTCACCCCTTAACTTGTCAGATGAAAAAGGTTATATTTTTTGGAATAATCCTCGCTCTTCGTCAACATTTTTCTGTCGACCAATTAAATTTATTTTTGTTAAAGAAAATTCCGATTTAGTTAAAACAGAAGGCTTGAGACTGCAGCAAGAAATAAACGATTTAAAACCTATAACTATAAATTTTCCAAACAAAAATTACACTGTAAATTTTAAATTTCACTTTACAATGCTTGATGGAAGTTGCATTAATACCTTATCAGAGACTAATTCTACTCAAACTTGCTTCATTTGTGGAGCTACACCAAAACAAATGAATACAAAAGAAGTTCTTAAACAACCAGTTAAAATCGAAAATTTTAAATTTGGGATGCCATCTCTTCATTCGTGGATCCGTAGCTTCGAATGTTTATTACATATTGCTTATAGGCTTCCTTTTAGAAGCTGGCAAGTAAAAGGCACAGAAAAAAAGCGTTATTTAATATTCAAAAGAAAAAAATTCAAGACGACTTTAAAAGAAAATTAGGCTTAGTTGTGGATAAACCTAAGCCAGGTTACGGGTCCACTAATGATGGGAATACGGCAAGAAGGTTTTTTCAAAATCCCAAAATAAGCTCTGAAATAACGGGCATTGATGAGAATTTGATTTTTAAATTTTCTCAAATATTACGTGTTGTGTCTTCTGGAAAGCAAATTAACATCGACAATTTTCGAGAACTTTTAAATAATACCAGAGAGCTTTACATTGAATTATATGACTGGTTTTATATGCCTTCCAGTGTCCATAAATTATTAGTTCATGGCGAAGAGATCATTAAACATTTTGATTTACCAATAGGGCAACTGGCAGAAGACGCACTTGAAGCTAGGCATAAGGAGGTACGAAATAGTCGTCTTTATCATACACGAAAAAATTCTAGAATAAACACTAATAAAGATATTATGACATATTTACTAGTAACATCAGACCCCTTTATATCTTCTCTGAGAAAGACTACCACTTCGCATTCTTTTAATTTTTCGGATATTAAAACCTATATTTTAGAGGAAAATGTAAATCAATTTGATTTAGAAAATATTTCAGATAGTGACTAACTAAATAATTTTGTTTTTCTTCCTTTCCTATGTTAAGTATATTTTTTTGTACTACTGAAAAATATTTTTTTTTTATTATTTAAAGTTTATTATATAAAGTTGGTGAATGCGTTAAAAATATTCCTAGCTAATTAAAGAGGAAACATAATTTTGATTTTTTGAAATGTATAGCAAAAATTATTGTTTTAAATAAATTAATATTATTAAAAGTTCAATGTTTAATATTCTAAAATTTTTCGTTTATACTTCCTGCCCCCTAACTTAGCCCAGAACTTTTTTTTCATGCTACAGTTGTAACTCTATACATGAGCTACACAACTGCTTTTATTAAATTAAAATCGGTAAAGTAATACAGGAGTAGTGATTTTTGTCCGATTAGCCCATATACTTGAATCACTGTGCGTCGGTCACCTAGTCTTATGAAATAAAAATTATTATCCCTTCATCGGGTTCAGCCTTCTAAAGGTGTAGTACGACAATTTCATAAAAAAACAAACAAAAAAATACATAATAAAATCAAATTGAATGTCTAATTGCTTGCAATACTTCATCGTTTATCTGATTGTTGGGCGTATGCCTGTTAAGGCTTAATAGTTTGATTCTTTAGGTGGCGCTGGAGTCGAGACGATTTAGGGTAATCATATTTACCAACCGACTTGTTTCACATTCTGAACAAGCACATAGGTTTTTGACGGAAGTTTTTCTCTATTTTCACAATCAGTTCCTGAAATGTGCGTTGGGTACGAACGCCACTAAGCTGCTTTAATGTGCAGCGCTAAAAAGCGACTTGACAAGCGATAACAATTGCTATGCCATATTCGAAAAAAGAAAGAAGAACAACAAAAAACTGCAAAATGATGAAAAGTGTCGCATAGGGAGCGTGTAAACGTGCCACAAGTGCGTCATGCACCACAAATCGTCATTTAACTTGGACAATTTTCCTTCTCTCGCTGCCGCTTCCTCATCTATGTATGCACCCCATCAACCTCATCTCCACGCTACTTTACGAGTATGCTCCGCAATTGCCTCTTCACCAGATCGAGTGGCAAACTACTTTGACTTGTTCAACGCTTTTGCGACAGTCACATCGGCTGATAAGATCAGCGATTTAGCGCCGCCATAACAAGCGCGACATTGCAGCACGGCCACATTCGTTTGCCTGTCCATACCATCGTCTCACCGTCCCTTCGTCAATCCGTTTGGCTGCTTGGCGCATTGCTTCATACGCGTGTGGCAGCCACTCAATTGCAGCGGTAATCTTTAATTAAAATTAAATGCACCCATCAGCAACACAAATCAGTATCAATGTTGATGGCAATGGCGATGCCAATGTTGATGATGATGTGATGGTGTTTTTGTTGTTGGTAGTATTTTTGTTATTTTTCTTGTTGTTTTCGTTGGTTGTGCTGCCATTAATGGCGTTACTAATATTGGCGTTGATGGCTGTTGGCAGGCGGGCCACATCACCACCACATCACCGTCACTTTGGCTTGTCCAAGTATTGGCCAATTTCCTTGCGATTACCGTGGCCGCATAATGAGTATGAATGAGGCAATCATAAGCTGTAAGTATTCACATTTATTTAGCGATTTTCTGTTTGCAAATCACCACAACAAATTCGATCGTACGCCAGTACACAACAGTCCAAACAAGTGATAAATGCACCAACACACACACATACACATATATATGGCGCTGATTGTCTGGCAGGTCTGCTGATTGAGTCATCTTTGCAAAACTGCTTAACAGTCACCTTCTCAACGCTTGCCATTTGGTCTTTAGCTTGACAAGTGAACCAGCAGCTTAGCTACTCTGCTGCTCATCACCGCTTCAACTACAAGTTCTGCTTGAACTGGCTCACTGGGATTGGTCGGTTGGTCGGTTAGCTGGCTGAATTGAATGCCTCTGTTAGAATCAGTAAAATTAATTTGATTCAATTCAATTAACGCTACTCAAGCGTCTATGAAACGACTGGCACGTTGTCGTAGTTATCCTCGTCCGCCATGTCCGCCTTCTGCACTACATCAGCTTTTGTTGCCGATGACTGGTTCACGCCAGCAACATTTGTTGCAATGACAACGCTTTTTGTGTATGTGTATGTGGTTGCACATTTTTACGTCTGCACCACACCTTTTCAAATAGAATGGTTGGAAAACGACAAAAAAAGAATTTGAATGTAAATTGAAAGTAAGCATACAAACCAGAAATATGTTTGCAAATTGCAGTGACACTTGTTGCTGCCTTAATCAGTGGCATTTGCTACAAGAATTTCGCAGAATGGAGTATTTGTATGGTGGGTTATTTGAATTTTGAGATCCGAACACAATCAGATTCTTAAGTTTTGGAGAGAAAAGCAGAAGCTGTAGTTGCCATAGGTGAACTGTTTGTGCGTGACTACTATTTAGGTGGTACGGGTGCGAAGCCCATTAAAGTAAATAAGTAATTGGCGTGTACACTTCTGTTAGGTGCTTGGCCGAGCTCCTCCTCGGTGTGCGCTTTGATGTTATTTCACAAATGGAGGGACTTTCTGTTTTAAGCCGACTCCGAACGCAAATGGTTTTTTATGAGCAGTTTTTTCATGGCAGAAATACACTCGGAGGTTTGTCATTGCCTGCCGAGGAGCGACCACTATTGAAAAAACTTTGTTTATTACTTGAAGTTCATGTACGGACATTCGAACCTACACACTCCGAACCCATTCGGCCACGGCGGTGAAACCCATTGGTGGCATAAAATATAAATTGATAGAAAAAATTGGTTCCAAACGTGTCTATCTCTCTACACACTGCGAGTGTATTTTGCTATGGAAGAGCTTCTCATAAAAATCACATGTTGTTCGGAACCGGCATGGGACTGCATGTTCTTGTAACTGGGGGAAGACTTCTCTAATCTAAATTGCTTTCATTTTAGCCCCGTGAAAAAAGGGCAGCTAAGCAGTAGAGGCTGAGATGATTCCATCTCATTCTGCATACAGCTGAGGCAAAAAGCTGACTCGAAGTAATGCCGAGTTTCACAACATGCATAACTCGCGGACAAAATCCTGTAAGGGCGCCCACGAAATACGAGAGCTGAGATTTTATTAATCTCAGAAGATCCGTCGAGCGCCACACGTGGACGACAAGTTTTCGCGACCGTACCAGTTTGCGTACTTTCACAGCGCTCGCTGAGTTGACGCGAAGTCCCAATCCTCTTCCTTCGCGGGGAAATCACCTCACAGGTCCCTTGTCTGGCCAGCTCATCCGCCTTGCAGTTTCCTGCAATGTCGCTATGACCAGATACCCAGATAAACCATCAAAGAATGCGAATCGCGAAAAGATGCGATACAAAGTGAAGTCAGGCATACCCGAACCAGTTTAGAGTTCACCGTCATCGAACCCAGGACTCTGATTGCTGCTTGGCTGCCGGAGTAGATATCAACCTTAAGTTAAAAAGTTAAACTAGCGTTCGTTGATGATGTTGTTACTTTTTTTTTTAAATTAACCTCAAATCTTCTTCTTCTTAATTGGCGCGACGATTTTGGCCGAGTTTAACAAAGCGCGTCAGTCGTTTCTTTCCTGAGCTAACCGGCGCCAATTGGACACAGTGAAGCCAAGTCCTTTTTCACCTGATCTTCCCAACGTTGAGTAGGCCTTCCTCTTCCTCTGCTCAAATATATATTTACGAATATTCTAAAGCTATTTTGAGATACCGAACTAACAATAAAACAAATTAACACCAGTGAAAAAAAATCGAGATTATGTCTTAAGGCATAATAAATGAGTTTATATACCTGAGTGCATACAAAAATGATCTCCAATACTGCCAATTCTACGTAACCATTTATTCACTTTTTACTGCTTACAAATACAAAATAAAACTATAATTTTCACTGCGAGTATTAATCAACAACATCAGTCAAGCTGACATCAACAAGTCACAAATCGAGATTTAAGGCGCCGCGGCGGAAAGACAAACAAGCATTAGATTTGGTAGTAAACGTAAAGTAAATGGGTTGTCTCGTGTCATTGCCACTGTAGCTACCATATGTTGGCAAAACAGCCACCCATTTACATGCGAGCGTAAGTTACGAGCAGCTGTGCGATACTGCGGCGATAAGGAACCCAATTACGTGCAGCTCTGGATGTGTGTTTCGCACGTCTAAAACACATGCAAACATGCATTCATGCATACATATAAATATAATAATGTTAGCTGGTATTCAACTTTGCATCGTCATGCATGTCAACAGCGACACCAACAACCTGGGGACGAATAATGGCAGCAGCAGCAGGAGCAATAAAAATATTTACAATGCTTAAGCGGCTAACAACCGAAACAACTGCACACACTGCGACTACAATAAAAAACAACAAATTCCAGTTGATGCGAAAACCGACGTCTAACAGTTGCCTAACCGCAACACTTTGCACTTGCTTGTCTAATGGCGGCTGCTGAAGCACGATGGGTTGTTGAGTGACTACCATTCGGGAATGCGTAGGTTCGAATCTCCGTACCTGAAACAGAAAATGTTTTTTCTAATAGCGGTCGCCCCTCGGCAGACAATGACAAACCCCCGAGTAGATTTCTGCCACACAAAAACTGATCATAAAAACGATATGCCGTTCGGAGTCAGCTTAAAACTGTAAGTTCCTTCCTTCCTTTGTGGAACAACATCAACAAGCACACCACAAATAGGAGGATGAGCTCGGCCAAACACCTATCAGAAGTGTATGTGCCAATTATTTATTTTTTTTTTATCTTATGACCCTTTTTGATAGAAAAGTGAAACCGTTTTCGGGCGCAAAAAATTTAATATTTTCCAGGTGGAAATTCTAGTAACTAATTGGAGTACTAGTTTTTTATTTTTATTTTATTTTAACACCCATTGGAGGAAGAAAAAGAGGACGCCCACGAAAGCGATGGTTAGATGACGTCGAATCAGATCTTAAGCAAATGTACGTACACAACTGGAGAGATGAAGCCATGGATAGAATAAAGTGGAGAAAAATTGTTGATGAAGCTATGGTCCACCACTGATTGTGAAGTTAAGAAGAAGAACTGAAGTACTATACACCGGCAATTATTATTGGCAAGTTCTGACAATTCAACTATTTAGTTTTTAATTTCAATTATTTTTTATAAAAACATAGTTCATTCTGCAACAAATATCATATAAGACAAAGTCTCGCACTTTGTACAAGATTTATAAAAAAATCGAGAAAGTTTTAATTGAAATTTTTAACCAGAATTGCAAAAACAAAAAAAAAATTGGTACGCAGTTTCATAGCTCATTAAATTTTAGTCCAATGAAGTGCAAGTTTGAAGTTGCTAAAATTTTTCGTTGTATTTTTATAATTTTTCCCCTGTCGATGCTTCGCATTTCCTTCGTATATTAAATAAATAGCCAAAACTTGTCAATACGTGGTACCTTTATTATAATTCCGGGGAGTTTAGAAAGGATCAGGGAATAGTCACATACATATAGAATGTCGTAAGTCGAGCTAAAGGTTTTAGATTGCGCTCAACTTTCATTATATTTCTAGCAAAGTATTTATAAAGCCCTGATTTTCGACAAGTAAAAAAAACTGAAAAGTTGAGAAATCGGAAGTTAATTATGTTAATTATATGTTGAGTGACAGATGACAGATGACTTTTCGGTTGAAGGACCTATCGCGTGATTTCTTTTTAAGAACTTGGCTAGACAGATGGCCTTACTTAAATATTTGCAGGATTACGTAAAGCCGGTCATGCAGACGACCTATACTGCACCTTCTGTGCAAATGATGTTATTGAAGATGCAGAACATTGGTTATTTTGTCTGTCCGCAGTTTGAAGTCGAAAGGTACGCGCATGTCCCGGCGTCAATCACCACCGCAGCATTAAATGTAGATAGCAAAATACGTGGTAGGGGTCTAAGACGACATGAAAAGAGGTACCGCCTAGGAATTGTTCTCTAGGCGTCACTTTTAAAAGGTTCTTTGTAATTAGCGCTTACCTACTTTGTTGGCCGGTTTCACTTCGGAAATACAATCGGAGGTTTGCATTTCCCTGCCGAGGCGCAGGCGTATAGATAAAAATATTAAAGTATAAAGATTTTTCATACACAATATATTTTCAGAAGCCTGGCAGGAAGGCAATTTTATTTTTCGGAGTGATGTCATCAACTCTACAAAGTAAATATTATATTTAATTTTTGCTTATAGCTCGGCCAAAAGAAAAAACGTTTTAAAATAATAATATTGTAATAAAATATAATAAATTGTGGAAAGAAAAATAAATGGAATATAAATTTGTGTATTAAGTAAATACGCATTCATAATTTTTAACACCAAGTGCCCCTTAACATGTACTTAGATATCTCTGAAAAGACTGACAAAAGTCGGACGAAGTGTATTGCAAAGGTGGCGATTGCCCCCCTGCATGTATTTAGCTATCTACTTGTAATACAGCAGTGGCGATACTCTTTTGGAAATTGGGTAGAAGTTGGGAGCTTTGATATTCACTCCATTTAAGAACAGTAGTACATTATTTTTTTCAATATTTTTATATTTTATAGAACCTATGTAAGCAGCTCTCACGTTCTTATTCTTCTTCTTAATTGGCGCTATAACCGCTTACGCGATTTTGGCCGAGCTTAACAAAGCGCGCCAGTCGTTTCTTTCTCGTGCTAACCGGCGCCAGTTAGACACACCAAGTGAAGCCAAGTCCTTCTCCACCTGATCTTTCCAACGCAGAGAAGGCCTTCCTCTTCCTCTGCTACCACCAGCTGGTACCGCATCGAATACTTTCAGAGCCGGAGCGTTTGTATCCATTCGGACGACATGACCCACGTTACGCGCCATTAAAGAGAAACATTTTCTACATAAAATCTGAAATTTCAAATCTAAAACCACACACCGAATTTTTAACCTCCACTTTTTCAAACACTTCAGCTTTTCATTGCAAATTCGTAAACCTCATATATGTACGTACACATGTAGAAGTTGTATAGCCGATAATGCGAATAATTTAATTTTTGTCTATTTTTAAAATTTCATATTTAAATCTGTTTTTTATTTATTCAATAAATTTTGTTGCTATTTAGATTTGGTTATTGTTGTTATTTTATTGCAAAACTCAAATGATGCAATTTCAGTCGCCGATTGCACCGTTTGATACGGTCTTAATTAATGATACGGACGATTGACCGGCTAGAAGGCTGGAGGTCCAGCGCGTTGCTAGTTTGACTGGCCTACTGCCGGACTGGTTGGTTGACTCCCCGACTGACGCGCTTATGAGTTAGCTAAATGTGCAATGCAAATGCGATCTATTTGATTGTCCAACTGACTGACTGACTGGCCGACTACTCATATTTAAGGCGACTGGGGCAGTGGCACTTATAGGACAGAGGCAGTCAATCAAACAGTTACAAGTAAATAATTTGCACATAACAATTTTTGAGTGGAAACAGATGAGGTGCAGGCACCTAAACAACAAATGTACACAAGTTTTTATGTAGTTGCATACAAACATACATACATACATGTGTGGGTACTACATATGCATATGTACGTATGCGCCTGAGTGCCTATCGATTAACTGTGTGTGACTCGCGCCTGTTTATCTGGCCTGAAGTGTGACTAGCGCTGCTTAACTAATTGCTGCCAATTTAATGTTTGCGTTTATCAAAAGGATCAGCCGAAAACATTTATGTGAATTGATTTATTTTCAAATTGCTGTTTTGGTTTTGGTTTTTTCCCCCATTCACAATGAGTAATATTGGGCGTGTTTTTCGCTGCTGGCAGTAAGCATGGACTCATTTACTCCCCAGTGCTGTGCATGGGGTGGTTAAATGACAAATTAGAAAATTGCAATAAACCAAAAAAAATTATTTACTTAATGTTTAGTTGTTTCTAATGCTCGTAAGTGGTAGTAAATTGAAAAAAATAAGGAAAAACAAGAAATATGTTTACGCTGCTTATATTTTCTTACTGTGTTACCAATTACCAAGCCTTGACTATCTAAAAATCACAATTCCAAAATGCTCCAAGAAATCTTACAGGTTCTATTTCTCAGGCTTTCAGGGTTCCGCGTTTAAGAAAAGTGTTGCTGTAACAAAAACAGAAAAAAAGCATTATAAGAATCATGCGATTGAATGCATAGTCTACAGATATTGGTGGAGACGCTGTTGTTCAGTTCACTTAAGAGAGTTACTCAACAGAGTTACCTTAACAGAGTTATATTAACAGACTTATCTTAAGGCAGCGGTTGGAGGCACTGTTGCTGAGTTAAGTTAACAGAGTTACTTAACAGAGTTCCCTTAATAGAGTTACCTTAACAGAGGGTGTTCTTCGATTTCGATGTAACTCAAATATGTTGCTCTCTGATCAAAATAATGAGACACGTATTTTTTTGTTGGCCCGAAAAAATTATTTTCAAGACTTATCGGCAATTTTGTTTTTCGGCTCAAAGTCGTTTTTTTTAAGGGGGTAGTATGGTTAATTCGGTGTAAAACAAGCATATTTTTCGAAATTTTTTTTGTCGACACAGTTGATTTATTCAAAATTTCAAAATTACTTCATTATAAAGTCATATTTAAAGAATATTGTGTGAAATTTTCATTGATTTTTATGAAGAAATGAGTTGGTGGCAGCGAATCTTCGCGGACGTCTCATAAAAAAATGTTATTGCGGTGTCCCTCAGAACTCATTACTGGATCAACTAAAATCAAAAAACCAAATTGATTTCATCAGCTAATAAAGTTTCGCAGGTAACAACGTCGAGTTTTTTTTTTTTTAATTTTGTCATATTTTAAAACAACAAAGTTTTCAAGTTTTTTTTATGAAAAATCGGTGTTTTGACTTCAAAGCGCTTTAAAAAATTAAAAAAAAAAAAAAAAAAAATTCGACGTTGTTACCTGCGAAACTTTATTAGTTAATAAGCCGATTTGAATGATTCTGGGTTCAAAATAATCGTAATTACTTACACGACCGAGCTGTTAGTTCTGCCTTCTCCAAACTGGATAAAGAGGCAAAGCGAATGGGTCTGGTGGTGAACGAGGACAAAACGAAGTACCTCCTGTCTTCAAACAAACAGTCGGCGCACTCGCGTATCGGCACCCACGTCACTGTTGACAGTTATAATTTTGAGGTTGTAAAAGACTTCGTCTATTTAGGAACCAGCATTAACACCGATAACAATGTCAGCCTTGAAATCCAACGTAGAATCTCTCTTGCCAACAAGTGCTACTTTGGACTAAGTAGGCAATTGAGTAGTAAAGTCCTCTCTCGACGAACAAAACTAACACTCTACAAGACTCTCATCATGCCCGTCCTAACGTATGGCGCAGAAGCTTGGACGATGACAACATCCGATGAAGCGACGCTTGGAGTGTTCGAGAGAAAGATTCTGCGTAAGATTTTTGGACCTTTGCACGTTGGCAACAGCGAATATCGCAGACGATGGAACGATGAGCTGTATGAGCTTTACGACGACATAGACATAGCGCAGCGAATAAAGATCCAGCGGCTACGTTGGCTGGGTCATGTCGTCCGAATGGATACAAACGCTCCGGCTCTGAAAGTATTCGATGCGGTACCAGCTGGTGGTAGCAGAGGAAGAGGGCGGCCTCCTCTGCGTTGGAAAGATCAGGTGGAGAAGGACTTGGCTTCACTTGGTGTGTCCAACTGGCGCCGGTTAGCACGAGAAAGAAACGACTGGCGCGCTTTGTTAAACTCGGCCAAAATCGCGTAAGCGGTTATAGCGCCAATTAAGAAGAAGAAGACTTACACGAGCGACTTCATGTAGAAACAATTGCAAAAAAATAGTTGAAAATGTTTTATTTTGCAAAAAACAAAAAGTGCGAAACAGGTTTTTTACTCAAAAATTCATTACTCAAAAACAACTCATTTTAGCTACTGGGCATAGCTCAATTAAAGTTTGAGATGTCCTTTTGATTTGGAAAAAGTTAAAAAAAAATACACTTTTTGAAATATTAAATTTCGAAAAAATTTCAAAAATTTTTTTTTTTTGCAAAATAAAAAATTTTCAACTACTTTTTTGAAATTGTTTCTACATGAAGTCACTCGTGCAAGTAATGACGATCATTTTGAACCCAGAATCATTAAAATCGGTTCATTTGTGACCAAGTTATGAGCATTTAAAAAAAATTTCTTATATAATTAAAAAAAATCGATTTTGAGCCGAAAAACAAAATTGCCTATAAATCTTGAAAAAAAAATTTTTCGGGCGAACAAAAAAATACGTGTCTCATTAATTGGACCAGAGAGCAACATATTTGAGTTACATCTAAATCGAAGAACATGACCCGAATAGCCCGGCTGAATTGAAATGGAAAGCATCAGAGTTAACTAACAAACATCGTAGGCTCGTACATACATATGTACATCCTTTGTTAAGTATTTCGCTGAGCTCCTCCTCCAATTTGCGGTGGGCGCGTCTTGATGTTATTACAGTTATTGTTCACATAAATATAAGGCGAGAGTTAGTGCACTGTTAAGTAACTGTGTTGAGTAACTCTGTTGAGTTAGTGTTCTGTTCAGTTAACATAGAGTAGATGGTAGGCGTAGATCAAAGTGTTGGTACTCGAATGCCTTAAGAAGCTTGATTCGTTTCTGTCAAATTTTTCTTGAAAGAAAAGGAATCTTTCGAAGCAATTTTCTTGAAGCACTTAACTAAGAACATCTCTTTTACCCAATTTTATGTATTTTAAGCCAAAAACAAATCCAAAGTAATAAATTTCCAATTCAAAGATGTTGCATTCTTTAGAACTTATCACATTTTCGCTGAGTATTTTAGACTTAGCACAGTTAATTACCACTGAATAGAAGCGGTCAGAAATAAAGCAGGTAGTTTGTGAAGTGTTAAGAAACAATGCATTTTTTTTCTCGCTTCTAGTGTTGTGTGTATAAAAAGTTAAATATAAAAGGCAAGCATAAACTTTAACTCAAGTTTTATTGTTTTTTGTTCTTATACAGGGTGGCACAAAATTAATCACCCTATCAGAAAATTTATAATTTTAGCAAATGGAACTAGACAGCTGCAGTAAACAAGCAGTGGAGTGCGTAAACGCCAAAATCATTTATTTTACAATATTTAGAAAAAAATGATTCAAAAATAAAATGTATGCTCAATTTTTCGCCATCTTGTAGATCTATCAGTTTGGGGCTGATGTTCTCAACAGTCACATTTCTGCAAGAGAAATCTGAATTTGTGATCTCGAAAATTCAATTGTTTGCACATCACTTAATCGATGAATCTAAAGGTACTCATAAATAAATTCCAAACCCTCAACCATTCCAACCAGCTGCAGTTCATCAACTTCATCGGCAATTACTCAATTCGTCATGGCCGCCCTTCTACTGTTGTGCGAATGCAGGTAGGCGCTGAGTAATTACAAAGCCAATAGTGCCATCAACACTCATTGCATAGGCAATAACAAAAACAATGAATGCGAAAACATTAACTGGAAAAAAATTGCAACTGTAATCAAAGCGCAGCAACGGCGTCACTAACTACTAAACGGCGCCACATTTAACATTTGCCGTGCTCGCAACCGCCTGACACCCTGACGCAACAAACACAAACACCAATACAAACATAACGAACACGAACACACACACACACATACATACAATTATAAAATTCAAGTCCATGCACAAGTGCCATCAATTTCATTTAAGCGCCAACTAACAGACCCATAGCCTAGGCGGATGCAGCCCAGCTGGTGCGCAGCTCACACCAACACGAATGTGGAACTCCCAATGCAGTGGCAGCAGAGAATATATGGCGGCTCCAATGAGGTCGGCCGCCTGCCACTGGGAAAATGCTAGACACCGGTCGCCTCCAGTGCCACTAATTGCACGCCACACACATGTGCCACATTTTGCGCGTGCAACGCGCTGATTCCTTCATCAAATAGTTGGCGCTTGGAGTGAGTGAGGCTCGTTTGCATCCTCCTTCGACATCTACCAAGTGGACATTCGCTTCGTGTGAATTGTTGTTGGTTGTTTCTTTTTTTATTTTATTTTTTCTTGCGCGCACGGACGTCCACCTACGCCGCGAACGTCTACACGCACACACACACACAAATAATATGTGGCGGCGTCAACGAGACCAATCGTATGTCGTGCTCCATATAAACCAGCTCACCTTTGCCGTGACTTTTTGCTGCATATGACTTAGGCTTTAAGCCGCCTTAGCGCGCTGCTGCTTTACGAGTATTCGTGTGCGCCTCCCACGGTCTGGCAGCGAGACGCATATTCAAGTAGTCATAGGCGAGGGCACGCCGTCGATGCGGCGGGTATGTGAGCGGCCGCTGCAGCGTCGCGATGCTTATCAGCGCAACATAATTTACACAATTCTTTTGGCCAGCTGTGGCCGGTTGGTCAGTGGCTCTCCACTGGCGGGTTTGTGTTGATGCCGCGCGGCAGCAATTCCTTCTGCATGTGGTGTGCGCCTCATTGTTTATCATTTGCGCCGTGACCAGTGGCAGCCGTGGCCGATTACGGCGCAACCTCGCGTACTCGTATTGGTCTGGTGTTGGCGGGCGTTGGTCGCAACAATGCAACTCTCGCGCCTTTTGCTATTTTATTCACTTTATTTGAGTTTTTTCTGCATGCACTCAACCTTTTCTATGCTTTCTTGACTTTTGCGCCATTCTTGAAGTGGATGTACTTGTTTGCCTTGCGCGCTTTGTTGCATGCCACAATCACTGTTCCCGCAGGTAATGAGGTGGCAAGCTTGAACGCCAACTTGGCATTTTGACTATGCTGAGTAGGCGCCTGGCGTCTTGCTGTTCAACCTTTTGTTTTTATTTTTCCTTGAACTTGTGTATGAGATTGAGACAGTAAGAATGTACACACATACACACATACTTATTAACATGAATTATTTATGTAGTTGTGTGCGCATGTTTGCTTACCATAGCCTTTACAGTGTTGCTTGTGAGTGGGGTCAGCGCGAACAAGATTAGAACGTTTTTATTAGCCAACTTGTATGTATGTATGTGTGTATGTATAGATGTATATGAGAATGGACGGATTCGCATGAAATTCAATGCAAAATTACGTTTGGTTTTTTTGAAGATGACTAAGGAAAGTGTTGTTCATATGCACTATTGATAGTCCAACGAAGCACCCAATCCGTAGTGGACATTCAAACTCCTCCTCGCGTTAGAATTGAGAGATCGTTGCTTTAATGTTGGTACTATTTCAATTGCTCTCTATTTTAACAATCAAACTATTGTTGAGCAAAAATCTGACGGCATCTTTCCTCGATAAGCAAGCGGCGTCGGATTGCAGAAATTTATTGAAGAAAAAATTATCTCAACATCCATAGGCAGAATCTTCCTCAAACTGCTGAAAAATTGTACTTGATGTTTATTCCAAAATTTTTAAGACACTGACCCCCACACCATTTTGCTTGTCAAGGAATGGCTGCTTTCAGTAAGAAGCCAGGAGAGAGTGTGGTATACTCTCTCCTGGGTCCAGTTTTACACCTAATATAACATTTTTAGCGCCTACCGTAGCCAAATGGGTTGGTGCGTGACTACCATTGGGGTGTAGAGATTGGAATCTCCGGGCATGAAACACTAGCTAGAAAGTTTTTTTCTAATACCGGTCGCCACTCGGCAGACAATGGTAAACCTCCGAGACAGAAAATCATCTAGAGGTGTAGCACCTTAAACTACATAAAAGCACCATTTAAATTTTAAGAAAAGTAACCGTTCGCTATGCGATTCTTGGAGATCCATTTGAAAATGAGATAGACACCGGAACGATGACTGATTTACGATGGTATTAGCCGCTTCGTCCTTCTGACAGAATTCATCAGGTTTTTAATATCAATGCCTGCTATATCGGCAGACGTAGAAAAGAGATGAGAACCAAGATACTTAAATCTTAGTCCTGCGAAAGGAGGGCATTTATGGCGAAGGTGATGAGATGCTGCCTCCTCAACCTCTATACAACTGACGCAATTCAAAGTAATGCCGCGTCTTACTGCATGTATACCTCGCGGTCAATGTCCTGTAAGGGCACCCATGAAAAATGTTAGCTCTCCCTCGAGCGCCTCCGACCCACTCGTGACCAGAAAGATTTCGCGCCCTTATAAGTTTGCGTACTTACACTGTTTGCTGAGTTAACATGCAGTCCAACTCCCCAAGAGCATACCGCAGGTAGCCAAAGGGACGCCAAAGGGAGGGGTGCGCATTGATCAGTCGCCAAAGGGATAAGAGGTCAAGCTTGTAGCGTAAGCTTCTCAGTCTGATTGCGGCACGTGCAGCCGCTGATTTGCCTGCAGTGCCTAGAGGTACCACATTTAGCATTGCATTAAGCGCTACAATTGGAGTAATTCGAAGTACCTCACTGATTCCAATGAGGGCAGATCTTTGGATTATCTCCAGATTCTTCACCGAATCATTTTCAGTATAGAGCCAAAATACCACTTTAGGCGAGAGGCCCAATCTTTTTCCAATAGCACCTTTGCATCCAATGTACAATGCTATTATTACCTTCCCTTTCCTCTCCTCATTATTGAGCTTCCAAAGTAGTTTACTATCAAGGATATTCGTACAGGGTATCTACAAACATTCCTGTAACAATTAGTGCCACGTCGTCCGCGTAAGTAATCACCCTGCATCCCTTTCCCACCAGCTCCTCTAGCAAGTCATTGACAGCAACAACCCAGAGAACACCGCCTTGCGGAGTGCCCTACCCACCTGTCGCTGGGAAGAGACGCTACGCCACTCTGCCGCAACCAATCTGTAGTTAAGAATTTTGCAGATAACTCTGATAAGGGCTGGGATCCGATCCCCGTTTTTGAGGATTTAAGGATTGCCTCCGAAGGGACATTATTAAAAGCCCCGTCAATATCGAGAAAGACTCCCACTGCGAACTCCTTCTGATATAGAGACTCCTCTATATCTTTAACAATTGTTTGTAGGACAAATTCAACTGATCTGCCTTTACGGTAAGGAAATTGAGTATGCGGCAAGCGCCCCCGAAGAATTTCGCTTCTTATGAGCAGGTCTATCAGTCTCTCAAGGGTTTTTAGCAAGTCATTGGCCAGGACGATTCTTCTGCATATGGTTCAAGCAGCTCACAACGGCCGGGATTAGCCCACGTATCCTCTGGGTAGCTTCCGAACACCCGTTCGGGAGTGAGCTAACGTGAGAAGGCGAAACATTCCAGGATAGCTGGTTGTGCGTTGGGTTTGGGACCCACCACTTAAAAATCCCCCCCCCCCCAATGAAAAGTTTGAAAAAGCCTCGGATGAGACCTCCCTATACTGATGACGACCCCTGCAAACGAAATAAGGAATATGATTTGAGGGCATGCACCTGGAATGTCCGGTCCCTTAATGGGGAAGGTGCCTCTGCCCGGCTGGTTGATGTCCTCGTGAAAGTAAAGGCTGACATCACTGCCATCCAAGAGATGCGATGGACGGGGCAAGGTAAGAAAACCATAGGACCTTGCGACGTCTACTACAGCTGCCATGTAAAGGAGCGCAAATTCGATGTCGGATTTGTTGTGGGAGAGAGACTTCGTCGCCAAGTACTGTCGTTCACTCCGGTGGACGAGCGTCTCGCAACAATCCGCATCAAAGCCCGTTTTTTTAACATATCGCTAATTTGCGCCCACGCCCCGACGGAAGAGAAGGACGATGCTACCAAAGATTCCTTCTATGAGCGCCTGGAACGCTCCTATGAGCGCTGCCCCCGCCACGACATAAAAATCGTGCTTGGCGACTTCAACGCCAGGGTGGGCAAGGAGGGCATTTTTGGTCCCACAGTCAGAAAATTCAGCCTGCACAACGAAACATCCGGTAACGGACAGAGGCTGATCGACTTCGCCGGGGCCCGAAACATGGTAGTCTGCAGCACCAGATTCCAGCATAAGAAGATACACCAAGCCACCTGGCTGTCTCCTGATCGAAAAACACGAAACCAGATCGATCATGTTGTGATAGATGGAAGACACGCTTCTAGTGTATTAGATGTACGTACGATCCGAGGACCCAACATCGACTCGGATCATTACCTTGTTGCAGCCAAACTGCGCACACGCCTCTGTGCAGCAAAAAACGTGTATCTACCTACGCAAAGAATGTTCGACATCGAAAAGCTGCAATCACAACAGACAGCCAGAAGATTCGCCACTCGACTCTCACTCCTGCTCTCAGAGAGTACTGCCCAACAAACCGGCATCCACGAACAATGGAGCAACATTTCTCGTTCTCTACGTACCGCCGCCGAAGAAGAAATCGGATTCCGGCGAGCCCGAAAAAACAATTGGTGCGACGAGGAATGTCATGCTGCCGCAGAAAGAAAGGATGCCGCCTATAGAGCCTCGCTGCGATCGGGCGCAACGCGAGCCATGTGGGATCGCTACAGAGAGCTGAAAAAGGAAGAGAGACTTATTATCCGACAGAAGAAACGAGAGGCTGAATTACGTGAGTGCGAGGAGCTTGAAATGCTGGCCAATAGGAACAACGCCCGAAAATTCTACCAGAAAGTTCGGCGGCTTACAGAAGGTTTTAAGACCGGGGCGTTTTCCTGTAAGAACAAAGACAGCGAACTGGTGACTGACGTACAGAGCAATCTTAAATTATGGAGGGAACACTTCTCGAACTTATTAAACAGTGACAGCTGCGCATGTCACCGAGAAAGTGAAGATCCCGATACCCCAATCGTTGACGACGGAATTGTCGTTCCGCTGCCCGATCATGACGAGGTGAGAATAGCGATAACGCGGCTAAAGAACAACAAAGCCGCGGGCGCCGACGGACTGCCGGGTGAGCTATTCAAACATGGCGGCGAGGAGCTGGTAAGGTGCATGCATCAGCTTCTATGCAAAATATGGTCGTATGAAAGCATGCCTGCCGATTGGAATTTAAGTGTGCTCTGCCCAATCCATAAGAAGGGCGATCCTGGAATTTGTGCCAATTACTGCGGGATTAGTCTTCTAAATATCGCCTATAAGGTTCTAGCGAGCGTATTGTGTGAAAGGCTGAAGCCCACCGTCAACCAACTGATTGGGCTTTATCAGTGTGGCTTCAGACCTGGAAGGTCTACCATCGACCAAATATTCTCAATACGCCAAATCTTGGGAAAGACCCATGAAAGGAGAATCGACACACACCATCTTTTCGTCGACTTCAAAGCTGCATTCGACAGTACGGAAAGGAGTTACCTGTATGCCGCGATGTCTGAATTTGGTATCCCCGCAAAACTAATACGGCTATGTAAGATGACGTTGCTCAACACCAGCAGCGCCGTCAGAATTGGGAAGGACCTCTCCGAGCCGTTTGATACCAAACGAGGTTTCAGACAGGGTGACTCGCTGTCGTGTGACTTCTTTAACCTGATGTTGGAGAGCATCGTACGAGCCGCAGAACTTAATCGCTCAGGCACAATTTTTTATAAGAGCGTACAATTGCTGGCGTATGCCGATGATATTGACATCATCGGCCTTAACAGCCGCGCTGTTAGTTCTGCCTTCTCCAAACTGGACAAAGAGGCAAAGCGAATGGGTTTGGTGGTGAACGAGGACAAAACGAAGTACCTCCTGTCTTCAAACAAACAGTCGGCGCACTCGCGTATCGGCAGCCACGTCACTGTAGACAGTTATAATTTCGAGGTTGTAAAAGACTTCGTCTATTTAGGAACCAGCATTAACACCAATAACAATGTCAGCCTTGAAATCCAACGTAGAATCTCTCTTGCCAACAAGTGCTACTTTGGACTAAGTAGGCAACTGAGCAGTAAAGTCCTCTCTCGACGAACAAAACTAACACTCTACAAGACTCTCTTCATGCCCGTCCTAACGTATGGCGTAGAAGCTTGGACGATGACAACATCCGATGAAGCGACGCTTGGAGTGTTCGAGAGAAAGATTCTGCGTAAGATTTTTGGACCTTTGCACGTTGGCAATGGCGAATATCGCAGACGATACAACGATGAGCTGTATGAGCTTTACGACGACATGGACATAGCGCAGCGAATAAAGATCCAGCGGCTACGTTGGCTGGGTCATGTCGTCCGAATGGATACAAACGCTCCGGCTTTGAAAGTATTCGATGCGGTACCAGCTGGTGGTAGCAGAGGAAGGGGGCGGCCTCCTCTGCGTTGGAAAGATCAGGTGGAGAAGGACTTGGCTTCACTTGGTGTGTCCAACTGGCGCCGGTTAGCACGAGAAAGAAACGACTGGCGCGCTTTGCTAAACTCGGCCAAAATCGCGTAAGCGGTTATAGCGCCAATTAAGAAGAAGAAGAAGATCCCTACCTTATACAGTTCTCATCCTGAGGGATACTTAATTCTTTTGGCGCTATTAGATAAGCGTCGGCAATGCGGCCTTAAACTCAGAGAGCTCAGTTATCCACCAAAGCGAGTTTTACTTCCTTGGGACTGGACGACTGGAGGTTCTAAGTGGACTGGAGTTTTCAAGAGCACTATTACAAGCTCAGGTGAAAATAGCCACCAGCTTGTCGATCTCTCCCTCGGAGAGATCTAGGAGTAATCTTTCCCTCGGTGCTTCAGGGAGAAGGTTTAGCTGATTTCTGCTATATGTATCCCAGTCCATTCTCCTCAGATTCCTGTAGGATGTTATTTTTGGACAAGTTTGAGTAAGAGAGCACAGAGAGAGAGAACGGAGCGTCCAGTTTTTGGTCTGCTAGTCCTTTTTCTATCCTTGACAGAAACTGTATCTTGAAATTTTTTCACCATCGCGAATTTCGCTATGTGTTGTTCTTAAAGATCGGCAATTTTCTTACTAAGTTTCAATAATATGAACGTGTTGTTCTATCGCGTAAAATTGTCCATCTGTCTACTTGACAGATGTCAAAGATGACATAAAAAAGGTATCGTCTAGGAAATATTCACTACTGACATCTAAGCGTCACCTTTGAAAAATCCCTTACAAATAGCAAATTCCGTATCACTCTTCAATCTGTGATTGCTTTTTTTGACATTTTCCGATTTCTAACAACTTAAAGATTCTGTCTCTTATTCATTACTTAGGCATAATTTGTGTAATCAAAGCTAACATCCAAATTGGTTTTGAATTATCTCCAGTCATTTTAATGAGTTTAATAATACGCGTTTGTTTTTTTGGCTTACCTGCCATTCCGAACTGTTTCTGGTAAATGAGATCTTTTGTGTAGAAATAAGATTTGAAATTCACGAAATTACCAACACCGTTATTTGGTCTCCTTATGTGCCGCAATTACGCTAATAAAATGCCAAACACCCACTATTATTAAATTATATAGAAAATAAATCTGAGAAATTAGCGGCGGCAAGAAGTAGTGAAAACGAAACCAAATAGAAATCAAATGCCGTATAAATAAAAAGCTAAGTCTTACCGAAATGCCACAGACGTGAGGGCGTTCGGAGCAAAAACAAAAACATGCACAAAAACAAAACATACGTAGCTTAGCATTCAAAACAAAAACAGACCAAATTAGGCAGACTACTGCGCTACTTTTTTTTGTTTTTTTGTAAATTCCCCAACAAACACCGTTTGTCGGTTGTGACTTTGCTCCAATTAAATGATTTTTTGTTTCACTTTTGTGAAAGAAGTCACGACACCGCTGGAATGCCATCAACCGATGAGTTGAATGATTTGGAAGTGGAATATGGATTCGCATGGAAAGGCGGGCAATGAAAAAAAAAACCAAGAGGTGGTTGTGGCGGCGGTGGCATCGGCATCGGCGGTCAAGCAGGTAGCTCGCTCATCAGCGAAGCTAAACACGAACAGCGCTGACGGACATTAACTGCAGTTGCCGTTGTCCGAAAATGACGCCGATTCGGAACGATTCGAAACGTAAACAAAAACACATATGTACATAATTAACATTTAAACAAGAAATGCAAAAAATTGCGTATTTTACCGGGTTTTTTGGAAGTCAAGCTTCAGCAAAGCGAACAGAAAAAACACACACAAAAATTAAAAAACACGTATTGAAAGTGAATTACTTGAAAATTCAGTAGAAATTAGTATAATAAAAAATTAATATTTTTTACTTTTTATTCCGTGGCATTTAAACGCCGACGCTGGCACCACCATCGCCACCGCCTTCAAATACGCCGTGGGCATTACCTTTTTTTTTGGTGATTTCCAAACAGTCAATCAGCAGCGTATTGCAATCTGGAAAAAATGCGCAGTTATGATCCGCTCAGTTATGAGCACTTTAAGTGCTTGCTGCGTGAGAGAATTTTTGCGGCATTGTTTTGACGGGTGTTGGCATATTTTTGATGGGTGCTCACTGACAGCAGTCATCCGTCACACAGGCGAGATCCCAGAAAGCTGTGTGAAATTTTATGTGAAATGCATATAACCCACGCCGTCGTCATGCGCTTTTTTCCTTATGAATTTGTGCAGCTTCATTCCTTGAAATTATTTTCTTTTGTTTTCGTTAGGCTACTCCTTTTCCATTTTGTTGTTGCTGAATTCCAGCAGGTTCAATATGAGCTTATTATCGGTGTATTTTGTTAACTAATTTTCGCATAATTTGGCTACTGTGCGGCGGATGTCAGATTTATGATTTTTTCATGCAAAATAATTATTTATTTTGAATGACGAGTAAATTACACTGAGAATTTTATTTCTGTGCAAGTCTTGGTCAGCTGAAGAAGTTCAGGGATTATACGCGTAACTGCTATATATTTGAGTAAGTATATTTTGAAAATTTTAATATTTTACACTTCTCGAACACTTCGTCACACTTATTCGTAGTAGAGATCTGAAACCGCGCAAGGAAAGGATGTTGCCTATAGAGCCACGCTGTGATCAGCGGTAACGCGAGCCATATGGGTTCGCTGCCGTGAAATAAAAAAGGAAGAGAGACGTATTATCGGAAGAAAAAAAACGAGAGGCCGAAATGCGTGAGTGCGAGGAGCTTGAGTTGCTGGCCAATAGAAACAACGCCCGACAATTCCGCCAGAAATTTGGGCGGCTTACAGAAGTCTTCAAGACCGTGGTGTTTTCTTGCAAGAAGAAAAACGGTAAGACTGGCATCCAGAGCGTGTTTAAATTATGGAGGGAACACTTCTCGAACTTGTTAATTATTGACAACTGCGCATGTCAGAGAGAATGGGAAGATCTCGGAACTACAATCGTTGACGACGGGATGGTCGTTACTCTACCCGACCATGACGAGGTGAGAATAGCGATAACGTGGTTAAAGAACAATGAAGTCGCGGGACCGACGGGTTGCCGGCTGAGCCATTTAAACATGGCGGCAAGGAGCTGGTAAGCTCCTATAGAAATATGGTCGGATGAAAGCATGCCTACCGATTGGAATTTAAGTATACACTCCCCAATCTGCACTTTTGACCTGGAAAATCAACAATGGATCAGATACTCACAATACGTCAAGTCTTGGGAAAGACCTCTAAAAGGAGAATCGACACACAACAAATCGACAAAAATATTTCAAAGCTGCATTCGATTCATACAATAAAAGGAGTTGTCTATATGCCGCGATGTCTGAATTTGGTATCCCCTCAAAACTAATACGGATATGCAAAAAGACGCTGCTGAATACCAGCATTGCCGTCAGAATTGGGAAGGATCTCTTCGAGCCGTTTACAACCAAACGAGGCTTCAGGTAGAGTGATTCGCTGTCGTGTGACTTCTTTAATCTGATGTTTGAAAAGATCGTGCGAGCCGCAGAACTCAATCGCCGCGGCACAACTTTTTATACGAAGTATCTTCTGTCATCAAACAAACAGTCGGCACACTCGCGTATCGGAACCCACGTCCCTGTTGACAGCTTTGATTTCGAGGGTATAAGGGACTTCGCTTATGAACCAGCTTTAACACCGATAATAATGTCAGCCTTGAAATCCAACGTAGAATCTCTCTTGCGAATAAGTCCAGCTTGGACTACGTAGGCAAACAAAATCGATACCCTGCTAGGCTCTCATCAAGCCTGGCCTAACGTATGGCGCAGAATCTTGGACGGTAACAACATCTGATGAGGCGTCTCTTGGAGTGTTTGAGAGAAAGATTCTGCGGAAGATTTTTGAAACTTCGAACGTTGGCGGCGGCGAATATCGCAGGCGATAGAATAATGAGTTTTACGACGACATAGACATACTGCAAAGAATAAAGATCCAGCGTTGGCTGGGTCATGTGGTTGGTCAATGGATGCAAACTCTCCGCCTCTGAAAGTATTCGATGCGGTACCCGCTGGTAGATCAGGTGGAGAATGACTTGGACTCACTTGGTGTATACAACTGGCGATGGAACGAAATCGACTTTCAATTAAAACTGTGGGTAGCTTCGAACAAAATGTAAACTTAATGTGAACTGCAAATAATTTTAAGTGAAGAGTTGGTTCAGTCTATTGCATAGTCTCAGGCACATCAGCTTTTGTGATCAGCGGGGAGATATCTATCGAACTCATCAACCGGGAACAAGTGGATGCATGGGATTCCAGAAAAACTCCAACACTAGCGCTGCGGTATGCAGATGTCAAACCTCGCAGCGGTGGTAGAGCCGATGGGACACTGAATCGAGTGGTGGACGGCAAAGCTGATTCCTATAATAGGGAAATGGGCTCAAAGGAACTTCGGGGAAGTGGGCTATTTCATCTCAGGACTCAATCTCTGTCAGGCCACGGATTCTTCCTAAAATATCTATACCGCATGGGTAAGGCAAGGTAAGCCATCTCAGACGCATATACTATGTACGAAGCACTTAGCGATGACACCGAACATACGCTCTTTAGTTGCAAGAGACAGGCCAAGATCAAGATGAATTGCCGAACCAGAAGTCGCCATGGGGAAACTTAAGGTCAACAAGTGGAAGGAATCAGCCAAGGATCGGGGCAAACGGAGATATTTGGTGCAACAGGCCAAAGCTCACACGAAGCTGTAGCGCCAAATGATGGTGATGATCGCTCAAAAAGTTACTCAGAAACAAAATTCTCAGAGTAATTTTGCGCCACCTTGTATGTCATATGATATAATAAATTTGTGTAGAAACTATTCCGCAAATTATTTAAAAAAATAGCTTTTTCAACTATAAGTGAGCCGAAGCCAGCAACATCCTTACCCATGAATTCGCGCAATTTCGTATTCACCACTGACTCCTCTATTTTGTACACCAACGCTGTACTTTCTTAGAAGAAGATACCATCGCCTTTCCAAGTACTGCCACCCACTCGTTCCTCATTATTTTTCATCGCTAATTATTACAACATTTTCCATATTTCCCACAGTCAATACGCATTTGTGGCAAATTTTAAGGAAATGCATTTGCAATTGCAAGGTGCGACAGACAGGCAGCAGCCATCCTGCCATGCAGTCAGCGCCTTCGCGTCGCATGGAAATCATTTACTGGCGTTTGGCGCCTGCAGTCTAAACCCTACAAATGTGCGCTTGCCACGGCCGGCCCATATGTTTAAAATTCCGCGATCGCACAGCTAAACAGCGTACGCGCCTCACATACGCCTGCGATCCGCCAATAGCGCGCTGGCCGGCTGCACGGCAAATGCATGCGTGCAATTGACGCTTACACACACACACACACACACACACACAACGAGAAATATAAATTATACGCAAACATTGTAAATTAGCACGTAATTGCGTATAATTTACAACATTTCGATTGTTACAACCAACGTTCTTGGCACAGGGTCGGGCGAGAGGTGGTTGGGGGGACGAGAGATGCGTATTTTTTCACTCATCATGGTAATGTGGTTGTTGTTGTACTTGCTGGCGCTGACTGGCTGTTGATTTGGTTGTCGTTCATATTTATTTGTTGTTGAACTCGCAAAGCTTCATTTGTATGTATTTCTTATTTTCCTATACCATATATGTGTGTGTGTATGTGTGCACATGTACCCATTTGTTCGTAATTGATTGCAGGAATTTAAATTGACACATAGGTGGCGCATGCGTGACGCTTTTGCCCTTGTTCCCGGTGTCGGTGGAGCAGGCGTGCCAGAGCTGCCCATCGCAGTCACAGCAATCACAGCAGCAACAACTACAACTACTACAGCCTATTGCCAATTGCTGGCTCCATTGATGTCTGTTCATGTTGATGGTTGTTGTTGTTGCTGTTGCTGCTGCTGCTGCCGCGACTGTAGTTCTCGTTGCTGTGGTGCTGTGGTGTTGCGCGTACGTACGAGTCGCTGGATTCGCGTTGCATGTAATGACATTTGGCGCCAATTTAATGCATTGCCATAACATTTAATATGACATTTAAGTGACATTAAGAATATTTTATTGATATGTTGGGCAGTTTGAAATTACAACTAACAACCTGCAAACTGCAAAATGCTTTAGCAACAACAATAACGATTCTATGTTGCACTTTATTGCTCACTTTCGCTGTTGTGCACGTGAGAAAGCAATGCCAGCTGTAAGGGAGTAGCATTTCTTGTGAGACTTCTTTGTTTGCATTTAAAAGAAATTGGTAAATAATCAAATGTCAATACTTTAATTCGCGTTTGGCCTCTCGTCTTGAATGCAACTATGACTTGATTATTTGCAAATTTGTGGGATAAGCCGTCGTAGCCGAATGGGTTGGTGCGTGACTGCCATTCGGGGTTGCGAAGGTTCGAACCTCCGTGCAAGAAACCTCTAAATGTTAGAAAAGGCTCCTCATAAAAACCATTTGCCGTTCGAAGTCGGCTTAGAACTGTATGTTCCTCCATTTGTAGAACAACATAAAGGCGCACACCACAAATGGGGGAAAAAACTAAAATATATATCGCGCACTTACACTAACACAAATAAATATCGCGTAGAAAGTCCTAGCGAGCGTTTGTGTGAAAGGCTGAAGCCCGCCATCAACCAACTGATTTGACCTCATCGGTGTGGCTTTGGACCTGGAAAATCCACAATCAACCGAGTAATCGCAATACGCTAAGTCTTGGAAAAGACCCATGAAAGAGAATCAACAAACACCATCTTTTTGTCGATTTCAAAGCTGTATTCGACAGCACGAAAGGAGTTTCTTATATTCCGTGATATCTGAATGTGGTATCCCCGCAAAACTATTACGGCTATGCAAAATGTCGCTGCTCTACGAGGTGTGTTCAAAATTTGCCAGAAAATTCGTACTAAAACTGCTCAATTTCGACCAACAGCAGCATCGCATGAACGTTGCCAATGAAAAGTTGCTCCAAATTTGCTCCAAAGCTCAATCATCTCAATGAAAGCTGCCGCACGAACCAAGACCGAAAAAAGCGCGCCAAGTTCGTTCGAATGTAAAAGTTTTGCTTACCGTTTTCTTCGATTGCAGGGGCGTTGAGCACACAGGGTAAAACGGTCCTCCTGAAAAAAAAGAAAAATTGGCTCTTGCATCACGATAACGTCCCTGCTCACACATCGTTGCTTGTGCGCGACTTTTTGGCCAAAAACAACACACTAATGATGCCACAGCCACCGTATTCCTCAGATCTGGCCCCCTCTGACTTTTTCTTGTTTCCGAAACTGAAAAGTCCCTTGAAAGGACGACGCTACGCTATGATTAACGAAATAAAGACGGCATCGAAGGAGGAGCTGAACAGGATAAAAAAAAATGATTTTTTGAAGTGCTTCGAAGATAGGAAAAAACGTTGGCACAAGTGCATAATATCTCATGGGGATTACTTTGAAGGGGGCAAAATAGATATTAATGAATAAATAAATAATTTCTGAAAAAACACAAAAATCGCGATACTTTTTGAGTACACCTCGTATAGCAGCAGCGCCGTCAGAATTGAGAAGAACATTTCCAAGCCGTTTGGTATCAAACGAGGTTTCAAACAGGGTGATTCGCTGTCGTGTGACTTCTTCAATCTGATGCTGGAAAAGATATTAGGCGTTAACAACCGCGTTGTGAGTTTAGTCTGTTCCAAACTAAATAAAGAAGTAAAACGAATGAATCTGGTGGTGAACGAGGGCAAAACGAAGTACCTCCTGTCATCAAACAAACAGTCGGCGCACTCGCGTATCGGGACCCATGTCACAGTTGACAGTATTAACACCGCCTTCAAATCCAGCAACTGAGCAGTAAAGTCCTCTCTCGACGAACAAAATTAACACTCTACAAGGCTCTCATCATGCCCGTCCTAACGCATGGCGCAGAAGCTTGGACGATGACAACATCCGATGAAGCGTCGCTTGGAGTGTTTGGGAGAAAGATCCTGCGGAAGATTTTTGGACCTTTGCACTTTGGCGAATATCGCATAATGCAGCGAATAAAGATCCAGCGGGCCACTGAGCTCACAATATAATTAATAATTTATTAGATTATTTCATTTGCCTAGCGCGCATATCGGCAATTCTGTACCGACTTATGAAAAGGTATTACATATTTTATTTGCAATCTGAGTATCACTTAAGCTAACAATAACGCTCCATGACAACTAAAACCACCATGCCACTGATAGCTAGCCACACTAAGCCGCAACTATCCGCTAGTCGTTTCATTAATTAGCTTAGCCTAATTTCAATAATTCTCGACAGGCTTAGGAAGCAAAAAGTTTTCTTGTTGTCTGTGAGCTCTGCCTGTTAGTTCGCATTGATTTCATCCAAACGTTGTTAGTAATGTAGTTTAGTCTGCATCTGGTTTTAGTCAGGATCTCAGTTGTCTCCAACCATTTTCCAAATCAAGATTGAAAGTTTCCGGCTACATTTCACAGATGGCTGGAAAGATGTTTGCCTTAAATATCTACATCGATTATGAATTGTTCATTTGAAAACGGTTTGATGTTTTTAATGGGCTTCCGAGTGCGCGAGGAAAAAGCAGCTGAAGCGCTTTGCTGAACCTCACCAAAAGCGATTTGATCTTTTTAGTGCTAAACAGTGCAATTTCTAGTCATTACCCTTTCGAATAAAACTGTTTCTTTTGCAATAGTAATGAAAAATAACTTTATACTGATTAATTTCTTTATAAGCCTATTAATTTATACATATAGATATATTTCAATATTAATATTTTCTATTATTTTCATTGCTTATTGTATTTTGCTTCATCAGTTGTGTAATTATTTGTACTAAGCCATTTGGTGAAACTTGGCAAAATTATACAATAAAAGTTTGAAATAAAAATTGTAAAAACCAGTCAAAACAATAAACGTTCAAATATTGTTACACAGATGTTCTTGGGCGTGAGTGTTTGCTTTTTACAAGCATACCCTGCAGGAAAATTCACAAGTACCGAACTGATGTGATTTCCGTGAATTTAGTAACAGTTCACTTTCTTCATCTTTTTCAAATACAAGTCGATAGATGGGAACAAAGGTACTTAGAAAGTATTCTGTGTAGCTGAAGCGATGGAACATTGCGATCTAAAAAGGTATTTTGCAGCTCCGTATTAGAATCTTACCCCTAGTTAGCCTACATCTGATCCTTCAGCCAACCCAATAAATCCTAAAAGTTCCTTGGCAAAGCTTAGAGGTTCTATTATAGTGGAAGTTTTAGTATTGAAATCTATGTCTGGCCATCCTGAATAGAGAGTCTCAGGAGACAGACTTAAGCAGTATGAAAAGATGTTAATTGTGACTGATTATGTAACCAATAAGCAACGTAATGTCAACCGTACCTAACGACTTGATGTCATTTATACTGGAAGGATAAAAAAATGCCTTCAGATGTATGAAACATTGAGTGTACCCCCAAGTAATTACTGATATGGGCTGATCAAGGATCACAACCCGTTACCGGGTTAAGGCCGACTGCAACAAGTTTCGCCAGGCGTCTCTGCTTTGCGCTGCCAATCTCTAATTTGTTACGATAAGCGATGATAGGGTTTCCTCGAATTGGTTCTTACATTGTAGGCACAATCTTCCCCTACGTCGTTGACCTCAAACTTGCCATCTGAACATCTTCTTTCATGGAACTTCTGCATACATACGCTTGACGTGGCCTAGCCAGCGCGCTGCTGCAGCGCCAGCACTGAAGATTTCCCAAAGTATTTTTCTCTCGAATATCTCAAGAGCCATAAAGTAGCACAGCAGAGTGTTAGTTTTGTAGGGCGAGAGAGGTCTCTGCTACATATTTGCATACTGATACCATAGTAACACCCATTAGCAAGAGTGATTCGTCGGCTTATCGCCAGGCTGACATTGTTCCATCCAAGAGGATGGTTCGGTGTGTAGAAGTCCACGCAAGTGGTGAAAGTACCTAATTGCCCTTCACTTGGGAGTGGCCAGAATGATTATTCTGCATACGGTCCAAGTAGCTCACAACTTCAGAGCTTCGCCAAGTATCCTCTGATCCAAATATCCGTTTAAGAGCGAGCTAATGTGATAAGGAGAGTCAACTCACGATATCTGGTTGTGCGCACTGTTGTGACATAAGTAACCGATTCCAGTGAAGCCCCCTAAGTATTTATAAAACAGAAAGATGGCCCCAGAATGGCTCTAGTCGCATAAGACCATTTGTTGAAACTCCTCTTGAATTCGATCACGCAGGGCCCTTGTTTCGGGGTATGCATCATAAAAATTCTAACACTGATTGGTACTAATGGGTCCAGCCAGACCATTTTAAACTTTAACTCACTATTTTAAAATATGGGCTCAAAAGTCCCGGGATTATTATATATAAAAATGGGTATTTTTTTGTTCAAAATTAGTTTTATTCATTATCATGATTTTCATCAAGAACAACGCAATCATTCCAGCGCCGCTCTAACATTCCAATGCCACTTTTGTAGAACGATTTACCTTTTGCTTCAAAATCCTCAAATGCCTCAGTTTCGGGGATAACCTCTTCATTCGAGCAAAATTTCAAGTGCAAATTTTTACTTGATTAAAACTGGAGTAGAGCCCATAGATAGTAAGCAAAGAAGTGGCGAATAGAAGGCGCCTGTATTTGTTCACCTATTTTAGAGAAGGTTAAGGTACTTTGCCTAATGTCCACATATTTACTTTTCTGTTTTGTTACTCTCGCACCATGAAGACAGATATTGCTACATCCAGCTCAAGCAGTATTGTAGTTTGCAAAGCACCTAAGCGTAGTAGCAGCGAGCCACAATAATATTTCCTGCTGGGTGCTTACCTCTTAAACTTAGCCATGTGCAATTTTCTTCATATACGAGTGCATACTTACATACATACAAAAAACATTATTGTATTTCCATATTTGCGTCAGTCTGTACCGGCGCGAGGCAGCGTGTAACTAAGGTGGATTTTTATTGTAGGAATCCAGCAACACCTCGCCGTTGTAATTTTACACTTGCCACTTGGCTGCAAAAGCATTTGTAAAAGCAGATGTTTAATGTATTTATGTACATTTGTCCGTATGTATGATCATTTGTAGCCTCGCAGTGTTGCATGAAGATAAGCGACAAGAAAACAGCTGAAAGCCGACATATGTTCTTATTTTCGCTAATTAAGATAAAATACTTTCGAAATACTTTTTGAACAGAAAATAAGGTGCAATATAAGATCTGAAAATTCCCAGTTGACACTTCTTTTTAAAATAGTCGTTATGCGAATAACAAATGGTAATAACAAATGGTGAATTACACATCTTAACTGGAAATTTGCATGCGATCGAGACACTTCGGAAATGGGGCTTTTAATTGACACGAAAAATTTAAAAATAAATAAATAATTGGCGCGTACACTTCTGTTAGGTGTGTGGCCGAGCTCCTCCTCCTATTTGTGGTGTGCGTCTTGATGTTGTTCACACAAAAAATTTACTTCTGGTAAATTAAACTTAAATTTAAAGCATTCCTGGTATTGTACAGAATATTTCATATTAAAATGACAATTATTGCATTTTTATCTCGCGATTGGGAGAATGGGGCGACTGAGGCACTTACTCTAGTTACTCAAAAGAGTTACAGAAAAAATTTTGTAAAAATTAATAATAAATATTGAAGGTGCCAAATTTCATCAATATCACATTTGTTATTACGAGGAGTGCGTTTTATATGTCGGGATTTGGCAACCCTGGTGCTGAAATCTGTCAACTGACAGCTGCATCGCAAAGTTTGACATTTTTTGGCTTTTACGTACTCAGAACGTTTTGAAATACCAGCGCTATTTGTGTTGTTTACAGTAACTTAAAAGATTCATCTCGATCCAAAAATGGAATTAAATCGTGAACATTTTCGTGCGATTATTTTTTACAACTTTCGATGTGGATTAACTCAGCAACATTGCTTGGATGAACTTAATACATTTTTTGGCGATGAAGCTACATCAAGGACCAGTGTTTATCGATGGTATGGTGAATTCAATCGTGGTCGTAATTCACTCCAAGACGAATTTCGTGAAGGTCGTCCAAAATCAGTTGTTGTTCCGAAAACCATTGATGCTGTGCGCGAACTGATATTGCAAGATGGTCATGTGACCTATCGTGAGATTGAGACAATCTTAGGCATTAGTGGGACCAGCATACATTCAATATTGCATAAACATTTGACTGTCAAAAAAATTTGTTCGCGTTGGATCCCACACAATTTGTCAATCGCTCAAAAAAAGGCTCGTGTCGATTGGTCGAAGGAAATGCTCAAAAAATACGATCGCGGGGCTTCGAAATACGTCTATGACATCGTGACAGGTGATGAAACATGGATTAACGCATATGACCCCGAAAGTAAACAGCAGACGACTGTATGGGTGTTTCAAGATGAGCCAAATCCAACAAAAGTTGTTCGCGCACGAAGCACTTCCCAGCAAATGGTCGCCTGTTTTTTTGGAAAAACTGGACATGTCGCAACCGTACCACTAGAACAACGCAGAACAGTAAATTCTGAGTGGTACACAACCATTTGTTTGCCAGTTGTCTTCCAAGAAATTAGGAAAACCAATCGCCAAAGATGGATCACTCTTCACCAGGACAATGCGAGCTCTCACACATCGGCTAAAACAACTGCATTTTTGAGCACCCAAAACATCGAATTAATGGGTCATCCGCCGTATAGTCCTGACTTGGCACCGAATTACTTCTTTTTATTCCTGTACGTAAAAAACAAACTGAGAGGTCAACGTTTTTCGACACCTGAAGAAGCGGTTGCGGCATTCAGAATGCATGTTTTGGAGGTACCTCATTCAGAGTGGCAAAAGTGCTTCGACAATTGGTTCAAACGCATGCAAAAGTGTATAGATCTTCATGGAGAATATTTTGAAAAACAATAAAGTGATTTTCGATGATTAAAATTTGTTTTTGTTCTCTAATCCCGACATATAAAAGGCACCCCTCGTATTATAAGTTTGTTTATACAGAACAAGCATTTGAATCAACCCAATTTTCCAATACCTCTTTAATGATTTCTGGCTCTATCTCACAAATGACTCAGCTGATATTTGGCGTAAAAAGTAGCATCGTTTCAGAATTGTTTGTGTAGTAAGGATCTTCAACGATACCTTCATTTTGTTTCTCTGACCGAAGTAGTTTTTCAGGGAACATTTGCGAAAATAATTGGCTCAATGTTACACTACCCCAAAAGCTGCGAAAAACTGCAACTCTCTGCGGATGCATTGGCTTTTCTACCGTCACGCGGTTATACTCAATACAACAACTTTGTTTGAGAATTCATCTTTTCAACAAAACTGATACTTAATTCTATTGTAAAGTGATAATGAGTTGGATAAACGTTTGATTTCGGTGATCGTTTCTAAGAGAATAATCCAAGATCTTTGTGATCTTAGTAAATTGTTGATATCGGGCCAAACGACACTGACTGTGGTAATAACATCTGTTCAAAAAGGAACCGCAATTGCTCAACAAAAGGAGAATCGTTGAATTATTATTTATTTATTTTATTCGTTTCTCCGTGGTAACCAATGAACATATTTTATGCCTTCCTCTATCGACACAATCGCTTCTAAACGCTTCCCGGAAAATGGTAACCTCAACCGAGGGAGTAAGAAAAGTCAAATGCGGCCACATCAAGTGAATATGCAGCTTGTGAAAGGATATTTTTGTTGCTTTAGATCAAATAGTTGCGTAAAAGCTGAGGTATGTGAGCCAATACAGAAGAAATCAAGAGTTTTTTTTTCAAAATTACCTCTTAATCGGAGACAACTCTTCATATTTACTTGTTGGTCAGAGTGGATAGCTACACCACAGAAATCAAAGAAATCGCTTAACAAGATATCCATTTTGGACTGACTTTTACCGGTTTACCAGTATTCAAACTTGACAGTATAGATGGAACAACGTGACAAAGGACCGCTGGACATGCCGTTGCAGCCTTGACTTGAGATGCTGGCAAGAAAGCCTGGAGAAGTGGATTTTAATATAATTCACTTTCATTCCGGGCACGTGTGTTTTAAAGTAAATCGGATCCTGTTTACGACTGCTGTGGCAGAGGCAGTAGAAGATTTCCATCACTCCAGAGTCCCTCGCGCAATTTATGCTACAAAACAGGTAAAAATCGACGACAGCATGTGATGTAATAACAGAGACGATGAAGAGACTAAGAAGCGTTCCCACGATAATTTATACCCGGCCAAGGATTGTCACTCCAGCAGCATTTCCCGAACATGTGTGGAGAATGTTTATGCTGCTACAACAACAACAAGGCTAAGGACCCTCGAAAGGTTACGGTGCAGGAGCGGCGACTAAATCGTATTTAACTCCTACTATGTAACACTTGGCGGCAGTTCTGAGAGGTCAGGGGTATGACCAAACAATAGTCTTGTTCTGGATTCAAAGGGCTACGTGAGGATGGTGCGCTACTATAACGTCTATAAAAAGAGGTTGTCTGTAAAGTCGGTTTACTGACGATAGTTTAACGTGACAATGTCATAAGAAAATATTGATGGAATGGAATTTTAATTTTATTTGTTTGATAGGTATTTTGTATGGATATAGAGGAGGAGAAAAATGGAATCGCAATGGAATAGGTCAAGTTACATTTACACAAACGTGAAAAATGACGAAACATTTATCAAATTCATGAAAGATATCTTCAATTTCGATTGTGCATCAGACGTTAATAAGTCAACAACACTAAGAGGCATCATCATCGATTTGACTTTCTCAAGACACATTACACTTGAAACACTCCCTTTCATTTCCTATTTTTCCTATCATCGTTTATTGTCAACAGAGAAATGGTTCATTACCATGCACACAGGAAGAAGGCATATGCAAATACAAATATGTGTTAAAGTTCAAAATGGTCTGGCTGGACCCATTAGTATCAATCAATGATGGAATTTGTATGATGCATATCCCGAAACAAGGGCCCTGCGTGATCGAATTCAAGAGGAGTTTCAACAAATGGTCTTATGCGACTAAGACCATTCTGTGGCCATCTTTCTGTTTTATAAATACTTATGGCGCTTCACTGGCATCGGGTTCTTATGACTGGGACCCGTCACAACAGTGCGCACAACCAGATATCGTGGGTTGCCTCGCCTTCTCACATTAGCTCATGTCGAACGTTGCAGTTTGTTTGCTTTGTTCGTTCCGCGCTTTCGCTTGCTCTTCATTCAAGGTAACGGCAATGAGCAAGGTAACGACAAATGAGCAAGGTAACACTAATGAGCAAGGTAACGACACATTTTTTCGTGCGTGCAGCTGGCTAAATCGAATTATAAGACGTTATCACGTCAAAAAATAACAACAAACAATATAACCTGCCATCTAAATGATCTGTCGTAGAAGTAGATAGATGACCGGGACAAGTCAAATAATCAATCAGAGTACGACTCGCCTTAAAATCTTCCTGTTTAAGCGCGATTGATTTAAATGAACAGAAGTTAAGCTAACATTATTACCCAACGTTATTCAAACGTAAAGCGGCTGCACGATGACTGACAGTATTAAAATATCATGAAGAAAAATTTGTCATTGGCAGAATAAAATCTGATCAAAAAAATACATTTGCAGTCGGCGCACCCTAAGATGCATATTAAGGGGGGAGCCTGGTTTATAAGGTCAAAAAAATCAATTTTTTTTCGTTTTAAGCGATTCCTAATATATTTCAGAATATTCACACAAAGTTACAGAGCGTAATTCTCAATATTTCTGTAGATACAAAGCCAAAGGTAGGCGAGCGTTAGGTAGTGACGCTGTGACCGGACAGCTATAGTACAAACTTTATCTTCTTTTCTCGACTTTTCATTTTTATGATTTCTTCGAATTGGCGTACATGAATGAAAAAAAACTAATGAACCTTTTGAAGTGAATCATAGCTTGTTTCCTTCAGTATGAAATTCTCTTTTATTTGAACTAACAAAATAGATAAAAAAAGATTTTTATACCAAGTTGAAGTGAATTTGTTTTTATAGAAAGGCATTTTTTTCTTTAAAACCTCCAAAAAGTTGAAATTTTGGAATTTCTCTCAGTTTTCTTAGTTCATCTAGAATAAAAAATCATGATAATTAGAAATCCATTTGAATTTTTTGCTTTAGATAATAATTACGAGCTGTATCTTGTACGCCAGTTGGAAACTCCAGCACTGCAGCGGTCTACTAATTTCTATGTTAAACATTTTTTTCAACTTATTTTAACCAGTACAAAAATTTTTTATACTTTTTAAATGTTTATTAAAAGATAGAAAAAACTTTGCAGTGCTAAATTAATTTTTTCCTTAAAAAAAAAAAATCGCAAAGAGATGCAATTTTTAGACCTCATAAACCAGGCTGCCCCCTTAAGCGTATTTCAAAAGTGACACTTAGATGTCAATGGTGATTAATTCTTAGACGGTATCTTTTTCTTTATGTGATCTTTGATATTTATGAAGTAGCCAAATATACAATTTTAAATTTATTATGAAAAGGGCCGATCTTTAAGAGAACATAACGCAAAGTTGGTGATTTTTTTGGTGGAAATAGTCGCGGCTGTGTCGAGGATAGAAAAAGGACTGGCAGACCAAAATCGGGACGTTCTGTTGAAAATATTGTTGCCGTAGCGCAAAGTGCTGCCGAACAACCTTTAGCATCGATCGATATCTCGATATACTCAACAATTAGATGTTCATGAATCAACTGTTTGGCGGATGTTACCCAGAGTGCTCGTGATAGATATTTAAATGATATATTTTTCACGTATAATGAACAAGAGCTTAATAAAGTATATAAGCGATTGAAAAATACAGCTTTAGAGACGGGTCTACGTGTAAACGCAGAGAAAATGAAATATACCCCCTTCGCAAAGAAACCGAGTGATGATGCACACATTGAAATCGATGGTGAATGCATTCAGAGGGTTTACAAATTTAAATATTTAGGTCTCTCCTTCAGCAGTAAATCTGACACTTCTGTGGAAATAAATGACCGAGTAAGCGCGGCAAATAGAGCATAAAATTAATCAAGTCTCAGTTGCTATCAAAAGCTCAAAAGATGGCAAATGTGTAAAGCGCTTGTACGACCCATACTAACATGCAGCAGCGAGGTATGGGTACTTAAAACAACAAACATCGACCAAATACTGAGGTTCGAAAGAAAGATACTGCGAAAAATGCATATCGTATATGGTCCCTTCCACCGACATGACGGAACATATCGGATAAGATAAAACTGATACGAACACGATGCATTGATTCAAAATGGAAACGCAAGAGAGCTACCAGTATAGCGTTCCATAGGTACGTGGTTGGACGGAGAGGATTAAACGGGGATCGCAAACTGGGAGGGCGTAGCTGAGGATCGATCGGAGTGGCGAACCGTAGTTGTGGAAGTAGTGGTCTACACAAGACTGTAGTGCTACTGCTGATGGTGATTTTTCATGTATAATAGAAGAGCCGTATTTTGAATAAAAATAGTAAAACCTGAAAGCATTTAAATTTTTCCATATTTTATTTTAAATCAACATCTAGGGGCATTTTTTGAAATACCCTTTATTTAGTGCAATCCCTGTAAGTAGAGCAAAACTGTTTGAAAAAAATGTTTTCTGTTTGCACGTTTCGCCAACTGTTTTGCCACCATTTACAATTTACAAGTGCTTGCTTTAAATAGCATATTTTGCGAAACTTTTTTTTTTATTTTCCACTGTTTGCACTGCGACTGAGTCAACCGTTGGCAAATATTGAACAAGTGGCATACTGCGAGATAAAAGAAAAAAATATGCAATAAAAATACTACACCAACGATAAGCTTTTAGGAAAGTGGGAGCTCTCGTGTTGGCGCACCAGCAGCCGTAAAACAGCAACAGTTGCTGCCACAATTACTCACGGGCGCTGGGGCTGCACTGTTTGCTGTGTGCGCTGTGCTGTATGGAATGTTTCCATTGGCGCCACATTTCAATTAAGCACCACAATAACACATCAATTGCAGCCAAATGCAAGCAGCACCGTCAGTAACGGCGCAAAGCGTCAGCAACAATCGATCGATTGCGATGCCAATTACAATTAGAATGCACAGCTGAATTGCTGATTGACAGATGGGCTGCGCAGTCGCGCTATTGCGCGCCCCACCAATCGAGCAATCGACGAGTAATCACAATCGTAATCGCCTCGATAGCCATGTCGTACAATTCGAGAATTTTATTTAATTCTCGTATTATTTGTTTGTTTTTGAAATTTTCACATTTCGTGTTTGCATAAATAAACTTTTGAATTCTTTTGCTGGATTACCGGAAAAAATTTGCACATTTGTGTGTGTATGTATGTATAGATGCGTGTATGTATGCACGTATGATGGGTGGTTCTTCATTTGGCGCACGTTGGGATAGGTTAAGTTCGTTTGACATGAGCGGCGTTGTCAGTGTCGCGCCGCCGTGCCATCGACTGTCGTGCATTGTTTTTGACATGAACCTAATAAACAAATTTTCAGGAATTACCGTAGTGGTAAGTACTTACACACACACATATATGAGAATGTAATTAGCTTGCAATTCATGATTAACAATTTTTTTTTAATGAATTAATGCCTGCATATTAATCAAATGCCTTGTAATATACAGTCCACGACAAAAGTATAGCGTAGATGTATGTGCCCATTATTAAGAAAAAACTTGGCTGCAAATATTTTTGTGTGCATGCAATTTTCTAATAAAGAATAGTGAGAATAGAACAGTTGCGGTCAACTAATTAGGTACGAAGAATAGGCAGGCACTATTTTTAGGCCACGTCAAGTTTTTGAAATAGTTTTTAATAGCACCCAGTTTCTAAGGAAGCCATTTTTGGAAAGTATATTATTTATTGATTTAAATTCACAAGCGTATAACTTAGCCCCCCATAAAACAACAAAAGATGGGAGACTACTAACATCTGACAACGAGCAAATGGAGCGTCGGAGAGAGCTTTCGGTGGCATTCCACATTAAGAAAGTGACTTAGATGGGCCGATGTTGGAACCTTCATGCCTTCTCGTACAAAATATCTTCTCCCTCGCCAGCAAAACAGGATATACTCACTGCTATAGAATCCCTAAAAAGCAAGAAGACGGCCAGCTGCGTCTTCCAGCAGACGTTTTTAAGGCTTGCCCAAAGCAGACTACAAATCTTCTTCAACCTATTTTTAATGTTGTCTGGGATGAAGAGAAGCTCCCCTATGATTGGTTATAAGGCATTTTGGTACAAGGCGCTTTGTAAAAGTTATAGGGAAAAAATGCTGCTGTCAAAGATCCTGTCCAGTGTGGTGTTAAATCGCATCGAAATCATAATAGACAACAATTTGGGGAAACAACAAGCATACTTTAGAAGCAGCCGATCCTGTGTCGACCAAATCAGCGCTCTGCATATCATTGTGGAACAAGCCCAAGAATGGCAGACAACCCTCCAACCAACATTTGTAGACTACAGCACAGCTTTTGATAGCAGTGACAGTGGGATGCGCTCGGATTATCCCAACAAAATTGGTTACGCTAATTCGCGCTCACTAAAATCATTTTAGATCCAGAATTTTACATAATGGTAGCTTGTCCGAAAGTACTGGAGTACGACAAAGATGCCTTTTGTCTCCGTTCTTACTACTGATTATGATTGATGGCATCCTGAAAAGCTGCATCGGTTGAAAAAAGAGAGGTATTCATTGGAACTTCCATGAGCTCCTTGAAGATCTCGCTTAAGCCGATGATATCTGCCTCTTTTCCGTCAAACACGCCGGTATGCAAAGCAAAATTGACGACTTATTCTCAACATCACTACCAGCAGGTTTGAAAATAAACCCCGATAAAATTTCGGTCACGGTCTTCAGAAGATTCGGTCTACACCGGTTCGTGCCCTTTAAATAATGATCAAATTGAGATCGTAGACACTTTTCCATATTTAGGCAGTATCATATCCACTGAAGATGGTGCTAAGTTAGACGCTAGCGGCAGAATAAGCAAAGCAAAGGGCGCGTTCGCACAACTTCGTTCCATATGCATATGGTCATCGAATGTCTTCAGCGTGCACGTAAAACACCGATTTTTCAAGTCAAATATATTGTCGGTACTGTGTTATGGCTCACCTGGCTTACAAATATCTGGATTGTGAACAAAATTCAAAGCTGCATAAACAAATGTCTGCGCAGGATGTTGGAGATATGGTGACCTAATACGATAAGCAATGACGAGCTGTACAAGAGGGGCAAAATTCAACCGATAGCTGACTAGATAAAACTAAGAATGTGGAGATGGATTGGCCATACGCTTCGCAAAGACGCAAGTGAAATTTGTCACCAAGCCCTGGACGGGAACCCATAAGGCACTTGCAAGGTTGGCCGCCTAAAAAGGTCATGGAGGTGAATGGATCGGAAGGAAGTCCAAGAGTCTGGAAAGACGTGGAACAAAATTAAGCCACTTGCTAAGAACAAAAAAAGGGTGAAAATGTTTTATCGAAGCCCTATACTCCAATGGGAGAAGCAGGAACTTAATCTTAATCGAATAGGGTTCAAAAGGCCAACATTGCGCTGCACATCAAATCGTATCACACACTGGGTTTACACTTCGGTAGTTCTGCTATATGGAATACTTGCGCGATGGCAATCAACTCAAAAGGCACGTTATATGAAATTGCTAAGGAAGGTCCAAATAACAGCGTTTCTATGCATCACAAAGACCACCCCTAATAAAACGCTCGAGGTGGTAGTCAACTTGTCGGCTCTAAATCTGGTAGGAAAACACGTGGGCGTCGCTTCAGTGCTTAGAGTGAAGACCCGGCGGTTCGGCCACGCTTCTATAATACATACATACATAGAGTAGTTATAAACACAAAATCGACTATTATAAATAAATTTTTACACGGTTGGATCCAAGCTTGAAAATAAAGTAGGCCACTGAGTTTTTTCAAAATCATTAGAACTAGAATTATCTGTTCGACTTCCGGACAGCGTCTATCAAGCAGAAGTCTTAGCCACAAAATCGTTAACTGTATACCTTAATATACACGCCGTAACAAAAACTACGTTAAAATATTCTCGGGCAGCCAGGTGGCCATCAAATCAATGGAGGCAATTATACTAAGATCAAGGGGGGCTCAGGAACGCCTGGTAGCTCTGACTGATATTAGCACCGTCTTCCAGGTCGGTCTTATATGGATTCCTGGACATAGAGATACTGAGGGAAATTACAAGGCCGATGAGCTATCCAGAAAGAGTATTAATCTTCCACTACTTGAAAACAGAGGCAATATTGGAATTTCTACTTCAACTTGCAAATTAAGGTTTTTTGTATTCTCCAGACGGTCACCAGTTTAATTTGGCCGCAAATACATTAGAAAAGATCAGAAGAATTGCTCAACCTCTCAAGAGAGAATATCTCGAAGGTCGTGGCCGGTCATTGGTTGTTAGGTAGGCACTCTTCTAGGTGAAAAATAATTTCTCATGAATACAGCAGAAGTTGCACAAACGAGAAAGAGGAAGAACCAGTAGAATACTTCCTCTGTAATTGTACAGATTTAGCTAGGAGTAGAGCAAAGTTGTAAATCAAACTTATCCTACGCTTCATAAGAGAGCATAACTGGTTCCATGGAAAATAAACACTGAAGTTCCAGTCTTACACAGTGATACTACAACGGATTTAAATGGTTTAAGTGAGTTGCCTATTAACCACAACTACCACAACAACCTAATTTAACCCAACTTAAGCTTATAGTTGGAGTTGTCAGTAATTCCACCATTGCTCGCAGAATAGCAAACATTTTACGCATATGGGTGCCAGGGCATAATGATTTGCAAAGGAATTGTAAGGCAGATAAATTAACGGCCCTACCACACGCCTCCCTCTCGGTACGGAGGTTGTAGGTATACCCCTCTCAACCTGCAAACTGCGTGATACAAACGGAGTTGTCGCTTCAGCAAATGTGAGATCGGTTGGTAGTCTGACATGTAACGCTACGAAAAAATTTGGCCAGAATAGGACGGCAATCGCGCAAAGGCATTACTCAGTCGGTCAAGGAAAAGCGTATGAGCACAAGCCACTGTCTCCTAGGTCGACATGCTTAAAGATTGAACCTACCTCATTTTGACTATTGCAGAAACTCCAAGAATGAGGAGTTTTACGAGACTTTCAGTCTTCTTTATTGTAACTGCCCTGCATGGCATGCCAGTAAGATTAGATACTTTGGCTCATCGTTCTTGAATGACCTGAAGGACATTATGTCTGCCAGATTAATGGGTTTTCGCTTAAAATGAAATGATTTAACGAGGTGTAACAGGTAAATTGTCACTGTAGTATCACAATGAATCGGTGAAGGCCTAAGTGAGTTGGTTTAAAAACCGACTGCGACCCTAATTACGTACACTTCATGATGATGATGATTAATTGCTAACGCACCAATCACTGGTCGCATAGTGCTAGTATAAATCATTTCCATTGATTTCAGTTTTCTGCTTTTGCTTAATCTGTGCCCTTGTCAGGTTTTCGTCTTTACGATCTACGTCGAAATGAGCCTACGTCGCTATGAGCCCCTTGGACGCATTCTATTTCATGCTCTCTGTGGATACCAGTCTAAAGAAACTCTGCTGGCATCATGCGCTGATTTGCGCAGATTATGCCCTATCCGGCGCCACTTGTTTTTCCGAATCTTAATATTTATCGGTCTTTAGTAACCAGATACGGAAAATTCGGCAAAGACAGGGGCTCACAAACGTTTGAACCCTTACAGTTTGACAATTTCTTAAAATTTTCTTACTAAATGCCTGAAAGCCTGATGTCAGTTTATATTTACGCGCGCAAAAGTGGCGCAAAAGTAACCTTGCGATGTTTTTTGGTTGCAATTTAAAAAAAAAAAGAAAAACTTTGATTCTTCTTGTGGATTATTTTTATTTGGTCTTTTAATTTTTTTACATCCGCCACCACCACAGTTGATTGCCATTTGAGCCCTTTTTATGAAATTTTCCATCACTTTGGCCAAAACTTCCGGCGATAGGTCCTCACATTCTTGACGGATATTGTCTTTAAGAGCTGCAAGAGTCTGAGGCTTGTTGACATAAACCCGCGACTTCAAAAAGCCCCACAAAAAGAAGTCTGGAGCGGTCAAATCAGGCGATCTTGCTGGCCAGTGCAAATCGCCAAAACGGGAGATTAGGCGCCCGGGAAATGCATCCTTCAGCATATCGGTTGTGGCACGTGCAGTGTGTGCCGTTGCACCGTCCTGTTGGAACCACATGTTTTCCAATCCCAATTCATCAAGTTGCGGCAAAAAGAACTCGTTGATCATTGCTCTGTAGCGCTCACCATTCACAGTAACCGTTTGGCGCGCGACGTCTTCGAAGAAAAAAGGTGCGATGACTCCTCCAGCGAAAACAGCACACCATACAGTGACTTTGAGCGGGTGTAATAGCTCTTCGTGGGTTACACGCGGATTTTCAGTGGAAATGGGCCTCATCACTCATGATTATTTTTGATGAAAAATCCTCTTCCTCTTGGTGGTGATTAAGGATGGCTTGAGCGTAAATTCGCGGTAAAGACCGTCGACTGATACCCATTTGCGTGGCACGTCGTCTGGTCGATGTCGACGGCGCTTCCATGGCATCCTCGGCTACAGCAGCAATATTCTCTGCAGAACGGCTACTCCGGGGTCTGCCACGCCTGGCAGCATCTCGTATTGTGCCAGTCTCTTCGAGGCGAGCGGCTAAACGTCGCAGTGTTTCATCAGTAAGCGTTGGACGGCGAGGAAATCTACGACGAAATTCACGTTGTGCCAAAGTCACCGACCGATTATTGGTCAAATAAATAGTCAGCAATATTCCGCGTTCTGGAGCAGTGTAGCGTAACATTGTTTATTAATGTGTATTTCGGATGTGTTTACTACACAAATGTCAAAACAGAACTGACATTATGGGCCAATCGCAAAATTTATAGCATTTTCTGATAGGAGGATTACTTTAGCGCCACCTGTTAGAAGCGTGATTGCCAAAATTTAGGTGCTTTGACCAATTGGATTCTAACAAACGGCATTACTTGGCCTTATAATATTTATTAAATGCAATATATTCAATAAAATATATAGTCACCACCATTAGCTGTAATGGCTGCATGGCATCTTTCAATCTTACTGTTTGACCGTCCATATTTATTTTCTTTCGATTGTTTGCTTAACTATTGCGTAAATGTTTTCAATAGAGTTGGCATCAGGCGACTTTGAAGGCTAATCTAATTTCATCCATTTCAATAACATTTTGCTGATTGCCCTCTACACACCTTCGGCTCCGATGCCTGGAATTATTGTCTTCTTGTAAATTCGCAGATTGGGTAGTTCTTCCAAACATCTTCGCAACTGGCGATAGTAACGCTTTTTGGTATGTTTTAGTAATAAAAACTGCGTTACAATTGGAGATAAATACAAATAAACGACCAAGCCACTTTTTGGAGAAGCAGCCCAAATCATGAAGCTTAACAATACACTAGAATCGACGTATGCAACAATTTACCCAAAAGGAAGATTCATCAATGAATATTACACTTGCCCAATTCCGTTTCATTGTCCCATGAAAGCCCTTTTTCAATGTGTGATAAGGGAGTTTGAGCAAATATTTTTCCAAAAAAATGGGTTTAAAAATTCTACTAAAAATGTACGAACATTATATAGCACGCGAAATCACTAAACTACCACAACATTGTGACCAATTTTGACTAATTTTCTTTATTGTATTTTTATTTGTCTTACATTTTTTATAAAAATATATTTCATCCTGCAAAAAATATCATTCAAACCAAAGTTTAAACTTCGTACAAAATGTAGAAGAGCTCGACACATTCCCATCAGAATTTTAACATTTTAATCAGAATTTTTGGAAAAATTTTGAATATGCAGTTTTGTAGCGCATTGAATTTGGAGACAAAAAGTTCAGGTTTCAAATGACTCAAAAATTGCTTTGATTTTTGACAATTTTTTTTGCGGCGGTCTTCTACATTTTCTTTCCCACGAATGCTCATCATATTTTTTAGGTGAAAGAAACCACCCAATACGGGCAGAAAAAAGTTTTTATCACAAAATGTTATTATGAAAGAAAAGTAAGTTTTATCCGAAATTTCCTCCACTAAGCGCATAAAATACGCGTTTAAAAACATAAAACACGAATAATTATGACAATTTGGAGACCAAAGAAGTAAAAAAATTAAATCAGCTACTCCACTCCTACTGCCTCTTTAGTGTGCCTGATGTGGGTGGGCCAAATAAGACCTTCCAATCCTAAACACAAATAACTTTTGCATGTATCATTTATTTTAATTAATTGTTTTTATACAATACATTGAATATATTTTATAAAAATTATGTATGAAATATTACATCCGACAAATATCCACCATTTTTCTCGATACAAAGATTGGCTCTTTTTAACGCGTTTTCCATTACACCACATAATGTTTCTGGTTGAAGGCTCAGTATTTCGTATCGAATATTTTGCTTCAGCTGTCTAATAGTCTCTGGTTTATTAAGATACACTTTGTCTTTTAAATATCCCTATAAAAAGAAGTCGGGCGCAGTCAAATCTGGCGAACGACGTGGCCAAGGGAAATCTGAATTTTTGGAAATCAGACGGTCGCCAAAAATTTCACGCAGTAGGTCCATATTTTGCCTAGCAGTATGCGCAGTTGCTCCATCTTGTTGAAACCACAAATTGGGATACTGCTCCTGACATTGACCGTAAAAAGGTTTCAATCAATGTTCTGTAAGAAGCTCCTGAAATCGATTCCGGCGTTTCATCCTCATTTTCGGAGAAATATGGACCGATAACTCTAGGGGCCATAACACCGCACCAAACAGTACATTTAGATGGGTGCAACTGATGTTGGTGTTTTGCCCTTGGATTTTCAGAGTCCCACAATCTACCGACCAAACTCCTAATCATGAAGGCTGTGGGAGCTGATCTGGAATTAAAATGCTGCCGATATTTACGCTGCGTTAAAATAATTGATCGTTGACAAGAATAGAAAAGCTCGATAATTCTAACGCTTTGTGTTGTACTGTAGGGTTCCATAATAAATTTCCAACAATTCAATTATAACCTACAAAAAGAGAAAAATAAATTTGTCAAAAAATAAAAAAGTTATTTGCGCTTAACATTAGTAGGTCTTATTTGGCCCACCCTGTATTATATATTTGTGGCAGATTGTAGGTGAATGGCATTTCGTTATTATTATTGGCAATTAGCGAAAGCAGAAAATCCAATGTCTAATTAAAAACGTGCCGGCTTACAATCCTATAAAAACTGTCTCTAAATTTCCATATTAATAGGTTTTTGAAGAAAAATCGCTTAAAAATAAAATTCCAATAGACTTTTTAAACAGAAAATTGCTTTCAGTCTGTTGTATAGCAAATAATATTATATATGCAGGGCAATTTTGCGCGGGTCACTACTTATTTTGTCAACCTTTGCTGGGTTATAAAATACTGGCAGACTTGAGTGAACTCGCAAAATTTGCATCCGATTTTGTTTTTGCATAACTTTTTTATTGATTAAAAAATATCATTTTGAGTGATGGAAATCTTTATGTACTGTAGCTGCCCATGATTCAATAATAAAAGGTTTGCTCAGTAAGCAGCTTTCTCATTCCCTCTTGACAAATCGGCTCCCTTAGCAAGACACGGGGTTGTTAACTCTAGAAATTTTTAGCAAAAGTGGAAGAAATGTAAAATTTGTAGGAAAAACATTTCGTTTTCAAAAGCGTGAATAAGCACTTGCTCGCTATGTGAATAACCAAGCAATATGGAAACCAAACTGACATACAGCTTAAATCAGGATATCACAAAGCATATTTTTGGGGCAATGAACGTGAAAGATGGACGTTTTGACAATTTGAGTCCAATGCCTTTCAAATACAGGTGGGGGAAGTACTTACTACGTTACTTTAAAGATACATAAGTTACCAACAAGAGCTCATTTAGCAATATGTAACTAATCATAGCCTCCTGATGGCAGAAGGCTTTTTATGAGCAGCTTTTTCATGGCAGAAATACACTCGGAGGTGTGCCATTGCCTGTCGAGGAGCCTCTGCTATTACAGACAACATTTTCTATCATTTGGTGTTTCATGCCCGTGGTAGTTTGTCGAGTAGTTAGGAATGAATAATTGCGACTGGGGGGTCAAAACTCCAAACTTACGTGAGCATAGCATAGTAAAGCAAGGCGCAAGGAATTCATTAGGGCCATACTGCTTAGGTAATATAATAGCTTCATATTGGTAAAACTTCCCAACTTCGTGATCAGTTTTCAATTTAAAAACTAATTCACTAAATATCAATCTGGGTTTAACTTAATAACATTTTTTTTCATTCATGGCAATTTCTGTTTGTACTAGTTATAATTTAAGTAAAAAGAAAACGTTTTTCGTTACCATTTTTACCAAGAAGGTATTTAATTTTTCCACTTTCTACGCCCTTCTTAAATGCGACCTTTTGTAAGGGAGTGTCAAAATTCTAATGTCACAAGTGAGCAAACCTTTAATAATTGAATCATGGTAACTGCCTAGCTCACAAGTGTCAAATGTAGTTGATGTACGACGCCATTTGTAAAAATTATAAATCTTTCGATAGGATGATTAATTTTGTGCCACTTTGTACATGGTTGCCTAAAATGTAAAATAAATGGAGAGTATTTGAGAAAGGTACACAAGTTAGGTAATATTTCATAAAATACCAAAGACGAAGAATTACTCTTAGAAAGTTTAAAAATGATATGAGACCTGTAATTCTGGGAATGCATCATAATCCTTTACGGCAAAGTCAAACTTTTTCTAAACTAACAAGGTTCCGCTAATGGATTTGTGTAGGGTGGAGAAAAAAAAATACAAGTACGAGGGCGGTTTAATAAGTAACCATGTTTGATGGCAGAGGAAAGTTGGTATTACCATCGTGTGCTGCCATCTATCAAACGACGACAAAACAAATCTCAGACTGATTGGTGGGTTAATTTGGATTTGGCAGCTATTCGAGTAAGACGTGTTTTGTGATTTTCGCTAAGATAGAAAAAGAGGAGTATCGTTCGGTAATTCGCTTTTTGTTTTTGGATGTGAAAAAATGCGAGGAGATAAAAGCAAAGTTGGATGCAGTCTATGGGGACGCTTCGCCATCTATGACCACAGTTACATATTGGTACAACGAATTTAAACGTCCGCTCAATCCGTTTTTGATGAGGAGCGACCAGTGTGCTCTGCCCAATCCATAAGAAGGGCGATCCTGTAATTTGTGCCAATTACCGCGGGATTAGTCTTCTAAATATCGCCTATAAGGTTCTACCGAGCGTATTGTGTGAAAGGCTGAAGCCCACCGTCAGCCAACTGATTGGACCTTATCAGTGTGGCTTCAGACCGGGAAAGTATACCATCGACCAAATATTCACAATACGCCAAATCTTGGAAAAGACCTATAAAAGGACAATCGACGCATACCATCTTTTCGTCGACTTCAAAGCTGCATTCGACAGTACGGAAAGGAGTTACTTGTGTGCCGCGATGTCTGAATTTGGTATCCCCGCAAAACTAATTCGGCTATGCAAGATGACGTGGCTTAACACCAGCAGGGCCGTCAGAATTGGGAAGGACCTCTCCGAGCCCTTTGATACCAAACGAGGTTTCAGACAGGGTGACTCGCTGTCGTGTGACTTCTTTAACCTGATGTTGGAGAGCATCGTACGAGCCGCAGAACTTAATCGCTCAGGCACAATATTTTATAAGAGCGTACAATTGCTGGCGTATGCCGATGATATTGACATCATCGGCCTTAACAGCCGCGCTGTTAGTTCTGCCTTCTCCAAACTGGATAAAGAGGCAAAGCGAATGGGTCTGGTGGTGAACGAGGACAAAACGAAGTACCTCCTGTCATCAAACAAACAGTCGGCGCACTCGCGTATCGGCAACCACGTCACTGTTGACAGTTATGATTTCGAGGTTGTAAAGGACTTCGTATATGTAGGAACCAGCATTAACACCGATAACAATGTCAGCCTTGAAATCCAACGTATAGTCTCTCTTGCCAACAAGTGCTACTTTGGACTAAGTAGGCAATTGAGTAGTAAAGTCCTCTCTCAACGAACGAAACTAACACTCTACAAAACTCTCATCATGCCCGTCCTAACGTATGGCGCAAAAGCTTGGACGATGACAACATCCGATGAAGCGACGCTTGCAGTGTTTGAGAGAAAGATTCTGCGTAAGATTTTTGGATCTTTGCACGTTGGCAACGGCGAATATCGCAGACGATGGAACGATGAGCTGTATGAGCTTTACGACGACATAGACATAGCGCAGCGAATAAAGATCCAGCGGCTACGTTGGCTGGGTCATGTCGTGGTCCATGTCGAATGGATACAAACGCTCCGGCACTGAAGGTATTCGATGCGGTACCAGTTGGTGGTAGTGGAGGAAGAGGAAGGCCTCCTCTTCGTTGGAATGATCAGGTGGAGAAGGACTTGGCTTCACTTGGTGTGCCCAATTAGCGCCGGTTAGCACGAGAAAGAAACTGGCGCGCTTTGTTAAACTCGGCCAAAATCGCATAAGCGGTTATCGCGCCAATTAAGAAGAAGACCAGGATGCCCGGCAGCCGTGGTTACTGAGGAAATCATTCAAAAATACCACGTCATGATTCTCGCTGATCGACGAACGAAAGTGCGCGAAGTAACAGAGGTCATAGGTGTGCCGACCCGAAATGTTAATTAATATTTTATATGATAAGTTGGCGATGAAAAAATTGTTGGCTCGATGGATGCCGCGAATACTCACAAGCAACAACAATCGGACGCGGCTCTTAACTTCGGCGCAGTGTTTGGAGCAATTTAAGTGAGATCCAAAGAAATGTTTGCGTGGAGTTGTCACCGTTGATGAAACCAGGATTCATAAGTAAACACCAGAAACTAAGCAACAATCAAAACAATGGACTTCTCCCGGTGAATCTGCTCCAAAAAAGCAGAAGGCAGTTTCATGAGCTGAAAAGGTCGTGGCGGCGATTCTTTGGGATGCGAACGATCAGTGGACAATACTACAGTGAGTTATTGGACCGGTTTCACAAGAAATTGACTGAAGCACGTCTGGATCCGGCTCGCTGCGACTTTTTCTTGTTTAATAACATGAAGAAATGGCTCGCAGGAAAAAAATTACTTTAAACGAGGAAGTCATCGCCGAGCCAGAGGTGTATTTTGGAGAGTTCGACAAATCCTATTTTTTTGGAGGAGTTAAAAAAAAATGGCCGGAGCGTTGGGAGATTTTTATTTTTCTAAAAGGGGACTATGTTGAAAAATAAACAGTTTTTTTAAAAAAAAGGGTGTCTTCATTTCTAACACGGGTACTTATTGAACTCCCTTCGTACACATGTCTCGAGGATTTTAAAACATACGTCTGAATATTTTTAGATACCCTGAAAGTTCCAGTAGATATCGATGGAAGTCCAACGCAAGTTTAGAATGGAAAATCAAACACGAAAGCCAACATAAATCCGCATCCACCGGCTCGGCCGCCGTAGCCGAATGGGTCGGTGCGCAACTACCATTCGCAATTCACAGAGAGAACGTCGGTTCGAATCTCGGTAAAAGACCAAAATTAAGAAAAACATTTTTCTAATAGCGGTCGCCCCTCGGCAGGCAATGGCAAACCTCCTCATGAAAAATACATCTGCCGTTCGGAGTCGGCTTAAAACTGTGGGCCCCTCCATTTGTGGAACAACATCAAGACGCGCACTCCACAAATAGGAGGAGGAGCTCGGCCAAACACCCAAAAAGGGTGTACGCGCCAATTATATCTATACTATATGTGTATGTACCCTCACCTTAGACCAGCCAACCTCCTACAGCTGAGATAAGTTTACGGCTGCTGCGAAACATTCCGCATTACTTGCGAAGTGAAGCTCGAATTCAAATTTTAAAAAGTTAAATCGAATTTCGGGGCATAAATAACTTCCTATAATCAAAGGCTGTTCCGCCAGCTGTGGCGCTGCACATAACTAGCACAGTTGTCGCATTGGCCAGCCGGAAACCGATTCAGGCATAAGCATTGCATGCCCGCCTGCGAAAGTGAACGATTTCCAAACATTTTTTCGCGTTATGCTAGATTTGGCTCATTAAATTGCATCAATTAGTTCCACTTTTCATGCATTAAGCGACTACATTTCTTTCATTTATTATCTCAGCCCAAAGCAAAAACTAACGAAAAATTCTATTTTACACCGCACAAAAAAAATTTACAGAAACATTTCAAAGAGCGCGCACACACACACTTTTGTACCGCAATATGCAAACGAACTCGTTGAAACCAATAAAATTATGCAATTAAAAGTGTCGGACATCTGTTGCATGCAAAATAAACACGAAGAGGCTGTGGTATGCATGCATGCAACGCAGACAGTCGGCCAACCGAGCTGGGACGGGAAGTGTGTGGCATCTCTTGCGTTTACGATGTGAGCGCTGAAAAAGGCACACACACACACCAGCAATTCACTTTAGTCCCAGTAGCAGCGCCGTCTCCCAAACCAAGAAAATCTAATGAAATTGCAATTCAGAAAAATGCGACGTTTAAATTTAGATTCATATCGTGGCGGTGATTTAATTTTCACAAACGTTTTTTTTCTATTCAGTTGCTCTTTTTCTACTTTGCCGCATTTTAAATTCATTGTTGAGCCGCCACAGCAACAGCCAAACAGAATAAAGTCAAAAAGCCATGAGGCCAACGAGCAACAGCCGGCTGCAGCTAAATTTTCGCCATCGCTACGAGCAGCCCGGCAAATGAACTTTTTGCGTAATTTCACCGCTGTCTGTAAATGTGGCTATCGTTGCGTCTGTGACTGCACAATGTTTAGGCCGCGCACATATGTATGTGCGTATGTATGTATGTATGTATGTATGAATGTAGAAACACGAGTAATAGCGTTGCCGCGTGCCGTGCGGCGAGCAGGCTGAATGCCTCAAACGGCAAATGCAGCGTGCAAGCTGCTGGCTAGAACAACATTTGGCAAGCGACCTGACGACTGGCTTGCAGTCGCATTGGCTGACTGACGACGATAGGCGCAGCGCCTCAATTGTGCAGCTGGTTGTTTTTGGGTTCGGTCGTTGGTCTGCGGTCAGTCAGCGCCATGCAATTTTCTAAATTGGTCGCACTTTGGTGTTGGTCGTGCGGCCAAAAAAATGCCACCAATGACAACAATAAGTGTGACAGAAGTGTACCGAAGGCTATGGGCGGTAGAAGAGGTGTATTGCACGGTAGTTGCTAGCAGAAATGGAAATGAGCTATTAGAGATAATTCAAAATAATGATGTCTGCTACCACGCACTGAATAACCGCCTGCCTTCTGTTGGAGAGACTTTCAAAGCGTTCAAGAGAATTTGACTTGAAAATCTGAAATCGAATATGGGAAAAAGTGGAGTTAGAAAACATGGCTCAGTAAATTCACTTTTAGGCGTTCAGGAATCGTTGGGAAGCTAAACTTGTATCAGTGGCCCAATCGCTTACTTGTGTAGCTCTAGATTACGTGCCTCTAAAGGTTCAGTTAAAGTTTTTCTAACATCGGTCGCCCCTCGGCAGGCAATGGCACACCTTCGAAAAGCTTCTCAAAAAAAAAACTATTCAGATTCGACTTAAAACTGTGGGTCCCTCCATTTGTGGAACAACATCACGACGCACGCCACAAATAGGAGGAGGAGCTCGGCCAAACACCTAACTGAAGTGCACGCGCCAATTATTTATTTAGTTTTTTAAGGGCTCAGTTAATCTAGACTCAACTTATTTTATGAATGGACTGCTTTATGAGAAATCGTTGAGGACGATTGATGCGCATATTTCAAGCGAATACGTCATCAGTCCGAGTGTGGAAATAAACTTACGAGGAAGCTATTGTAATGCCAGCAAAGCAGCTATCAAAAGCGCTATCATCTTTGACGGTAAATTTCTCATTAGTTCCAGGATACATGGAGCGTTTGAACTGCATAGTGATGCATAATTCAGCTACTCTTAATTCCGCATCCAAAAACATTAATGGAAATCAAGAGACGGATAGATTACCTCGAGACGAGATTAATGGGAACCGAGCCCTTCTTGTCCGTTAAAAGCGCACCATTGCAGAATATCGTGAAAACCATGAAAAAAGACGGGAAGAACTGTACTGGAAAAACACAATAGCGAAACGCCCCGACGAAGTCCTCACTATGAGCACATAACCTCAAAAGGTCAGACAGATAGGTTAGGTAACATCTCAACAAATAAACTGAATATGCTTATAGAAATTCTCACGGGGAACCGTAAGAGTGCGTCTTAACAGGCTTGGCAAACAGAGTCTCCTAGTTGTTTCTTTTTAAGAATTCAAAAATCGATAAAAAAAACGAAAATCAACCAATGTACGAAGGTTTATTGTATATTTGGCTCATTCAAGAGAGCAAACATTCCCATTTATAGAACACGATTCTTTTCATTTCGTGTGACTGCCTCGACAGGTTTCGCAGTAGCGCCTTCTATTAACTTCGTTTTCTCTGAACTTTTTAACGGTTTCTGATCCACGAATATTTTGCTCGATATTCGCCTTAAGGATCTATATCGTAAGTGGATTCATCACACAGTTTTGATACTTCAAGGCGTCCCATAAAAAGAAATCTAACCACGTTCAATTGCAGCTCCGAGGTAGCCAATTGACATCGCAGAGGTGGTTGTTAGTACAATCATGGAACGTGGACCAAAAAAGAACCATGGCAGCATGGGCTGTGTGACAAGGTGCGCCATCCTGTTGAAACCAAAGATCGTGCAAATTCATGTCTTCAATTTCCGGCTACAAAAAATTACTTAGAATGCCTCTGTAGCGCTCACCGCTGGCTAAAATGGCATTTCCAGTATCTCAAAGTACCTCAACGTTTCTAGTTTCAAAGAAAAATGAAACTATAGTGCCACCGCTCCAAAATCGCTACCAAATTGTAACGCTCTGAGGAAAAATTGGCTTCACGATGTGCGCGTACGGGTTTTCCGATCCCCAAGTTTTGCTTAATATAGCAGCCGAGATGCAAATGCGCTTCGTCAAAAAAGATGATTATAGTTTCTGATTTTGACGCACTATTTGAACTACAAAACATTGACTAACGTGGGTTTCTGGCCATTGCGACATTGAGGGTAACTACAGAGCCGATGAAATAGCGAGACTAGACACCAAATTGATTGATGAGTACATAAACAATGGCATTGGCGCGCCCTTACAAGCATACAAGCTACTTCTCCTTGAGGAAATCGTAAGAACAGCGAACGAAAGATGGCGTAATGAGACCACCTACAGAATCGCCCGACAATTGTGGTCGACTCTCAAGGCTAAACGCACAGAATCTCTGCTAAGCCAAAATAAGCGCAGTCTTAGCATACTGATTTCAGTTATAAGTGCCTAATAGGTAGGTAGACACGCTCAGAGATGTGCAAACACATGACTAGATGAGGAAGACCCGATCTGCCACCTTCTGTGCCATTGTTCTGCTCTACCCAGACGTAGATATACCAATTTAGGTAGACAATATTTTAATGAATTGGAAGATCTCAGTTCTGCAGAAACAGAGATATTCTAAAATTTTTGAGAAACACACACTGGCGTTAGGAGAGACAAGATTCCCACGCGGCATCACAGTTGGCTATGAGCCTGAGTGTGTCCCATAGGGCAAACGCTTCAACCTAACCTAACCTGTAATCTGGTATACAATTTCATGGCATTTATTTTTTTAATATTATATTTGGCATATTTCCGCCGCGGCTACGAGTTACATGGTTCAGTTGAACAGTCTAATTTATTACTACTTTTTCCAATGAATCTGGTCGTATGGCGCCAATGGTAGCTTGAATATTGCAATAAATCGATTAATAAGCGAGCTGTATGGCAAGTTGCGTCATCTTGTTGGAGCCAAATGTCAGCGAGGTTTAGCTGATTAATTTTTGGAAACAAACAATCAGTCATCATGACTCGATAGCACTCGCCATTTACCGTAACGACTGTTTCTTCCTCATTTCGAAAGAAATAAAGTCCGATGATGTCCCAGTTTTTTATGAACTTCGCGAACAAATTTTTTTTGCAGCGTAAATTTTCACAATTCGGAAGCGTTGCTCTCTCGTTAAACGATTCACGATGACCTGCCCAACCTAACTGAACAGAAATGTCAACACAGTTTGCCATTCTCAGCTGTCAAGCCATAGTTATCGATATCGATCGTTCTCAAGCAGCTAAAAAACCAGCCGATACTTATCCGAAACTGACCTAAATTGTGACCACTTTACCACCAAGCGCACACCACTGTACTACAGTCAACGGCTGGCTCGTCGACACTCTACGCAAATGAATAAGAAATGCAAATGTAGCAGCACTTACGTACAACTGGCGCAACTATACTGCTGATGATGTTAGGAGCAACTGACGACAATGGACAGACCCATACGCAGGTATGTTTGAAAGTGTTAGGCAGGCTGGCTGGCAAGCGGGCGGACAGCAACAGCAATGTTAGTTAGACATATGGCTACAACGGCCGGCTGGCGCAGCGTACAGGCAACAAGAATAGCAAACACAACAACAACAACCACGCCAGCAACAATACAATGGTCATGTGTGACCGTGCGCGAGAGCTTCTATGCAACAAAGGCGCAAGGCGCAATGTGCAATTTGAGGAATTTTCGCGCGTTGCGTATGGCAAACAATGTGACTGTGCTCCACTGCCTCTGCATGTGGCTGTGTGCGTGCATGTGCCGCAGGCGCCAATTGTTGCTGCTGTCGCTGATACACCGTCCGCCACTGTCTGGCGCGCGGCCGATATGGAGAGGGCGCCTAATGTGCGAGCAGAAGAATTAGAAATAAGTCTAGAAGCAAAGTATTTCACTCGTTATGCCTGAACTTAATTCTGCGAAAGGATACTAGAAAGCGTCAAAGAGCTGACAAGACATAGCTGGGCGCACAAATTATTTGCGAGATTATGTGCTTGCTTTCATTTTGCTTTTTGTTGTTGTGGCGATGGCATTTGTAGAAAGTAAGAATGAATGCAGACGTGACGAAAATTACAACGATAATTCAATGACACGAAGGGCAGAACAGCAGAGAAGGCGAGAGATGGAGCGGGAAAGGGCCAAGGGATAGAAGCGTATGCATGTAGCGGATGATGGCTGCCAGCGACTATTATTAATAGCCTAACCAAAAAGGCTGCTAACATGGCCACAAAGATGGCAACCAGCTGTGTGCATAAATTTCACTTTTTAGCCGCCACAAAATGTTACGACTGCTGGCTGCCACTGTTTTTCGTCAGTCGTGAAAACGAAAATAAATACTGCAGTGGCGGAGGGACTGCGATGGCGGCTGCGGTTGTGGCTGTGGTTGAGCGCATGCCATTGTGTCAAAAATCGCCATAGCTGTCATAAATTTCAAGTGGACCGCAACAGCGCGCAAAAAGCGAGGCGTACGATAGGAGCTGGCTAGCATTAGCAGCGGGAAGCGTCAACTTGGCGACTGCCTACATCTGCATCAGCAACCAATGCACACAAATCAAATAATAATAATTCTTCTCCTTCCGGCCGGCGCTTCAACTGATTTCTGTCAAGTTGAAAACAATTTATTGACAACATTTTGTTGTTAACTAACAGCGTCAATAACAATAACAACAGCAACAACAACAAGTATGCTTTATTTTCTGTACTTGCAAAACACTTCACTCGGCCAATGGATGCGGTCACTAGCGGCAGTGTTGCGCTCCAAAAACAAAACATGCTAACTAAATCAATAATCAATCTCGGTATAAACAACAACAACAGCAGCCAAAGTATTGTATAAGAAACACTTAATAAATATTTTTATTTATATATTCAAAATGCACGTGAGCGGCAAACGTAAGCGTACGAGCGGTGCGACTCATAGCTCACGTATCTGCATTACACTAACAACAATAAGTTGAAGTTGAAAAACAAAATATTAAAAAAAACTTACAAATAAACAAAAAAACCAAGAAGAAAAATTACAGCAGCGTCATAACCATCACAATAAACAAGCGCACATTCAGCAGCTCAAAGGTATTTTTCTATCTGCTGCAAAACATTCATTATTACATGCAATAATATTATGATCGACGTCTGAGAATGGCCTTCCCTGCAACTGCCATTTAAATTACATGAGTTCGTAGAATGCACAGCGGGCTTTCCAGCATACATTTTTTAATTGTTTTGACAGTTTGAAAGCTGTGGAGTTTCTTGAGTTTCCGCTCAGAAATGAATTAACGCGTCTAGTAGTTGTAGTAGCATTTCACTAGATCCTGCCTGTGGGGTGTAATCCCTGATCGTCAGCCCCATCTAACGGGAAGCTCAGTAAACCGGGTCCAGAGATAGATGGGTGTTAGATGAGTGGTCTTAAGAGAGCAAAGGAATACGTGGTTATTATCATGCGGTGTACCTTCACACACCGGACATATGAATATTGAGTATGTCGCGCTCGATTCTGTATAAGTAGGTTAAGTTAGGTTAGGGTAAATGGTGGATCCCTCGCAAGAATAGATAATTTAAAATAAAAAATGTAGTAAAATTGAAAATTTGTCCTTTGTGATACCATACAGGGGGAGGAGAAGGGAAGGAACCAGGCAGGTGGACAAAAAGTAAGAAGTGGATAGGTAGGAGTTTAACCTTCTGCAATATCCAGCCCACAATTGAGCCAAAGTTACGCGAGTCTCATGAGGCAGCTAAAACTCTTCATCTGCAATGGCTGGTGATTGGACTCTGATAACGGCATTCGGTGGTCGAGAGCTTAGGTAGGTGGTGAGAATCTTCCGATTTTACGAAAGATTTTTGAAACTTTGCACGTTGGTGACGGCGAATAACGTAGGCGAGCAATGTACTGTATGAGCTTTAAAAGTCAACATAGACATAAAATGCAAGCGGTTACGAATAAAAATGCAGCGGTTACGTTGGTTGGGTCATGTCGTCCGAATATACAGAAAATACAAACGCTCCGTCTCTGAAAGTATTCGATGCGGTACCAGCTGGTGGTAAGAGAGAAAGAGGAAGACCACCTCTGCGCTGGAAAGATCAAGTGAAGAAAGACTTGGCGTCACTTGGGGTTTCCAACTGGCGCCTATTAGCATGAACAAGAAGCAATTAACGCGCTTTGTTAAACTCGGCCAAAATCGCGTAAGGGATTATCGCGCCAATCAAAGAGAAAAGAATCTCCCAATGAATATCATTTATTGTCTATCTATATATGTATATACTGTCCTATCCAGTAGCCCTGTCTAGTGCGCCGAACCTCACTTCTTATTCTCAATTCATTCCCGGGTTTGTTTGCGTGTACAAGTAGTTCCTACCCTTGTTTGTTAGATCAAACATTTTAGGGTGAGTTAGGTTACGGTGATTACTTCGCTTCATGAGAATGTAGAGTTTGCCACTTAGGCTTGGAGGTTCGTTCTGATACCACTTCTTTGGACACCCCTTTGGGGTGAAAGTACTTCGTCTCACGACGAAAAGTTTCGGATGGCAGTGGACTCTAAACCTAATAGGCATCCAAAGAAATAAGAAAATGCAACACCCTCAATTTCCTGTTCGTCTGCGGCAGAAGTCATTCGAGGAACAGAAGTCATTAGAGGGAAGTAGCATACGCTTCCCTGTAATCCCATTAGTCAGTGCCCGGTACTGATGCCTACCACTGTACTAATGGAAGCCCTGTTCAGATTGATGAGGGACCTAGTTCTAAGTTCACTCCACCAGAAATGCACTCGAAGGTTTGCCATTGTCTGCCGAGGAGCGACGACTATTAGAAACCACTTTCTTATTATTTAGTGTTTTGTGCGCGGGGTTTCGAACATACGCACTTCTGAAAAGTGGGGGTTAAGGTGGGTCTGCAATTATTTAAGATCTTTTTCTTTGCTATTTGCTAATTGTTAAAAATATTACAAACCAGGTGTAAGACTCTTGTGATTTCGTTAATCAGTTTTTCTTAAAAAGGGGTATATCTTGACCTCCTCCAGAAACAATTCTGACGTAAATTTCAAAAATGTGGTATGACAGATATTATTGCAGAAACCCCTTTAAAAAGTTGGATTCTTTTACATTTTACAAAATATTTCGACCAAAATTACAGAAATTCAAAGCAATGCAACTCTCAGCCAGAAGTTAAATATCATTTTTTCTGCTTTTTCACCAAGGCAATGTCAGCAACGCCAGCACACCAGTTCGGTTTGGTTCAGTTATAAATTTGCTGATTTCATTACTAATCATTAATCTACATTCGCCAAAATGGAAATTTACTTCATCTGTTTCGCTAGCAAGAGCGTCAAATCAACCTTACTGAAGCGCTTGCGAACCAGCTACCGAAAGTGCTAATTCCTAAGCAAATACACAATTATTTCGCTGCAAAAACAAAACAAACAAGATGTGGGGGAAATCACCTGTTGCATGCCAGGCCAGAGCGGCCGGGTCGATTGATTGCTACAATTGCGAATTGGAAGTGTTAATTATTTATTGCGGCGCTATTAGCTGAAACACCAATGGACGCCAGCCCGACTACAGACGCCACAAATTAAATCGAAAAACAAAACCAAGCAAATAAAATAAAGCGTTAATAAATCAATTGCGGCATCGGAACGGTTAAAATGCTCATAACAGCCGCATTAACACAACCCATTGGATGCGATGGCGGCGAATACAAAAGTACATGCATACATACATACATACATACATACAAACATACATACATATGGTGTGTATATTCAATTATTCCGTTTTTGGCGAATGCATTAAATTAGCCGTTTTATAATAATTGTGCAACACATGCAGGCAGAAAGCATCTTGGGGATTGCTCTCGTAACACCCTGCCCACCCAGCACTCGACCCACCGAGGTCAATTCTAATTTGCATATCAATCAAAACATTTCGCTGGGGTCGTTGCTGCAGCTGTTGCAACATATTTAATTGCCGTAGAAATAATAAAAATAAAAAATTCAATAGAGAAAACATTTACAGAGGCTGGCAAAACTATTCAGAGAGGTTTAGTAGTTCCTTAAATTTCCCGATTTATATTCTTGAAATAAATATACAAATATTATTAAATATTTTTGGTCAATAAGAAAACAAAACAAAAAAAAAAACAATAAAAAAAACTATCTCATAAATGAAATTTGTACAAAGTGTGAAGGAGGTCAAAAGTATTAACTTTTAAACTTTATTTTTGATTATAAATATTCACTGGAACTAGAAAAGGGGTTGGGTACGTAATGCTGTATGATACAATATTCTGTTTACAAAATGCTGTATACGAAATTCTGTATTTAAAAATTCTGTAAAAAATATTCTGTATTGCCGAAATGTTGTATTGACGAAATTTTGTATTGACAAAATTCTGTATTGACGAAATGCTGTAAGTAAATGATAAGAAATTCAACAAATTTTATAAAAAAAGTGCGCACTTTTTTTCTTCAGTTTCGATAGAATCCACCGTATTTTTGCGTAGAACTCCTTTTCGCGTGGGCGGCCTTCGGCCGCGCTTCAAAAAAATAACCCTCATCAGTCCAACTCCGGCTACGCAATCCACCGTATTTTTGCGTAGAACTCCTTTTTTCGTTGACTTTTATCAACACAAAATTTTTTCAATACAGAATTTTGTTAATACAGAATTTCGTCAGTACAAAATTTCGTCAATACACAATTTTGTCAATACAGAATTTTTTTAAGACAGTACAGAATTTTGTTTTTACAGAATTTTGTCACTGCATAATTTTGTTACGTTAATTTACAGAATTTCGTACGAAAAGAATTTTGATATACAGCATTTTGTAGGGATCCCCTAGAAAATATCTACTGATATTTTTTTGCTAAGGGCTGGTATTATTACTTGTGCAAACCAAAATTAAATATAAATCTTCTTCTTCTTAGTACCACCAGCTGGTACCGCATCGAATACTTTGAAAGCCGGAGCGTTTGTATCCATTCGGACGACATGACCCAGCCAACGTAGCCGCTGGATCTTTATTCGCTGCGCTATGTCTATGTCGTCGTAAAGCTCATACAGCTCATCGTTCCATCGCCTGCAATACTCGCCGTCGCCAACGTGCAATGGTCCAAAAATCTTACGCAGAATCTTTCTCTCGAAGATTCCAAGCGTCGCTTCATCGGATGTTGTCATCGCCCACGCTTCTGCGCCATACGTTAGGGCGGGCATGATGAGAGAGCCTTAAATATAAATACATTATTTTAATTCAACAGATATTGGTTAGTTCAAAAAGTTTGGCAACTCAAATTTTAAACATAAACATTTTTTAAGGTGTTTTAACATGAATTATACGCGGTGTGTTCAAAAAGTATCGCGAATTTTGCATTTTCGCAGGTTAATATATTCGAATTTCGAATTTTTCGTGGCGATGTGTTGGTACTCATGTCTCTCACTCATGCCGAAATGGCGACGAGTTCTGCCATTTTGAATGTTCAGTTAATTGTTCACAGCTGCTTTGCTTGCACGTGTTTCGGCTCGTCGTCGATTTTTACCTATTAAAAAAGATGGATCAAAGAACCTGTATCAAATTTTGTGTGAAAAACGAAATTAAGTGCGCGGACGCATTCCGAATGTTGACTGTGTCATACGGAGAAGCTACTTTGGACCAAAGCAACGTTTATCGCTGGTACAAAATGTTCTCAAAGGCCGAGAAGATGTGAACGACGAAAAGCGTGCCGGACGCCCGAGCACTTCCACAACAGACGAAAAAATTGATGAAGTGGAAAAAACGGTATTGGTCAATCGTCGAATCACCATTAGAGAAGTTGCTGAGGACCTAGACATATCCATTGGCTCGTGCCGTTTTTTCAATGATTTGGACATCATTGGTCGACACAGGGGTCGCCGCAAATTTGTACCAAAACTGCTCAGTTTCGACCAAAAGCAGCATCGCATGAACATTGCTATTGAGATGTTGGACTCTGTCCGCGACGACCCAAATTTGCTCCAGAGGGTCATAACTGGTTACGAATCGTGGGTTTATGGCTATGACGTGTGAAAGCAAAGCTCAATCATCTCAATGGAAGCTGCTGCTCGAACCAAGACCGGAAAATGCGCGCCAAGTTCGGTCGAATGTAAAAGTTTTGCTTACCATTTTCTTCGATTGCAGGGGCGTTGTGCATCATGACTTCTTGCCACAAGGAAAAAGGGTCAATAAGGAATATTAACTGCAAGTTATGTCCGGATTTGGCCAAAAACAACACATTAATGATGCCACAGCCACCGTATTCCCCAGATCTGGCCTCCTGTGACTTTTTCTTGATCCCGAACCTGAAGAGGCCCATGAAAGGACGACGCTACGCTAAGATTGACGAGATAAAGGCGACATCGAAGGAGGAGCTGAACAAGATAAAAAAATGATGAATGTGAAGATTGGAAAAAACGTTGGCACAGGTGCATAATATCTCATGGGGATTACTTTGAAGGGGACGAAATAGATATTAATGAATAAATAAATAATTTTTGAAAAAAAAACATAAAATTCGCTATTCTTTTTTAACACACCTCGTATATCTGCATCCGTGTCACCGCCCGGGGCAACTTTGCTGCGGAGGTAAGTAAATTCCTGCACTACCTGCCTGCAATCTCCACACACCCACCCATCTTATTTGCCAGACTCATCACCTTCGTCTTGTCAAAATTGATTTTAAGGTGTGAATTAAAAAGCGAATTTGTGTTTTTTGCACAGAAAGTTAAAATATTTGTATACAAGATGGTCAGAATAATAATACAATAACTATGTACAGATGTAAGGGTTAGCCTCACCTCCGTAGAATGCCATTTGCGTTACTTTCTTCCTCAGTTATACTCGCAGTTAATTAAATGGAAAATTGGGTGTTGTATGAATAATTTTGTTCGCTTCTGTGTGAAATATAAAAAGAAAAAAAAATTATTAATTGCATTCTGCAAAACTTGATGAAATTCGCCAGGTTGATTTTGCGCTTATTTATAGGATTTTTAAATTTTAAAAATGCGGCGAGCATAAAACACCCGATTCTATTTAATTGACACGTCAGCGGCGTGTCGGACAGTGCGGTTGACAGCGCGTTTTTCCGCTCATTCATGTCAGCATATGGTAGGAAGTGTGTGTGTGTGTGGTTATGTGCATGTTTTGTTTGTGTGTTCGCCGTGTGAATATTAATATTGCCATAATATAAATAGTGATTTTTTAATGCCTGTTCTCACACATAAAAATGTCATAATTTAATGTGATGTATGAGCTGCCACCAAAACCAAACGTCCGCATGCCGTTTCCACTAAAATTGGCCGCTAACCACCACCACTTGTCCATTGCCCACTAACCGCGCGCTACGCGTCTTACTCAGTCCAGTCGGCCGCCCACTGTCATCGCTCTGCCGCTTTTTATGTTTTACTCTTTTACTTGTTTGTTTGTGTTCTTATCATTTTTGTTGTTTGTTTGGTTTTCTTTCGAGTACTAACAATTTAATAAATTTCGATTTCCTCTACGTGCTTAAAATGTGAAATTTCCATTGATTTTATTATTACTTTTTGATCATTACACTTTATGATTTTTTATTGTTATTTGTTTTTGCCGGTGTTTTACAGCGGTTCATTCATGAGTGCATTCGAATGTGTGTGTGTGACTGATTTGAATGGTAGGGTTGCTTGCTCAGAGAGAACCGACTAATATAAATTAGAGCTGTTACTGTACAAGAGTTTGATTGAAATTATTGTAGATAAAAAGCGTGGTTTTTATGGAGTGACAGATCTTTTTATTGTAGTGCTTTCAGTTCCTTCCTTCTTTCCACAGTAATTAAACTACTCTAACGATTTCAATGAATTTTTTTACTTAAGTTTTTATTTTTCTATTAGGTGCGCAACTAAGTTTTCGTTGTTTTTTTGATGAAAATACAACTTTATTCTGAAAAAATGGTTGCAAGTGAGTCATAGAAAAGTTTGCCCATCGCTGGCTACTACTTCTCCCATCTTTCTGGTAGATCTCGTATACCGTCGCGGTAAAACTGTTCATCTTTTGAGGCTATCCACGGATCAAGCCATTTTTTGTTTTCATGTCTTCATATGAATGGAACTGCTGGTCAGCTAGACCATGTGTCATCGATCGGAAAAGGTGATAATCGGACGGCGCAATATCTGGAGAATATGGCGGGTGGGGTAGGATTTCCCCTTTCAGTGTTTCCGGGTAGGTTTTACCGGGTTTGGCAATGTGAGGCCGAGCGTTGCCATGCTGCAGAATCACTTTTTCATGCCTCTCCGCATATTGCGGGCGCTTCTTGCGCAGTGCTCGGCTCAATCGCATCAATTGAAGTCGATACCGATCTCAAGTGATGGTTTCGCTTGGTTTTAACAGTTCATAATAAATATGTAACATCAACTACGTCCCACCAAATACACAGCATAACCTTCGCAGCGTGAATATTCGGCCGAGGCGACGACGTAGAAGCATGACCGGGCAGTCCGCATGACTTTCTTTTCTTTGGTTCTTTGGATTGCTGTAACGAATCCATTTTTCATCACCCGTCACGATGCAATGAAGAAACACCTTCCTTTTTTGCCGCTAGAGCAATTGTTCAAAGGCGAAAAAACGACGTTCAACATCTCTTGGTTTTAACTCATAAGGAACTCAAGTCCCCTGTTTCTGAATCATTCCCAAAGCATGCAATCGCTTGGAAATGGATTAGCGGGTAACTCCTAGACTGAAGTAAGCTCTTCTTGCGTTTGACACGGATCCTCATTAACCAATACCTCCAATTCAGCGTCTTCGAAAGTTTTTGGTCTTCCTTCACGCGGACGGTCGTCAATATTAAAATCACCGTCTTTAAAGTGACGGAACCGATTGGGGCGCATTGTTTCTCTTAAAGCAGCATCTCCATAAACTTTTTTAAGCTTTCGATGCGCTTCAGCCGCCGTTTTTTTCGAATGAAAGGGGAGAATCAACACTTCCCGCAAATGACGATTATTCGGCACAAAATCAGACATTTTCACAAAACTAAAAGTAGATGATACCAAAACAAAATCACTAATGTGTCGAAGCAGTTTGTTTACCATAAGTCTAAGCTTGGTTTATGACGCTTAGGCTATGTTAGAATCGATTAGTATACACTGCTGGCGGCATTTATTGACAAACAGTGGGAACTTAGTTGGGCACCTAATATTTATTTTGGTCGATTATTCGTATGAGTTGACATTTTTTATTTGATACGAAATTTATTTTTGACAGCTTCAGTTTAGAAATATTTTTAAATGGAGGTGCCAAATAATGTATGTTCTATAATAATCTATGTTCTTTTAAATCTAATTAACCCTCCGTTGGGCACCTGGGCTTTGGAGGTGAATTTAACATATGTATTTCTATTACAGCTAACAACTTGAGCTTACAGGTAGCTTTCTAAAATTTAATTTTCTATCGATTCATGGGCATAACCTGTTAAGAAGGACCCTTGAAGAAGATGAAAAAAGGCTAGACCCGGGTGCCCAATCGAAGGTTTCAAAAGAGGTTAATCGTTGTTGTTGTTATAACAGTATAAATTATTATAGGCATAAAACAACAGGCAGGAAAAATGTGCTTTCCATATTTATCGATTGAGACGTTTCAATTACGCAATTGGCAGGCCTGCAATTTTTTAAGTGTTCTGCGGTGCTGCTGTCTGTTTAACGAGAGCAGATGCCTACACCACGCGATAAAGCGATAGCACGTCAACATTTTTACCAGTTTAGATTCTTTTTTTATAATGCTGGTATGTCACAAAAGTATAGCTCATTGTTTAGCAAAAACCATACGATTCCAAATTCAATTTTATAAAAATATTAGAAAAATTCCGCGCATATTTCTTCTCATTGCACGGCTTGGATTTTTTTAATTGTTTTTTTATTTCCTTTTTTTCTTGGCAAAGAATATTTTTTCAAACACTTGAAAGAATGGGCAAGCGGCTGATGGGGTGGTATGATGCCGTTTCTGATGCATTTTTACCTGGTTTGGGGATTACCGTTAATTGTGCAACTTCCCAGAGGCGTGGAAAGCATTGTGTCCTTAATATGCTGTTGAATATTTGTCGTAGGCATGTAATTGCTGCACCAGGTATTTTTTTGAGGATTTTATTTTTTTGAGGATTGTTCAGATTTTTCAAATGATATCTGATTTCTGCTGAGGTTGTCATTTTCATTTTCTTTTCTGGGTTACTCGTATTTAGATTTTGTTCAATATGCTGATTGTCTTCTTCGTTGAAGAATACTATTTTAAGGAGTCATTAGAAGTGGCGACGAAGCTCCAAACATAACTTAATGGTCAGCTGAGTTTGGGGAATAGTCGAACCATCTTGATTTGACTATGAATCTGCCTATGTTGTGTATTTTCTTTTCTGCAATTTCTTTCAAACCATCGAGAACTCCCACACAGTCAGTTAAAGACTGTTTCTTTAGTTTCTTCTTCACTACAGCTTTTACATCTTTCTATCTATTGTGCCATCTTCTTTGCATGGCCTCCCAAAGGCCAGTGAACGATTACTGTTGATGTAATTCTGAATATGTCTGCTCATGGTTTTCTTAACAATTCTTCAGTTCTGGAATTGTTGTAGTTTGGCCATGTTTGTTTAGTTATTTTGTAGGTATCTGTGTTAGTCCATCTGTCAACGGCCTGCTTCTGGAATAGCGAGAAGATCTGCATTTTGCGCACTCCTTGAGGACAGCCTCTTCTACCGCTTCGGATTCGTTATAGGATACCCGCTGTCTTGTCAGTTCATCAGCTTTCTCATTTCCATCTATGTTCTTATAGTGAGGTACCCTGATGAGAGTATGATCGGGTAGTCAGCCGATACGTTTCTGTAACTTATTCCATGCTTGCCGAAATATAAAAATTTTGCAATTTTTGTAATCTATGGTTAACTGTCTTTTTGTGGTTTCCGAACACTGGGATAGAGATGAATTAGTGATATTTTTTGCACGAAATCATCGAACTATTGAATAAAACTATTTTCTTATAATTTGTTTTTGTTTAAAGTCTTTGACCTGTTAAAAATGCACAGTGAATAAAAATCTGTGAGCCAGTGTCACTTCGATTGTTATTTGATCAGATGATCTGTGATTTGCATTTGGAAATGGAAATTTTTTCCAAAGGCCGTACAAAATATAATGATAAACTGGCAATGATGTGTGAAATCTTTTTGATCTACATATTTCTTGTGAGTGGCACATTGAGAGAAAAAAGTTTTTTGTTGTAATTACACAACATAAAGCCATAGGTGATACGGCGTGGAGATTAAAATTAAAAACTAAGTTAAAGATAAAGATTAATATGAAGGTGAAGATAGAGATAAAGACAGAGATAGAGATAGAAATATAGAAAGAGATAGAGGTTAAGATTGGGATAAAGATAAAAATGAAGATGAAGATATAGGTGAAGATGAAGATGAAGGTGAAGATGAAGATAAAAGTAAAGATAAATATAAAGATAAAGGTAAAGGTTAAGATAAAGATAAAGATAAAGATAAAGATAAAGATAAAGATAAAGATAAAATAAAGATAAAGATAAAGATAAAGATAAAGATAAAGATAAAGATAAAGATAAAGGTGAAGATAAAGATAAAGATAGAGATAAAGATAAAGATAAAGATAGAGCTAAAGATAAAGATAAAGGTGAAGATAAAGATAAAGATAAAGATAAAGGTTAAGGTAAAGATAAAGATAAAGATAAAGATAAAGATAAAGATAAAGATAAAGATAAAGATAAAGATAAAGATAAAGGTGAAGATAAAGATAAAGATAAAGATAAAGGTGAAGATAAAGATAAAGATAGAGATAAAGATAGAGATAAAGATAAAGATAAAGGTGAAGATAAAGATAAAGATAAAGGTTAAGGTAAAGATAAAGATAAAGATAAAGATAAAGATAAAGATAAAGATAAAGATAAAGATAAAGATAAAGATAAAGATAAAGATAAAGATAAAGGTGAAGATAAAGATAAAGATAAAGATAGAGATAAAGATAAAGATAAAGATAAAGATAAAGATAAAGATAAAGATAAAGATAAAGGTGAAGATAAAGATAAAGATAAAGATAAAGATAGAGATAAAGATAAAGATAAAGATAAAGATAAAGATAAAGATAAAGATAAAGATAAAGATAAAGATAAAGATAGAGATAAAGATAAAGATAAAGATAAAGATAAAGATAAAGATAAAGATAAAGATAAAGATAAAGATAAAGATAAAGATAAAGATAAAGATAAAGATAAAGATAAAGATAAAGATAAAGATAAAGATAAAGATAAAGATAAAGATAAAGATAAAGATAAAGATAAAATAAAGATAAAGATAAAGATAAAGATAAAGATAAAGATAAAGATAAAGATAAAGATAAAGATAAAGATTAAGATAAAGATAAAGATAAAGATAGAGAAAAATATAAAGATAAAGATAAAGGTAAAGATAAAGATAAAGATAAAGATAAAGATAAAGATAAAGATAAAGATAAAGATAAAGATAAAGATAAAGATAAAGATAGAGATAAAGGTAAAGATAAAGATAAAGATAAAGATAAAGATAAAGATAAAGATAAAGATAAAGATAAAGATAAAGATAAAGATAAAGATAAAGATAAAGGTAAAGATAAAGATAAAGATAAAGATAAAGATAAAGATAAAGATAAAGATAAAGATAAAGATAAAGATAAAGATAAAGATAAAGATAAAGATAAAGATAAAGATAAAGATAAAGATAAAGATAAAGATAAAGATAGAGAAAAAGATAAAGACAAATTTAAAGATAAAGATAGAGATAGAGGGAGTTAAAAAGAAGATAAAGGTCAAGGTGAAGATGAAGATGGAGATAAAAATGAAAATAAAATTGTAGACAAAAATGGAGATTAAAATTAAGATAAAAATGAAGATTAAAATGAAGATAAAGATATGTTAAAAGATATGATAAAGAATGCTGTGAATAGTCATATATTGAAGTGTCAAATATTCCGGAGGAAAAAGATAAATTTACAAACAACCGCAATCACATGCAATTCCGCTTCATAAGTGATTTTATTCAAGAATTCCAAAATACCAATCCAATTAAAATTCAGTTTAGCTCATTCAACAATAACAAACAATTCTTTGTTTCCCAGCATTTCAACCAATTTTTTCATACTTTTTGCTGTAGTGATTCGTGATGCATGCTGGCGTAAACGCAGACGCAGCCTGCAACAACTTTTGCAATCTTATCCGTCACATATGCACATACACTCGTACAACAGCAGCCGCCATGCCATTAACTGTGTGCTGCAGCAACCATTCACTTTGAGGGGCCCTGTGCAGTACACAAGCAACAACGCATCAACGCCGCACCAATGACTGCGGCAGTGACAACGAAATCGGCAGTAAAAATGGTTTAATGTTGTAAATAAATCTTATTAATATCAGCAATGCAGCGAGGCGTTCGCAGTTGCACGTTCCGTTTTGTTACTTTCTCGTCGGCTCTTGATGTATGTATGTATGCGGAATATAAATTAGTACTCTGTTGCATTTTTAATGTGCACCAAAAATTTATTTCATTAATTTTTGATGAGCTTTCATGATGATGATCGTAAATTTTGGTATATTTCGTTTGACTCTTCTTGCAACTTGTGGTTGAGTACATTTGCGAAGCGCTTTGCAGAAGCGCAAACGCAAGCTGTGCTACGCGAAAATCATACTGATCAATTGACTTTGTAAATACATACCGTATGGCTTATACCCAGAAGCACTTTAATGCGGCTTATAAGAATAAGAATTTTATAGCCCACCGTATTCGTGATGCGTTAAGGTTCATTTCATGTGAGAAGCTTTGCTTATAAGTGAAATTTGATGTGCCGCAGAATTTATCAGCACACGCTCCAACTTGACCCCAGCATATAGATTCATTAAAACTTATCAATTCGGTCTCAGGCAAGGTAAATATATTATCGAGCAGATAGTGTTTCATTATGTCAGTCCTATTACATAGGACTCATGCCTCTGATGTTAAGGAAAGTTAAGACGGATGGCGGAAGGCACAACTTTCAACGCACCACGCTTTTAACATATCCACAGACGGTTCCAAAATGGAAGAGTCTGCTGGAGCCGCAGCATTATGTTTGTTATTTGGCCATGAAAAATCATACAAATTACCGGACTACTGCAGTGTGATCCAAGCAGAGATCTATGCGGCAACGAAAGCAGCATACTTAGCCATAGAGAACAAGTCTCCCAAATCTCAAAAAAACTTCTACATTGACAGCCAATCAGCCATCAAAGCAATAGCAACTGTAATGACAAACTCGCACTGCGTACGACAATGACGAAACAGGATGGATGAGGTAGGAACTGAGAAACAAGCCACCCTCTACTAGGTTTCCCGACACAAGGGAATTGAACGATACGAAAAAGTGGATATGCTAGCCAAAGCAAGCGCAAATCTTCCTATAGCTAGCACGGCCGGTATACAACCACCTCTCTGCAAAAACGACTAGATATAGATGCAGCAATTATTCAAGAAGCGAACTCAAGATGGGAAGAACCAGCTCATGCAGAATCGCGAAAATCATGCTACGCAGTCACAATATCAGGTCTACAAACTACATTTTTATCTCTTCCCAGGAAAGAATGTGAACTTGTAGTGGGTATACTGCCGAGATACTGCCTCACTCCATCGTACGCGGCCATGCTAGTGCAGAACGACACAAGCACAATGTGAGACGAAGTCAACGCGAGAGGAACTCTAGAACACTTACTCTACCACTGTCCTACACTTACCAAAACACGCTTAGGTTCTGCATCATTTCCAACATTAGAAAGTGTGGCAGATCAAAAAATGACCTAAACTGTGTAATAAGTGTTAAAGAAAAAAAATATAAAGTTCTTAAAGTCTCTAGACCAACACTTGGTATCACTATAGATTACTTTCTGGGCTATGTGCGATCTACAGGGTGAACCAAGTCGAACCTCACCTAACCTAGGAAAGCTCTCATTAGGAGGTGGACTGTCTACGAACTGACGACAAATCACAGACGCTCGAGTCATGTACTCACGACGGCATAAGCCGGTAAAATATTATCGCAACATCTTCTTTGCTGCAGGTGCAAAAGAAACCTCGTTATCGTATTACATCCATACGTCCATGTGAGAGGAACCTGAGGGCATGACGGCACAGAGACATTAGAAGACGAGCCTATAGCATGAAGCTGGCTACAAATATGGTAGACCCAGACGTGGGTGAATAGTATTGGTCCATTTAATGGAGACTGTTCTGGGCCTTCCCGAAGTAATACAACATAGTTCCAGGAAGGGAGTCTCTCCAGAAGAGGAGGAGGGATTGTTTTAGTGGCTACACCATTCGACGCAGTTGACGGTCGCAGTAAGTGCGAAGGAATTTTGATCCCTACCAACCAAACCATAAAACAAAATCAAAAAGCCCTTGAAGTGTTGAAGAAAAGTATTCTATAGAATATTTATGGAATATTTTGCAATTTAGCAAAGGCGATGAAACGATGACTACAACGCAGATTATGATCCAGTCCTGAAACTATTCGATACAGCTTTCGCGGCTAGTGACGTTCTTTCTCGTCCTAACCTGGAGCAGGTTTTTTGTTTTTTTCTCTTCGGCTCAGTTCTTCGGCTGACTTCCAGCCGGGATTGCGTGTTTGCATTACATCGAGGTGAAGCCATGATTGCTTCTATTGACTATAATTAGATCCTGCATCCAGTGCCTCTGGCTGGGACGTATAGAGATAATACGTCGAAGATATATAGTCTCCAATTGCTTCCACTGTAGGTGCGAGCAAAAGGAACATCGTAAATGCGGTAATGTCATGACCCATACCGTCTTGTCACTGTATGATTTAGTCGTGAATGATGAGCTCAGGCGTCTGTGATTGTCATCACTTCGTCTCTTTTCAACTTCCACTGGAACTCTGCTTCTAAATGAATACAGGATCAGGCGTCATAGCTATCAGCCTCTACCTGCTGCTTTTGAAACAGTTCCCTTCTTCGCTTTTTTCCTTGAGCTCACTCAGCGACCGCATCACCAGCTTAGGAAACTTGCACCGCGCACCCAACAGTGTTCTGAGCTGCACATTAACGGTGCCAGTTGGACACACCAAGTGCAGCCAAAATTCCTTCTCCACCTGATCTTTCCAACGCAGATGATACCTTTTTCTTCCTCTGCTACCACCTGCTGGTAACGCATCGAATACTTTTAGAGCCGGAGCGTTTGTATCCATTCGGACGGCATGACCCAGCCAACGGAACCGCTGGATCTTTATTCGCTGCGCTATGTCTACGTCGTCGTAAAGCTCATACAGCTCATCGTTCCATCGCCTGCAATACATCATTCCATCGCCTGCAATACTCCAAGAGTCCAAAACTATGCCGCAGAATCTTTCTCTCTAACACTCGAAGGGACGCCTCATCGGATATTTTCATCATCCAAGCTTCTGCGCAATACGTTGGGATGGGTATGATGAATGAGAGTCTTATAAAGTCTTAGTTTTGTTCGTCGATAGAGGCGTTCACAACTCAATTGCCTACTTGGTCCAAAGTAGCACTTGAAGGCCTCCTCAGCTTTGGATAAATCGGGTAGATGTAGATAGAAGTGCTGGCCTTTGAGAAAAATATATGGCTCAATCAAGTTGGCAGATGGCGGCACATATCGTATTCGAGACAATCGAGAACTTGAACGCCTCATAAAATACATGAAAACCCAACAAATACTCTGACATGGACACGTAGAAAGAATTCCAGAGCAAAGAACACCAAAACGAGCCTTCAAGAAGCAACTGTGAAGTGAACTAAGGGAAAACCAAAACAAAAATGGATAGATTCGGTTATCGATGACCTCAAAGAGATGAACACACAAAACTGGTGGCGATTGCCAACGGATCGAGAAATCTAAAAAAATATAGTTACGAAAACAGAGGCCCACCCACGAAATGTCATACTAAGAAAGAAGAGAAGCTAGCCTAGCTTTCCGGAGCACGGCAAAAATCGGTTTTTCACCTGTTAAGAAGAAGAACAGTGAATCAAATCGGACAATACACGAATACGCGATTTCGCCGACACACACACATACATATGATCCTCCAATATATTCCATCCCTCCACTATATTATACTCCAATCCATTCAGTGATTTTAAAATTACAACAAAGCAACAAGCAGATTACCATTTTACATTAAAATATATTTACATTAAAATTCTAAGTGCAAATTTACAAATACTTCAACTGCTTGCAATTTCCGGTTAATCACACTCGATTTTGCTGATCATTGCATGCATCCAAGTTGAAGCTTGAACTTTGTGCCTAACACTTTTCTAAATATAAAACGGTTCCATACATACATACATATGCACATACACATATATAATATTCTAATAAAATGCAGCACGTATTTGTGGACTCCAGTGCATCCCCTTCGTATATTGGTTGCGTAATCGCAGCCACATTTCCAAGCGTATAAAATTCATTTTCATAATATTTATTTGCTTTCAATTACGGAATTCCACTTGTTTTGAGTCAATTCGCCAATCATTAATTGCAAAATTTACTATCTGAATCACGGCGCTTAAAATTGCATTTGAAATTGAAAATTGGCGCAAAACGAGTGGATATAAAATTAGGTGGACCATCGCGGTTGTGACCCAAATTAAAAAGCTCAGTTAAATCGATAGAAAAATACATACACATCCATAAATACATTTCATTCAAAATGAATATTTTACTAAACTTTTTTAATTGAAAGTTGCCAAAATTTGTACAGGGTCCGGCACTCGAAGTGTAAGCAATAAATTATAAATGCCGACGCATGAACAGCTGGGCTTGCAGTATTCCGTCTACGTAAAATGGCATTTTGAAATCCATTACTCTATTTATTTATTTATTTGTTTATTTATTTATAGTAGTTCAACTGCAGGCAAATAGGCATAGGATGTGGGCCGCACTAACTGATAGGCGCCTGACATTGAAAAGGTGCAGATGTTGGGAGAAAATACTCGTTGCATATGAATGAAGCAGCGCCTACATTAAAATCTTAATAAGACAACGCCGCTAGCACTTTCCTCCTAACTTTAGTTTGTATATGTAAATGTGCGCTGCTGTGCCTATCTCAGTAAACGTTAGCTCACACCCGTAAGCTCATCGAGTGCATTAGCCTCTCGCGTGTGCGCAGTGGGTCAGTGTTGAACTGCTTGAATTGCCTCTCCGCTGCTTGCCTGCCTCTAGGCTGCCTTCCAGTCTTGCCCTGTTACACCAACTCTAATCTGTGCTCTCTGAGATGTAGGGCGTTCATCCATTGGCAAGAAAAAAATTAAAAAATAATAATAGAAAAAAAAATGTTTGTTTATGGTACCACGACCTCTGCCCCTACCCGCCCCATTGAGTTTAATGTGAATTAATTATTTATTTTTCAATTTTTTCGCATATAATTAGCTGATGTAATTAGTTGTATTTATTGCGTTGGATTTTTATTAATAATTAATTTGTTTATTTATTGTTCAATGGAAAATTGTTCGAGTGCAACTGTTGCGGCGGAAGTTTTTTTTTTTGTTTCTATTGTTGTTGCTTTTACCATTGCAAGTGCACACAGTTATTGCCATTTCATTTTCATTTTATTAATGCGTGTTTTTGCTCGCTTTATTATTTTTTATATTTGTATGTGTGAATGTGCGAAATTTTTAATTTCATGTCATGCCATTCTATTTTGATTTCTCGGCATAAATTCGTTTAATAACTGCAAGTACGTTGGAATTATTGTTGAGTGTACATGCATACATACACACATCTATACATACCTACGTACATACATATGTGCATGTGTATATTTGTTTCGCTTTGTGTGTGTAAGTATGTCATAAAAAATAAATGCAGCACGAGTAAAATTGCCAGCGAATATTACTTGCGCTTCACACTCACTTACATACATACATACGTACTTATATGCATATGTATGCATGTAAATAATTACGTAGCACATAATGTGTCCATTTGTATAGCTGCAGCGCCAGCGCCGGCACAGTTCAGTGACCCCATCGTCGCGCAACGTTCTCTACCCTCTGTCGTCAACGCCAACAGGTGTCTCCTCGGTTCGATTGCGATTAATATGTACTAGCTAAACATTGTTTTATTTGTTGTTGTTTGTTTTGGTTTGCCGTTAGCCGTTTGTTTTTGAACTGAATTGCATTGATTTGTGTTGGAATTGGGAGACGGGCGAGTTTTATGAGAACTAGACAGCTCAAGTACGAGTACTCATAAATATAATAGGTGAGTGTGTATGTGAATGTTGGTACTTAGGTGTGATTCTAGAAAAGTGCTTTTAATTAGAAGTGCCATATGCAAAGTTCTTAGGTATTTGAGTTGTTTGAACTGTGTGAACTGTTATATACATTTACTTGAATATTCTCAAATTAACTCGGGGGAAAATAACTTTTTTTTATTAAATGAGTTTTTTCAATTAACCTTGACGTTTCAGAACGTCATGCATTTATCGGACCAAATTCGCAAATGACGTTATTATACGTCATTAAAGTGGAGGCAATATTTCACATGTTTATTCTTCTTCATTTCAGAGTAATTTTTATTAGTTGTAATAGAAAAAAAAATTTCAGATGTTGTCAAGGTTTGAATTGGCAAGGGAAGGACCGCCTTTAGTACGCTCTATTTTATGGAACAATAACAGCCTCAACGCTTACACAAAATTGAGGCTTTTCAAATCCAAGGTGTCATCGACTTGCTTTACGGTTGCTGCACAAGGAAACTGACCAAATACATCACTTTGAGGCTACAGGTTTTTTTTAAATCGCTGTTTAAGGAACATTTTGAATATTTTTAGGCCTAACTCGAAGCAAATTCTGATTTGCTAAAAAAAGGCGCAAATGGTGTCAGTCGAAGTCCCTATGAAATGCGAAAAATGGTAGTGGATTGGTTATACGAGTACTCTACGTAAAGTCCAAAAAAAAATACATTGCCCGAAAGGCACTGAAGTGGAATCCTCTTGTGAATGCTGGTCGCAAGCCTGGTAGACCAAGGGAAACTTGGAGGCGAAGAGTCGAAAGGAAAGCTACAAGCACCGGGGAGAGCTGGAGTCAATTAAAGTACATTGCCAAGACTCACGAAAGGGGCTGAGGGCCGGAAGAAGAATAGAAACAAGAACAGGAAAAATATAGTTTGCCAAAAAATTTAAATTTTCCAAAACCGTTTGGTATACTCCAAATATATCCCAAACGGCACAAAATTAGCAAGTAGCAACAAAATCTGAAATTCAAAAGTTCACGGACAGATGGAACGGCCTCACTTTTCATTTAAAATAGATGCAGGCGGACTTAAAAGACAATATGTTCAGCTCTGCCAATTCGCAAGATCTTGGAGAGCAAGTCTCGCCTGTTGAGGCTTACTTTCGAACTTTTTCTCCCAAACTCAACATTACAGTAGTGGATTTGAACTCTCTATGGTTAAAGTTTAATGCCAGCTATCTAACAGCAGTCTCCCCAGAAGGAGAGCAGAGATTGTTTTAGCAGTAGACGACGGTCGTTGTAAGCGCGAAGGGATTTTGAACCCTACCTCACCCACCAAAAAAAAAAAACAAAAACAACAAAACAGCAACTTATACAATCGAGACAAAAAAATTTACGCTAAACTCAAATTGGTGATCGTGTATTTCTGCCATGAAGGAGCTTTAGATAAAAATCATCTATCGTTCTGATTCGATTTAAAACTGTAGGTCAATCCATTCGTGAAGCAACATCAACAAAACTCACACCACAAATAGGAGAATGAACGCGAGGAAACACTCCAGAATGGGTCAAATTATAAATCCAAAATAAAGGGTTTTCCAATAAGAGGTGTTATTTTGATATGCAAAGAAAAATGCTATTTTTTAATATAAATGATCGGACGTTTATTTCATTATAAAGGGGAAGGTTTGCCGTTAATAGTGGAAAATAATATCAGGCAAATGACCACCACGACCACGCTTACAGGACAACATCTTTTTCATGAAATTTTCCATAACCAAATTGCAAAGTGACTGCCCTACGTCCTCGATAGCCTCACGAATTCCATCTTTGAGGTCTTGGATCGACCCTGAGCTATTGGCGTAGACCTTCTCTTTCATGTGGCTCCAAAGTAGGAAGTCACAAGGTGTTAAATGACAAGATCTCGGTGGCCAATTGTGATCACCTCTTCGAGATATAACACGGTCCGGAAACTTTTTCCGTAAAAGATCAATGGTTTCGTTGCCTGTGTGGCCGTCTTGTTGAAATCGTCGAAACCTAATTCCCAACTATAGTTCTCTTACAACTTCTTTGGTTCTCAAATCAACCTCACCCTTAGATACCACGTTTTTCTTTGCCCACCCTAGCCTGGTAGCAAAAGTCACTTTACGTTCTGGCGCCGCGCTCTTTGATTTTTTTCTATAGAAAATATCGCATTTCCTCATTTTGCAATCGGTCAAGAAAATTACATCAGTTCATTCATGCATAGCCAGTGCGCATATTGTTGCAACAAATTGTTAATCAATCAATTGCCACTTGTAGAAACTGCAACTGTAACAACAACAACAACAACTCTTCTTGCAAAACTCATAAATAATCGAATCAAAATAACCGATCAAAAACCAGCAGGTGTTCTCGAGCGATCGATCGACAATTGCATTGTTGTTGTTATTCTTATTTATTTGCATTCATAATATTCTGTGTTCTAGATTCGCCCACTTGAGAATGACGCAGAAAACGACTGCAAGCGCGTGTGGGTACGGTAAGCGGTGGTAAAGGTGGGTGGGTGTTTACTACTCGTGCGCCATATGGCAGCCTGGCACTATGTTATACGGTTAAAATAATGTTATAATTATATCTTTGTGCAGGTGCATGTAAGTGAAGGAATTACCACCCTGCAAGAAATTTAACTGATTATTGTAATGAAAGGGTGGTAGGGAGCTGGTGGCATGAGACGATCCGTTTGGAGGTATCCCACACGAAACTAACTATTTACATGGCCTCTTAAACTCACTCCACCTAAGATCCTTATCACTCTGGGCCCGAACTGTCGAAACAGCATGTTTCCTGGGTCAGTCATTAGATGAGCGATGAGAATGGCGATCGATGACTGCAACGCTGCCACTGGGCTTGATGAACTGCTATTACCACAATAATCTATTTAAATTTTTACCTTTTCCTTTCTTTTTCATGATATCTCCCTTTATAAGGCATGCGTTGGTATAAGACAATTTAGCCCATTTTCCATGTCATGCTAAACTTTGCCAAGTCTAATTCGTGTGCCTCTTTTATCGAGTTAACTAAAGTTTTGCTTAAACTACGGACGGACAGATAAACTCCAAAGTTAGATCGAATCTTTCAAACGTATATTTTTTTATTTCGCTAGGCTCCTTTTACCCAAGTCCAAACTGCGCTAAACCTGATCAAACTTGACTCAAACCATCTCTCCAAAATTATAGAGACCAACTCCAAAATTCGATAGAAAGATTAAATGCAAGCTCGTTTTAGTCCTGATTGAAGTATTTGTGTGAGAATAGCGTAATTGGAGATTCCGTAGGTATTAAGGTAGCTCCCTCGCTGCGGACTAAGTGTCGACTAATGTTACCTGTCATGTCCGACCGATTCTCCTGCCAATCAGCAGAAGCGACTATAGGCAGCTAGTTGGACTGATGACGATAAACTTTCTATAGCGAAACCCAACATGTGGAGGTTCTTAAATCATCGCTGAACTTTTCCGATTCCAATCAACTGAACTAGCCCGACGATGATATGAGACATAATTCAGAATCTCGTTAGTGTTCTCACGGGCCCGGAGCTCGTTCCCCCACTCTCTTCTGCAGTTATCAAAGCCACGGTTAGCAAACGGGTTACGTTAACCCACAAGCGAGTTTGGCAGGCTGAGAGAAGCTACAGATGGACAAAACTAATGTTACCTGTCATGTCCGGCAGACTGTCGCAGATCCTCCTGTCATTAGGCAGAAGGAACTGTCGGCAGCTGGTTGGATTGACGACGGGACACTTTCGCCATCATGGGCGAAGCACATAGAAAAGGTAGGCATCTCAGACAGTGCACTTAGCCCAGAATGTGGAGCTGAGGATGAGACGGCGAACCCTTTTCTGTGCGTCTGCCCGGCCTTCGCTCGAATCAGGGTTGAGTTCTTTTGCACTGATGTATTAAGAAGCGACCACCACAAAATCTACTCAAATATTTTCGAAGTCAGGTAGATTTTAAGAAACTTAAAAAGGTTGTCTGAAAGCTGTACTTGCTAGTTGTACCGACAAAAAAAAACCACTCAAGTAAAGTCAGGTTGGATCTCTTCTGAATTAAGAATAATTATTAGAAACGTCCTAAGGCAATAAATCGAGCAGAAAAGGCTGTTGCATACTAGTTAAGGCGAGCTTGGGACAACTGCTCTTAAAACGATTTCATTTTGTACCTTCGGTTCTTAAATCATTCCGCTCTTATGCGAATCCAATCAGCTAAATTGGACTGGCGGTGAGGTGACCCATAATTCAGTGCCTCGTTAGTATTCTCATAAGGAGCCGAAAGATTGTTTTCAATACCCTCATAAGTTCCATATTCTTCGTTCAGCGAATGTTGATCAAAGTGCATCGGAGATTATTATTATCACTATCACTGGGTCATGAAAGATCTTTTTTTGCCCTCATTATTCATTTAAAGTATTCCTCTTAGCCCAACTCCCTCAATAAATTTTAGTAGTTGTCGTGGTTGGTTGAAGTGGTGAGTCATCCAGAATCCAACTAGCGGTTTCGTTCCATTTTATTGCCGCATCCACGTTACCAACTTGTTTAACGGCTATTTACAGTATGACTTGAGGTCTAAACCAGACAATTGTTCGAGGCTTTCGAACAGTGGTTTGCCCAGGGTTGACATTCTCATCTCTCCTTCCATAGGGCAGGGCATTCACAGAGGAAATAGAAAATCGTTTCTTTTTTCTCTGGGTGTTTACAACTGCGGCAGTGTGTGTAGTATTTTTCATATTTTATTGAGTTTCAAGGGAGATTAGTCCACCTGAGTTTAGTAGTTACTTTAGTGGTCTGTTCAACTTGTGAAAACAGGAAAAAATTTATGGTTTGTGTGGTTAAACACAAATCGTGTCTTATCCTTGACTTTTCACACTGGTGTAGGTAGTGAGGACCTGAAACGCTACAATGTTCCTGGACATGTTACAAATTGACGCTGTGTTTTGAGAGGGTTTGAAGGGATCTTCGATCTTATCGAACATACTTCGAGGTGGACGCTCTCGGCCTGAAAGTTCTAATCACAGCCTGACTGCCTATAAAATACGCGATCTTTGAATAAGGTGTTACTCGCTTTGCGTAGCTCTTCATTGTGTAGATCTCAACTTGCAACATACTGTAGTAGAAGACGCGAAAATATTGAAACAATTTTCTGCAAGAAGACGCCAGAACTTGTTGAAATATCCACTTTGGCACCGTTTGTAAAGATTTGAACCACAGAAAATCGCTATTGGACTCCTAGTCATTCAGACTCCCATCCCGTTAGTTCTGCTGAAAAAATGAACTCCGGGTTGTTAGTCTCAGTTGACCTAAGTAGGTGATTTTATGGTCATGGAAAACAGCTTGCCATACATCTTTCTAGGCTCTAAGTCATCTGTGAGTTGTGGGAGCCTTCTTATTTTTATTTTGCGAGCTCAAGACGGCCTTTTATTTACTTCTTTTTTTTATTTCCATCTTAATTAAAAGTCATCTTCACAAATTCTTGGCTGTTTGTGGTAATTTCGTGTTGCCTCAGCAAGTCGCCTTACCCGAACAGATCCATTGAATATTAATAAACAAAAAATTATTCAAGCTTACTCCGTAGCCGCCATTAACTCGTCGCAACTGTTTAAAATCGGATAGTAGCAACAAATTTTAGTTAGTTTAAGTGGCGAATAAAGGAGCAATAAAAGGCAGATAGAAGCTACTGATAAATTCTCCGGATAGTTTAAGAAGATAATCCCACATTTGCTTCGTAGTATTTCAAAGGGTTACAGTTTCGCTGGCAGGCACTCGTAATTACTATTTATCGATCTGCTCTAATTCCTGCTGCGCGGCTTGTTTTAGTTTCAAAAAGGCAGGGATCTAGGGCAAAAACTATTTTCTTAGTTTCTTATATCCTCAGTTGGGAGTCTACAACCGGTTACAGTATTTTTCTTATAGGGCAGTTATGCTTTTGTGTGCAAACATACAGATTTGCGTGTAAATCCACTGGCAATTGAAAACAAAAATACTTTTAAATATTTTCCAATCAACAAATAGTTTTGCAATCGTTGGCTATTAAAGTGCCACTCGTGTTAATAGAAGTTTAAGTAATGTACAGATACCTAAACACAACATGACTGAGTGCGGCATTCTTGGTAAGGGCGTTTGATTCTAATCGACTTTGATTTTGAGGTGACATAAGTAAATATAAATGCACATTCCCGATTACGCAAAATGTTTTATGTCAGCTGACACATATTTTTATTACTGCAATAACTGCGAGTGAACATTATTATTTTATTTTCTTTTTTCATAACAACGGGTGCTTAGTAAAGCAATAAGAACTTTTGTTAGGGATATCTGCCAAAGAAGCCTTGCAAGCAAACTCTTAATGAGTCTTTAGACGCCGAGCTCCTTGCCTCGTTGGCAGTTTTAGGTATATTTTGTTTTCCTAAATCCAACGAAAGCGCAAAGCGACGTGCCGGCAAATTTGATTGACATTTGATGGTCCGGCGCGCAGTTTAAGTTTAAAAAAGTAAGTAGTTTTTGTAGTAAAGAATTTGATATTTATTTATTTTTTTATTTATTTAATCAATTATGTCCAACGAAAATTCAGAACAGACGTTTAAGACATAAATTCAGAACAAATACAAATTTGCAATATTTAATATTAAAGAGTGTAGAAAAGCTAGATGATCACATAAGAAACCATTAAATTGCTAAAAATATATACAAGTTACAATTTAATTTTAACGAAATTAATAATTATAAAACTAAAATAACAAATATATACAAGGTAAGGTCTGAAACCAAAATTAATAAAAACATATTTCTAATAGCGGTCGCCCCTCGGCAGCCAATGGCGAACCTCCGAGTGTATTTCTGCCATGAAAAAGCTCCTCATAAAAATATCTGCCGTTCGGAGTCGGCTTGAGACTGTAGGTCCCTCAATTAGTGGAACAACATCAAGACGCACACCACAAATAGGAGGAGGAGCTCGGCCAAACACCCAAAAAGGGTGTACGGGCCAATTATATATATAATATATATATTGTATTATTTTGATTTCTTACATAGAAAGTAATTTTGTTATTTCATTTGACTTATGTATGTGCGCTCACTGCTGAAATTAAAGCACTGCGCGAAAATGCTTGCACTTGAGTGCATAATACGAATAAAAGCAAAAAAAAAAAAAAAAATTAAGCAAAACAAAAATATGTTGCTCTCTACTGAGCTCCGAACTTATTGCTGATTATCCTGTACTTCCCGCTTCATCTTCTGCTGTCATCGTTTACCTGATGCTGACTCTCTCTCTCTCTCTCTTTCGCCGCTGCCGCTGTTTCTTCTGTAACTGCCAAAGTTTCTGCTGACTCTGCCGCTACATCTGCTGCTGTGGGAGTTAAAGCTAACTCTTCTCATACAACTGCGCCGATGTCAACTCTCGATCGTTCGCTGTAAGGCAAGCAGTATTGGTGCAAATACTGCTTCGCAGCTGCCTACATACTGGTCTACTGTGACTGGTAAAATGAATGCCGTTTCATCTTACGCTAGTGTCGCTCGTCAAGTTAATACTGCGGAGAAAATCGATGTTATACATTTTCCCGGAGCTGCTAAGACCTCTGACGCCGCTGCTGTAATTTCCAGCATATCATGATATGCACAGAACGTTATGTCCCACCAACCCAATCTCAAAAACAAAAAGTCAACATTGATAACCAAGAAACGACGGGATGCCTGGAGACTCACGTCAGTCATACGAGTAAGTGGATTCTGGTCTGTCGGGGAACAAGCAGCTAAAATGGGCATCCTTCACCACACCCACTGCCACAGTTGTAAACAACTAGAGAAAAAGGAAACGATTTTTCATTTCCTCTGTGAATGCAACGCCCTATGGAAGAAGAGAATGTTAACCCTGGGCAAAACACTGTTCGCGGGTCTCGAACAACATATACAGCCTCTGATGCACCCAGGAAAATAGCAATACTATCTCTGCAGCCAATTGGTTTGCAATTTTTGGGCCTTCGCGTCAATAGAAATCCCTCAAAATGGTTCTACTTATAGCGAAAAGTATCAGATCAGTTCATAAGTTCGTGCGTATTTTATGGCTATGGCCTTTACCCCAAGTAGATTATCCTGCCTATTTGGTGGGATATGGCCGGTATTGCTTATTATGAACTTCTGGAACCAAACCAGACGATAACCGCTGATTATTATTCCCATCAGCTTTCAGAAAATCGACCGCCTTTAGTGAATAGACGCAAAGTTTTGTTTCACCACGACAACGCAAGACCTCATACCGCAAGGCAAACATTAGGCAAGCTGAACGAGCTCGGATGGGAGCTAATGCCGCATCCACCATATTCTCCGGATATTGCACCTTGTGATTATCACCTTTTCCGTGGACTTCAATCTCATATGAGTAACAAGAACCACTCCTCAAAAGAAGGTATAAAAAGGGATATCGAAGCGCATTTTGGCTCCAAGAACAAAAATTGTTTGAGCAAGGAGTTAAAAATTTGCCTAAAGGTTGAGAAAACATTGTAAATAATGAAGGAAAATATATTATTGATTGATAAATACTTTAAACATCTTTTTTATTAATTTTAAAACCACCTTTAAAAAACGCACGAACTTATAGACTGACCTGATAGCAACATTCCGCAAAGAGCAAGAAATCAATGCTTACTTGAGACAAATTTGTGGTAAATGAATCACCTCACAAAATGTGTGCGTCAATGGAATGCCTTGATCGTATCTTTTTTTGTGCCAAAGAAAATTTAAACCTCTAAAAAATCACCCATTACATATATAAATATATGTATGAATGAGGTATTATTTCCACAAAACCAATCTCACACATTTTTTATTTCTTGGTTTCCATTTTTCTCACATGCCAATTTTGTATGCGGCAATCGGTCCCAGATATTACATCAGTTTTATTTTTCATTGATTAATTTATTATTTTTTATTTGCTTATACAACTTGGCTTTGAGAACCTGGCGCAGTGATTTTGTGAAATTTTTATAGGTTTCTGGTCAACAAATATTTAATGAAAAAATAAAGAAAACATGATTGGCATTTTAACCTCCACTGCCCACCAGGTCACATTTAAGAGTTTGTAAAAAAGGCAACTGACTGCGAAAGAAATTTGATACTGAAAAATAAATTATCTAATCGCGAACCTTTCAATGCTTAGAAAAAATTGTTTTCTTGTTTGCTAAATGTTAGAGACTTTTTACTGTACGAAGGTCGCTTGAAAAGCTCGTGCAAGTATAAAACCAACTTAATTGTTTGTGGTAGAGTTTTTTTTTATTTTTCGACATAGTCTTCTTCGTCCAACGCTGTGCTAGTTTATTAATCCCTTCCGAATAAAGGATTTATCCAAGTCTGAGAAATAGCCACTCATTTTTGCTATCACCTCCCTAGTTGAATAAAATATTTTTCCCGCCACCCACTTCCTCAAATTAGGGAACAAATAGTAGTACGAAGGATCCGAGGGAGCTAAGTCTGCAGAATAAAGTGGATGTGAAACGATTTTCATCCCTATTTCCATTCATTGTGCGACCACAGCTGTTGAGGCGTGAGCTGATGGAAAAAGAAAACTACTCGACTTCCTCGACTCAAACGAATGCGAAACACAAAAAATAGACCGATGTGACTGAAGCTTGGTGTGTGTACCTATATTTCCAAGAGATGCTACTAACTAAACATAACCTCGATACGCGCCAGTAGTGTAATCTCTCTGAATTTGCACGAACTTTTCTAACGATCCTCGTAATCAGAGACCTTTTAAGAATTCATCGAATGGAAGGTCTTTGAACAAATGGAAGCTGTGCTGAGGTCCTTAGTAAACTCGAGAAAGTGCATGCTCGTGACTATAATAAGTAACTCGCAGCAAGAAGATGCCTGGTCGACATTGGTTTTTAGTTGTACAAGGTTTGTAGTCCTCGGACTTGTCTTCGACTTTCAATAGAAGATCCACCAAGATTCCCATTCGGCTTTCTTGACGCCGTTTTTGAAAAGTTTAGGAATATGCTTATAAGCGTGCGAATAAACAGTAAGTTTGGTTAAATTGAATATCTTTCTACCCCTTTTCTCACAGTGTGGATACCTCAACTTTCCGTCTTCTTTTGCTCCTCTGAATGGTTCTTAAGCGAATTGCTCTGAAAGCAGCGTTACAGAATTCGATAACAAAGATCATTATTTCACTATTTTCGGCTGATGAGATCAGCTCGCCAAGAGAAATGGGCTTTGTTGAAGAGTACCCTTTCATCATTTCATTTAATCTATTCGCCGGCTGATTTTTTCAACTTAGAGAGAGAGAGAGAGGGAGGTCTAGAAGATAATTTTGAATTAATGTAAAAATTATAACAATAGAATGTGGAATAGATAAGAATAGTTCGCTGGAGGCTCGGCAGCTTCGAATATGATTAGCAATACTGTTGAAAACCAGTGGAATATCCTGTCCCAGTGGTAGCTCTTTCTTATATGAATATATACCAACCAAGTAGAGAGTTTGCTCGGGGTTTGTGCGACCATGTCTCCATAGTGCGTGGTGGGAGTTTGCGTCGGTCTCGATAATTTGAAAAGTCGAAGCAAGAAGCACCGAGAGATTGAGAGAGTGAAAGGGCAGATAGTCAAAGAGGAAAGGCGAAAAGTAACAGAAGGAAAGATAGGATAGAATAGAGAAATAGAGGTAGTTAGATCTGTGAGAATTTTCCATATTATTTGGTAAATCCGAATATATCCTCAAGTTTGACATCGGAACCCTTAATTCGTAGCCTTACTCTAGCAAATGCAGGGCACTCACAGATAAAATGATCAATGTTATCCGCCCCCTCTAAGCAAATCGGCTCCTCAATGACTCCAATAGTGGCCATGGGTATGTTGGTCCCATGGATTGTTCCCTCTAATAATACCGCCCATCAACCGATCATCTTTTCTTCCAAGTTTAAGAAGAAAAATGGATAGTTTTCTGTTCGGGCTTGTCACAAACCTCTTTTGCAGTTCTGCAGCGTTCTAAACCGCACCATCGCTCTTTAAGTCGGTTATTGGGAAGGTAGCCAGGACCTTGTTATTTTCATGTTAATTTATTTTATATTTATTTCATGTTAATTTATGACGATTGCATGCATTCCCCAGGTTTCACGCAGAGGCCGGGAATTAAAAAATGAACTTTTAATGAGATCACAAGCTCTGATCCTACCAATTATCGGAAGTGATACCAGCTGGATTGAGTTCACAACGCTTTTGCCTTGTGATTTAAAGTTTTGTTATAATAAAAGAGTCTCATCTAGATGTCGCTGAGGTGCAGAAATAATGCAGCCGAGTAGTGCGAGCTAGTTGCGTCCCCGTGATATCTCCCTTTAAGGTAGGACGACAGGGACTGTTTAAACCACTTGCTCCTATCCTACTAACCTACTTCAATTTTCGCATGAGGCCATTTAGGGCACGTTTTCCACTCTTTCATCCCTTCAGGAAGTTTCTTTTGGACAGATCAAGTGAAGTTCTCATTCTGAACGATCTGAAACTGCATGTTAACTTAACACTCTGTATATAATTAAAATATTTTCAGCAGAGTGTTGTTATCTCAGTTACTCATCTTCTTCCTATCTATTCGCATATTTATTATGCCAAACTACCAAATTCTTATGTTTATAAATTTTATTTCTAGGTTTTTTTTGAGGATTTCTATTAAATTCGCAATCATCAAATTTATATTTGTCTATAAATTAGCTGCGTGTGCCGGACAGGAATGACCTTTGCGCGCCAAAAAATGAAAACAAAAATGTAATTGCTTTTGCAAACATATGGAAGTAAATAGCAAAACATGTGTCGATCGAAGTACAGGAAAGATTATCAATTATACATATATTTTCTGTTCAAAAGGTACCCTGGTATATAAATTATAAAATATTTATTTATTATGAATAAGAATTAACAAAAATATTGCGTATTTAGTAAAGCTAGCTTTAGCAACCGTAGTGATCTCTAAATTGCAACAGAACTCACATTAACCAGTTCTGATTGGATGAAAATGAACATCACACTTAATTCCTTTTCGATGTTAACTGCACTCGCTCTCACAGCAGCCTTCTCACACGTGCATAGCAACTGCAAGCGGTGCGTATGATATTCGCTGTTAACTGCACTCGCTCTCACAGCAGTCGACTCACACTTGCATAGCAACTGCAAGCGGTGCGTATGATATTCGCTGTTAACTGCACTGGCTCTCACAGCTGAGTCGTATATGTATGATGTTCGCTAGAGCATGTTTATGTACATAGGTGGCCTGCAGTTATAACTGTTTAACTTCGTGAAGTACGAGCGCTTTGCACAATTCGAGGGAGACTCTAATATCGGTTGCTCTCGCACGATGTTCACTCTACGATTTTCTTTAACTTTTTTTTTAATATTTTCATAAGCCACAAAGGTGGAAGAAGTGATTCGAGACTTCCACCTTACTACGGCTCGCTTTAAACACTTTAAGCCACTCGCGAGGTTGTTTTTTAATTGAGTTAATGAATCCACATAGGCTAGCGTTAACATTTTCCTGACACCCATATAAGACATTTTGTCAGAAATTGTAAAATTTCAGACTCTTTGGTCAGTTAAACTGGACTTAGCAGAATTTACGGAGTATGTACCATTCAATGACTTTTTGCAAAGGTACTAAGCACTTACTATACTAAGACAAATCGCGCTCAAAAGCAGCTGGTAAAAAAGAGACAGTGTGACAGCGCAGAAAAAAATGATTTTGAGAAAAACCCAAGAAGCGCTGTTTATTTAAATTAGAAATTTCGGCTACTTTTTGCACAGAAGATGCTCTCCTTCAATGTTTTGCGAGCATCTTCATTTTGTTTCACAAATGGAGGGTCATAAATTTATGTATATGTCGCCTCCAAACGACAGGTGGCTTTTGGGAAATATTTTCGATGACAAAAATGCTCGCCGCTATTAGAAACAAGTTTTCTATCATTTGGTGTTTCATGTCTCCAGTGGGCACTGAACCGGGGCCAGCTAAGTGGTACTCATGCACAACAAACCACTAGGCTACGGCGGCCGACGTACTATACAATAAGTAATTGAAAAAAAAAAAAAGAGATTACGAAATCTTGAAATGCGCAACGCGCTTCCTTTACTGATAAGAAAACTGACAATTACCAGTCAGGCTTAAGGTGGCTTAAGGAATGATGATTATTTTTTATTTTTTGTAATTGTATTTGTTTAACAAAAAAAATTTATTATGTTGTACTTAGAAGTATACAATTTGAAGAAGAAGTTAAAAGTATGCGGGCGCGCTAAACAGGCAGGACGTGATTTATTTGCAAAAATATGCCGCGAGTGGAACTACCAAGTGACTTAACAGAGAGAGAGAGAGAGAGAGAGAGAACATTCTCCATTCGCTGAACTCGATATTTTGACCTACTTTTGCGTGCTGCGTGACTTTTTCGCTATTTTTGGTAAAATTCATATTGAGAGTTTTATTTCCACGAAATACAAAACAAAAACAAAAAAAAAAAACAAAAAAAAAAATAATAATAAAAAATATATAAGTAGGGTAGAAGGGGGCACATACGCCTTTTTTTTTTTTTAACTGCTGTGGAAACTAAAAAATATTTTTTTTTGGTTTGATATTTGCTTACCTGGAAACCTTCATTTCTTATCTTCTTTGTTTTTTTCTACTTTGTAATTTTTTAATGTTTCTATATATTTTTTTTAAGGATTATTTGAAGTTACCCAAATTGGCGAAGCTGCCCCGCCCATGGGGCACATACGCCAGGGAGATGGGGTAAAACCGCCACGATGAACAAAATGCTTTTTAAAAAAGTATAGCTACTTATAGTTTTTAATAAACCTTTTTATTTAAACACCAAAGGATGAGAACAAGAATGAGAAAGATGAGGAGAGGGGAGAGAGAGGGAGAGGCTGAGGAAGAAGGATAAGAGTGGAGAGCAGAGAATAGAAAGAGAATGAGAGGAAGGGAAAGAGGGAAGTAAGAGAAATTGTTAAATCTATAAATTTCCAAGTTCGGGATAAATTATATACTTTGCTTCACATTAAATTGTGTTAAATCTGATTCAAATACATATGTTGTAGCAGCTCGAGAAGTGCCAGGGGGATGAATGGGTTCAGGAAGCTTCAGAACAATATCTGTTTTTGGCACATATGACACGTCTTTAATAGCCGGATCAAAAAATACCCATGATTGCGTCTTTTTTCGTAGAAATTCGATTTCGAATGAATCTTCGAACTCGCCTATTATTTGACCAACATAAAATTGATCTATTTGACGTTCAAAGCGCACAAGAACATAATCATTTAAGTCCAAGCCCTCGGTGTCAACGAACGATCCAGTTGATTTATCTGTATCTGCAAAACTTATAAGTAATGAGTCGTCTGATGTTTCAGCCGATGATATCCGTTTTTTTGAATTCAAGTTCCTTTTGGTTACTTTGCGTGGTCGTACTTTTTTCAATTCAGTATTTTCTTTTTCTTCCTTGGACGGCGTAGATGTAAGAATTTTAGATGAACCTTTTCTTAGATTTGAAGAATTACGAGACTTGCCAATTTTAGGAATAGGGCGAACTTGTTCTGGAGTTTTTTTAGGAGCTGGTATGGGTGAACATTCACAAGGAGTGACCGGTTCGACATCATCAGCAGTGGCATGTTCTACAGTTATGTCTACAAAGTCTGTGTCTTGAAATACTTGCCTGTTAAATGGGTTTATCCCGGCTGTTGTAAAACCTTTGCATATGTTCTCAGATACAAATGCCTTTTGAAAAGGCATTTTAGAAAGGTGAGGCATATCGTATATAGTTATAGCTCGTCCAGGATTAGATAAAAGAAAATCATTGTATGATGTGGTCAGATATTTTTTAAATGGCCCAAATACGGATATGTCTAATGGCTGCAACTTATGCGAAGAATGAGGGGGAAAGCTTATCATGTGGATACCATTATCTCTGCAGTACAATATTGCAGCCAGGCTGCAGTGTGACACATGATTGTCCAAAAATAGTAAAATCGGCCTTTCTCTCGAGCATCGGGTATTTTTTTGAATATGCTTCAAAACGTCACAGAAGCCTTCCACAGACATCCACCCACTTTTAGCAGCGATTCCTATGCAGCCATTGGGACCACCGTTAACAAAGTGGTCTTTATAGTTCACTCGAGGAAAAACGTATACCGGTGGAATTGCATTTCCTGCAGCATTTATAATACCCACCATTGTGACTAAAGAACCTCTTTCCGCGGAGGCAACCTGGGAAACTGTACGCTTCCCTTTTGTGGAAATCACCTAACCATAAATTCAATATATCATCAAGATTATATATGTCACCAGGATCGAACGAATATGTACTATACAAAATTTGTACATTGTCAAAAAATGCCATTACAGCTGCTTTTGTAAATGACGTAAAACGCGCAAGGCTCGTGTTTTCAGGTTTTCTCAAACTTAAATCTTTGTTTCGTTTCATGAAGCCTTGTATCCAATCAATTCCTGCTGTTTTGGTACTTATCCAAGTTACAGGAACTTTTATGTCGTTCACATCGGCATAGTCGTAAACGAACTTCCGCGCAGCGCTGTACGTGAATCCATGTTGAAGGTTAGAACACACCTTGAAGTATTCTGCTATTTCATTTTCCTGTTTCTTTGTAAATACTTGGTTGGAGCTGTACTTTGAAGAGAATGGAAATGTTTGGTCGTCTGAAGAATTTCCTTAGTCATCAAGTGCTTGGGTTTTTTCTTTGTTCATTTTTGCTATTCTGTCTCTTAATGTAGTGCGACTTAAGCCATATGTTCGCGCGGATTCGCTTACGTTAAATTTTTTTGCAAGAACATCCCTAATAGCAAGTTTAATTTTTTCCTCATCCAAATTGCTACGGTTAGTTTTTCTCTTATAGTTTCGAACCATGTTGCTACCAACAACCTAAGCGTAAAATTTTATATGAGTTTATCTGAGTTAGCTCATGGGTAGGTTGCATTTTCCAGTGGCGCATTTACCCCATGGGGCACATACGCCACTGGTGCATTGACTCCATGGGGCACAATCGAC